>NC_069697.1:44732221-45374408 GCF_023699985.2 Odocoileus virginianus
ACATATACACCATGGAATATTACTCAGCCATTAAAAAGAATTCATTTGAATCAGTTCTAATGAGATGGATGAAACTGGAGCCCATTATACAGAGTGAAGTAAGCCAGAAAGATAAAGACCATTACAGTATACTAACACATATATATGGACTTTAGAAAGATGGTAACGATAACCCTATATGCAAAACAGAAAAAGAGACTCAGATGTACAGAACAGACTTGTGGACTCTGGGAGAAGGCGAGGGTGGGATGTTTCAAAAGAACAGCATTGAAACATGTATATTATCTAGGGTGAGACGGATAACCAGCTCAGGTTGGGTACATGAGACAAGTGCTCGGGCCTGGTTGCACTGGGAAGGCCCAGAGGGATCGGGTGGAGAGGGAGGTGGGAGGGGGGACTGGGATGGGGAATACATGTAAATCCATGGCTGGTTCATTTCAATGTATGACAAAAACTACTGTAATGATGTAAAGTAATTAGCCTCCAACTAATAAAAAATAAAAATTAAAAAAAAAAAAAAAAAGAATAATGCTTGGCAACTTGCTCTCTTCACTTACAATCTTGTGGCTCCCTTTCCAGACCAGTGTGCTGCAGGGACGCCTGCTCCCCAGTCTCCAAACGCAGCTCACAGTTCAGCTGACACGCCCTGTTCTCAGTCCTAATCCCTGTGGTCACCAAAATAGCTCTGGCCGAGACCACGAGGCAGAGTGGCCAGCAGGAGAGTCGTGTCCAACTCTTTGTGGCCCCACGGACTGTAGCCCACCATGCCCCTCTGTCCGTGGGATTCCCAGGTAAGAATACTTAATACTGCCATGCCCTCCTCCAGGGGATCTTCCCGACACAGGGATCAAACCGGTGTCTCTGAGTCTCCTGCATTGGCAGGGAGATTCTTTATTGCTGAGCCATCGGGGAAGCCCTTGAGGACAATGTGTCTCCGTAAATTATTGAGACTTCTTCTCAGCACAGTTTCCGTAACCAACTCCTATTTAGCCTTTTGGCTTCATCTATCCCTCTCTCCCCAACTCCAGGCTCATCACACCGCAGATCAGTACCTGCAGGGCCTGGATCGTACCGTTCTTTCTCTCATCTCTTGGTTCTTGCTACTGCTGGACATCGTTCGTCCCAGTCTGCATTCAGTTCAGTCGCTCAGTCGTGTCCGACTCTTTGCGACCCCATGAATTGCAGCACGCCAGGCCTCCCTGTCCATCACAAACTCCCGGAGTTTACTCAAACTCATGCCCATCGAGTCGGTGATGCCATCCAGCCATCTCATCCTCTGTCATCCCCTCCTCCTCCTGCCCCCAATCCCTCCCAGCATCAGGGTCTTTTCCAACGAGTCAGCTCTTCACATGAGGTGGCCAAAGTATTGGAGTTTCAGCTTCAGCATCAATCCTTCCAGTGAACACCCAGGACTGATCTCCTTTAGGATGGACTGGTTGGATCTCCTTGAAGTCCAAGGGACTCTGAAGAGTCTTCTCCAACACTACAGTTCAAAAGCATCAGTTCTTCGGTGCTCAGCTTTCTTCACAGTCCAACTCTCACATCCATACATGACCACTGGAAAAACCATAGCCTTGACCAGACGGACCTTTGTTGGCAAAGTAATGTCTCTGCTTTTTAATATGCTGTCTAGGTTGCTCATAACTCTCCTTCCAAGGAGTAAGCGTCTTTTAATTTCATGGCTGCAATCACCACCTGCAGTGATTTTGGAGCCCCAAAAATAAAGTCTGACACTGTTTCCACTGTCTCCCCATCTGTTTCCCATGAGGTGATGGGACCAGATGCCATGATCTTAGTTTTCTGAATGTTGAGCTTTAAGCCAACTTTTTCACTCTCCTCTTTCACTTTCATCAAGAGGCTTTTTAGTTCCTCTTCACTTTCTGCCATAAGGGTGGTGTCATCTGCATATCTGAGGTGATTGATATTTCTCCCGGCAATCTTGATTCCAGCTTGTGCTTCTTCCAGCCCAGCATTTCTCATGATGTACTCTGCATATAAGTTAAACAAGCAGGGTGACAACATACAGCCTGGACATACTCCTTTTCCTATTGGGAACCAGTCTGTTGTTCCAGTCTGCATTAGGGAAGCTTTATTGAAGTCCCAGACTACCCTGTGCACAAACCCATCACAGTGCTCATTCTTCCCTACTGTTCATTAACAACCTCCCCTGTTAGACTGAGATCAAAAGCCGGGGCTCTTTTAACTTGCCTTTCTATTCCCTGTAGCTGTACAGTGCATACATCAGACACACAGTGTTTTCTGAATGAAAGAACCAAAAATCTTTCAGAATCCCAGATATGAGATTTCTCCTTTGAATTTCCGATCATGTCTCATCAAATAATCACTATATTCTGCCTTGAATTATGGTTACTGGGTCCTTATCTTACTTGTTTTAATAGCCCCAATGGTCTTTGAGGGCTGGGATTGTGTTAACTACATAAGAATATGTAGTTTCACGATATTTTTCATTGCCTTTGTCTTTCCTGTTGCTTCTAGGACAGTTTCTTACACAAAATAGATATTAATAAATATATGTTGAATGCGTAAATGAGTGAACAAATATATGAAGCTGCCCACAAATGCAATTGATGAGAGTGAGTTACACAAGGAAAGCAAGGATAATGGACTGGAAAATAAATGGTAGAGTTTTCAAACTAAATGAAGTTGACTTGTAATACCTCCTAGCACAGCATTTCCAGAATTTTATCCTGTGCCAATAAATATTGTTACATTTTTATTTGAGCAGAGAAATCTTAAAATATGACTTTTCTGAGTGAAAAAGCCTCTGTGCTCTGTAACATCAGAAGAGAGTCCAGCCTGATTCAATCTTAGATGGACCTTCTTCCCCAAAAATATACCCCCTTACTCTTGAAAATAGCTGACTGGCATATAACATCTGTTCCTTCCTTCCCTTCAAAAACCAAATGAAAGCAAATCCAATATCTTTAAATAACACTTTTCTCTGTCATAAAATGTAATTTCTCTAAGTGTCCACTGCTGGGGAGAAGTAAACAGAGAAAAAAAAATTCCTTACAGCTCCATATATTACCAGTATCACCAGTACCAGAGTCAACTGTTGCAGAAGAACCTCCCTCAGAAGAAGTTGAGGTAGGAGGGAATTTAGTGCGTCTTTTTCTCTAACCAAAAAGTAAATTTTATGAAGGATAATTCTCTGTTACTATTTGATTAGAACAGCCTGTAGAGGGCGTCCTTACATCAAGAGCTGTAGGGGTTAGACCACTACTGAGGGAAAAAAATATTTTCAACTAAATCTGCACCTTTCTGGAGTAAAGAGAATGTCCACTGTGTTGTGAAATTATTATCTTTGACTGGGGGACAATTAAAAATTGGCACTACAATGCTAAAGTGCTTTAAATATTGCTAAATGTATATGACTGCATTACATAAATGAATATTCACTGATATAAAAAACAGTGAAATCTTTGAATAGATGAGAATTTTATTGTAAAGGTAGAATGGCTGTGAAGCTTTGGTTGCAAACAGACTTAATCATGATTTACTTGTCAGCGTGAGGCATAGTGGTTAAGAGAATAGGCTTTGAAATCAGAGTGACTGGGATTTGAACCCTGACTCTGCCACTGACCAGGTAAGTAACCATAGTTACCACTGGGTAACCACAGTCAGCTAACTTACTGGACCTTTTTGAGCCTTGTTTCTCCATCAGTAACATGGGAATAATAATAGCACCTACCTATTTAAAAGTGTTGTGAGAATTAAGTAAGCTCTTAAAGTACTTTTACAATTAAGAAGTTCAAATCCATTGGAGATTTCTTGTTGTTAGGGAAATTAAAATGGAGGAAGTCTTGTTCTGGCTTCAGAAGCAGAAGAGCAGGTTCTGACTGGCCTGGACACTGCCCGGATTCTGTGCCTGCCTGCAAACACAGGTCAGGAGGCACTATAGATAAAAACAGGAGGTGGTCTGGAATTCTTGAGCTCCTGAGGGTCTGGCCAGCATCCCCACATCCCAACCCCAGATCGAACAAAATCCTATGACTCACAAGATAAAACAAACAGCATTGTAGAAGTTTAAAAAAGAACCAGGGCTGCACTTTTGTGTGCAAATTGATGATGTGTTTGTAGCCCAGGATTATAAATGGGAGCCCTGGAAACTGTAATTTGAAGTCTCACCCATGGGGTAGGCACATTGCCCAGGACCTTTTCCCAAATGGGACTCCAGATTGCTATTAATGAGGGACTTCCTAGGGCTGTTCAAGCCTGGATGTTGGTTGGCACAATTTGGTGAAGTATGTGCTTTTACTTTTCTTTATTATTTTCTTTTCAGTTCAGTTGCTCAGCCATGTCCAAATCTTTGCTACCCTATGGACTGCAGCACACCAGGCTTCCCTGTCCAGTACCAACTCCTAGAGCTTGCTCAAACTCATGTCCATTGAGTCGGTGATACCATCCAACCATCTTATCCTCTGTCTCCCCTTCTCCTGCCTTCGATTTTTCCCAGCATCAGGGTCTTTTCCAAAGAGTCAGTTCTTTGCATCAGGTGGCCGAAGTATTGGAGTTTCAACTTCAGCATCAGTCCTTTCAGTGAATATTCAGGACTGATTTCCTTTAGAGTTGACTAGTTTGATCTCCTTGCAGTCCAAGGGACTCTCAAGAGTCTTCTCCACCACCACAGTTCAAAAGTATCAATTCTTCAGCGCTCAGCTTTCTTTATGGTCCAGCTCTCACATCCATACATGACTACTGGGGAAACCATAGCTTTGACTAGACGGACATTTGTCTTTTCTTTCAACGATTGTATAATTGAAATGAAGTCAATCCTCGATTAAATATTGAAATTGTTTATTGTGTGTGACCAGTGGTTTCTTTTGTTAACAAATCCTTCAAACCTAAAATAAAACTTTCAGCAGTTCTTTGATGTTCTTTTCGAAGATCAACAGTCGTACAACTGAAAATATTTCATAATTAGAAATGCATATTCTTTAGGAACTCATGACCCAATACTTAATGCATGCACCTGTTCCACTTCAGGTCTGCTCTCCCACATTGTATGTGTGTGCTCAGTAGTGTCCGGTTCTTTGTGACCCCCTGGACTGTTGACCGCCCGGCTCCTCTGTCCACGGGATTTCCCAGGCAAGAATACTGGAGTGGGTTGCCATTTCCTTCTCCAGGGCATCTTCCTGACCCAGGATTGGAACCCACCTCTCTTGCGTCTCCTGCATTGACAGGCGGATTCTTTACCCACACGCCTTTAGCCCACACGCCAAACCCCACAGGCTCAATCCTTGGGATTTCTATCGCAGCATTTGGATGCCAAAAAAAAAAAAAACAGAAGTAAACAACCTTTTTCTGAGTCTGAAATCTAAGATAAAACAAGAAACCCCCTTTTGCTTCCGTTTTCATCACATCCAAGGGATTTGGCAGGGGGCAAATCAAATCTCTCCTGGGGTTTAATGGGTGCGGCTGGCCAGAGCCCGTTGCCAGCTAACTACTCTTCCCCTATGCAAGGCCAGAGCCTTGGCTTGCTCTAAAGCGCCTGCGATTTCAGTACCAGCGCGGCGCGCCTCCAAATTTCTCGATATACCCCCAACTATGAAGATGGTCATGACTTTTGGAAGCCCGACCCCAGCAGGTCAGAGCTCAGGGTGCTGCCGGTGAGCAGGGAGGAGAGCCTCCGCAGCTGTGAAAAGCATTCCCCGCGGCGTCAGACACGCGAGGAGGGAAAGCCCCATGCCCCGGCCCGCCCCAGCGCCAGCAACCAGGCACCTCTAGACAGCTGGACTCTCAGGTTTTAGATGGATGGGAATGCGCCACGTGTTTGCAGATGTGAAGAATGACAGTGGCGAAATATGGGAGAAGTGGGACAGTGGGAAAAGTGGAGGAATCTGAGCCTTTATTTAACACCGGGGTACCAGTGGAAGTTAACATCATTCATCATCATCATCATCTGGGTTCAGTCAAGCCGTTATAAGTCAGCTCACCGCATTTCCCTCCGTTCATGCCTCGTCTGGCCAGAGGCAGAGGCAAGTGACGTCCCTGGGGTCCCTTGGAGCGCCCTTTTCCGCGTCTGCTTCCGCGCGGCGCACGGCGGGGCGACTCGGCCTCCGGGGCGACTCGGCCTCCGGGGCTGCGCGCCGCCCCACCCCCGCGCGTCCCCCCAGCGCCCCCCAGTGGCGGCCGACTGGGCACCGTCACGCGTTGCTCGCACCTCACTTGCGCCTGCCCTTCCCGCTCTAACTCTCCCGCTATATTTAACCCTCTGACCGTTGTGTCTCCTTCGGCGGGCTGGCATCTCCCGCTTTGCCAGTCTTGCGCCTCCGCGCCCTCCTCTCCCACCTACGCCCCCTTCCCGTGTCCCGGTCTCGCCAGTTCTCCCTCGTGCTACTCCTCCGCCGGCTCACCCAGGCTCCCGCGTCCCAGAGCCAAGAGGCTACACGCCCAGCCGTCTACGCGGGGAACTGCCCGCGCTGGGAGACAACTTAAGGGCGGCAGGTTGGGTAGGTACTGGAGGAGTTTCAGCTGCGAGAACCACGATCCCGGAGGTCCGGAGTAGCATGGCCCGGAAAAGCGCCTTCCCTGCCGGCGCGCTCTGGCTCTGGAGCATCCTCCGGTGCCTGCTGGTGCTGCGAGCGGAGGTCGGGCAGCAGCCCGAGAGCCTGTACCTGTGGATCGACGCTCACCAGGCGAGAGTGCTCATAGGTATGATTTCGCGGAGCTTGTTCCCAAATGCCTGGGTCTTCACTCCCTCCAGCTCTTCTCTTAAAGGAGAGATACATGCATTTAGAATGTTTTTAAAACTTAATTTCCAAGGAAGATTGTCCCCTTTTTAGCTAGCTACGTGCTTGCTAAGTCTCTTCGGTCGTGTCGGACTCTGCGATCCTATGGACTATCGCTTTTCCATCTAAGAGTTTAAACTCTTCTCTCCATAAATTTAAGCTGTTCTAATGTTCTGATCATGCTGTTGTTGGTTTCTACAATCCAGCTTCAGTGGACCGAGCATTTGTTGGTATCGGTTTGCTCCACAGTTCACTCCATTTCACTGAAAGCACACGTCTTTGCTATCATTCTTATCATCCACAGGAATATTAATTGGTACTTGAGGGAAGGTGCTTTGTGAAAAGAAACGACCCATTACTAATTCTTCGGTGTTCTTTTGGCACGCAAGTTCTGATTTGGATTCTTCTAAGTTCAGCTAGTTTGATAGCTTTATTTTTGTGTGTGTGTGTGTGTTTTAAACCAGGACTTGAAGAAGATATCTTGATTGTTTCAGAGGGGAAAATGGCCCCCTTTACACATGACTTCAGAAGAGCACAGCAGAGAATGCCAGCTATTCCTGTCAATATCCATTCCATGAATTTCACCTGGCAAGCTGCAGGGCAGGTGAGTCCTGTTAACTAGAAAGGCTGGAGAAAATCACCCTTTAATATTTCCAGCAGCTGATGGCAGGTAGAAATAAGGCAATATAGTATGTAGTCGGCTACATTTTTCTTTTTTACAATTTTCAAGAGTGATTTCTCATCTGATCTCCAAAGCAAATAAAGAGTTAACTCCCATTTATTTAAATATGTCACATAAATTGAAGATTCCCAAAAGAAAAAGCTAGGCAAAGTGCCTCAGATCATTATTTTAATAAGTCTCAGTGTCTTCAGACTGCTGGAAATATAATGACCTCAAATAGCAGCATTGCTTTTTTCTGTGCTCATTGATACTAAAATTTAACATAATACTCAAAACACTCTTTTCCCCTAGTATTGATATATAGCAACCACCTGTGACATTGTTTATACTTTAAAACAATTTTTAAAGTCTGTAAGTACTTTTGACATTGTGCCTTTGAAAGAAATGGCATATTGAGTGTTATTCACTAATGATAACACTGTATATTTCTGGTACAAGTTCACAGACTCAAAGTGTCATAAAAGAATGTTTGTAAAATATTGGAAGCTCTTGGTTTTTTAAATACCTTCACATGGAAAAAGAAAACTACACTGTATTTTTATGAAGAAGCAGTCCTTTTATTTCTTAGCATATTAGCAGCTTTTTTTATGTTTCAGTATTACATAAATGACCTGTAATTTGGAAAAGAAAGGGAGGATAAAATGTAAGCTTAGTTTCTTTTCTTCAGTTGGAGAATTTACTCTAGAGGACAAATGGTAAGTTAATAAATTCTTCTGCTTGTTAGTGGGTAAAATGTGTCTACTTATGAAAATCATTGTAATTAAAATCACATTTTAGGTCTTTTTATTCTAAAGCTGCTTAAGTGGCTATTTTCATAAAGAATGTGATCCAGAAAACACTTTATTAAAAAGTAGTTACTTTGAATTGAGACACCACTTCGGTTCTCTCTAATTCTCTGCTGTAGTATAGGCATGATTATGATTATTTAAGCTGCCTTTTCCACAGATCTGTTCTCTCGTTTTTCCTTTCAACTCTAGATCCTTCAACACTTCCATTGTCATAAAGGAATAGATGTTTTGGGTCCACCAGAGTTCCTAACAGGAGGGTCATCTATTCTAATACCCCTATTTTGCAGATAAGCTCACTGAGGCTCCTACTGCTCTCTGGGGAGGGTATTCCTTTCCTCCCCCCCCCCCCCACAGTTTCCTCTTCATAATACTTTATGGACAGCTAATCTTGAATTATTGTGAAACCCAGTAATAAATCAGAGAATGGCCTTTAATTGTCACCTTTTATTTTTCACCTGAATCTATTGTGTTTGACCACTTGTCAGCTGGGATCAGTATTGATTCTGTGATTTTTAAAAAGAACATTTTCTTTACTTCTATAGATTTGTAACAACCATTAGGGACTTCCCTGATGTCTCAGTGATAAGAAACCTACCTGTCAACGTGGGGTACAAGGGTTCGATCCCTGGGCTGGGAAGATCCCCTGGAGGAGAAAATGGTAACCCATTCGAGTATTCTTGCCTAGGAAATCCCATGAACAGAGGAGCCTGGCAGGCTACAGTCTATGGGGGTCAAAAAAAGAGTCGGACACAACTTAGTGACCAAACAACAACAAAGAACCATTAGTTACTTTGACTTGCACCCCTTCCTGGCTGAAAGTGTTCAGTAACTTCAGGCAAAGCAGAAAATGTTAATAGCTCTGGTTAATTGATTTGATTGGTTTATCAGTCTATTTATTTTTCCTATGAGTTTGTCTTCTGAAGAATGGAACTTGAAGCAAAGGCTTAAATTCCATGCTTTCTCCCCTTTGCAAACATTGGCATATTGTTGAGTACAAAATGGATTGCATATCAAACAATCTGAGGAATATTTTTTGTAGAGGATTAGAGGGAGTGGTGGTATGTAGATGAAGCTTCGAGAGTCTTTTTCTCTCTGGCTTAGGTGTTGATTCCTCTTGTGGATTATGCTGGCCAATGTTAGCACCTCAGTTCAGTTTGCTCCAGATAGTTACCATATGTAACTGTGTGAAATCTGTTATGTTTCTCTTTTGGGGGAGTCGGGGATACTGAGAAAGGGAAAAGGATCTACATGATGCCAAACAGCAAGATGTTTTTAAATATTATTTAGATGTGACTAATGCCAATAAAGTTCTGTGATTCTAGCACCATAATTTTTGAAATGCATGGAAATTTTGAATATGGAAAAAATATGACTTCAATACCAAAAAAATACTTTAAGATTTTTGAAAGGCAACTTTGGCTAAATCCAAACCACATCAAAACCTCTACATGGAAAAATAAAGAGTTCCTTCCATTATCTAGTTATTTCATTCAAAATAGCAAACCTTTAGGGATTTCAGCAAAAGCAAGACACATAGCTGATTAATGAAAATTTAAAACTTAAATATTAAATGTTCTGATAACCCATGGAAAATTAAGAATTTTAGGATTGAAGTTTCAGTAGGTGTTATCTACTTCCAGTAAAGTATTTGTTCACTAACCCAAGATATTCTTGGAGCCATCTAAAATGACTTTCATGTTTGACTCCAAACAAATGCAAATAAAAATTACAGTGAGATTCATTTCCTCATATTACGTTGGTCAAGTTTTTAAAAGTATTTTTAGTTTGTGGAGAATGATCCATACTGATTTGTTTCTGATGCATGTTAGCCTTTCTGCAGGGCGATTTGACTCTGATGGCAAAAAAATTGACATAGATTATTTGACTAGGATATTTTACTCCCGGAGATTCATCCTAAGAAAATAATCATGGCTATGAATAAAGTTTTTGGTGCCAGCCTATTCGTGGTCATGCTATTAATAAAAGAAAAAAAAAATGGGCAGAACCTAGAAGTCTGTAATAATTGCAGGAAGCATTAATAAGAATATCTAGACATCTACTCAATGCCATGGAAAGATGTTCATGACAAATTATGCAATAGCCTATAATAGTATATTCTGTTTAATTTTATTACAAAATATGTGGACAGTTATAGGAAAACATGTCTGATAAATGTCTAATCCTCCAAGATGTTAACATTAGTTATATCTACCTTTATTATGTTTTGGTTTTTCCACAGTGAATGTGTGTTGATTTGTAATTTTAAAAATTATTTTACATTAAATATGTGTAAAAAGTTATACTCAGAATCTAAAACTGGATAATGTTCTGTATTATAAATAATTTACTTATATTTTTATCCAGTTTCATTTTTGCACTGCAGATCACTCAACAAAATGGTGAAAGAGTTTGTTTCCATGGCTGATCTTAACCTATGGAGCCCAAAGAATTTGCTTATGTGTATCTGATCCTCACTGACTAGTTTTTTGTGAAATCTTCAAAAGTCTGCTTTGCTAAACTTTCCTGCCTGAAATCAGATTCCTTGACCTCTTCCTCTCTCTTAAATTCATATTATCCATGAAAAATCCTGTCTCTACTTGATTGCCCATTTAAAATAGTCATTCATTTTCTGACATGCACCTTCTCAAGTCTTTTAGATGAGAGAATTTCTACTAAAGAGGCTTAAGCTTAAAAGATTTGGGGTAATTAAAGAGAAAATAGTCTTTATTACTGTATATAACTTTTAATAGTTGATATTTTTCAATGGGGCATTCTTTATTCTAATTTTTCCCTAAATCTGAGTCAAGAAGAGGCCAAGAGCAACTACTTTGGTTTTCTACTCTATACACTAATTAAACATTTTATTTGGAAAATAACCTTTTCTAAACCTAAAGGCTTTCAAATAAAACTTAAATGAGAAGTTTTGTTAGACAAATCTGAATTCTAATACTGAGACACTACTGTTGATTTCCATATGAAGAAATTTGGTGTTAGGCAAAATATCTTATTTCTAGAAATCATATAAATCATTGTTTATAAAGATTATATAGACTTGATCTTAATCACTTTCCTATATTCTGTCACCTGCATAAAGATGCTCAGGTACTATGACTCTGGTCCCTAGTTAATAGGGCATCCCTTTTTCTGTTGGCTTCTTTTAGCAGTGGTGATAAATTTATGATAAATTTATCTATACTAGTTTTCCTATCTTCTTACAATCAAATGCCTATACTTCATGATGTTTGGCAAGGGTTAGAATGAAATTGGTATCTATGGAAGAGAAATCACCTGGATGAAGATAATGGGCCAATATTAACTTTAAATCCACCACCTGGATTATTAAGCAAGTTCTGATGATCTGTACCAACAGGTCCAGATCTTAGAGTAAGCTTTTTGTCATGTATTGTTGTTGTTTAGTTGCTGAGTCGTGTCCGACTCTTAAAACCCCATGGGCTATCCATGGGATTTCCCAGGCAAGAACACAGGAGTTGGTTGCCATTGCCTTCTCCAGGGGATCCTCCCAATCCAGGAATTGAACCCGAGGCTCCTGCCGCATCTACTACATTGCAAGCAGGCTCTTTACTACTGAGTCACCAGGGAAGCCCTGTATCATAGTCGTGAATAGAGGGCATAATTCTTGCAACCTCTAGAAGTCACTAATATATACATATATGAATATTCATTTTTCTCAGTTTTAGGATGTTTAAAAATAGAAGTTTAGAATATTGCTGTGGGTACAGGAAAGGAAGAACATTTTACCTGCTGCCCTGGGGAAGTGGGTGGACAGGTGTATGGTGTGGAAAATTTACTTTATTGGATTAAACTGCAGGAACATGCTTCTTTGTTCAATGTGTGATCACTGAAAATCGAAAATATTAGATATGCTGAAGATATAGTGTATAAAGTGAAATATATTCCAAAATGTAAGGTTAAATATATAAATGTATTCATAACTTTTACTAGCTCTCTACAATTAAAAAAACTTCTTGAATTATAGAAAACTGCCAGAAGTAATAACAGTAATACAAAGCCAAATATAAGGAAAGCCTGAGAACTTTGCCTAGATTGTTGTGTCTTTGTAAATGATTCCAGTTAGCACCCAAATTTAGCCTTTCTGGGTTGTTTTCAAGTGAAGCATTGTTGTTTTATTATAGAATGTTGTGCTATTTTATATGTACAGCAAGGTGGTTCAGTTATACATACATATATTATTTTTCAGATGGTTCAGTTATACATGTATATATATTTTTTGCAGATTCTTTTCTATTATAGATTACAAAATATTGAATATAGTTCCCTGTGCTATACAGTAGGTCTTTGTTTTTTATTTTATATATAATAGTGTGTAACATAATGTGCGTGCATGCATAATGTGTGTCTTTGTGATCTCATGGACTGTAGCCCACCAGGCTCCTCTGTCCATGGGATTCTCCAGGCACGAATACTGGAGTGGGTTGCCATTTCCTTCTCCAGGAGATCTTCCTGACCTGGGGATCAAACCTGTATCTCCTTTGTTGGCAAGCAGATTCTTTACCACTGTGCCACCTGGAAAGCCTGTATATGTGTATTTGTATCCAAATTCACCTTTAAAATGAAGACAGTACCATTGAGAGGAAAAAAAGGTCAGAAACAGATCATTTTCCTGATAACTGACTCACATTTTTGCTAGGTTGTTTTTTTTTTTTTTAAATAGGATCACCCTACTGACAGGTATCTATAAGATTGACTGGATCATCCCCTAGAGAACTTGTTTTGCAGTGTGGTGGTTGATATGATGTAGCACTGGGCCCCTTAAATTGGCTGCAATTCCAAGTCTCAAATTTCCCCTTGGACTGGTTGAGTTAAGAAGACCCGTATTAAAACGGTATTTTCCTTCCTTTCTCCCCTTGACAAAAATCAAAGAAAAACAATAGAGAGTGAATTTTCATTCAAATGCTTCCTCTCCCTCTTCAAAGCAACTGCCAAATGCCCTTAAACACCTCCTCCCAACTCTGACGTTATGGTAGTACTGATTGTTATTAGTTAAATCCCTCAATGGGCACCATCCACACTTTTTGCCTGATGGAGTTATGATTGTGTTGGTAGTTACAACCCAAGTAGTTGCATCCCTTTGCACTCTTGGAGTTCGCTGCCATACCTTTGCAGTGGTTTTATGTCACCAAATAAAGGAAGTGCCTTGTTTTTTGACCCCTGTTCCATGGTTTCCAAGTGAGAATGTGGAAATGTTTACATATTGTGGGCATGATTTTTTTTTTTTTTTAAAGAAGATACTCATATCAAAAGCACAACTTTAAACCTTTAGTGTTTAGATTCTGCTGCACTGTGGTATTTTGCATTGTGGTGTTGTGGACATGCCACCAGGGATCAAAGAATAATTCTGCAGAGGGCCCATTTCATTTAGCAAGCAGGCATGTGCCAGCCATCTGTTGTATCCGCTGATAGAAAACAGCAGTAAGTTTCTCAAACTTTTGCCAGGAAAAAAAAAAAAAAAAGACTTTATAGCTTAGAGGAGATGAGTTGCAAGGTACCTTGTAAGCCTCATCTGGTTCTAGAGCAATTTCCATGGCATAAAGGTAAACCCTGCTATGTCTTCCTCACATGGTGGTGTCAAGGCACATAAACAAACCCTTTGCTGTTATCCTCCATGTTTATTCCTGACTTTTAAATGTTTGCACCAATAGAAATCTTTTAAATTGTTGTGGTTGGGTGGAAAGGAATGAGGTTCGATAAAGCATTTTGTTTTGGATTAAACTCATTTAACTTAAATGTCTCTGATGAGTAGGATGAGTGTTGAAAGAATTGAGGATTAAGAGTGTTTCAGGAAGGGGGACACATTCCATATCCCGAGAGTGGACTTTTGTCTAATACTCTGAAATGAACTGTCCAAGGAGACACGTGCTGTCAAAGCCACAGCTACTGGGAAGGGGCGCCCGGGTGGAGAGCAGTAGGATACAGGAACCCAGGAGGAGTTGTTCTCCCATGTAGTGTTTCTCTCTGCTTCTGGCACTCAGTCAACAGATACAGACACTCAGTTAGTCACTGGAGCACATGAAGAGGCGTAAACACGTCCCTGTCCTCAGGGAGCTCACAGTCTAGGAAACAAATATCCATCACACCCAGGCAGATGAGGTTAGAAAGTTCAGGACTGGCTTAGAGCGCAAAGAAGGCCACCCCTTTCCCTGTCTGGAGGAGGAAGGGAGCCAAGAGCTGAGCAGGTGACTTCCGAATTAATTCCTGCAGGATAAGCAAGCTTTCATCAGACCAGCAAGAGAGGCAAGTGCTTTTCAAGCGAAGAGCTCAGGCTGTTCAAGGGCATGGAGGTCCCTTGAAAGGGGAAGGCATCTTCTAGGTGATCACGGTGGACCTTGCATCTCATCTGAGAGGTCATGGAAATTCGGTCAAGGGGATGGCAAGGTCAAACAATGGACAAGGGTTTTGGGGGAGAAGAAGGTAGAAACAGTTTAAGGAGTTTTCTCTCTTTTCTGCCATGAAGAGAATGGACTCAACATGTTGCAGCTTTGTCCCAGGGACGTATTAAGTAAATCTGGTTTCTCTGTTAAGTAGACAGTGGCTTTCGTTTTTTAAAATTTGAGTATAGTTGATTTACAGTGTTGTGTTAATTTCTGCCGTACAGCGAAGTGACTCAGATATACAAATACACAGAAACACACACATTCACTTTCATTTTCTTTTCCATTATGGTTTATCACAGGATATTGAAATATAGTTCCCTGTGCTATATAGTAGGACCCTTTTGTTTATTGATTCTATATGTAATAGTTTGCATTTGCTAATCCCAAACTCCTAAAACATCCCTTCCCCAAACCCTCTCCCCCTTGGCAACCACAAGCCTGTTCTCTGTGTCTGCATGTTTCATAGATAAATTCATTTGTGTCATATTTTAGATTACATGACAGTGGCTTTTCTACAACTATAATTTAGCTCTTGTTTTTCTTACTAAACTTTTGAAAGTTTGTGATGATTGATCGCAGCTCCAGGTTAAATTTTTTTAGGTGATTAGAGCATAGAACTATTAAAGAAAATCACTTTATTTTAAAAAATCACTTTATGTAAGTGCATAGGAAAACAACTTTCTAATGGAATCTAGAATTTTGAACTTACTGTAAAAGGATGCTTGAGTAAAGAAAATAATGTTCAAAGAGGAATTGACTTAGCATTCTCAACTCCCATGTTACATTTCTAACTATCAAGAAAAACTTTCCAAGTATCAAGAAAAAGTATGATAAAGATAATAGAAATTATACTTGGCAGGTGATCTTGCAGTTGAAATAATGAGAAGTTGAACACTGTAAATAGAGGAGTTCAAACTGTGCCTGCTTCTTCAAGTATTCGATTTTCTTTCAAAACCTATGAGTTAAAACTCTAGGATCAAGGAACAAATGTCTCTGCCTCTGAGAGATATATTTTATCTTTTTAGATTTTATGGATGAATCTGATGAGAGACACTTGGAAAATATCAAGCATTTTTGAAACCTATTCACCTGAACAGACCTCCCAGGCAGCAGTGTGTTGTGGGCCAGGGACAGAGACATATTTAGGGAGTAAATTCTTAGCGGACAGTGGGATAAAGGACGTGAACCTAGTCCCTGCTTAGCTGCTCTTGGCCATAACTCAGATCATGCCTTGGGTACAAAATGTAATTAAGAACCCAGTCCCATAAGGCCAGTTCATGTTGATGTATTGCAGAAACCAACACAATATTATAAAGCAGTAATCCTTCAATTAAAAATAAATGTTTTTAAAAATAGAAAACCAAAGAAAAACAACCAGAACGAAACAACAAAGACAAAAAGACAAAAGAACCCAGTCCCCCCCTTGAGAAAACTGGAAGCCAACTGGAGAGGCAGCTATCTGGAAACAGATCGTTTTAAGAATTCCTGGTGAGGGGTGTTGAAGAAGTACTGAAGCATTCCCAGGTTAGAATGAGAGCACACATGAGAAAGAACTCTGGCCCTGAGTCTGAATTGGACAAGCACAAATGTGGACGCGGGGATGATTTTCAGGGAAGGGAGACAACGTAAAGCAAGGCATAGAGACCAGACATGCATTATCTGGGGAACTAGCACTTTGGTGTGGCTGGAGTGTGCCGGGCAGGCAGTGGAGAGGAAGGCAGGGGCTCGGTCTCCATGACTTCATCCTTCATGTCAAGGCACCTGAAACTTACTCTATAGGTAATGTTGAGTCAGTCCATGAAAAAGTGTGAAAGAGTACAATAGAATCTGCCTGCCATACAGGAGACACCGGTTCGATTCCTGGGTGGGGAAGATCCCCTGGAGAAGGAAATGACAAGACACACCTGTATTCCTGCCTGAAGAATCCCATGGATAGAGGAGCCTGTCCGGCTACAGTCCGTGGCGTCGCAAGAGCCAGCTACGACTTAGCGACTAACCCACCGGAGTACGACAGAGGCAGAGTTAGAGTTTAGATCATCCTGTCAGCAGATGGGGGATGCCTCTGAGCTGGGGTTTTCCATATGGTGTTATGGAAAACCCAAACAAACTTTTTGGTCAAACCACTGTTCATTTTTAATTATTTGACTCTCCCCATAAATGTTCGTGACGGCAAGGACTTTGACCTATTTGCCATACAAAAATTCTAGGTCCTGGCACAGCTCCTGACACACAACAGGCAATCAGTAACGAACTGTTGAATGAATGGATACATTGTGGTTCCCATTTGAGGGATAAAACAACTGAGAAGAGTGACAGAGCTGGGATTTAAACCTAGACAGGTGGCATCCAGAGTCCTTGCACTCCAGTGTGTAGCTGACTCTCTGCATCCCCGTGGACTGTAGCCCACCAGGCTCCTCTCTGTCCATGGGATTCTCCGCGCAAGAATACTGGAGTGGGTTGCCATTTCCTTCTCTAGGGGATCCTCCCAACCCAGGGATCAAACCAGTGTCTCTTCCATCTACTGCATTGGCAGATGAGTTCTTTATCCCTGAGTCACCTGGGAAGTCCTGGTCTTACTCTGATTCCTGCTAAATAGGTGTGTGAACACACAGCGAGCTCTAGGAACACAGAGGAGGAAGCAGCTAGCTTTGGCTGAGGAAGTAGGCGAAGGCTTCCCTAGAGAAGATCTAATAATCAAAGTGGGACTTGAAGAATGTGCATGAGGGGTAGATCCTCTGAGATGGGAGCAAGGCACAGGAAGGGAGGTATCACAGGCAGAGGCAAAAACAGTTGTGAAAATGCATTCTGGGCAAGGCTGATGGTACCTGAGACTGAGGCTAGATGAGTGGAAGGGAGAATATTGGGGGTTCTGGAAGAGGGGAAATGAAGAAATGATGCTGGACACTTGGTAAGGGTCAGATGGAGAAACACTAGAACCCACAGAAAGGTCACTTGACCAGTTCTTATATCTATAAGAAAAGCTGTTTGGATTACCTCCAAACTCCTTCCAAATTCTGAGCTATTAGTATTCTATACCTTAATATTAAAATATCATTAATCATTTAATATTAATGGTAATATCTTTATATAAACTGCAATGTCTCTATATTTTTTCAATCAAAGCAGAGAAATTCTTCCTCCAGAATTGTCTCATTGTCAATGTTAAAAAGATTCATCTCAGAATCTTTTCTTTTTTATCCAATGTTATACATAGTATATTATTATTAAGTAACAGTCAGTACTTAATAAATCATACTGTGGACTGGGTGCTTTTCTGAGCACTTTACAGATACTATCTCATCAGATCCTCACAACAATCCTAGGGTAGGTACTATTTTTATCTCCACTACATAGATGAGGAAACCAGGGCATAAGAAAGTCAAATTCCTTGCCCAAGACTACACAAATAAGAACACTTATGTACACATTTATATAACTTAAGACAGCTTTGATAATTTTTGGAATATCTCCTCATGCCAAAAAATAGCAATTCAAGCAATACTTATCAATGTTTACATGGCCTAGGTTCTGAGAATACGAATTTTGATTGATCTACCTGCCTTCTAGGAATTCATCAGCTGGTGGTCAAGACTGGCATCAGAAAGGTCATTATGTATTGGGGTAATCCAAGTGCTGGGTGCTAAAGAATTTCCACACATAGAGCATTTTAGAAGAAAGTGAGTTTATTAAGGACAAAAAGCAGAGATAGAGGGATATTATGAGCACAGTGGGTGACCTCCTCACAGTCTAGGGAGAGTCAACAGTTTTCATGGATTAATAACCAATTTTTATAGCCTCAAGACAAAGAAAATTACTGCTGGAAGGTTAGTGTTAGGTGATTGGTTAGAGTGCTATAAGGTGTTTACTGGAGTGGGCATCTTTGCCTAATTTGGAGTTGGGAAGCTTATTAGTGATGATCAGGGGCTTTTGGCCATGGTTACAAAGGGGGTCAATTAGCTTCAAAAATGTCTTTGGTTCTGGGCTGCACTTCTGTGGCCTTGGTACAAGACCTCTCACCTGTTGCCTGGGGGCAGGACAACATTCTGGGGCTGCCCTGGGGTCCAGTAGCTAAGACTCCACGCTCCCAAGGCAAGGGGCTTGAGTTTGAGCCCTGGTCAGGGAACTCGATCCCCATGTGCCACAACTAACAGTTTTCATCCCACAACTAAAAGATCCCACATGCTGTAGCTAAGACCTGGTGCAGCCAAATAAATAAATTTTTTTTTTTTTAAATCCCCCAAACGAAAAGGCAATCGTAATCGTTGTGGTAAGTTTTTGGGCTACCACATTCAGCTGGACAGGGTTTTTCACTGCTTCAGGGAATCTGAGCAAAGCGGCAAGTTCAACCTGACTAAGCTGAAATCCAGCCCATATTTCACTTGTCAAGTCTTACAGCCTGACACAGAGCTGCCTCTGCCCAGAGGGGACACTTCTACCTAATTTGCACAGAGCCTTCCAATGGGCTAGCTGTTGCCCCCATTAAATGTACTAAGGAAAGTGCTAGGGGGATATAAAACCAGAGGATCTTGCCGTTGATCAGGTAAATTTGCAATTGCTTATCTTCTGGAGTAAACAGCACAGTGGAGGTAACATCTAAACTGGGTCACCAACTGTTCAGTAGGCAGACAGTGACCAAGGCAGGTGGGGTTAGGATGGGCATTCTAGGTCTATTGAATGACCTGTGGGGAGGCACACAGGATTGAGAATCATTGGAGAGGCTGGAGAAAGACAATTTGTTCAGAATTGTTAGGGTTTATGGAACAGAATATCTCAAAAAGTAAGTTTGAGAAGATTATGATGACTACTGTATGCCACTGTTGGCTTGTCTTATAAAAAGTGGCAAGCCATTGAGTTTAAAAGTAGATGATGATGTACTGTATGGAGGATAACTTTGGTGGCAGATGAAGGGTAGATGAGGTAGCTGGCTGAGGACAGGAGCAAATTAGGAAGTTATTTAAGATGCCACAAGAGGTAACAAGGATGTGAACCAAGGCAGGTAACTGGGAGAAAGAGGGAGGAAGTAAGAAGATACCACTGATAGGTCTCTTTCAGTGTAATTGGCAGAACTTATTGAATGTGGGTATTCTGGAGATGGGGGGATAGAGGGTGACTCACATGGTTGGGAAGATAGCTAGGTCTTAACTGGTAAACTAGTTACAGAACAGTTTGAGGCACAATGATAGTAGGGTTCATTTCGAAATTGCTGAAGATGAAATTTCTGCTAAACATCTCAGATGGCAAAGTCTGGTATGCATTTGAAAACTAGAGTCTAGAACTAAGGCATGAGGTATGGAATAGAAATACTGATTTTGAACACTTTGGATCCTTTTTGTCTTCTTCTCTTTCTTCCTTCTTTTGACCTCAACTCAATCAATATTTATTGAGGGACTATCTAATGACAAAGCATGTGTTGAATGCTAAAAAATAAAATGTAAATTGTATATGATGCTTGCCTTCAAGGAGACTACAATTTAGTACAGGAGCAGATATGAACCAAAATAACAATAATACAGTAACAACCATGTTTTAAATGCAGAATGAACAAGATGCTATGAAAGTACTGAAGAGGGCGCATTACGTCTGTTGGGAGAGGAGTGAATTATCAGCATAGGGGCCCTGTGTTCTTCAAGGCCTAGCCTATGACCTGTGAGACTAAGATATGTGCATTTGGAACAGCTTCTCTGCTTGACTTCGTGACTGTTATGTACCTGAGATTATTTGCCCTAATGTATTCTGCCTTCCACTTGCCATATATATATTTTTAATGAATATAACAAATGTCGCTATACTGCTAGGGGATAGAGTAAGTCAGCTCTCCCAAAGGAAACTATCTTTGGGAAGATTGGCCTGAATGAACTGCCAGTGTAGGACTTGTCAGGATGCCTTGTTTCCAAGGGCTGTTTCAGTACTGGTCATGGATGTAGCACTGGGAGAATTCACAAGTCAAATAGGACATCTAATTAAGGCAATAACCAGGTGGGCCTCCAACAGACTTATAAAAGTGTTCTAGTATTTATTTGGCATTTGAGTACTTAGTGAAGCCATTCCTATCATTTGTAAGTTCAATCAGTATTCTTATTTCCAGTTGGATCTGATTAGGATATTTAAGATTGTATTATATTGCAGTTAGAGCAGTAGCCAGCAGATGGCAATGTAAAGGTTACTTCTTTGTGGAGTTTTCCACCCCAGCATTTTTCAAAGGCTGTAGGGGTGCTCTCTATCTCACAGAGACCTGTTTGTGGGTACTGTGATCTTTATGTAACTCATTTCATTAGACCATTCATATATTCAGCAAGTTAGAAAACAACTTTCCCAAATTCAGTGTCCCTGTAAACATTAAAACTCATCAGATGTTTGAGAACTCATCCTAAGTAACTAAAAATGTGAATGATTTCATAATACACTGATTACCCATTTCTTCCTTTTAAACAACTGCTCAGTTTCAGACAGGTGTCAAGCTTTGAGTTCTCTCTCCATGTTCATCCAGTTTTTTTTTTTTTGGGGGGGGGTTTCTATTTAAAGGTCACAGACTAGCAGAGTTGAAAGAGATCTCAGAGCTCATCTACCCCATGAATCCCAACCTTTCTTTGAAGCATCCATGATCATGGTCACACAACCTCTAGCTGAACATGCTCATGGCAGTGAACTTATTATGGCAGATTTTATTTAGTGATCTTGATCATGTTAATCATAGACAGTTGCTCTTCTTAATGGTCCCAAATGTGTCTTCCTGTTGTAACTTTAATATTCCAAGACACCACCGGTCTGTCACTCACATTTGGTGAGTCCTACTTTGCATTTGTACCCTTAAATTTACCGACTTGTCCCCTCCATTGCTGATGGAGGGCCTCTGGTTCATTTCCTCCTACTTCTTCTCTAGCAAAGACCAACTGTTTCTGTGAGTTCTTAGAAAGGCCGTACCCATACCGTCCTGGAGGGGACTGTCCTGACCTCTGCTGCTGCGGTGAGGTGCCGAGAGAAGCCGCCTCCTCAGGTCCAGGTTCAGCCTCTCCTTGCTTCCTAAGCTACACAGACTCAAGAGGCCAAGCTGGGCTATACTCTTCACAAGCCTTACAGCCTCAAAGCAGCGTGGTGTTCTGTGCAAAAGTAAGTCTGCCCCTGTCCAAAGTTCAGCACTGAACTCTGTCACTTGATACCTAATGCAGCACAGCTTAAGACCCTGACCCCAACTGAAGACATCAGTATTGAGTTTCTGCAACCCATGTCATTTAGAGTCTTACTTTACAAGGCAAATAACAAATCATCTAAGTCAAGACCTATTTCAAATGCCAAATAGAACTTGACTCCAGACTGACTGACTGTCTTTGGTTCCCCAAGTTTGATTATTAAACTAATCTGATTTCTTGGATACCCACAGGCTTGAGCTTGGAGAATTAGAGTTCAAGGAAACATTTGCTTATTAATGGAAGGAGAGTGTATAAATTAGTACAGCTCTCGCGCTAGTGATAAAGAATCTGCCTGCCAATGCAGGAGACGTAAGAGATGTGGGTTCAGTCCCTGGGTCAGGAAGATCCCCTGGAGAAGGAAATGGCAACCCACTCCAGTATTCTTGCCTGGAAAATCCCATGGTAGGCTACAGACCGTAGGATCACAAAAAGTCGGACACAACTGAAGTGATTTAGCACACACATGCTCCTAAATTGAGGTAAGAGATTGTTCTATCATCCCATTATTAGCAATGATGCCTTTCTTTATTGCACTTAATAGTTTAAAACACATTTTCATTTATATGATCTCATTAGGTTCATTCAGTCCTTCCAATAACTGTGAAAAAAATCATGCATTAATGTAATTGCAGATAACTAAATATGAGGGATAACTATAATTTACAGGGAGTGGCCTTAGCCAAAAGTAAAATAATTCAAGCATAATCTTGAATAGCTATGCACTTTTCTATAATGCACAGATTTGTGTGTTTGTGATTTTGTAGAAAGGCTTTAGGATCTGTGCAGCAGAATACTGTTTAAATTATAGGGAAATATTTTCCATGGAAAATATAAGTGGGTTATCATTCCATTCCATAGTAAGCATAGAAATAATTACCTTTCATCTGTTTTCCTTTTTAAGATATTAATTTATTTGGCTGTGCTGGGCCTTAGTTGTGGCATGCAGGAACTTTAGTGGCAGATGTGGGATCTGGTTTCGTCACCAAGAATCGAACCTGGGCCTCCTACATTGGGAGCATGGAGTCTCAACCACTGGACAACTGGGGAGTTCCCCCAGATCTGTTTTCTTTTGGTATTCCAGATATTTTTTGCTTTCAATTCCTTAAGAAATTCTGCCTACCGAAGACTTTTCTAGGATGGTGTTTACATGATTCTGGAAAGTTGTTTCATAATATAAAACACTTCAGTTTAAGAAAGGTAACTGAATCTGCCCTTTTGAGTGGAGCATAGAGCCAGGACTAGAGTGGGACAGGCAAGGCTTCCAGGGTGCTTATTGAACCTGGGAGTGAGCTCCTCTGTAAATCTGTGATCTGGGTGCCTTGCTTACCTCTCCCTAGTCCAGGTCCTCAACATACTGAAGAATATGATATATACTGGTTAATTTTATGTGTCAGCTTGACCAGGTCACAGGGTACCCAGACAGTTGATCAAACTTTATTCTTGCTTTATCTGTCAAGTCATTTTGGATGAGATTGACATTTGAATTGGTAGACTAAGGACTAATGTGGGTGGGCCTCATCCAATCAGTTGAAGATCTGAATAGAACAAAAAGGTTGACCCTCTTAGGAGTGAGAGGGGAGAACTCCTACCTGCTGCCTTCATAGAGAAAGAATGGCTCTTCTTGGGTCTTGAGCCTGCCTTCTTTCAGACTGGAATGTAGACCACTGATGCTCCTCATTCTCAGGCCTTTGGATTCTGATTAGAATAACACCACTATCTCTCCTCCATCTCCATCTTACTGTCAGCCTCCATGATTATATGAACCAACTCCTTATAGCAAGTCAATCTGTTTATCCTCTTGGTTTCTTTTCTCTGGAGAACTCTTAACACATCTAGGTTTTCATGTCAGCTGCCTCACAGTGGGAGAAGTTACCATCAAAAAGAGACAAATGACAACCTCGGCCAAATCCTGATTGACTTAAACCCTTGGGGCCTTGGTTTCTTCAAGTGCTAAAAGAAAAGAATTAATTTACTTTGTACCGTGGCAGCAAAATGCAGTTGCATAATGTGTACAAAGTACTTGACACGTAGTGGACACTGAAAAAATAAGGCCTTTTCTTCCCTTTGTATTAATGAGCTGTTAGTGCTAAATGGAAGCCATGAAGCCAAAGGAAGGTAGTCGGCCAGATCCCAGGCAGGGAGCGTGCTGGCGGGGTGCCCAGATCCCACTCCAAGCCATGGCAGCTCACTCTCTGAACTCAGAGTCACGCTGAGCCAGCCTCCGGAGACCTGGCTTCCGGCCTGGCCGCCACGCCATTTATCTGGTTCCTCAGACAAGTATTTCATTTTCTTTCTCATCTGTGAAATAAGAGTTCCTTTCAGTTCTAAAGTGTCTGTGATTTATTATTCATCATTACCGTTTCCGCATTGTTCTTAGCTTTATGTCTGAATTCAGATCACAGGGAGAAAAAGCAGTTTGGACTGTTCAGTTAATTGTAACAGCAACAACAGAAAAATAAATTTTGAGCAGCATTAACTTTTCAAAATCCTGTTTGCCTTCACAATGCGGATCACATCTCCTAAAACCTATTTTAGACCACTTTTCTCTGGTTTTCTTATTAGCTTGGTTTTAGTCCATTCAGTTTGACTAATAAACTGACTTTGAGAGCTAAACTCAGAGGCAGGTAAGACAGGGCAGCTATAGTATTACTATTGATTATCCTTTAAGAGCTTCTCCAAATCATAACATTTATTCCTGGCTTGGCTCTTTACAAAGAATTAGAGAATCAACTCAGATCTTGTCTCACTGTTACAAATTGAGATTTTTTTTTTTTCTATTGCAAACTGTCTTTATAGTAATTATAACTTGCAAAACCCAATACTCAGGAACATAAACTAGACAGAGTTTGTAGTACTTGATTTCCTGGGTGTAACTATTTCTTTTTATGAATGCTTATAGTTTTATTTTAACTTCGTTACTTTTTTCCGTCATAAGCTAGTACACTCTGAATTTTTTTGGAAAATATAAAAAAAGAGAAAGAAGAATAGGGAAGTCATGTATGGTTAACTTGTGTTAAGAAATGTGAATATTTTGGTGTTTTTTATAGAACAACGTTGTGGATACTAAGTGGCGAAGGAGTGGGATGAATAGGGAGATTGGGAGTGATGTATATACACTGCTGTGTATAAAATCGATAACTAATGAGAACCTGCTCTACGGCGCAGGGAACTCGACTCTGCTCTCTGCTGACCTAAATGGGAAGGAAATCCAGGAAAGAGGGAATATATGTACACGTTGAGCTGATTCACTTTGCTGTACAACAGAAACTAATGCACCATCGTAAATCAACTATACTCCAATAAAAACAAATAAAAACGTTTTGCTTTTTTTCGTCTAGTTGTTTGCACTGAAGTAACAATTTATGTCCTTTTTTGTTTGTTGCTGGGTTTCCCTTGTGGCTCAGCTGGTAAAGAATCCACCCACAGTGCGGGAGACCTGGGTTCGATCCCTGGGTTGGGAGGATCCCCTGGAGAAGGGAAAGGCTACCCACTCCAGTGTTCTGGTCTGGAGAATTCCACTGACTGTAGAGTCCATGGGGTCACAAAGAGTCGGGCAGGAGTGAGCGACTTTCACTTGTTTGTTGTCTGCTTACGGATAAGGGGGAGCAGTGTCGCATGTTATTACGTTTATTCTCTGGTTTATTTAAATTTTCTCCTCTTTTGATTATGTCTCTAGACAGTTTTTCACTACAAAAATTACTCTGTGAAGGGCATCTTGATGTGTAAAAGTTTTTCCATATTAGGATTAATAGTATGAATAAAATTGTCCCTTAGGACTGAGTTCCACAAGTGGAATTCTGTGTCAAAGCACCTGGGATGTCCTTGGACAGGCTCTTGGCACATACACTGTGGCTGTGGATGGAGACAGAACTTGTCATAGCTACACATTTCAAACACAATCAGGCAGGGGTGTCCTTTTCAGTATCCTTTTGTGGCTTATTTCGAAACCTCCAAATGAAGTTTTCTAAATGGTACTGATGGGGGTTGATTTTAACCTGCATTTTGCTGAGTTCTAACCAGTTCTCCTCAGTGGGAATTTCCTGCTGTAGGGGGAAGTGGGGGAGCAGTAAGCAATTCTCCTTTCCACACAGGGATGTGAAGCCCTCCAAGGTAAACACTGCAGCATAGAGGTGGCTATTAACTGTGGAAATAACTCTTCAGATAGATAGTAATTAAAACTATACTTCTAATCTAAAAATATAAAGCTAGTAGGTAATTTCTAAAGAATAAACTAGGTAATTCCTTTAACATAGCAACAAAACACATTTTCTATGAATTTTCAGTGACTATGAATAAATATTTATGAGTTTCTCTGCCTGTTTCATATACATATTTGGACATATTTATCCAAAAATATTTTTAAATAGTGATTGGAACATTTATTTTTGCATGTATACTCATTAAATTTTTTCCTAAAAAGATATTAAGTAATTTTTTCTCCCAACACTCTGCAGTAAAGTTTTGTCACTTTTCATTGGGACAAGGCAGAGAGGAATTAGCAAATAGATCAACTTCAAAGCTTAGAGAGTTACTGTCATCAGTAGCTAGAAGATAGCACTTTCTAAGAGGAGTAATATCATAGTTTGCTACATTTATCGAAATAAGGGAACCCCGGTTTGATTCCTGGGTCGGGAATATCCACTGGAGAAGGGATAGGCTACCCACTCCAGTATTCTTGGGCTTCCCTTGTGGCTCAGCTGGTAAAGAATCCACCTGCAATGTGGGAGACCTGGGTTCGACCCCTGGGTTGGGAAGATCCCCTGGAAAAGGGAAAGGCTATCCACTCCATTATTCTGGTCTGGAGAATTCTATGGACTATATCCATGGGGTCGCAAAGAGTTGGACTCAACTGAGCGATTTTCACTTCACTTCACTATGGGTATTTGGTAACAGAGAAGACAAATTAATTTTGCTAATCAGAGCTGAACATCCAAGTGGGTAGAAGGGGAAAAGAGTAGAAGGGGGATTATTTAAGAGAAAGTGCTCAGGCAGCTAAAGTCTTGATATCTGAGTAAATACTCTGCATGTTAGCCTTTGAAGCATCTGTTAACTTCTGCTGAATGTGCTGTCTATGGAATACAGTGTTTGGGGGGAACTAAAACCTGGTGGGTAGATTCAAACGATTGTTTATAAACTGCTGGCCTCTCCGCTGTGAGCATCTTCTGCAGCCACTTCGAAGGCAGGAGCCCTTCCCATGTTCCTCTGAGATCTGCGTGAACTCGTGATGAACTGAAGAGAAATGGGCAGGTCTAAGGGAGCGTAAGCATTGTCCCGTTGGCTCCCTCGCTCTAAGTCATCTATTTACTTGCTTATCAAAATGTATCTCTGCACTTTGAAGAACTCAGACAAAAATGTGCAAACAAGGACGTCTGTGTGTCAAATACCCATGTTTCCATATGGTCTGCGAGGATGACTCTCAATCAATCATGAGTCTCCAGTCACTCAGAGCACAGATCTATCAATTAATCATGAGTCTCCAGTCACTCAGAGCACAGAGCTAATATGCCATGGCTTTAACATTGAGAACTAACTGTTTTAAAAAAATATATATATATATCATATTTTTAAACTTTCTATCATATATTGGAGCACAGCCGATTAACAATGTTGTGATGGTTTCAGGTGGACAGCAAAGGGAATCAGCCATACATATACGTGTATCCACTCTCCCCCAAACTCCCCTCCCATCCAGGCTGCCTATAACACTGAGCAACATTCCCTGTGCTACACAGTAGGCCCTTGTTGGTTTATATTTTAAACACAGCAGCGTGTACATGTTCATCACAATTTCTGTAACTCTCCCTCCCCCCCATCCTTCCCCTGGTAACTGTAAGTTCAAGAGCTAAATCTTCACTGAACCCAGTTCTCCATCTAGTTATCTATGCAGGATGGGCTACATTCTTCCCAAGTGTTCAGACTCTAGGTTACACCTTGGAAGAATTTGTCAAGGGCTGCCTCCACCTAGAATGACAAACTCTTAAAGGAAAAGGAATCTTAAAGATCCCTCAGACACCTTATTTTTCTGATGAGAAAATTCAAGACCAGAGATGAGGACTGATTTTTCTGAGGATCACAGATAAAGCTAGCCACAGAGCTGGCCAAAGAGCACACATCTGCTAACAGCCAGAGCAGAGCTTTCCACTTTGCTTTGGTCTGAATCTTCAAGCTGTGAAAAGGTATAGCATCACCACATCACAGTTCAGTGGTGCCATAAAATGTGGAAGGAAAGAATTGCCTACAATTTTTCTTCCGGGATGGAGTCAAGGAAGTCTGTTGATCTGTTCTTTTGTTATCCAGTCCAATAAACACACATACGCACTTTAAAGTTCAATTTGGGGGCAGCAGTTGGATGGAATCCTTACAGACGCCGCTCAACTCTGGCCATGGTATGTTTCAGGCACAGTGCCTAGGACACGGTGGATATTTAACGATAGCAGTCCCCCAAATCCCAGGTGAGTATCAGTGTGGGTTTTCCCCCTTTCATTTCAATGTTAGCATCATGGAAATGGTTGTTAGGGAGGCAGTGTGATATCATGGAAAACATGCTGGTCCAGTTCTGCCAGTGCTGACCTTGGAAATACATCCTAACCTCTATGACCTTCAATTTCCCCACATGATCTCCTAGAATTCTTCCAGCTCAAAGCTACCATGTTTTACCATTTTACCTTAGAGGGGCTTTGTGAAGACTGACCTGTTTACAGAGTTCTCTGAGATCCTGAATTGTGGAGATTCCAACAACATCAAAAGAAACTATAGATATAGATTTTTCAATGAGAGCTGATAAGTTTTTAATAGTCAGATAATATGTATCTTTAAACATAGCACTGTTTTTACTTGACTTTGCAAAGCTGACCTGGGTTCATAGATTGGCTTTGTCTTTTGTTCACTGCCTAAGAAGGAAGAAAGTCATTATGTCCGCACAACGGGTAGTGACCTTTATGTTCCGTTGTCCTTCTCTCATTTCATTTTAGAGTGTTGGCTTTTCTTGGGGCTAAATTCTTTCCCCTAGAATCCACCAATCTTAGAATTACAGCTTCTCTCCCTTTCCTTCCTTCATCCATTTAATAAACGTGATTTTCCCCTATGGTACTAGAACTTGTTACTTTCATTTCCTCTAATAGTATGAAAAGTGATGTGGCACAACCAAAGCAAATTGAGGGAAAACACTCAAGACAGAAATATAAGGGATAATGCCAAAATGACTCTTAAAAAAAGCTGATGGAAAGAGTTCTGTGGGAGAGAGATAACTTAGAAATAAATGTATGGAAGGATTTTTTTTTTTTTTCCAGAATAAAGCAGTTTTGGGGGGCTCAGGAAGAGTAGCATGAACAAATGACAAAGTTTGGGAGTGGAAAAAAGTCGAAACAAGAAGGAGCCAGTGCACCAGTCCAGACAGGAGTGGGGAGGAAATGTTGACAGAGAGGCTGCTTGTGAACAAAGACACTTTCAAGGTCAACCATAGGTTAGCAGAGCTGGAAGGGAGCTCAGCCTCTCAGAGAAAGCATTGCAGGGTGGATCTTCAAGTTCTGTAAGAACTCCCCCATCATTTTGGCTATCCAGACTTTCATCATGTTGATGGCCCACACTACCTATCCATCCAGAATTTTACTTGCTACAGTGAAATCTCACGTCTTTTTGTTGTACCCTTAAGGAGTTGAGAACAGCCATTTAGCAATCACTGACATCAGAGACTAGTTTCCCATACTGATATGTTAAAAAAAAAAAAAAAAGAAAAAAAGCCCACTAAGAATTAAAGACAAAAAAACAAAATTAGAAAAGTCATACTTAATTTTCAAAAGCAGCTTTCATAAGCCATTTTAAATAGCTTTAATAAGCTTTTTGTATGTTTCTTTGAAATTTTGGATTCATATCATTTAAATAAATAGTAGTATTATATTTAATGCATGGCACGAAAGGATTTTTGAACACAATAGTTTTCAGAATCAAGTTGACTTTTTGCATAGCATGAAATTGCTTACTCAAACTCAGGTTGTGATAAGCTACGATTTTCTAGATTGATTTGCTTAGTTTCAGTTGCCCCATTATGCTTTAGTGGTTGGCATATTTTTTTTCCAGTTTTAACAGTGTTTTATTTAATTTAACCAATAAAATAGGTTAAGATGTGGACACTTCTGTCCTGCAGTGTGTTAAAATCTACTTGATTTAAGAAAGTCTACAGCTGTTGTGAGCAACTTCACATTTTGTTTCTAAAAGCCACTAATAAGATTATCTAAGTGGTTGGTTTTCCAAGATCAGTCTGAATGAGACACCAGTGTGCAGACCAGCCTTCTATAGGTTTATGCTTTGGGCATACCTCTTAGTTTGATTGTGTCACCATTCCATAGCATGGTAGAAAGGCTAGATGTCTCAGTTGTGGGAAGGGCTCCATAGTGATTTTGAAATATGGGTAGTCTCTCTCCACTGTTTCCTATTCTCTCTCTTAAGGAAAACCATCAGTTAGGTCAGGCACTGTTTGTGTCTTGTGACTTTACATTGATGTCTAGGTTCTCCCTTTAGCTGTTAAAAGAGAGATATTGGTGCTGATGTGTTTGTAATTTCCAGAGCCATCCTTTTTTCCCCTCCTGAAAGGGTCTTAGCTGCAGTATGTGGGGTCTTTTAGTTGTGGGGTGAAAACTGTTAGTTGTGGCACATGGGGATCTGGTTCCCTGACCAGGGCTCAAACCCAAGCCCGCTGCCTTGGGAGCGTGGACTCAGCCACTGGACCACCAGGGCAGCCCCAGAATGTTGAGTCCTGCCCCCAGGCAACAGGTGAGAGCCTTGTACCAAGGCCACAGAAGTGGGGCCCAGAACCAAGGACATTTTTGAAGCTAATCGAGCCCCTCCTGAATATAGGAGACCCATTTTTTCAGTGTTTTTGAATTTCCACACATTCACACAAATCTTGATTCAGATCGTATAAGCTCTGCTGATTTGCATACATACAGTTTTCCCATTGGTCTGTTTTTTTCCTCTTTATGTAACCTGTTATCCTCTGTCACAACTGGAGACTGATCTCAGCAAGGCAGCAATGAGAGGGGGCGTGAAGCAAGATCTTAATTCCCTGCCCAGGAATTGAACCTGGACCAAAATCAGCTCACTGATATTTTCTTAAAAAAAAAAAAACAAAATCAAACTGAAGACATTAAAAGACTGATCCTTCTTCCATTTGATGTTATGGTCTTCTTTGATCATCCCTTTGTGTGTGTGTGTGTGCATGCACAAGATATTTGAATTTACTTTTATAAAATGACATTAAACCATTTAAAAGAGATTGCTAACAATTATGGTCTCAGCCTTTAGGAATTATACTCAAACAGAGGAGGTATGAAGCCAGATATCATATTTCTTTGTAGATGGGTACAGTGAATGCATTGTGAGTTAGTAATTCAAATTTTAATTTGAAAGCTAGTAACATATTTGCAAGTGGAGACATTCTATACAATAGCAGTAGAGTTACAAAGATTTAACAGTGCTGTTTTGAACTAAAGCATCTAAAGGCATATATACATTTGCTAGGAAATAGATTTGGCAGCTTTAAAATATATTCCAAAAGGAAAAAATCGTGGTTACAGGTAAGGAAACTGAATCGGTGACCCTGGGCGGGGGTAGTAATAGTTTTGAGGGCGGGGCCAACGTGCAAAAGTTACTCCTTTGACATGTCCTTTCTTTACTATTGTTTTTGACTTTATCTTCTCATTTCTCTTTAAAGATCCGATGTTTAGTCCAAAAAGGTAGGACTGATCTTTGGATATTTTTAATTCTGTCATTAACTGTTCCTTCAATTTAGACTTCTTCTTTGTCCCCTTACATAGATCAGAAAACCCTGGATTTGTTTTGTTTTGTTTGTATTTAACTCCCATGGCTCTGGATTAGGTACTTTCCTTTCCAAATCTTCTCTCATTTGCTACTGCCCTTCCACCCAAAGTGAAGCTAGTGAATCTACACTGAACACCCACATTTTAAAATTTAGTAATAATGTAATTTAGCGTAACAAGAGAGAGCTAGAAGTAAATATAAATCTTAGATGCTATAGATAATGACATAATGGCTTCCCTGCCAGGTCCAGGTCACCTGAGAACTTCACATGAGAGCATGCCTTTTGCTGAATGAATATAGTTTCCATTTATGTTTTAACAGTGATTTGTTGGCAAAGTCTTTTATTCCCCTGATAATATTTTTTCAAAGCACACAAGCCATGCAATTAAGTAAAAAGTTACTGGCTTTGATTTAATTGCTTTACACAAATGAGTGTCTGTTGGATTTGGAGGAAGTAGCCTTTTAAGCTTTCCCCAAATTCCTACCCGTTAGGTACCCACACCCTAGTTTAAGGGCCCAGAGAGTTCAAGAATGAACTCTTCAGTAGCTGTGAAAAGTTTCATAGCCTTTTAAAAAAGTTCAGCAGCTATGTTTGGGGAAGAGCTACATGTATTATGCAAGACTGCTAGCTAATGCCGAGATTGTAACATATGGAATTCATAAAGGTCCAATTACAGGATCGTCACTGTTTGCCATGGTTTTAACTTATGTAAGTTATTGATTAGACTTTCATGAGATCATAATCAAAAGGTTATTCTTTGGTAATGGTGTGTTAGAAGAGCTTTATCCTGGACTTCAAAGCCATCCTCTGAGCCCCAAGAACAAAGGCTTAGAAGTTTGAACCAGGGCCAGAATCAGTCTGTATGAGTTAACGATGTCCCAGTCCATCAGGGAGCCTGATGGACTCATCCACGTGTGTGAACTTTCTCTCATCACATCAGATCAACAGTCATCATGGAAAGATGACAGTTGATTCAGCTTTAATGTGCTTTTTTTTTTTTTTTTAATGAATCAGCTTGACTAACTGTGCTGTCTGCTTGCATCTGCCTCATAACTGTTTATTTTACCTGTAAAGCACAGTCATTCACTGTGTTTGGGAAGACAGTGCTTATCCTTAACTAGGTTTACCTCTAAGGAGAGGAACTGCAGTCAGCCGTGGTGCCTTTCAAGTTCCAGCTAACGGCGGGGAGGAGTTTTAACTATGAATACATGGTTACTACTACATAGAAATGGGTATTTTGATTACTGAAATGAAAACAGATTTAGCACTAATCAGAGGACATTTTATTATACTGTAGATTACTAAATAATCTACAGGAAATAACTTTCAGAACTGAAAAAGCAACTGTATAACATAACAACTAGATAGTAATAAAGGAGGGTTCAGAATGGTGCTAATCTTCTGACATGTTTTAAGTGGGCAAAATAAGAGGCTGTAAGGTTGGCTTACACTCAGATGGAAAAGGTGCTGTCCTGTCTTTGGCTCTTAAAAATCCTTCTGTAAGGATCTAAGGACTTAAAACTATTACAGCAAATAAGCAAAACGCCACAGGGCAGTCTTTTTCACAACAGCATCTCTAAATCTGCTCTGTGGGCTTCTTTCTGCTAGACCTTTGGACAAATCCTCAGGCAGATCCTGGAATTTCGCTCGTCAGCCAGAAATAATAAAATGTCTTCTGATTAGTGCTAAAACTGTTCTCCTTTCAGTAATCAAAATACCCATTTCTGTGTAGCAGTAAAAATGTACTCATAGTTGAAACTCCTCCCCGCCTTCGCTGGGACCTGAAAGGCACCGTGGCTGACTGTTCTCACTAGCCCTCCCCCGGGGCTGGATGACCAGCGTGCAGGTGGGAGGCCGGTAAAGAGCGAGAGGAGATACGAGGCAGGGTGCTGGGATCACCCACAGTCCAACACGACTAGCCCCCAGAGGACGGTCAGAGCTGGCCTTGTTATTAAGGCAGCCTCCCCGAGTCCCTCCACTGAGCGGACCTGGCACCTTCGCCCCTCCTACCTGGGCGCTCATAATCACACGCCCAGCCTGCTCTGGTCTTGCCACATCGTCTTCCACGCTGTTTCCTGACTGTCCCGTGTCCCATCCCGCCTGAGGGACTTGGCACTAACCATTCCTTGTGCTGGCGTGCTCTTCTCCAGATACTTGTTCAATTATTTACAAGATTTCTCATCCTCATAGTCACCTACTTGTATAGATACAGACACTTTTCTGACAAAAACAACAACGTGTGTGTGTATATATATATATATATATGTATATATAAAGTACTGGTTTAAGTCAGTAGTATTTATTGCCTATATTGTCTATATAGTACAGTGTTAGACAAGGTAAGAATGACGGAAGTCGTCTTTGCCTCTGTCTTCAAGAAACTACTACTTGCCTGAATTTACCTAAGGATATAAGTATCCACAGGGTGTTGGTTACATGTGCGAAGTCACTTCAGTCATGTCTGACTCTTTGTGGCCCCATGGACTACTACCCACAAGGCTCCTCTGTCCATGGGATTTTCCAGGCAAGAATACTAGAGTGGGTTGCCATGCCCATCAGGGGATCTTCCTGACCCAGGGATTGAACCCATGTCTCTTGTGTCTCCTGCATTGGAAGGTGGGTTCTTTACCACTAGCGCCACCTGGGGAGTATCCAGGAGCCCCCATGAACACCCAAATCTGATGATATTCTACCCCTTAGTATATATGATGGCACAGTGCAATCAACACAGTTGGCCTTCTATATCCGCCGCTTTATCCATTTTCCATCAGTGGTTGGTTGAATCCATGGATGCGAAACCAATGGATGCAGAGGGTCGATTGTCTCGCTTCTGCTTAAACTAAATGTAATGTTTTCTCCCATACATCCAATTTCCTATATTTCAATTTGAACAGAAAGAAGTCACACAATAGGTAAAAATGATACTGTGGGTAACTTATACTGTGTGTATATTTCCAAAAGCATGTTTGATTTTCCTAGATCTTGCCTTTTATCTTACGGCTCCATTTCAGCCAGCAGCTCTGAGGATGGCAAAGGTTTTAAAGTAAATTAATTCTGATTAATTAATAACAAAATCTTTTCCAAATTGAAACATAAACAGAAGAATAGGTCATTGTATGTAGCTGATCTTTATTCATTCCATCTCTCACTTGCAGTGCGGCAGGCACTGCTCGAGATGCCAGGGATGTAGCAGAGAAGACAGGGAAAGTGCTGGCCCTCGTGGGGCTGACTGTCCACGTGGCGAATAGGACGTATCATTATAAAAAGTTTAAGTGGACATAGGTCAAGGAATGATAAGTGTTATGTGGTAAATTAAAGCAGAAAATAAGAATGTGCATGGTGGGAGTTGTTATTTCAGAGAGGAGGTATGAGCAAGGTTGCTTGGATGAGATGGCATTTTACTTGAAACCAGAATAAAATTCAGGGTGTAACCGTGTGCATATCTAGGGGGTGAGCACCCTAGCAGAAGGAATAGTGAGTTCCAAGCTCCCCAGGCGGGAAGGTACCTGGCATGTTAAGGCAACAGCAAGGAAGCTGGTGTGTCGACAGGAGTGGGTGGGGAGCCTTGGTTACGAACATCCAGCCAAAGGGGCAGCACTGCTGCAGCACTTGGGAATGAAGTTTGATTGTGTGTGTGTATGTCTCTGTCTGTTTTGCCGCGCTATGTGTGGGATCTTATTTCCCCAACCAGGGATCGAACCTGTGCCCCCTGTATTGCAAGCACTGGACTGCCAGGGAAACTCTGCTGTATCACTTGGGATGTGTTATTCTCTGTGAATTGAGCTTATTCATTCCACACAGATGTCAATATGAGATGTTTTCTTTTTTAAAAAGCTTTTTATTTTGGAAAATTTTAAACATACAAATATAGACAGAATAGTAAAATGAACACCTACATATCCATCATCCAAATTCAAGAATTATTAACTTTGGCTGGTCTTATTTTATCTATTCTCTGTACCTACTTCCTCTCCCCATAGTATTTTGCAGCAATTTCAGGTGGTATATCATTTCATCCACAAATATTTTAGTATGTAGCTATAAAGATAACTACAACTCCCCTACAAAACTAGTAAAAATAATTCTGTAATATAGACAAACATCTGGTTAGTGTTTACATTTCCTACTATCTCTCAGAAACATCATACATTTTTAAAGATTTGTTTATTTGAATAAGGATCCAGAATAAGGTCCACACATTGTGACTGGTTAAGTCTTTTCAGTTCAGTTCAGTCACTCAGTCGTGTCTGACTCTTTGCGACCCCATGAACTGCAGCATGCCAGGCCTCCCTGTCCATCACCAACTCCTGGAGTCTACCCAAACTCATGTCCATTGAGTTGGTGATGCCATCCAACCATCTCATCCTCTGTTGTCCCCTTCCCCTCCTGCCTTCAATCTTTCCCAGCATCAGGGTCTTTTCAAATGAGTCAGCTCTTCACATCAGGTGGCCAAAGTATTGGAGTTTCAGCTTCAATATCAGTCCTTCCAATAAACACCCAGGACTGATCTCCTTTAGGATGGACTGGTTGGATCTCCTTGCAGTCCAAGGGACTCTCAAGAGTCTTCTCCAACACAGTTCAAAAGCATCAATTCTTCAGTGCTCAGCTTTCTATATAGTCCAACTCTCACAGCATATTAAAAAAACAGTGACATTACTTTGTCGACAAAGGTCTGTCTAGTCAAGGCTATGGTTTTTCCAGTAGTCATGTATGGATGTGAGAGTTGAACTAAGTCTTAGGTCTCTTGTAATCTGTGTTTGCCCTTCGTTGCTCTCCTTTTTTAAATTGCTTCAAATCTTTGTTGAGGAGACTAGGTTTTTGGCCTATAAAGGTTCCCATAACCTAGATTTTGTAGATTACATCTTTGTGGTGTAGTTTCACTTGCTCTTCTGTCTTCTAAATTAATATTTTTTTGTAGCTATACCTCAGTGTGTTTAATAGAAACGTAATATTCCATTTTACAGATATAATTTGTAGGAAAAAAGTTTAAAAAATTTTTATTGTGGTAAACATCACATAAAATATAAAACATCCTATTTTAACCATATCTACATTAATACTTTGATAAGGCATTTCTAACTTGTTTTTAAGCTAAAGAAATAAGGTAATTGCAATTTTGCCATGTATGATAACAGGGACTATAAATACATGTCTGCAATAAGCAGAAAAAGGAAAAGTTTTTTAGACTATTTTCTCAGCTACTGCTTCCCTTTTGAACTCTTCTGTCACCTCAGCTCATGGCCGATGTCCTTCAGGATGGTTTGATTTCATTCCTCCAGCCCCAAACATCCAGAAACCTCCAGACTGCTCCTTTCTACCTGTGGGTTCTCTCACTGTCTAGAAACTTCTGCTGCCACACCCCATCAATAAGGGACTTGCATAGATCCTAATATTTGTTGAATGCTTACCATGTGCCAACATTGGCTACCTACTGTACACATGTTATTTATTTTAATCCTTGCAACAGTGCTGTAAAGTAGGGGCTGGCCTCCCTCCAGTTCCTCATGCTTGCCCAAGTTCTGTCAGAGCTTCCTCACCTGACCTTTCCGCTGCCAAGAGCGCCGTTCCCTCTCTCACCTGCTTAACTTCCCCTTATGCAGCAGAAGTCAGGCAAGCCTTTCTTGACCCGCTGTGTGTCTGTGTTGTCTTCAGTTGTGTCCCGCTCCGTGAGACCCCCAGGGCTGTCCTGCCAGGCTCTTCTTCCATGCGATTCTCCAGGCAAGAATACTAGAGTGGGTTGCATGCCTTCTTTACCGCTAGTACCACCTGGGAAGCCCAGCAAAGTCAAATTACATATTCTCAAAGCACTACCCACTTCTCCTCTGAAGTACTTTATCACAGTCTTAATTATTTGATCAACTCCCTTCTAGCCTGCAAACTCCAGAAGGACAAATACTGGTTTTGTTCTGACTTACCCTTGGCACTGTAGGCATACACAATGCCCAGTGCCTGGCACGCTCAGGAACATGGGTTGAAAGAATAAGAGGCTAAGACTTTGCCCAAGGCCAGCCAGCAGTGGGATGAGGATTCAAGCCAAGTTGGTCTGACTGTAGCCCCAATTCACGCCCGCCTCTGCATGATATTATTTGAACTGCTAGCTATCTCCATGGAGAGCAGGCTCAGGACCAGCAGAGTTTCCTTGTGTATGGCCTCACTGTCACCCATTTCCTGCTTAGTTGTGGTTGGAATTCCAGTCTACCTCTCTCAATCAAAGCTTCACAAGGATACTGGGGCTTCTGTTTCCTTTAAAATCAGAAATTTCATGACTTGGACTAGACATGATAAGACATGATTTACCTATTTTCTTTTTCAAGGATATAACTAATTGGACCTGAAGCTTTTGAGCCACAAAAATATATTAGTCACTGGGGATTCAAATAAGAATAGTTTTTGAGCCACAAACATATATATTTTTTGTGTATATACAATATATTGTATATATTTTTTGTATATATACAATAATATATATTATTGTAAGATGTTCTGCAAAACTCCAAATGAACTTTTTGGTCAACCTAATATTAGTCACTGGGGATTCAAATAAAAATAGACAATAGACAAAGTTCTTTCCACAGAGGAGAGTGGGAAGACAAATAAATAGATTGTTAGTATACATACAATAGTAAAGATAAGGGAAAGTACATGACAGATTCATCTGGAATGGAGAAGTTTGACTAAAGAGGTGACATTTTACCCGAGTCTGGAAGGTTGAGTCAAAGTTTGCCTGGTAGACGAAAGTGTGCATGCTCAGTCACTCAGTCATGTCTACAAGGGCAGGTGGTAAACATTTCAAACGTAGAGAAGTGAGCAGGGTTTGTGTGAAAGCGTGGCAGCTTAATGGACTCAACACTTGCTGTCACTGTCACTGTGGGCAGAGCCTGATGTAAAGCTGTAGCTGAACTCCTCCTTGTGATCAGAAATCATTAAGAGTTTTAAGTGGGAACAGTGATGTGGTCCAGCTGGCATGAAAGAGGAAAAATTGGATGATAATGTGGATTGGAGGGGATAAATCTGGGAGTCATTAATTAATGGAGAGATAGGTCAGGGACAGTTAAAGCCGCATGGGTGAGGAGTGTCTGAATTTTGGTAGTAACAGTGGGAAGGAAAAGAAAGGGATAGATCTGAAAAATCGATGAGGATTTGTGGAGGTAATTGGTGAAAGAATAGTTTATAAAGACTAACACATTTATAGGTTGGACAATTGGTTATGGACTGCTTGCTATCTTAAGAAATAAAAGTGAAGAGGTTCACTGGGAAGATAATGAGTTTGGTTCAAACATGCTAAGTCCAAGGGGAGCTGTCTTGTAGATAGTTGTTGATATGAATCTAGAACTCAGGAGAAGGGTAAAAACTGGAGATAAAAATTTGGAGATCATGGAAACATAGGTGTAAGTTGAAGACAGAGAAACAGATAAAATACCCCAAGAAGAAAGCAAAAGCAGGAAAAGGAGCCCAGAAGCTGTATCCTGGAAACACTAACCTTGAGGGCAGTGCTTCTTAACCCTTTTTTTGAGTCATGGACTCCTTTAAGAATGTGATAAAAGCTAGAGTCTACTCTCCCCAGAAAAACAGTCATATTTATGGAAACTCAAAAGTTATGGATTCTCTAATGGTGTCTGGGCCCACATCTGAAATCTTTGTAAGGTGCAGTTATAAAAGGAGAAGCATGTGAAGGTCATAGAGATAGACATCAGAGAAGGAGAGAGAGAAGAGAAATTGTTGCAATGTATAGGTCAAAAAAAAAAGAAATTGATTGTAATAAAAAACATTTAAGAGAATACTTTTGTTTGTTCAGTCACTAATTCTTGTCAGACTCTTTGTGACCCCATAGACTGCAGCACGCCAGGCTTCCCTGTTCAGTGTCTCCCAGAGTTTGCTCAAACTTATATCATTGATTTGAATGCCATCCAACCATGTTATCCTCTATCACCCCCTTCTCCACTCAGTCTTTCCAGCATCAGGTTCTTTTCCAATAAGTTGGCTCTTCACATCAAGTAGCCAAAGTATTGAAGCTTCAGCATCAGTCCTTCCAATGACTATTCGGGGTTGATTTCCTTTAGGTTGACTGGTTTGATCTCCTTGCTATTCAAGGGACTTTCAAGAGTCTTCTCAGGACCACAGTTCAAAAGTGTTGATTCTTTATGGTCCAACTCTCACATCTGTACATGACGACTAGAAAAACCATAGCTCTGACTATGCAGACCTTTATCAGCAAAGTGATGTCTCTGCTTTTTTAATATGCTGCCTAGGTTTGTCATAGCTTTTCTTCCAAGGAGCAAGGTCCAGCTCTCAATGGATTTAACAACTTGGAAGTCATCAGTGACCTTTTAGGAAAGCATGTTATGAGTAATGAGGGCAAAATCCATACTGTAGCGAGCAGAAGACTGATGGGCAAGAAAACCAAGCCCATGAGTATAGCCTCCTCTGGCAGCATCATAATGACAGGAGGAAGAAAGATAGCCTGGTAGAGACAGGGTTGGGTTTCTAACCTTTTCATTACATTAATATAAATGAGAGAAGATGGCATTATCGATGCTGCCAGACTCAGAGGATGTGGGAAGGAAGCAAGATGGAATGTGGATGTGCCTGTTTGTAGATGGATGGAGGAAAGTGGACAGTATTCCTGTCTAACAGTGTTGTGGATAAGAGATTGTCATCAGTTGAGTGAAGACAGTAGGAATGGGCAGAGGACTTCAAGGAGTCTATGGAATTGTTGTGTGTAGGAGAAGAGATATTTAAAAGAATTGCTCAGGGATCCTTGGAAACTACTGGAGTTGGCCACATAGATTTAGCCAGTCCTCAGACTATGGATTTTCAGCACCAGTATTCTCCGGGAAATTCCTTTGGTTTTGTTTCTTGAAGAGGGATGATTGATGTATGTATGAGTAACAATTTAAAATAGCAAATATCCAGAGGAGCCTAGAAAATTAAATAGGCTAATTGTGTTACATGTTCTAGGCAATGGTTTTTCCTTAAGTATAAAAAACATTTATACTGGGATGACCCAGAGGGATGGGATGGGGAGGGAGGTGGAAGAGGGGTTCAGGATGGGGAACACATGTAAATCCATGGCTGATTCTTGTCAATGTATGGCAAAAACCACTAAATATTGTAAAGTAATTAGCCTCCAACTAATAAAAATAATTGGGAAAAAAAAAACATTTATAGTGGTGACTCTTACTTGACTGTATAGAGCTTCTCCATCTTTGGCTGCAAAGAATATAATCAATCTGATTTCGGTGTTGACCATCTGGTGATGTCCATGTGTAGAGTCTTCTCTTGTGTTGTTGGAAGAGGGTGTTTGCTATGACCAGTGCATTCTCTTGGCAAAACTCTGTTAGCCTTTGCCCTGCTTCATTTTGTACTCCAGGGTCAAACTTTCCTGTTACTCCAGGTATTCTTGACTTCCTACTTTTGCATTCCAGTCCCCATAATGAAAAGGACATCTTTTTTGGATGTTAGTTCTAGAAGGTCTTGTAGGTATTCATTGAACTGTTCAACTTCAGCATCTTCAGCATTACTGCTCAGGGCACAGACTTGGATTACTGTGAGGTTGAATGGTTTGCCTTGGAGACGAACAGAGACCATTCTGTCATTTTTGAGATTGTATCCAAGTAATGCATTTTAGACTCTTTTGAAGGCTACTCCATTTCTTCTAAGGGATTCTTGCCCACAGCAGTAGATATAATGGTCATCTGAGTTAAATTCATTTATTCCAGTCCAATTTAGTTCACCGATTCCTAAAATGTCGATGTTCATTCTTGCCATCTCCTGTTCAGTCACTTCCAGTTTACCTTGATTCATGGACCTAACATTCTAGGTTCCTATGCAATATTGTTCTTTACAGCATCCGGTTTTACTTCCATCACCAGTCACATCCACAACTGGGTGTTGTTTTCGCTTTGGCTCCATCTCTTCATTCTTTCTGGAGTTATTTCTCCACTCTTCTCCAGTAGCGTATTTGGCACCTACGACCAGGGGAGTTCATCTTTCAGTGTCTTATCTTTCAGCAAAAATAAGACTGGGAGCTGGCTCAGATCACGAACTCTGTATTGCCAAATTCAAACTTAAACTGAAGAAAGTAGGGAAAACCACTGACCATTCAAATATGACCTAAATCAAATCCCTTATGATTATACAATGGAAGTGACAAACAGATTCAAGGGATTAGATCTGATAGAGTGCCTGAAGATCTAAAATGGAGGTTTGTGACATTGTACAGGAGGCAGTGATCAAGACCATCCCCAAGAAAAAGAAATACAAAAAGGTAAAATGGTTGTCTGAGGGGGCCTTACAAATAGCTGAGAAAAGAAGAAAAGTGAAAGGCAAAGGAGAAAAGGAAAGATATTCCCATCTGAATGCAGAGTTCCAAAGAATGGCAAGGAGAGATAAGAAAGCTTTCTTAAGTGAACAATGCAAATAAATGGAGGAAAACAATAGAATGGGAAAGACTAGAGAGCTCTTGAACAAAATTAGAGATAGCAAGGGAACATTTCATGCAAAGATGGGCACAGTAAAGGACAGAAACGGTATGGACCTAACAGAAGCAGAAGATATTAAGAGGTGGCAATAATACACAGAAGAACTATATGAAAAAGATCTTAATGACACAGATGACCACAATGGTGTGATCATTCACCTAGAGTCAGACATACTGGAATGTGAAGTCAAGTGGGCCTTAGGAAGCATCACTACGAACAAAGCTAGAGGAGGTGATGGAATTCCAGTTGAACTGTTTCAAATTCTAAAAGATGATGCTGTGAAAGTGCTGCACTCAGTATGCCAGCAAATTTGGAAAACTCAGCAATGGCCACAGGACTGGAAAAGGTCAGTTTTCATTTCAATCCCAAAGAAAGGCAATGCCAAAAAATGTTCAAACTACCACACAATTGCACTCATCTCACATGCTAGCAAAGCTATTCTCAAAATTCTCCAAACCAGGCTTCAACAGTACATGAACTATGAACTTCCAGATGTTCAAGCTGGATTTAGAAAAGGCAGAGGAACCAAAGATCAAATTGCCAACATCCATTGGATCATCGAAAAAGCAAGAGAGTTCCAGAAACACATCTACTTCTGCTTTATTGACTATGCCAAAGCCTTTGTGTGGATCACAACAAACTGTGGAATATTCTGAATGATATGGGAATACCAGACCACCTGACCTGCCTCTTGAGAAATCAGTATGCAGGTCAAGAAGCAACAGTTAGAACTGGACATGGAACAACAGACTGGTGCCAAATCAGGAAAGGAGTAAGTCAAGGCTGTATATTGTCACCCTGCTTATTTAACTTATATGCAGAGTACATTAAGTGAAATGCTGGGCTGGATGAAGCACAAGCTGGAATCAAGATTACCAGAAGAAATATCAATCACCTCAGATATGCAGATGACACCAACCTTATGGCAGAAAGCAAAGAACTAAAGAGCTTCTTGATGAAAGTAAAAGAGGAGAGTGAAAAAGTTGGCTTAAAACTCAACATTCAGAAAACTAAGATCATGGCATCTGGCCCCATCACTTCATGGCAAATAGATGGGGAAACAGTGGAAAGAGTGGCTGACTTTATTTTGGGGGGCTCCAAAATCACTGCAGATGGTGATTGCAGCCATGAAATTAAAAGACACTTTCTCCTTGGAAGGAAAGTTATGACCAACCTAGACAGCATATTAAAAAGCAGAGACATTACTTTGCCAACAAAGGTCTGTCTAGTCAAAGTTATGGTTTTTCCAGTAGTCATGTATAGATGTGAGAGTTGGACTATAAAGAAAGCTGAGCACCGGAGAATTGATGCTTTTGAACTGTGGTATTGGAGAAGACTCTTGAGAGTCCCTTGGACTGCAAGGAGATCCAACCAGTCCATCCTAAAGGCAATCAGTCCTGAATATTAATTGGCAGGACTGATGCTGAACCTGAAACTCCAACACTTTCCAACATCACCTGGTGTGAAGAACTAACTCATTGGAAAAGACCCTGATACTGGGAAAGATTGAAGGCAGGAGAAGAAGGGCATGACAGAGGATGAGATGGTTGGATGGCATCACCAACTCGATCGACATGAGTTTGAGCAAGCTCTGGGATTTGGTGATGGACAGGGAGGCCTAGCGTGCTGCAGTCTATGGGGTCACAAAAAGTCAGACACAACTGAGCAACTGAACTGAACTGAACTGATTACTCGACTAGTTCTTTAAATTTTGGCCTCTGAAAATCTAGTTATGAGATTACAGATTTTTTTTTTTCTGTTTGACTCTTAGGTAGGAACCATTGGAGGATATCTTGTCACATAGTATTCTAGTATATGAAATTGAAATTATATGAACAAAGAAGTGAAATTAAGGCATATCTCACAGCCATTACCAAGGTAGTTTGATGTATCATTTTTTAAAACATAAAGTTAAGGGGGAATGTCTGGTTTTCATGATTTTTATCAAAGAAGTTAATACAGTCCATGTGGATTCAAGAAAAATATATGAAATAATTGAAGAAAATTACCTGAAGCTGAGACTAAGAAAAATACAACCTAAAATTAAATATGGTACAAGCCATCATTGAAAATATCTCCAATATTTCTAAGCCCATTAAAAATTTTAGCACTTTTTATCAATAAAATTAAATATGTATACCTCTAGAGATAACTGTATATTATAAAGAAGTCTGAAAGAAATGCAATATTAACTTTGCTATGTATATGTGCTACCCAAATTTATTGGTACATTTTGTAAGTGTCATTATGTCCCCCCAACATGTGATGTGCTGAAATACACTACCATGTGAATTGTGTGACGAAGAGAACAAGGAGATGAGTTGCTGATGAAGAATAAATGAGGTAAAAGGGTGATTGCTCAGTTTTTAAATAATTACTGAAGAAATAACTGTTAGTACATTCTCCCCCCACCCTATCCAAAGCATGAATACCCAATGATAGTTCTGAAGCTTTAAGAAAAATATATTGAAATATAAATCCTGAGATGTGAAGGAAAAAATAGAAAAAAATATTCCTTTTTCTTTGTTAGAACTGAACCCTCCCTCTCCCATCTCTAGGACACCTGCATTCAGACTGCTTTATTAGCCCTTCCGTGGTCTCCAGTAACTTTTCTGCCTTAGTATTTGGGAGAAATTGTAGCTGTGATCCTGAGTTCCTCCACACTGTTTCCCCCATAGTTACAGACTGTCCCAAGTCTCCAGAGTACCATCTGCACCTCTTGGAATGATGTTTTCTTTCCTCAGTCCCTTACCCTACCCCACTCAATATTCCCCAAAACAGTCCTCCTTCCTAGGGCCCAATTTTTAGCTTGGCAGTGACCCATAACTTTGCAAATGTTTGAATCAGGGCAAGATTATTCTAAGAAGGGGGTACTTGTCCCAGAAGCCTCAAGGTCAGAGGCCCCTCTGCTGCCTGTGATCTCAGAAAGACAGCCATGAACAGTCCTAAAGTGGGATCTTAGTTCCCTGCCCAGGAGTTGAACTGGGTAACCTAGACAAAAACCAGGAATCCTAGCTGCTAGACCCCCAGGGGCTAGAGGCAAAGTTTCCCTGGCTCTTACCTCCTTTGAAAGCCAGAATGTTTCATAGAGGCAAAAACTGCAAAAACAGGCCCAAAGTCTGTCATCAGAGACAGCGTAACATGTGAGAGCACAGAAGCAGTTTGTTTAAGACACAAGCAAGGCAGAAATACACACCCAGAGAGGAGTGTGGGCATCCTGAATGAGAAGCACAGCTAAGTCAGAAGCTAGGCAGAGGCACACCCAGAGAGAAAGAATATGGGCCTCCTCTCTAAGAAGGGGCACGGTAAAGAAGTGATTTAAATCACTTATATAGGATAGTACTTCTGGGCCTTTGTTTACTTTTGGCCAATTATTTTTTTTCTCACACCTGACTGGTTCATAGACTCTGCCCAATACACGCGTGCAACCTTTTGCTAAGATGGGTCCCACTGCAGAGGCCTGTTGGAGTATGTCCACATTATTATGGGGTGGTGACCCCTCCTTTTTTAACCCCCAAGGAGCCTTCCTGCACATGTCCTGGACAGGGAAGTTTTCCTTGACCTCAGGAGAGGTCATCTTATCTCCTTAGCAGAGCTCAGCTTTCTGCCATTAGCTTTGTCCTTCGAGTGTCTGAATGAGAACAAATCTTCAATTTTATTCTACTTGACAAAGACCAGCTGTTCAGTCTGGGGACCCATCTATTTCTTACTTCACCTCCACTGCTCTTTCCAAGGAAAATTTTGGGAGTCTGATGACTGTGTGCTGAACGGGATTTTGTTTAGACCCTACATGGTTTTTATGGTGATAGTGGTGGTAGTTTAATCACTAAGTTGTGTCCGACTCTTGCAACCCCATGGACCATAGCCTGGGAGGCTCCTCTGTCTGTGGGATTTCCCAGGCAAGAATTCTGGAGTGGGTTGCCATTTTCTTCTCCAGGGAATATTCCTGACCCAGGGATCGAACCCAGGTCTCCTGCATTGCAGGCATATTCTTTCTACTGACTGAGCCAGCAAGGAAGCCGGACATGGTCTTTACACTGATATCCATTTTTTCAGTCTTCAAAAGCACTTAAGAAAACCTTTTTCATTGTCTAATGCTTTGCTTTTCTACTTCCTTGTTAATGCTCCCACAAAAAATAAATAAAAAAATAAACAATCCTAATTTTTGGTTTTATCTAATACAAAATAGCAATTTAACTCTCTGTTGCATTGCTTTCCTATCTTTAGGACTCTTAAAAGAGAATGACTAGCCAGGGATTTGTTGGATAACCAGGTCTGTTTTTGGTTTGCATGAGCAAGGATAGTTCCAAACCCTAGGAGGAAAAAATGGAAAATGTCTTAGATATTTCAGATTCATGTGAAGCCAAACCGTGTGATCTCCTGCCAGTTTTAGTTTACAAAACTCTTGTGGTCCCGGGTGTGTTTACTTGGACTTTAAGTTTTAGTATTACCATTATATTCCAATAACTTCACTCCCTCAACCGGTCCACTGACTGTGGTCTAGTCTAGGGTGTATAAAAAATGATTACTAGAATAGGAAAAAAAAAAAAAAAGATTACTAGAATAGAAAAACTAGGCAGATTGAAATTCTCTCTTTAAGCCTTGTTAATCTCAGTGTCAATTTAATCCAAGTCAGCGACATGATGAAATAACTACCCTGCATGAGAAGGTGCTTTTTCTTTTTGTTTTTGAAGTAAATTCCTCTTAGGGCCAGTTTCAAAAGAAAGCAGGAAAAAAGTCATTGCTGATATTTTAGTGACATTGCAATTGCATATTGTAATTTACAGAACACAAAGTTCATGTAAATTTATACAACTTTACAAATTTGGTAGCTCAATTGTTAAAGAATCTACCTGCAATGCAGGAGACCCTGGTTCAATCCCTGGGTGAGGAAGATTTGCTGGCCAAGGGATAGGCTACCCACTCCAGGATTCTGGCCTGGAGAATTCCATGACCTGTATAGTCCATGGAGTCACAAAGAATCGGACACAACTGAGTGCCTTTCACAAATTTAATTAACTTTTAAAATTATACAAATTACTTGTCTTTATAATTATACATATGTCACTTATAGGAGAGATGCAAGTGGAAAACATGAACCAGAAGAGCGCTGGGCAAAGTCGTGTTTTAGAACTGGACCTTGTTTACATTATTTGCTTGTATTCTTTCTGGGAGCCTGATTGCCAAGGTTTTGTCCCTAAACAAGCATGAAACAGTTACAAACTATGCCCAGATTGGCTGGATATCAAATGTCAATGTTTGTTTGATCTTTTCTTCCAAAACCTTCTCTATTCTCTATGTATGCTGGGGTGACTGGCCAGACAGCAAAATAAAAGAGACTCTTTCAACCCGTAAAAGTAATTTACCAATTGCCAAAACAGAGAAGCTGCTGCATGTCAGTAGAATCAGAGGCTAATGACACTTCACCACAACAGAGTGTTCTGGATGCACTGGGCTTACACATCTGAATGCTTCCTGGTAGGTCATTCATTCATTCAGCAAATATTTATTAAATCTCTTGTGCTGTGTACAAAGCTGAGTGAATCTCCAGTAGAGTGCTGGAAAAAAATATATAATCCCATTCTTAACACAAAGAATGCAAGATGTACATGAGAATACATGATATACCCATGTGAAAAGTTTCTTAATAATACATGGTAATACATGTTTAAGGGTCAGATTGGTTTAAGTCCTATCACAGGTCAGTATGGGCTTCCCAGTGGCTCAGCAGTAAAGAATCCGCCTGCAATGCAGGAGCTGCAGGAGGCCCAGGTTTGATCCCTGGGTCAGGAATATCCTCTGGAGAAGAACAGGGCAACCCACTCCAGTATTCTTGCCTGGGACGTCCTACAGTCAGAAGAGCCTGGTGGGCTACAGTCTGACTCGCGAAGAGTCAGACACGACTGACGCAACTTAGCGCACACACACACGGGTCAGTGTAAGTGAAAACACTGGAATACAGGCATGGCTCTGGTATGTTCAAAGCAGGCCAGTTGAGCTCCAGCAGCATGTCCCTGTTGCAGAATATTAAGAAATAAGAGAAATATGGAGCCAAATTTTGGAGAGCATTCAAACAGGCCAAAGGCCTTATCCTGGAGATAAGGAGAAATAGGGGAATTGTGATGTGACAAAAGTGATACTAAGTCAAAAAGATACACACACCCCTATGTTCATAGCAGCACTGTTTACAATAGCCAGGACATAGAAGCAACCTCAATGTCCAACAGAGGAGTAAATAAAGGCGTGGTACATCATACAACAGCACACTGCTGGTGCTCAGTTGCTCAGCCATGTCCGACTCTTTGTGGCCCCATGGACTGTAGAACGGCAGGTCTCCCTGTCCTTCACTATTTCCCGGCATTTGCTCAAACTCATGTCCATTGACTGGAGAAGAAAATGGCACCCCACTCCAGTACTCTTGCCTGGAAAATCCCATGGACGGAGGAGCCTGGTGGGCTGCGGTCCATGGGGTCGCGAAAGGTCGGACACAACTGAGTGACTTCACTTTCACTTTTCACTCTCATGCACTGGAGAAGGAAGTGGCAATGCACTCCAGTGTTCTTGCCTGGAGAATCCCAGGGATGGGGGAGCCTGGTGGGCTGCTGTTTATGGGGTCGCACAGGGTTGGACACGACTGAAGTGACTTAGCAGCAGCATGTCCATTGACTCAGTGATGCCATCCCACTATTTCGTCCTCTGTCACCCCCTTCTCCTCCTGCTCTCAATCTTTCCCAGCATCAAGGTCCTTTCCAGTGAATCTGCTTTTCTCATAAGGAGGCCAAAGTACTGGAACTTTAGCTTTAGCATCAGCCCTTCCAATGAATGTTCAGGATTGATTTCCTTTAGGATTGACTGGTTTGATCTCCTTGCAGTCCAAGGAACTCTCAAGAGTCTTCTCCAGCACCACGCTTTGAAAGCATCACTTCTTTAGTGCTCAGCCTTCCTTCTGGTCCAACCCTCACATCTGTACAAGACTACTGGTAAAACTGTAGCTTTGACTATACAGACCTCTGTTGGCAAAATGATCTCTCTGCTTTTTAATACACTGTCTAGGTTTGTCATAGCTTTTCTTCCAAGGAGGAAGCATCTTTTAATTTCCTGGCTGCAGTCTCCATCCGCAGTGATTTTGGAGCCCAAGAAAATAAAGTCTGTCACTGTTTCCATTTTTCCCCATCTATTTACCGTGAAGTATGGGACCAGATTCCATAATCTTCATTTTTTGAATGCTGAGTTTTAAGCCAGGTTTTCACTCTCCTCTTTCACCTTCAACAAGAGGCTCTTTACTTCCTCATCACTTTCTGCCATTAGAGTGGTATCATCTGCATATCTGAGGTTGTTATTTCTGCTGGCAATTTTGATGCTAACTTGTGATTTTCTAGCCTGGCATTTCACATGATGTACTCTGCATGGAAGTTAAATAAGCAGGATGACACTATACAGACTTGATGTACTCCTTTCCCAATTTTGAACCAGTCCACTGTTCCATGTCCAGTTCTAACTGTTGCTTCTTGACTTGGATACAGGTTTCACAGGAGACAGGTAAGGTGGTCTGGTATTCCCATCTGTTAAAGAATATTCCACAGTTTGTTGTGATCCACACAGTCAAAGGCTTCAGTGTAGTCAATGAAGCAGAAATAGATGTTTTTCTGGAATTCCCTTGCTTTTTCTAAGATCCAACAGATATTGGCAACTTGATCTCTGGTTCCTCTGCCTCTTCTAAATCCAGGGCTTCCTTGGTGGCTCAGATGGTAAAGAATTTGCCTGCAATGTAGGAGACCCAGGTTTGATCCCTGGGTTGAGAAGATCCCTTGAAGAAGGGAATGGCTAACCCACTTCAGTATTCTTGCCTGGAGAATTCCATAGACAGAGGAGCCTGGCAGGCTACAGTTCATGGGGGTCACAAAGAGCAACTCAGACACAACTGAGCAACCAACACAATGGAATATTACTCCACCATAAAAAAGAAATACTGCCATCTGCAGCAACATGGCTGGATCTAGAGAATATTATGCTTAGTGAAGTGAGAAGAAAAGAAAAATGCTATATGATACCACTTATATCTGGAATCTGAAACAATAATGCAAGTAAGTGTTGTTAGTCACTCAGTCACATCTAACTCTTTGTGAGCCCATGGACTATAGCCCTCAAGACTCCTCTGTCCATGGAATTCTCCAGGCAGAAATACTGGGGTGGTTTGCCGTTTCCTTCTCCAGAGGATCTTCCCAACCCAGGGATCAAACTCGGGTTTCCTACATTGTAGGCAGATTCTTTACTGTCTGAGCCATAAGGGAAAATTTATATTCAAAACCGAAACAGACTCACAGATAGAGAAAACAAACTTGTGATTACTAAAAGGCAGAGGGAATTAGGGAAAGGCAAATCAGGAGTATCAGTTCAGTTCAGTTGCTCAGTCGTGTCCGACTCCCTGCGACCGCATGAACCACAACACGCCAGGCCTCCCTGTCCATCACCAACTCCTGGAGTTTACTCAAACTCATGTCCACTGAGTTGGTGATGCCATCTAACCATCTCATCCTCTGTTGTCCCCTTCTCCTCCTGCCTTCAATCTTTTCCAACATCAGGGTCTTTTCAAATGAGTCAGTTCTTCATATCAGGTGGCCAAAATATTGGAGTTTCAGCTTCAACATTAGTCCTTCCAATGAACACCCAGAACTGATTTCCTTTAGGATGGACTGGTTGGATCTCCTTGCAGTCCAATGGACTCTCAAGAGTCTTTTCCAACACAACAGTTCAAAAGCATCAATTCTTTGGCGCTCAGCTTTCTTTATAATCCAACTTTCACATCCATACATGACTACTGGAAAAACCATAGCCTTGACTAGATGGACCTTTGTTGACCAAGTAATGTTTCTGCTTTTTAATATGCTGTCTAGGTTGGTCATCACTTTCCTTCTAAGGAGAAAGAGTCTTTTAATTTCATGGCTGCAATCACCATCTGCAGTGATTTTGGAGCCCCCCAAAATAAAGTCAGCCACTCTTTCCACTGTTTACCCATCCATTTGCCATGAAGTGATGGGACCGGATGCCAAGATCTTAGTTTTCTGAATGTTGAGCTTTAAGCCAACTTTTTCACTCTCCTCTTTCACTTTCATCAAGAGGCTCTTTAGTTCTTCTTCACTTTCTGCCATAAGGGTGGTGTCGTCTGCATATCTGAAGTTATTGATATTTCTCTCGGCAATCTTGATTCCAGCTTGTGCTTCCTCCAGCCCAGCGTTTCTCATGATGAACTCGGCATATAAGTTAAATAAGCAGGGTGACAATATACAGCCCTGACATACTCCTTTACCTGTTTGGAACCAGTCTGTTGTTCCGTGTCCAGTTCTAACTGTTGCTTCATGATCTACATACAGATTTCTCAAGAGGCAGGTCAGGTGGTCTGGTATTCCCATCTCTTTCAGAATTTTCCAGTTTATTGTGATCCACACAGTCAAAGTCTTTGGTAGAGTCAGATCATGAACTCCTTATTGCCAAATTCAGACTTAAATTGAAGAAAGTGGGGAAAACTAGACCATTCAGGTATGACTGAAATCAAATCCCTTATGATTATACAATGAAAGTGAGAAATAGATTTAAGGGACTAGATCTGATAGAGTGCCTGATGAACCATGGACAGAGGTTCATGACATTGTACAGGAGACAGGGATCAAGACCATCCCCAAGAAAAAATTAGGAGTATAGGATTAAGAAATATAAATTACTATATATAAAATAGATGAGCAGCAAAGATATACTGGATAGCAATGATAATTATACCCACTATCTTGTAATAATCTGTTATGGAATATAATCTGCAAAAATACTGAATCACTGTATGGTACACCTGAAAACAACACAATATTGTAAATTATACTTCAGTAAAAAAGTGATGTTTCAGTTAGACATATTAGCTTATGTTATGGCATTAAAGAGGCAGGGAGGAAGGATATTTCAGAAATTTTACAGTAATGCCACCTTGAGAAAATAAAGTCTGAGTTAAGATGGAAGCAATGGAAATGGAAGAGACAGGCTCAAAAGAGATTATGGAGAGACAAGGATAAGATTTTGGTGTCTGGCTATCGGGAGAGGCAAGAAATGACAACTCTGAAGTTCACTACCTTTGTCATGCAAAAATGATAATACTGTCAACAGAAACTAAGAAATCAGGTGGGGAAGCCCTGTGCGCACAAGCAGAGCCATGACGTGGTGTGAACTATTCACACCAAGCATCTCGTTTCTCAGGGGAAAAAGTTCAGTCTGTGAAAGTGCAGGAGTTTTACAACAGACTATAAAGACTGAAGAGCTGAAGTTTGGGTCCTAGTGAGTTTTCTGAGATTGTGAGCTGATAGGAGCCTTAATAAGGAAATGCAGGAAAAGCAAGAGAAGAATCAGCAGACTGTCATAGAATCCAAGGATAACAAGTTGCGAATTTGAAGGATGAAATTTTGCAGAGAGGTGACAAGAAGAATGCTGAGAAAGAATGTGAGATCTGGCAATTTGGGGTCTAGACATTCAGGCGTCAGATTATTTTAAACATCAGGCATGCTTATTCGTTTTGTTTGGAACTTCAACATTGAACTATTTTCCTTTCTTATTTTAGTAGATTTCTTCTTGCCTTTCACATACTGTATAAGAGCTATTTTATATTCCTTTAGTAATTCTCACGCTCAGGGCCTAATCGGAACATACTTGTATGCTATAATAGTAGTAGGTTGTTGTCAGAATTAAATGAACGGTGACTGGAGTATAGTAAACACTTAGCAAAAATTATTTGTAAAATTTCAAACTTTACAGCACTATATTCTGTAGTTTTTAGTTACTTGAAATTTTAGGGGGGACAGATATGATGCCTTTACTGTTTTAGTGTTTTCCCATGAATGCTTAGGCCAACATCATAATACATGAAGTTGAAAAGGGTTTGAGAGCCATGGTTTTATGAAGAACCTTTGATTCTTAACTCAGAGGTTCCTGCAGTTATTGTGCTTATTAGATTAAGTGTACACCATAAACTCGGAACTTCAAAGGTGAAAAAGAAATACTGGATTCTCTCCATTCCCTCCAATGGTTAATGCGGTTCTCTGCTTCCTTTCTCTATGTCTCCCCAAAAAAGAGTGCCAGAGTGAAGGCCTTCTGAGTTGTCCCATTTGTTGTTTAAATGATGTCTTCATCTCTTCTGGAAGGAACAACTTGAATATTCAGCCAAGTTGCTTGGAAGCAAGTTAAATGGGCTCCAGCACTCCTTTCTTGATAATATTTGGGTGTCTTTTATACTTCTCTATGAAAAGAAAATTTACTGCGTGGCAAACCAGGCCAGCAAGATTTCTCAGCAACTTAATTTAGAAGTGAATTATTCTTCTGAATAGACCCATTCTTTGTTTGAGTACAAGGCAATCTTTTCATGTGTTTCCCAAATAAGCACCCTAGTTACTTCTACCTGAGTTTCCACTAGTGTCACTTAGTATAACAAAATGTACTTTTTCCTAATAGAGGTTTTATGCTCTCCAGCATGCCCCCTCCCTATTGCAGTTAGTACTCTGGGCTCCTTTTATCTTAGTAATAAATCTGAAGTTTGTAAGACCTGTTCCCAAACTTTAAAGCTAGCTCTCTGTTCCCTTTGGCATAGAATTTAGGTTTTATATGCCCCCAGATAAGTTTTTCCAGGAGAGTTTGGGACTAAGAATATTTATTTTATTATAAATAAAGTAAAAGCAGAACATCCTATCTAGGAGTTATAACATTAATAAATCTATCACTTATTTCATCAACCATTTTCTATGACTTTGAGGGAAGTATTTAAGCTCTTAATTTAAATGAGGAATATATTTCATCTCGACCTCATGGTGATGATAATTTATTTGTAAAAACCTTTATATGGTATTGGTGGTTTGGATAGATTGCTTTATAATGACAGTGAAACTTTGAAAGAAGTCTGTTCCACTATCAGACAAAGAATTGGTCAATTTCTAAGTGATTTTCAACTTAGAGTTTTTAAGAAGGCAGTGGACATAAACAAACTTCTTTTAAAAACAAATATACCATGTATGAAGAAAATAGTTTATTTTAGAGATTAGAGCATCAATATCTCTAAAAAGAAAGCCAAACAAATAAAAGTGGTTTTCTCTGGCAACTGTCTGTTGCTGATAAAATCCAAAGAAGAAACTGTTTTGACCAGTTCCTGCTTTGTGATAGTCTTAGAGTTGTAGCAGAAAAGCCATGATGTTTACTGATTCTCAAAGAAATCAAAGGGTCACCCTACTGTGAAATTTGTGATTGATTAGATCAGAGTATTGGTTGGCCAGATGAGTTCATTAAACCCAGCTACATCCTGCAGTGAGGTCATGCCAACGCTAATTGTAGACTCGCTGGGACTGAATATAGCACATTTATGCTTCCCAGCCCACCTTACATGATCACACTGAAAAACAACAGGAGGGACTTTTTCCTGGTGGTCCATGGTTAACAGTCTGCCTTGCAATGCAGGGGGCTCGGGTTCAATCCCTGGTCAGGGAACTAAAATCCCACATACCACAGGGCAACTAAGCCTGTGTGCCACAACTACGGAGCCTGTGTGTCCTAGATCCCACGCGCTGCAACTCCTGAGCCTGCCTGTCACAAGAGAGACCGCACGCCGCAGCGAAGACCCCACATGCCATGACTAAGACTTGAAGCATGCCAAATGATAATTAAAAAAATTAAAAGGAACTGGCAAAGATCGTGTTTGTTTGTTATGAAACGATAATAACAGGAGACCCAAAGTTTCTGTGAAGTTACGTTTTTGGACTCGGTGAAATTCTTTCTATCCCACGTTGGGTGAACATCATCAAAAGCTTATGAAAGAGACATTTAGAAGCTGCTTAAATACTGAGTGTTGTTTTCTTGAAGCACACTTTCAGAAAGAAGAACAAAAGATTTGAATACATTGTTACCTGAGCGCAGCCATGCTGAATAAAAACCTAAGAAGAATATTTCGTCTATGATCAGAGATTTATACAAACAGAGCCGGTGATTATCATCAGCCACACAGAACTGAAAGCAGGGTATATGATTTATGTCTGTTGCTAAATAAGTATTTATTTCACTATGAAAGGCGTGGAACCACATGTAGAAAATTTGGGAGGGAGAGAAAAGGCAAAAAATCAGTTACCATCAATCCTATGCAGTCATTGTTTTAATCTTCATCTCTTGTCTTTCATCCTTTTTCTTATTAACCCAAAAAATCATTTTTAAAACTTGCTGAAATTATTTGTTTTTATAAATGCAATTTTAAAACATATCATCCACATAAACATAGATTTAATGTATAATGTGATAAAGCTCAAAGGTATAATTATGGAGCAGCAAATGATAACCTGTAGTATTTGAAGCAATATAGCTTCAAACTGTTTTATTTTCAATAAAACTGAATTGTTTTATTTTCAACATATTTGCACTCTGTTCACCCAGCCCTTTTCCAGTGTTAAATGTACTACAAATACAAATATTTCGAGTAAGTCTTGGCTTGTGGTATGCAGTTCATGAGTGATTGTTGTTTTATTGTTGCTAGTTATTATTACTGTACTTGGTAATATAAATAACCAAAAGTTATTAATTATAAAGGCATACAGCATCAAATCCTTTATAATGCCAACCAAGATATGTTTTAGAACAAAATGTGAAATGATAGATATTATCTAATTAAGTGTAGAGGGAAGTACAGCTGGTAGAAGTCATTTAAAACACTTGAATTCATGAAATGCCATCTAAGAAGTAGCCCATTTTTAATAATAATTGATTTTCTTGAAGGGACATAATTAATGTTCTTGGTTTCAAAGGAATTCATTCAATTGAATGACCTTTCCTGATGATACTCCTTTCATCAGACTTCTTGCAATTTTCTGCCTTCCCTTAAACAAGGTAGGAATTAACTCTTTGATGACCCTTTATCCTCAAGGCCCTCCTAATGAATGAATTTAGTAAAATTAATTCACACAACATTTTTACCCACCCAGGGAACCCTTCACAGTGGTCTTATGGAACCACTGACACAAGTCAAACAGTTGCAGTGGAATTTTGGTTAATGAAGGTGCTCCTTTTGACCTGGTAAAACCTTGAAGTGCTTTTCAACTTGATACAGGTATAGACAGTATCCCTACAGATTACCTTCTAAGATTAACCTTTTACATGATCTTACTCATGAAGTTAATGCGTAGTTCATTGATATTGTGACTTACAGCAGAAAGTTGTGCCAGTGTCTACCATGTATCTCTCATATCTTCCATGTTGGAAAATAAGTTTCGTAATGCATGTAAATTTTTTATACTGCATGTAAGAAAGGCTGTAATTTTTTTAAACCTCTTCCTAGCCCATGTTTATGTAATCAGCTTAATTAACCAATCCAAATTCTGGATATCTCTGCAGATAACTGCAGAACCACTTAGTCGGCCTAACTCTCATTTTGATATCTGTATGATTTATTGATTGTTCTTTGTTCCTAAGCAAGAGCATATTGTTTCCATTACAAGTCCTTTTAATAACCCAGATGAGAATCAGTTAAGCATCGAACCTCTACAGTGAGATTATACATTACTACTTTCAGTAGTTCGTGGCCATTCAAGTAACAAGCATCATCTTCTCAACTAGACTCAGTGGGAAAGTGAAAAATGTTTACAATGTAAAGTTTTATGGCTCATTGTCATATTGCAGAGGTGGTTTTTACATTTTTAGGCTTTTCTCTCCATAATTAAATTGAGATGTTATATAAACCTTCCAAAGGGAATGATACTGAAAAATAGATGTTAACACCAAGATCATTAAACTCTGGACTTTCATATCTTCTTTTGCACGTAGGTTTCTTCTTTCACTATCACTTATTTATTATGTCTTTCCAAATTCTGATTAAAAAAACCTCACTTCACATTTGAAAAGAATTAAAGTATGACCCAAGAAACAGATGGATTTTATAAGGGCTAGTTGAAGATTGTTTTGACATCACCTATTTCCTTCAGAGCATTTTTCTCAATCCTTTTAAGCTAAAAGACTACCTTGTAAATATCTTGGATATGTGTTATTAATGTTTTGAAAGAATCACTTCTCTCCAAGCAGTCTTAATTCTAGAGTTCTAAAACCCAGAAGAGAGAGTTATGCCTACACAATATTTTAGGTGTCGTGTGTTCCAGAATTCCTATGGTGAAAAATGTCAGTATTCCATCAGAGGGATGATGAATTGAGAAGTGCCTTCCCACTCTCTGTGGTTTCCATGGTACTGATTGTCAATGCCTTTTGTTGTAGGCAGAATACTTCTATGAATTCCTGTCCTTGCGCTCCTTGGATAAAGGCATCATGGCAGACCCAACCGTCAATGTCCCTCTTCTGGGAACAGTGCCTCACAAGGCGTCAGGTGGGTGGTCTTTGCCTCAGAGAAAGGTTTATGCTTAAAATATAATAGTGGTGGGAATACTATTTTAGATCCAGATGTCATCCATCAGAGAGATTACAGGATGTTTTCTTGAAGAGAGCTATTGATTTTAGGGCAAATCAGTTGTTATGTCCCAATTTCCTTTGGACAAAACATTAGGATAGGCGTGAAGAAATGGAAGTTTTAGAATTTCCTAAAAATTCAGTTCATAAATGATTCCAGATTAAAAAAAGAAAGTCACTGTATGAAATATACTTGGCAACAAGTGCTAATTAATGTAATGCATATAAATGTGGCAAAGATGCAAATTAAGTGATTGAGAGGGAATGGGATAAATCAAGAAAAACTTCCCCTAAATGAACATTGTATTTAATAGGAATTTGAAGTAGAGAAGAGACATGCAAAGTGGTATAAAAGGGTTCAGTCTTTCAGATCTAATCATCCTTCTCTGCTTAGAAAGTACAGTATGCAGTTAGGTATTTAGAACTTTTCAGCTTACAAAGCACCAATTCATGCATTATCTAATTCACGTTCTGGGAGAGAGTCAAGGCTTGAATTACATCTCCATTTTACAAATTAGAAAATCTAGGCTTGTGAGGTTTAACTGACTTTCCCAAAGTCATATATTAGTAGTGAGTGGTGGAGCTGAAACTGGAGCCCAGGTTTTATGACTTTTAGAAAAATACAGAGATCTCTTATGTTAACATGTTGCAATATTTCCTTCTGCCTTAAGTCTATTTTTCTTACATAATTGTAGTAATGCTATATATTGTTTTTACATAATGTTTTTCTGGCTTTTAATATTTTAACATAAGCATTTTCCCATGTCATTGCAGATTTTTCCAAAAGTTGTTCTTAATGCCTTTATAATATTCTATTTTATGAACCTACCATAATTTATGCTTCCTTATTGTATGTTACTTAGATTGTTTTTAGGTTTTGTATACTAAAAACATCACAGTAACCATACTTTTTTTAAAGTAATAGATGGACAATACATTACAACTGTCAATACAAGGCCCTGCATAGAATGGGCATTCAGAAAACACTTGTTGGATTAATGTGTGTAGCAGAATCTTAAAGTTCATCTCATTATTTTGTTAAAATAGTTTCTTAGAGGTAAAATTATTGTGTCAAAAGATATGAACTTGAAGTTTTTTAAAGGCTCTTAGAACAAATTGCCAAAATCCCAAATTACTTTCCGCAAAGGTTGTACCCATTGGTACCTTGGCTAGCAGTGTGGCAGAGAGCCTGACTTATTGCAGTCTCATCAATATGGGTTATTAATCATGTTAGCTGTTTAGCTGGCTTAAAAAGTGAAAAATGGTTTCTCAATGTTCTTTTGATTTGATTTTTTAAATGCCTATTGAGGTAGGAGTCTATTTTCTTGTATCTGTTAGACAATGTAAAATGTCTGTGTGTTGTACTCATTTTTTGTGGTTCTTTTCATTAATTTGCAAAGCTCACTGTAAAATATTTGTTGATTGTAGTTTTTCTCAACTTATCATTTACGTTTTATTTTTTTTTGAGGAGGGTTTAAAATCCTCTGTGGTCAAAACTATCTTTCATTTGTGATGGACAGCATTCATTATTTGTAGTCTTTTTAACGATGGCCATTCTGACCAATGTGAGGTGGTATGTCATTTTAGTTTTGATTTGTGTTTCTCTAATAATTAGTGATACTGAGCATCTTTTCATGTACCTGTTGGCTGTCTGCATCTCTTCTTTGGAGAAATATCTGTTTGGATCTTCTGCCCATTTTCTGATTGGGTGGTTCGTTTTTTTGATATTGAGCTGTATGACCTGTTTGCATATTTTGGAGATTAGCCCCTTGTCAGTCACATCATTTGTGAATATTGTCTCCTAGTCCATAGGTTGCCCTTTCATTTTGTCTATGGTTTCCTCCCTATGGAGCTCATTTAAGTTGATGAAACAGGAAATCAGGCACCCTTACAGAGTCCATTTTCAAATTGTGATTATCTACTACTTCCAAATGTATCTGTATTGACACATCCCAGCACTGTAAGAGTTGGGGACTAAATAAGCACAGAGTTTTTCTAATCTCCTGGCATAGGTGCCCATGTGAGTACAGATAGGAAGAGTGAATCTGAGTTTCTCGTGGGCCATCCCAATGCCGCTGCTATGACTCACAGCCCTCTCAGAAGATTTGCTTCTGATCGAGATGGAAGTCCCATGAAGGAAAAGGCCTTGGGTTCCGGAGATACACTTAACTGAGGTTTATAGCCCCAAGGATGTGAATATCCATTTCCAAATACAGGGACACCCCAATTCTGCTCAGATGATCATGCTTGTACTATTGCATACTGCTGCATCATGGAGACAAGAAAGTTCTTAGAATATGACCACCAAAGTTCTTAGAATATGACCACCAAATTCTTAGAATATTTAGTCTTGTGCCTTGTCAGTTGATGTTCTTTTTTGGTCAAAGATAATTTTCTATAAAATTTTTCTTGATATTTTTTGCTCTTTTAAGAAGTGGTCAGGAATAAGAAGTATACAACGTGTCTCTCAATTTTCATTTTATATTTTTGAATTTCTCTTTCATCGTTTTCTGTTATTAAAAAACTGCAAACTCATTTAACCCTTTGAAAATGCATTAATTAAATTAATTGCACAGTGACACCTGTTCAACTTAAAATTAATCTTGTATCTTTGGATTCTAATCAAATGCTTGTCTCCAAAATCTTCCCAGCTTTATTAATTTTTTGTGTCTGGTGGGGGAAAAAAAGCTTACTGAAAATCTACTTCTTGGGATGTTGAAACTGTAAGGTTTTGAATATACAATATATTTCAATTGGTTCTATTTAGAGAAAACATCATTTACTAATAATTTAGAATCTTTATAAATCAAATGTAGAGGGGAAAGTGGATGATGCATTAGACAAGGTAAGACTAAAAAGAACAAACCTTCTGGGATGAGGTGACTCATGCATGTGTCTGCATACGCACACACATACACCCTCCTCTCCTACCACATAGGTTTTTGGAAGCATATGTAGGACTTGTTTGCAGAAATGCAGGTGCAGGAAGTTTATGGGAATTTTGGTCCATCGCAGGGCAGTTATTCATTGCCTCATTAAGCTCAGTACCCCCAGCCTGAGCCATGAGGGTAACTTGAATTATTAAAAAGTAATCAAATCAGTGTGTCTTGCTCCTAAGCATCCAGGTAGCATTTGTTACTCCGCTGGCCTATTTAATATCCTCAAGCTGCTAAGGTGTTCTTTTATCCTGCAGATTCCTATGTGCCTAAGCATTGAATGAAATAGAAAACTCTTGATCTTTAACAGGAAGTGCCTGGCTTCTGGCATCAGAAGGGAACAAAAACAGGAAATACAAACTGCAGGGTGGTTCAATAAAATGCCTGAGTTGGATAACAAAAAACATTTTCCATCAAGCCAAGGCTTGGCCTATTGGAACACTCTGTCTCTGTCATCCCATGAAACCAAGGCAGCAGGAATGTTTCTCAACCAAGACCATCAGAAATCCAATGTGTAGGAATTGTCAAATAGGTGTTCGTGCTGGGCGGACCATCTTCTTCTCGGTGACCCCCGTTCTGAGCAGAAAGTGAGGCCCAGAGTAGCTGCTCAGTAAGTATTGCGGGGAGAATGAATGGTGGTCAGCACAGCGTGGAGCATGGATGACTACTTGTGTGGAATGCCTTATATTCATGGAGCAGCATATAATCATGTGATATGGAGGATGAGCTCTGGCCTAGCCTGCCTTTCTCATTTCTTCCTTTGTTGGGAGGCAGTGGCTTGCGTGACCAAGGCTGAGATTGTGTGAGCACTCTGGTCTCAGTGTAGAGAGCTATTTAATCAGAATGAGTTTCTTGTTTACGTCTATAGAAAAGTTAGTTTATGTGCAGTTGGTGGCACATCAGAGTGTCCTTGAATGCCATGTGAGTTTTGTTCAATCTACTTGAGTTTTTCTGAGTTGTTGTAATCTACCCTGGTCTCGATTATACAACCTCGATGACACTGGAATTCACAACATCTGGCCTCATTTGCATCTAGCTTTAGGTAAAAGTGGCTCTCTACTCACAGGCTTATTGCTGCAAAAGCACATGGTGACTTTCACGTTTCTGTTATTCCTTGGAAATAGAGAGCCTGTGCTTGTTTGTCCCTTTGAGGTCTTTTTCTTTATGCATGTGTTTTTTCTGAGTGCACATTGTTCATATTTTCCTCTGTCTCCCACTGCCTAAGGGGTATTTCTGTCTCTTTCTGTGTATGTGCGCAGGTGTGCACATGTATATGTGCAAGTGTGTGTCTGTGTGTATAAAGGTACATGGATGTGTCTCCCATAAGGTATATCTTTGTTACTGTCGGTGCCTAGCTTGTGACAATGTAGTAGGTGCTGAGGTTATAGAAACACATACCATAGGGTCCTTCCCTTTGAAAATCACATTCTTAGCAAAAGATTTGTTGTTTGCTGTTGTTTAGTGGCTCAGTCTGACTCATTTGTGACCCCATGGACTGTAGTTCACCAGGCTTCTCTGTCCATGGGATTTCCCAGGCAAGAATTCTGGAGTGGGTTGCCATTTCCTTCTCCAGGGGATCTTCCTGATCTAGGGATCAAACCTGCGTCTCCTGCGTTGGCGGGTGGATTCTTTACTACTGAGCCACCTGGGAAGCCTAGGAAAAGATGCAGAATCATAATCATCTCATTAGATTATAATGCAACTGTATACAGAGGTGTATGTGAAATGATGCCATTGGGGGTGTCAGGGAAACCAACAGAGAACGAGTGCTGTTTAATTTGGGTCTTGAGAGGTGAGTGGGAGAACTCTGGACAGAAAAGAGGAGAAAGAACATTCCAGGAAGCAGGAGGGGTATGCAGAGTCAGGCGCTGCGGACATGTACCACGTGTTTGGGAACTGACAGAAATCTATTTTGAGCTGAGCACAGGTTATATACACGTCGGTGAAAATGAGGTTAACTAAAGTCAGGTTTTGTTTTTCTAAGCAAAATTCTTTGAAATATGTTTAAAAAGGTGTTAAATTATAATTCGTATTACCTGAACAGTTTTACAGATAAAATTTATAAACAGAAAACAGGACAAGTAGAATTTGCAGAAAAGGAATAAAATCTCTATTTTACATTTCAAAACTGAAAAGTGGGCAAGTGTAATTAGTGTAATTTATACAACTTTCATTAATTTCTACTTTTACTTTAAAAGTGAATTTATTGAAACTCATAAACTATGTACCTCCTAACTTCTGAACTTTATTTCTTAGTTCCTTTCAAATCATTCTGTACTGAGGTTAACATAACAGTTATGTTTACATGCCTCCTATATCAAAAGAGGTGAATATACATGGGAAAATATTTTTACCTAGGATGAGAGGATTTTTCATCTGTTCATCTTTCACTGGAAGTTGAATTTGTCAGGTCGAAACTACAATATATAAGTAAAATAAGCACAATTTTAAACCTAGAGTTTATTACACCTTTACATGATGAAGATAGAAAATACTTCCTGTTATATTAATGTTCATTGAGTATAATCTTAGATTGGTAAAAAAAATTCTTTTCTATTGATTTACTCAGAAGATGAAGATGTCACATCTTTAGTTTTCTGCCAAGATTGCCTCAAGTTTTACTATTCAAAAAGATAAAAGACTTTATTTTCCTCTGTTTGCATTTGGCATAATTTTGCAGAACTATGCTATATGTGTGAGTTTTTTTAATGACTTTTTAAAATGAAAGACATGTTTGATGGTGAACAGTAACATTGCAGTTTTAACCTTTCAAATGACAGGTCTTTCCACACCAAAAAAAAAAGATTTTTTAAACTACTTTAGTAGTAGTATTATTGATCGTATGGCAAAAGGAGGAGACTGAGGCCTGAGAAGTTTAACTAGACCGTGTGATCCACCCAAATCAATGGATCACAGCAAGTGCAGTTCCCCACCTGATCCTGTTTTAAGCATTAGACAATATGCTCCGCAGACATTTATGCATCTGTTGTGAAGTTACAATACAGGCAAATTGAACTTAGGTTATAAAAATTGAGACCCAAAGACTCCAATAGTTGCAGACTCAAACATTAAGCTACTTTGAATTCTAACTGGTCTGTAGCTTTAAACATGTGTCAATGTTTGCTTTATTTTTCTAGATGTTTTAAATGATTAAAATATTGCACTGTTGCAAAATATCTCCAAAATAAATCACTGAGACCTCAGTGCCACAAAAGCCTGGGGTTTTTAATCTTGTTTGCTAAAGCAGCCCCCTGCTTAGAACGCTGTCACATGGTAACATCAGGAAGTATTGACTGAATGGATGAACCCTTTGTGTGTGCTCAGTTATGTCCAGCTCTGCCGTTTCCTACTCCAGGGGATCTTCCTGACCCAGGGATCGAGCCTGAGTCTCTTGCTTCTTCTGCATTGGCAGGCAAATTCTTTACCACTAGTGCTACCTGAAAACTGTTTTTATTTTGACTCAAATTCATATTTATCCATTTAAAGGGAAAAATTCATCTTGAAAATTCTGAAGAAGTTACTTATGGCATGTTTTCTTTCTGTTGGACTTTATATCCTCATTTTTCTTCCCTGGGATTGCTCAGAGCCATATTGTTTAGGTGGGACTATTTGTGGCTCAGACGGTAGAGGATCTGCCTGCAATGCAGGAGACCGGGGTTCTATCCCTGGGTCAGGAAGGTCCCCTGCAGAAGAGAATGGCTACCCACTCCAGTATTTTTGCCTGGAGAATTCCATGGACAGAGGTGCCTGGTGGGCTATGACACTCACTCATATTGTTTAGGGCCAGGGAACTCTGTGCATCTTGGTACCTACATTGAACTTAGAGGCTATGTTAACTAATCACACATTTACATGAGAACATTCCAAATTGTCTAGAAGACCCCCTGATGACTTGAGCATGTGGACATGTATTCATAACTTAGATTTGTAAATGGTTTGTTTTTAGCACATATGGAAATATGGACAAACTAGTAATTATTCTTAACTGAATTTCCCATACATATTATAAGACATGTTCTGATATTTGATATCTAAGATATGTTTTGCAACTTAACAATGCTGATAAACAGAAATGAAGATGAGTTTGCATACAAGGATCTTCTCTTCCATACCAAGATTTTGAAAGCGAAAAAAACTCTGAAGTGCCTTGAAGAGAATTAGGTGGGCTACAAAGTAAAGGCTCAGTAAGGTCCAAGAAAAAGATAAATCTGAACAGTGTGGTAAAGCAGATTCTGAAAGTTCTGTCTTTTAGGTTCTTCCATGTTTTTATGCCTCAGGGCAATTACTGGCCTACCCATCTGTTCAAGAGTCATGAGAAAAACACTTTATATCTGAACAAAGTGAAAATGCATTGTAGAGTTAACAATTGAAAGAAATTACCTATCAGCTCCTTCACCTTCTTTTGAAATGGAAATCCCTACAATGGATTTTAGTGTTTTGTAAACTTACATTTTCATATATAAGATTTCATTCAACCAAGGTTTTCCATGGGGACATTTTTACTTTGGAACTTCAAAAACAATTTTTGTTTTTCCTCTCTTTTTAGTTCTGTTAAACTGTTTTTTTTTTCCCCCACCATTTAATTGATTATTTGCAATGGTCAGATCTCAAGATTCAGGAAAGAAATTCATGTTATTTGGAGAAGGGCACAGTAACGAACACTGACAATGCCAAAGCCTTGAGAGTAGGTTTTCAGTTGCCAAGCATGTTAAGAAGATTTTATGACCAGCTGGTGTGCAGTGCCTTATGGAAGAGAGAAGATCAGTTTCTAGCTCATTTCTTCTTATAAACCTAGGGAGAAGCTTTATAAAAACTCTTAAGGGGAAGAATTTTTCTTGGTGTGGGATGATTTTCCCAGGCTTGGCAATAACCATAACCTACCAGACAGAAACAAAATGAAGCAGAATTTCACATGTATGTCCCTTAGTAATATTTCTCCTATTCATAAGGAAGAACTGGAATCTAGTGGATCAGCTAGATCAGTTTCCCCCAGTGGACATGTGATGGTAATCCCGTGGATTTCAGAAATGTTATGTAGTCAGCCTCTCAGCCATGGCGCGAGCCAGTTTCTGCCCGATGACTTGTGGGTACTTCACGCAGGTGGCCCCCCGCCGCCTCTCTACAGCACCGGCATTAGTTCCCACTCTGCAGAGTCACACCCAGATCCCCAAGTGATCATCCGTCTCACTGAAAAGAAGTAGCTCCTATTCCGGAACCTAAACCATTAGATATACGTCTATTGTGAGATTATTTCACCACAGCGAACTCTTCTAAATCCCTGAGATGTGAACACTTCTTAATACTGACCAAGAGCCTGAGGAAATACTAACTTCATTAACTCGGTCCAATGACTAGGGTCTAAGTCATTAGACTTAGAGAGTAAAAGTAAACCAGTGGGGTGTTGCTTATAGAGCTTTATTTAATGGCTTCTGGAATGTTGATTTTTAGCTCTTTTTGAATTATGTGGAGGCTGGTAAAGATGCTCACCAAGTTTCTTTTTTATTTATTTATTTATTTATTTATATATTTTTTAAGTTTCTTTTCCTAATTAATTAACTAATTAATCTAAGCTACCTATTTGCACCTTTTCAGAGAAAATTTCACCATCTTTTTTTCAAGATGGTACAAGTTCAGACTATGAACAGATTATCCTCAGTTTTATATTAATCTTCCCTGGCGGCTCAGACAGTAAAGCATCTGCCTGCAATGCGGGAAACCCAGGTTCGATCCCTGGGTGGGGAAGATCCCCTGGAGAAGGAAATGGCCACCCATTCCAGTATTCTTGCCTGGAATAATCCCATGGACGGAGAAGCCTGGTAGACTACAGTCCGTACACCTTTATATTAGTAGGGTACAAATTAATGAGGGTCATTAATTCTTTCTCTACCCAGCACGATGTACATGTTCTGGGGAGAATGCCCAGATAATCAAAATATAGCCCTTACTTTAGTGGAGATACAAGAATGTCAAATAGTGGAATGTGAACATTTTTGTTTTGTTCTTTGCTCTCTTACTGAAGTGTCTGTAAAACTGGAATCAACTAGATAAGCTGTTTCTCCATACTTCCTTTTTCTTTAGTTGTTCAAGTTGGTTTCCCATGTCTCGGCAAACAAGATGGAGTGGCAGCATTTGAAGTGAATGTGATTGTCATGAATTCTGAAGGCAACACCATCCTGCAGACACCTCAGAATGCCATCTTCTTTAAAACATGTCAACAAGGTAATCAGTGACGGTGATTCTAGAGAAGACATAAAACTTCCAGGTGTGATTTGGACAAAAAATTGTAGCTAGCTAGCTAATTATTTTGTATAATATAACCACACCAGTGGGAGGGGGGACTGCTAAGTGCAGGGTCCAGGAATAGTACTAAGATAGACTTGCTCTACTTTGACCCCACTCACAATTTTAGGGACGCCAGTACCCTTCAAAATGCTCTGTCTTCCACCTCTTTATCTCCCTCTTCCAGTATAGTCTTTGGGAGTCCTCAACCTCATAGCAAGGTCACCAGTCATCACCAGCAACTACCACTACCCATACCCGCTGCCAAACGCTTGATCCTTCTGACTTTCATGGAAAACAGGTCGCTGCCATCTCACCAGCGATCTCTGCCAGGCAAAGTCACCTCCCACCACAGCCTGGGGAACCAGGGAAAGGGAAGGCCTTTAGCTCCAGAATTTTAGCTCTGGAGGCTTTTGGTGCCCTAGAGATGTACCAAAAGGTCATTACCCCCTCTGAAAATGAATATGGAGGGCAATATCCATCCTTCTGTCTCAGTGTGAATTGAAGGTCCAGTGCAGTAAATTGATAGGTGAGATGAAGGAAGAACATAAAGCTTGCTTTGCCTTCTTCCATGAGCCCCTTACTGTCAAAAGTAGGATTGAGAGAAGCAAAGTCTTACTTTCCTGAAAACTTAAGAAAGTACAAGTGATGTAGAGAGAATGAAGTGGAAATATTGGTATTCAATAAATTACAGTCGGTGTGCTGGGGAAAATGTGACGGCTCACCTCTTCATGCTCCCCGTAATTCACTCAATATGTTTTGAAAAGTGTCTATATAAAGCTTGTTTCTCTTTGGTGAAGCTGAGTGCCCTGGAGGATGCCGAAATGGAGGCTTTTGTAATGAAAGGCGGGTCTGCGAATGCCCTGACGGGTTCTACGGCCCTCACTGTGAGAAAGGTAAAGAACACGGACAGCCGGCTCCCCTGGCTTGCTCCATAGTGAGATGGGTGTCACACAGGCGCCCCGCACGCATTTTTAGCACATCCCCTGAAAGTGTCTTTCTGGTCACATTATATGGATTCTTGCAGTCTTAAAAAGCCACAGGAAAGCTATTGGAAAGTGTTTCTCCTAGGAGTGGTTTTCCGTTAAATCAATATGTGGTGGCAGGCGCAGAAAGCTGACACAATGTCTTCATTCTCTGTGGCCGCTTTTACTCTCCTCCACCCCCCCACCCGGGTTCACTATTATATACACTCTGCTTTGGCATAATCTTACAGAAGTTTTGAGTTTTTCTCCCTCCACTAAAATTGGTTTTTAAAAGAGTATTGTGACCGATTTGAAAGTATCTACTCCAATTAAAAGTAGCTCAAGTCACAGTAAAGTCTAAACCTGAGTTATGAAGGTGCTCTAGGCAAAAAAGAGAGGATGAAGATCATTTGTGTAGTAAATATATCTGTTCCGGTGAAATTACTACTAAGAAAGTTATACGAAAAAAAGAGATGAACATGAAAATGTTTATTAATCACACGACTGGATGCATGTTTAGTCTTTCAGTTGTGTCCAACTCTCAACCACAAAGGTATATAAACCACAAGCTCACATATACTGAGCTTATTTAACAAGAATAAGCAAAGTATTTTTCATCTTCAAAAAAATAAGAATTTTTCTTGTTTGCATTGATTTTTTTCTTTATTTTTGGATTGAAGTATTTGATTTACAATATTGTTAGCTTCAAGTATACAGCAAGATGATTCCGTTATTCACACATATATATCTATTTTTTCAGGTTCTTTTCCCTTATGTGCTATTACAAAATACTGAATATAGTTTCCTAAGCTACAGTAGGTCCTTGTTGATATCTGTTCTATATATCGTGGTATAAATATATAAATTCCAAACTCCAAATTTATCCCTCTCTGGGCCTCCTTTCCCCTTTGGTAACCATAAGTTTGCTCTCTATGTCTATAGGTCTGTTTCTTCTTTGCATATAAGTTCATTTGTATCATGTTTTTAGATTCCACATGCTAAGCCATGCCATATGATATTTGTCTTTCCCTTCCTTACTTCACTTAGGATGATAATCTCTAAGTCCATCCATTTTGCTGCAAATGGCATTATTTTATTCTTTTATGCCTGAGTATTATTCCACTGTGTGTGTATGCATACCATGTCTTTATCCATGCATCTGTCAATATACATTTAAGTTACTTCCATGTCTTGGCTATTATATATAGTGCTGCAATGGACACTGGGGTGCATGTATATTTTCAAATTCTGGTTTTCTCTGGATATATGCCTAGGAGTGGGATTGCAGGATCATATGGTAACTCTATTTTCAGTTTTTTGGGAACCTCCATACTGTTCTCATAGTGACTACACCAATTTACATTCCCACCAATAGCGTAGGAGGGTTCCTCTTTCCCCACACCCTCTCCAACATTTATTATTTGTAGAATTTTTGATGATGGCCAGTTTGATCAGTGTGAGGTGATATCTCTTTGTAGCTTTGATTTGCATTTCTCTAATAATTAGTGATATTGAGCATCTTTTCATGTGCCTGTTAGTCCTCTATCTCTTCTTTGGAAAAATGTCTATTTAGAACTTCTGCCCATTTTTTGATTAGGTTGTTTGTTCTTTTGATATTGAACTGTATGAGCTGTTTGTACACTTCAAAAATTAATCCCTTGGTGGTGACATCATTTGCAAATATTTTTTGCCTTTCTGCAGCTTGTCTTCTCGTTTTTTTTTTTTTTTCCATTTATTTTTATTAGTTGGAGGCTAATTACCCTACATCATTGCAGTGGTTTTTGTCATACATGGAAATGAATTAGCCATGGATTTACATGTATTCCCCATCCCGGTCCCCCCTCCCTTGTCTTCTCATTTTGTTTATGGTTACCTTTATTGTACAAAAGCCTTTAAGTTTAATTAGGTCATTTTTTGGTTTTGTTTTTATTTCCATTACTCTAGGGGATGAATCCCAAAAGATATTGCTGCAAATGTCAAAGAGTGTTCTGCCTATGTTTTCCTTTAAGAGTATTATCGTATCTGGTCTCATCTTTAGGTCTTTAATTCATTTTGAGTTTTATGTTTGTGTGTGTGTATGGTGTTAGGCAATGTTCTAATTTCATCTTCTACACGGAGCTCTCCACTTTTCTCAGCACCACTTATTGAAGAGATCATCTTCTTTCCATTGCATGGACTTGCCTCCTTTGTCACAGATGAATTGACCATAGGTGTGCATAGGTTTATTTCTGGACTTCCTATCATGTTCCATTGATCTCTGTGCCTGGTTTTATGCAAGTGCCATACTATTTTGATGATTGTAGCCTTGTAGTATAATCTGAAGTCAGGGAGTCTGATTCCTCCAGCTTTGTTTTTCTTTCTCAAGATTACTTTGGCCGTTCCAGGGGTCTTTTGTGTTTCCATACAAATTAAAAAATTTTTGTCCTAGTTCTATGAAAAATGCCATTTGTAGGGATTGATAGGGATTACAGTGAATTTGTAGACTGCCTTGGGTAGTATGGTCATTTTAACAATATTGTTTCTTCCAGTCTGAGAATATGGTATACCTTTCCATCTGATTGTATTGTCTTCAATTTTTTTTTATCAGTGTCTTACAGTTTTTTGAGTATAGATCTTTTGTCTTCTCAAATAGGTTTCTTCTTAGGCATTTTATTCTTTTTGATGTGATGGTAAGTGGGATTGTTTCCATGGTGTCCCAAAGCTGGTGTTGGCCTGCTAGTTGCAGGTCTGGGGCCCAGTTGGTCCCAGGGTAGGGTCTGGCCTGTTGTGGGTGGGCTAGGTCCTCAGACTGAGGGGTTGTGATTTTCCTGCATCTGGTATCTGCCTCTCAATGGGTGAGGCTGGTCTAGAGGCTTATGTAAGCTTTCTGTGGGGAGGTGCCTTGTGAGTGAAGCTGGGTCTTGGCCCTCTGGTGGGGAGGGCCATGTCAAGGGGTGTCTCTGGTGGTGGTTGATGCTGGGAAAGATTGAGGGCAAGAGGAGAAGGGGGCGACAGATGATGAGATGGTTGGATGGCATCACTGACATGTGGACATGAGTTTAAACAATCGTGAAGGACAGGGAAGCCTGCTGTGCTGCAGTCCACGGAGTCGCAAACAGTCAGACATGACTTAGTGACTGAACAAGAAGAGGTGACTGTGGGCTCACGAAGTCTTTAAGTAGCCTGTCTGCTGATGAGTAGGCTGTGTTCCTACCCTGTTTATTGTTTGGCCTAAGGTGTACAAGCAATGGAGCCTATAGACTGTTGGGTGGGTTCGGGTCTTGGTGCCAAAATGTTGGCCTGGCCTCCAAGAGAGCTCATGCCAGTGAAAATTGCCTGAATCTTCTGACCAGTGTCCTTGTCCCCAGAGTGAGCCACAGCTTCCCCCTGCCTCTCCTGGAGACCCTCCAAGACTAGGTAGGTCTAGCCCAGGCTCCTATAAAGTCACTACTTTTGCCCTGGGTCTTGGTAACACAAGACCTTGGTATGCCCTCCAAGAGTGGAGTCTCTGCTTCCCGCAGTCCAGCAGGGCTCCTGCACTCAAGTCCTGCACTCAATGCCAGACCCCCAGCCTGGGGAGCCTGACGTGGGACTCAGAACTCTCACTCCTGTGGGAGAACTTCTGCAACTCTTCTCAGTCTGCAGGTCACCCACCCAGCGGATGTGGGATTTGACTGTGTAGAGGGTGTGCCCCTCCTACTCTCCTGTTGTGGTTCTTTCTTTATGTCTTTGAATGTAGAATATCTTTTTTGGTAGGTTCCAGTGTTTTTTTTTCATCAATGATAGTTTAGCAGTTGTGATTTTGATGTTCTCATGAGAGGAGGTGAGCTCAAGGTCCTTCTATTCTACCATCTTGTTCTGATCTCCATCTGGACTGATTTTGAAATTGAAAGATTGAGGAAATAAGGCAGAAAAAGAAGAACACATCTTACTTAAATTAACTAATGATTCTGGGCAAATTTTAATCAGCCATTCAAATGGAACAATTCCAAAATTCTCTTCTATGAAATTGGTTTAAAAAACAACCTTATGTACTGCACAAAAATAATTTTAATATAGCAAACTTCTGTCTTTACAGAGCAACCACTTTAGCAACCCCAAAACTCAAAAATGTAGACCTGTTATATTATCGACATTTCCAAAATGGTCCTGTTTGTGAAACCCTATTGGCCTTAATTAGAATTCTCTCTCCATTTAGTCCTCTGCGCACCACGATGCATGAATGGCGGGCTCTGTGTTACTCCTGGTTTCTGCATCTGTCCACCTGGGTTCTATGGAGTCAATTGTGATAAAGGTAACTTCTTAAAAACAAGGTTCTTTTTTTTTTTTAACTGGAGGATAATTGCTTTATAATGTTGTGTTGGTTTCTGCAGTACAACCAGGTAAATCAGCCTTAAGGACACATTTGTCCCCTCCCCCTGAACCTCCTTCCCACCGCTCTAGGTCATCAGAGAGCACTTGTTTGCGCTCCCTATGTTATAGGGCAACTTCCCACTAGCTATCTGTTTTACATATGGTAATATATATGTTTCAATTAAAAGAAGTATATTTACTACATCATCACTCTTCATAACAGCTTTATAAATAGGGTGTATCACTTTGCTGGTTGCTTTAACATTAACCGTAAATTTTAGTGTAGCTTAACACAGTACAGGTTCCAATTCACTCACAGAATGCTCCAGTGCAGGAACCTGATCAGTGGGCAGGGCAGTTCTCCATACAATGACTCGGGGACCCAGGCACCTTCCATCTATGATCCTGCTGAGAGCTTTGGAGCTCTCTGTTTCCAGACAATAAACAGAAAAAGACTGGAATAGGCGCCGCTTAAAAAAAAAAAAAAAAGCCCAAAAATGATGCACAAAACTTTGAACACACATTCCATGGATAGGAATTAGCCTGATGACCTACCTGGATGCAAGCAGGAGAAATGTCATTCCTGGTTGGACAGCTGTCTCCCTTTAGGTGAGGGGAGCGTGAAGTTTCATGAACAGTTAGCTACTCCTGGCCCATTGCTGATTTTGTATGTCCCAAATCAGTTTTATGGGTGAGCTTCAAAGACTGAAATAAAACAATCTTTTCCGAATTGCCTGACCTAGAAGTTCACTGATCACCCATTTAATTCTCTGCTCACAGATCACATCCCTGAGAGCTCGGGTCCCTCCTTCCTATGAAGCAGCAGCATAGCCAGATTTTACTCTCAGAAAGTAGATTCAAACATGGCTCTAGAGTAGAATAGTGTAATTCATACTCTTGCAAGACACCTATCTACTTTGCCTGGTTCACGTCTTTTATGGAAAAAAAATTAACATCTGTAAAGTGTATGATGGAAAAATTAACATCCTTAAAGTGTATGTATTTAATGAAATTATCCTTTTGTCAAAAATGCTAATTGTGTCAGTTGTTGTTATTGTTTAGTTGCTCAGTTGTGTCCAACTCTTTTGCAACCCCGTGGACTGCAGCCCACCAGGCTCCTCTGTCCATGAGATTCTCCAGGCAAGAATGTTGGAGTGGGTTGCCATTTCCTCCTCCAGGGGATCTTCCCGACCCAGGGACTGACTCACATCTCCCGTGTTGGCAGCCGGGTTCTTTACCACTGAGTCACCAGAAAAGCCAGTTGCATGAGTAGGGCGCTATTTTCTAAAACAAATGTTGGATTGGCCAAAATAAAATGATGTGCTTAATTTTGAGAAGTGTCTCTTTAGTGAGATAGCACCAATTAAGAAGGAAATGAGCAGCTTTTTTAAAATGAAAGAAAAGCTAAAGGAAAGAGCCCTTAGCATGAGTCAGAATAATCATTTATGGCTGTCTGTTATTTTGTGATATGCGAAGTACCTTCATACAATTACCTGACTTTAGTTCTAACAGTCTTTTTAGATATGTAAATAATTATTCATCATAGTCCCAGATAAGTAAAATAAAGTTCATAGACCTTGAGTAGCTTGACCCAAACTCACGCCCTCCACTGTACCATGTTGCCACTCGGGCTTCCTGTTTCAGAACCCGGCTCCTCTACAAGTGACTCTGCGTAGAGAAACCAATCTCTGTGGGCCATGCTTTTCCCAACTGTAAATGGGAATTAAGCCATGACCCCTGGTCCCCCATCGCTAAACTAACTGAGAGCACATGTTCACATCTCTACCTTTTATCTGTAGGTGGTCTTTGAAAACTACAGCATTGGAATGAAAACAATTTTAAAATTTGATATTCATAAAGATTAATCACTAATGGCACTGATAATAATAGCCAGTGAGTAAAATTCTTTCTTGTGCAGTTTCTTTTCATTTGTCTAAATTTAGCATTCAGCCCTTCAGAATTGAGCAGAATTTAATTTTAGAAGCAGAATTAAATTCATATTATCTCAAATTTATTAGGCAATAGAGCCAATCCTTCAGAAATCTGGATGAAGAACGAATGTACTATCAGATTTTAAAAGACCATTTGTGAGGCTTATTATTGGTGTAGTGCGCACAGACTGACTGTCAAATGTAATGTCTTTCTTATGCCAGGGTGTCTCAACACTGCATGGTCCTGTGAAGGAAAATATCTCTGTGTATTCCAGTTCCTTTTACATTTGTAATATTTTACCTTTCAGATGAAACGTTTTCCTTCTTGTTAGACTACAGTAACTTTTTCTTATTCTTTTGGAAAGTCTGTTGAAATTCCACTTGGTCTCACTGGAGATCTGGGAACATTAAAAGAAATAATGTTTTTTTATTATCTCAATCAAAAGATGCATTTATTATCCAGGAGGGAGTATAAAGCTTCTGAAAAATGGTTTAATTACTGGCATGGAACGAGACCTTAGCACTACATATTCAAAGAAACACTAACAATTAACTTTCATTGGCTCTTGGGCCATCGGTTGTAACCGATAACAGTTGAGTGGTTAAACACTGGCCCAGCAAACCTTCAGCCCCAGTGAAAGTCTTCTGGTGTCTCTGGCTCATTTTCTTAGTCAAGAATCATCGCACAACAGAGATGGAGAGAAGCTCCAGTATTATGCAAATATTAAGGGTGTGGCCAGATTCAATAATCAGTTTGACACATTTGCGATGTTTGTCACATTCTGTAACTTTTAATTAAACTCCTAGGTTCACTGCATTCTACATGTTAATAGGGATAGTGTCCAGGGAGATCCAGCCAAGTGGACACAGATCCTGATGTTTTCTCATCTCCTATTGTCCCCAGGAGAAACAGGGACAAGTGGGTAGATAGGACATGCTCACAAAAACAACTGTCCTATGCTCGCTCTGGCAATACACATGATAAAACTGGAATAGTACAGAGAAGATTAGCATGGCCCCTGTGTAAGGATGACAGGCAAATTCGTGGAACATTCCATTAAAAAAAAAAAGATCCAGCCCTAATGTTAGTTTCAGTGGCTCAGATGGTAGTTGCCTGCAATGAGGAGACCTGGGTTCGATCCCTGGGTGGGGAAGATACCCTGGAGAAGGGTGGGAATGGCTACCCACTCCAGTATTCATGCCTGGAGAATTCCGTGACAGAGGAGGCTGGTGAGCTACAGCCTATGCGGTTGCGAAGTTAGACAGGACTGAGCAACACTTCACTTTCAACAATATTAGCAGCAAGTAACAAAGAGGAATCTCAAAAAAATGATTTTCCTAAATCCTAAATTCTGTCCTCCGGTGCTGTTGTTGCCCTCTATGACGGGAAGCTTGATTTTGCCGAGGCAAGTACAGCATGGCTGTAAGCTAGGAGATGCTTATGATTTTTAACAAAAGCTTTATCATTTAGGAAACATGATATTCCTAGAATATTTTCGTTGGATTTCATTTCCACAAAGAAAGCACACACTTAGAACTTTTGGAAATCCTTTCTGATTTTCTTCCTGGATGCTTATTCCAGCTTTCATTCACCTACAGCCAATTTTGGCCTGTTTTATATAGGCCAAGAACAAATAGGCCATAAAACTGGAATAGCTGAGTTCTTATTTTCATCTCCTTTATAGAATGAGCCAACTTGTCTATTTTTAGATACTTGCTCTCCCCCATTCTCATTTCTGTCCTCCCTCTATTTTAGGTGCCAGTGAGCAGTGAAACTCCAGAAGCTGACTCTAATAAGGAGGGTTTAGGATGAATTACCAGCAGTATGATTATCACCTGGAAAATCTAGTTTATTGGACTCCCACAGTCACATACCCACTTTCTTCATCCCTCCACCTCATGCTGCTGCACTTCCCTGCCTACAGGATCTCATAAAGGGGAATAGGCTGCCCTTTCCTGAAATATAGTTACTCTTTCTTGCAAACGTCATAAAAACTTATTTTTTCAAAAATTTCTGTTATAGACGATGCATCTCTGTTCTTAATCAGGAAAAAAGTTGCTTTCTCCTTTGTCCAATCCTAATATTTTTGACTTCTCTCCCTTTTATCTGTTCTGAAGAAGGTTTTCTCCTTTTACTCTTCATTCATCTTAAATATTTTCTTAGGTTTATAGCATTCTTCTCCTTTTAAGAGCATAGATATTTACAATAAAATTAAAAAGACATTTGTTTTTACCCACTGTTGCCATTTCCCAACCAGACAGAGCCTAGAGGCAAACCCCTAGAGGTGGGTCTGGTGTCATGTGTGTGGTATCCTGTTATGTTGCCTGAATCTGCAAATGGTCAAGCAATTGATTACCACTGCTGTCTGGGTAATATGGCTTATTTTATTAAATAAGTAAATGGGCAAGTAGCAGATGCCTAGGAAGTATCACTTAGCCTTGATGAAATGTTGTTAGATTTAAGTGACGATCTAATGCGATACCCTGTTATTCATTCTAACAGCAAATTGCTCAGCCACCTGCTTTAATGGAGGGACCTGTTTCTACCCTGGAAAGTGTATTTGCCCTCCAGGACTAGAGGGAGAACAGTGTGAAATAAGTGAGTACTGACCTGCAATATTTTTCTTTGGGGTAGGGAACCTTAAAAGCACCATCTAAGCCCTTCATTTTATTGATGAGGAACCTGAAGCCCTGAGACAATGAATAGCTTGCCTAAGGTCTCAGGCCAGTGGTTTCTTTTCACTAGATTGAGCCTCCATCCATGTCGGCTAACGGTGGGGTGGAGGAGGGACATAGACCAGCTCAGGAGGCCAGTGGTTTCTTTTTACTAGATTGAGCCGCCATCCATGTCGGCTAACGGTGGGGTGGAAGAGGGACATAGACCAGCTCAGGAGGCCAGTGGCTTCTTTTCACTAGATTCAGCTGCCATCCATGTTGGCTAACGGTGGGGTGGAGGAGGGACATAGACCAGCTCAGGAGGCCAGTGCTTTCTTTTTACTAGATTGAGCCGCCATCCATGTCGGCTAACGGTGGGGTGGAGGAGGGACATAGACCAGCTCAGGAGGCCAGTGGTTTCTTTTCACTAGATTCAGCCTCCATCCATGTCGGCTGACGGTGGGGTGGAGGAGGGACATAGACCAGCTCAGGAGGCCAGTGGCTTCTTTTCACTAGATTCAGCCTCCATCCATGTCGGCTGACGGTGGGGTGGAGGAGGGACATAGACCAGCTCAGGAGGCCAGTGGCTTCTTTTCACTAGATTCAGCCTCCATCCATGTCGGCTGACGGTGGGGTAGAGGAGGGACATAGACCAGCTCAGATGACTCAGACACTCTGACTCGGTTATGTCTGGTTTTGCGCAGTTCTCCAGGTTGCACTGTTTCTTGTGAAGAGTCCATAGTTTCAGACTAGAAATGTAGACCAGAGCTTTAGGACAGCTGGAATTTGTTCACTTACCTGCAGGCATAGAGAGTTTTTCTTTCCCCCGCTCTGGCACTCACTGCCACATTTCCCAACCAGACAGAGCCTGGTAATCCATCTCAGAGAAAAGGATAGACTTAAGAAAAAGGAGGGAAGTAAGGCAAAGAGCAATAAAAAACAAAAACATCTAATAGCACACACAACAGCATGAATGAATTGCACAGATGTTATGCTAAGTTAGACACACGAAAATGCATGCTGCATGATTCCATTTTTATGAAGTTCAAGAACAGGCAAAAGTAATAGATGATCATAGAAACCATAATAGTGATTGGGGGCACAACAGAACTTATGGTGTGCCTAAAATGCTCTGTATCCAGATTGAGGAAGTGTCTCTTAAGTGATTATTTATGGTAAAACAAAAAATAGTTAATTGATAAACTTAAAATCAATGCACATTATGCCTTCTCTAGATGCTTGTCATGCTATGATACCAAAAAAAAAAAAAAAATACAAATTTAAGGGTGGAATGTGGTGGATAATCATTGTTTTGGGAATCAGGATACCAAACTCTTTGCCCTGGCCCTGTTACCTTCCCGTCACTGAAGCTCTCTGCTCAACTCATAAACGAGCCAACCTCACCCTAGATTGCTCTGTGACCCAGAAGACAGATAACACCAAAGCCTGGCTCAGGAAGAAACAAAAGGAATGTGAGCGAGCATGTCCCTACTTTTCTGGAAGTTCTGGAATATGGCATTTTCACCTCCAGCTGTATTATATCCATAAAACACCACTGTGTTTGCTCTAGCCATAGTTTCTGAAGTTGTACTGGGTTCACAATTAAATAATACTGACTTATTATTTTAACTTTCAACCTCTAATTTGTTTGTGGGAATTTTTTCACTTTAATGAGTAATAGCTGAAGTGACTATTTTTTTTTTTATAGAGTTCAAATGAAATACTTCTGAAGTTTTCATAGAACATGTAATTAATTGTCAGGATGTGGTTTCTGTTCTTATTAATTACCCTACCCTGATAAAGATATCTCTGAATTAACTCCCCTCAATTTTCTCCACACACTTACACTCAGACTTCACATACTTAATTGGTTCATGTTTATGAATCTTTGTTCATGGGTTCCTTTTTCTTCATGGACATATGCTCTTTCATGCCCTTAGGTTTATGACCTTTCCATTGGCAGAGATAATGTTTTCTATTCTTTTTTTTTTTTTCCCCTAATTGCACCAAAAATGTGGGCCTTTGAAAGCTCTTGATTATTGCCATCACAAGTTATACTCAAATCCTTTTAGGAAATTTTTTTTTCTATCACCAGAACCATATTACCAGGAAAAATTAAAATGGGCCTTGTACTGAAAAGTGCCTATAGTGTAATAGAGACAAAAAGTTGAATTATATATCTTATTTTTAACTTGAGATATAATTCACATATGTAAAACTCACTATTTTAAAGCATACAATTGATATTGATTATATTCACAAAGTTGGGCAGCATCTACTTCTAGAATATGTTCCCATCCCCCAAAGAAACCCTATTCCCATCAGCAGTCACTCCTCATGGTCCTCACCCCAAACCCCTGGAATCCACTAATGTACTTTGTGTCTGTTTAGATTTGCCTGTATTAGATATTTCATATAAACAGAATTATACAATATATGACCTTTTATGTCTGACTTCTTTCACTTAGCATGTTTTCAAGGCTCACCTCTATTGTTACATATATCATTACTTCCTTTTACTTGCTAAATAATATTCCATTGTGTGGACATACCAACTACATTTTGTTTATCCATCCATCAGCTGATGGGCACCTGGGCTGTTCCCACGTTAGGGCTACTATAAATAGTAGTGCTGCTATGAACATTTGTGTATGAGTTTTTGTGTGAACATGTTTTCAGTTCTCCTGAGTGTACCTAGGAGTGGAATTGCTGGACCATATGTTAACTCTTTAATTTTTTGAGGAACTGCCAAAGTATTTTCCAAAGTGGCTGTACCATTTTACATTCCCACCAGTAATGTACAAGGGTTCCAATTTCTCCATATCCTTACCAATATTTGTTATTGTCTTTTTTAAATAAAATATGTATTCTGACGCTATTATCATTTCTCCTGGCCTCTATCAAAGTTGATGGCTTCTCAAACTTCATTCTGACTTGATTGTGCAATATACTTGCAGGTTAATGAATAAGATGATGATCAGAAGTATCTGGATATATGTACATATGTTTTTCTTGTTCTTTAAGGTTCATAAACATTATAAGATTCCTTAACAAACCTTCAGTTTAAAAAACCAAATTATTTATACTGTACTGTAAGTGGGTTTTTTAATACCTAAATGGGTTTTATTATTGTAAAGGTAATCTATATAAAGTGTTTGCCATAAAAAATTAGAATATTGGATAAAACAGTTAAAAATCACTTGTAAAATTCTAAGACCCAGAGATGGTGGTTGTTTGCACTTATGGTAAACCACTTTAATCTTTTTTCTATGTGAAGGATAGTCACAAATTTACTTCACAATCTGATGGGTGGAGGAAGTTTAATATCTTTATTTTGTCAATACCTTATTTCACTGTCCTCACTAGTTATAGGTAAAATTCAGACTGTTTAGAATTAGTCAAATCTATCTGTCTTCAGGCAGTGCTTAGTTTCCTTTGGGTAAAAATGTGTGATTTCTCATGTTGACTCAGGTTTCCACTGTCCAATGATAAGAATTGGTTTGCAATATAGTTTTAGGAAAAGGAAGTCTATACTAAAGATATTTATAGAATTCTGAACTTTAAAACAGTCATCCCTTCATGATATTTTGGCTCCAAGAGGTTTGATATAGGAATGGCCTTCTAACAGTCACCTGCAGAGAGATTTCTGTTCTGTGATAACCAGGAGAGAACGTCTTCCTTGCTGGCTGCAGTGAGTCTCAGGGTCCTCACTCACCTCTTGCCAAGGGAACAAAAACATCCTTGGAGGCAATGAAAAGATTCTATCAGCCATTCTCTCCATTCTGTCTGGATACTAAGTTCGCATCTCATAGAATATGGGGAACCTTGGGCCCTCGAAGTAATTTACAATACATCCTCTATCTTTTCTGCCATATAATTATTGTCCCACATCTTGCTTAGTTGAAAAACCCCAGCGCATTGCAGAGTACTGTGATACAATCCAATTTTGAGCATATGATGGGATCAGATGTTCCTTTGATACAAATGGAAATTCAGAGTTAGATATTCCTTTCCTTAAATTGAAGTTGGATCTTGACCACAGAGTAAATGCTATTCTTTGTGTCCAAACCTAGCAAAAAGTGTTCTTTTGGATTTTAATGGTGGATAGAAAGGTGGCATTCAAGTATTAAGGTTGTTTTAATACCTTTCTGTGAAACATCCCTGTGTCAGAAAAGCCTATAGCTGTAATGGCATTTCAATTTTCTGAGAGACACTAACATCTCAATTGTCTCTCTAATCTCCACAGTGAGTACATGTTGGTTTATTTATATGTGAGGAAAGTCATTTTGGATAAATAAAAGAAAGTGTTTTTAGCAAAATGATTTTCTTATGGGATTCACTTCATGTCTGTCAAGCATAATGCTTACCCGGAAAAAACTTCAGCCTTAGGATGGCAAATTCTAGATTGCAAATGGAGAATAAATGGCTTCAGAAGTAAGAAAGAAGAAAAATATGATTTTTACATCTACATCCAGTTCTAAAATCCTGGGATGCAGAGATCTGTGAAAATATCAGCACTCCTCATTTGGCACAGAGATAAAAGCATGAAGTATCATTAGGATCTGAGACATTCCAGAAAAATGCCCAGGTGTGGAATCAAGGACTTTGTGTGCCCCACCTCATGTCCTTCTCAGCCAGCCTTTCCCTCCATCACTGCTATGACCTGTTCTGTACAAACATAGGCTGGTTGCACCTGAGCTGAGCCACATGTCTCTTGTTTCCCACCAGAGACTCCTGAGTACTGAATATATATATATAAAACACAACAAACTGGAAAATTCTTAAAGAGATGGGAATACCAGAACACTTTACCTGCCTCCTGAGAAACCTATATGAGGTCAAGAAACAACAGTTAGAACCGGATATGGAACAACAGACTGGTTCCAAACTGGGAAAGGAGTATCTCAAGGCTGTATATTGTCACCCTGCTTATTTAACTTATATGCAGAGTACATCATGCAAAATACAGGGCTGGATGAAGCACAAGCTGGAATCAGGATTGTGGAGAGAAATATGAATAACCTCAGATATGCAGATGACACCATCCTTATGGCAGAAAGTGAAGAGGAACTAAAGAGCCTCTTGATGAAAGTGAAAGGGGAGAGTGAAAAAGTTGGCTTTTAAAACTCAGCATTCAAAAAATGAAGATCATGGCATCCAGTCCCATCACTCCATGGCAAATAGATGGTGAAACAATGGAAATAGTGAGAGACTATTTTCTTGGGCTCCAAATTCACTGCAGATGGTCACCGCAGCCATGAAATTAAAAGGTGCTTGCTCCTTGGAAGAAAAGCCATGACAAACCTAGACAGCATATTACAAAGCAGAGACATTACTTTGCCGACAAAGGTCTGTATAGTCAGAGCTATAGTTTTCCAGTAGTGTATGAATGTGAGAACTGGACCATAAAGAAAGCTGAGCGCCGAAGAATTGATGAACTGTGGTGTTGGGGAAGACTCTTGACAGACATGACTGAGCAGCTACACATTTTTACAGGTTATACGTATGTAATCTGTAGTCACAGACTAGAAATTCAAGAAAGTTATTCCATGGGGTGACCTTCGGTCAGTGGACACAGGTGCGGATGAATAAACGCTCCCCTCTCCCTTCCTTCAGGCAACTTGAAGGAGCAGTCCGTCTACCTCACTCCTCAGAAAGATGCTGCAGAATAGAGCCCAGATGCCTGTAGTGATGAACAACCTACAAACATACTTTTGTGTTGGCTTTTTCTCTTCTGCTGTTTACTCTTCCTGCCCCCTATTCCTCATTCCAAGGATCACTTCCCCAGATAAACTCTGCAGGCAGGTCCTGATTTCTGGAGAATCCTAGGCTAAGGCAGAAGTCATCAAGTCCAGGTATAGGTCTGCTTTCAGAAATAGTGACATACAAAAATCAGAACGCAGAGGAAAGATCACTTAGGGGGCCATCCATATCTTCACTTTTAATATATCTTAAATTACAAGTTTTTATGAATCAGTTAAAACATTGCTTGTCAAAAAAGTGATGCAAATACAGCATTTGAACAATATTGTGGAAGATTCATATGCAAAATTGTAAGTAAAAATATGAGCCTATTTGTCCCCAAAACGAAGCTCAAACAGTAACAAAGCCAGGGTTGATCTGAGATAAGTGGAAATAACTGTCACTTAAAAGCATTGATCCTCTCAAAGCCTTGCAGTTCCTTTGAAAAAACGTGATTGCCTCTGAAAGGAGAACAGAGTTCCTTGCTTATTTGCATTCTTCTATTTCAGGCAAATGCCCGCAGCCCTGTCGAAATGCAGGTAAATGCATTGGTAAAAACAAATGCAAGTGCTCCAAAGGCTACCAAGGAGACCTCTGTTCAAAGCGTAAGTACCCTGTACATGCAGCCGACCTGTGTTATGGGATAGTTAAGCTAGCAGGGATCTCTTCTTCCTAACTTCTGTACCTACTGCATGTTGCTGAGGCATCACAATTAACCTTTCTTCAGTGACATTTATGTTTCTTGAGGTAGACCAAAGACATGAAATCCATGCATGTAAAAAAAAAAAAAAAAAAAAACTTAAGACACATTTGCACACACCACCAAACTTTTTAACTATTAGGAATTTTCTTAAGGAAGATAAGCTTCCATTGCCTAGCAGTTTCAATGTCCTCCTGAGTGTCTTTTGTCAATGAGAAACATCAAGTCTAGATCACTTTCAGGAGAGTCCAAAACTGACTTCTAGCTGGAGATTGACTTAGAAAAACACATGAAGGGATGAAGCCAAAACTAACACATTCGAAAGAACTGCAGGGAAGTCGGCTGCGTAAATCTGTTAACCAGTGACAGCTCAGGAAACATTTTCTCTATCTCCTTTGACTCTAGCTGTCTGCAAGCCTGGCTGTGGTACACGCGGAACCTGCCATGAACCCAACAAATGCCAGTGTCAGGAGGGCTGGCATGGGAGGCACTGCAACAAAAGTGAGTGTGAACCGTCTGCGGAGCCAGACCCTTGCACGTCTCTCTCCTGGCTCCAACGGCCGGGACAGACAAGCCATAACTCAGCCCTGCTTTCCGCTGCGTAAAGCCAACTTCTCCTCCTCTTCCTGTTCTCTCTAGTGCCCACCCCCCCACCAGAACTCTCTAGCTTTCGTATGTAAAGGAAAGAAAGCATCACTGTAAAATACCACTACATCTGTAAAACATCACAACAGATATTTTCCAGGTTAAATTAGTACTACAGGTTGGTTTGGTAATAGGTATGTTAACTTTAATAGAAAGGAGTGAGATTTCTAAATCACATGTAGATCAGTAGCTACACGGTTCTCATTTTATCATTCAGGATTGATCAAGGAGCATTAGAACATGAAGAGTTTTGCTGTGTAAAATCTTTACACTGTTGGTTGTGGGATGCTTTAAATGGGTTCTTTCGAGGGAGAGAAAAGGTCTGTGAAGTACAGGAGAGATGTTAACGTGGAGTTGTATTTTTTCCACATTTACTGACCACCCAACATGGACTGGCTATAGGATAATAAACCACTGGTCTGTTTTATACACAAAATGAAAGTTAAAGTTGCTAAATTCAATCATTCTGTTTTGATTGATATCGTCTCTGTGCTAAGCATGGATCCAGGCACTGAAAACACACCAGTGAACAGACAGAAAAGATCATGCCTGGTGGGGCCCAGATTCAAGAGGAAGGGGCAGTCGATCAGCAAGTGGAGGAAATAAATAATGCATCTCTGCAGGTTCATCCTGCAGCTTGAACTCTCTCTCCTGAGGATGGATCCACTTGCTACTTTCTGTGGGCAAAGGAAGGCTTCATTCAGTCATGCAGCTCCCTTGATTAATAGAAGTCCAGATTGTGCCTATCAAATTGTTTCCAAAATAATGCACACAAAGTGAACAGATCACTTTCATATCAGGTGTTTTTTCTAAATCAGTGGTCTCCAAAGGGTGATGCATATAGCCCAGTGAGTGTGGAATGATCATCTGGGGTGCTGAGGGAAAATATTAGTTTGAAGACATTTTTAAAAATATTTTATGTTCTTTTATTACATTTAGGTAGAAATTTTATATGTATAGTTATATATCCCAATCTCTAATTCTTACTTTTTGTACATATTCTATAACTCACATTGTACTATTCTGATATGTATAAAACCAGTTATGTGTAGCTTTACATGTTTGTTTGTCTTAAAGTATATTGCTGTCTGGCCTAGGCTACACTGAGCCATTGATTTGAGTCTTTTTTTTCCCACTGTTGCTTCACGGGATGGTAGATTGAATTGGCTTCAGGTGGACATAGCTTAAAAAGTGGAGATCCTCTGGAAAATGGCTCCTTTACCCAGGTGGGAATGATGGAATGGTACCAAACGGGGCAGAAAGGGACCTTCCTTCAGGTAAAAGACCTATAGAAAATTAACCATTCCCAGGAGGCAAGTGAGAGGCCCTCATGCATGCAGTTTAGATGAGCAGTTCTGACAGGTCTGCCAGCCCCAGGAGCACCCTCGCTTGTAGACTTGGCTGCCGAAAGCTTTTGTCATCTCGGCCGCCTTCAGATTCAGGCATGCATGTCAAGAAGATGCCTTGGTGCTTGATTAAAATGCAAGCATGTTTTACAGAAGAGGCCCCCCAGCCATTTTGTACAGTGGCTGAGAGAATCAGGCTGAAAGAATGAGGTTAATTTTGCTTAAAAGGAGATGACAAGGAAGCTGTGAGGCACAGTTCTGCTAAGAACAGATTCCCATTGGGGCGACACATTGGGAGGTCCCAGGCACCCAGACATCCTAGTTGGGAGGGAGAATACTGGAGACAGACTTCCTGGCTTGGGCTCTGCTTCATGGGTGGCAGGGTGAGCAGCGGGATAGGGATTGTCGGCTCATTGTCTTCGCGGGTCCATGAGCTACTAGCCTACATACTGACAATTCAAAGAAAAGCATTCAGGAACAAAGTATTCTGTTCTCAGCAGTGACTTAATGACATTCTTGCATTTAAAAACCACAGGGAACAAATGAAATGCCAAACTTGACTCTAACGCACAGGAAGATGGAGGCAGATTTTTAACTGCTGTCTTAGATCAGTTTTAGGAAATCAGCAGAAGTGAGTCAGTGATCCAGGCATCTTCAGAAGTTCGTAAGTAATAAGAAAAGAAGCCTTGAGTTGTGTAACTCACAACTGACATTGTATAATTGTGTTACACTCCTCTTAGGATGAACTGGAAATGCTATCAGTAGACACCCATCTTGACCAAAGCTCACAAATGCCCACTGAGAAGGAGTCAGTTCAAATCCTGGCCCTTCTCTAATCTGTGTACTGAAAGTACCTGTTTTTTTAAATAATTCTCTTTTCCTAGGTTCTTTTAGATTGATTCATTTTTTAAAATTTTTATTTTGTATTGGGGTATAGCCAGTTAATAATGTTGTAATAGTTTCAGGTGAATAGCGAAGGGACTCTGCTACACATGTAAATGTAGCCATTCTCCCCCAAACTCACCTTCCATCTAGGCTGCCATATAGCATTGAGAGCCCTTGTTATGCAGTCCTGTTGGTTGTCCATTTCAAATATAGCAGTGTGCACATGTTCATCCCAAACTCCCTAGCTATCCCTTCTACCCATCCTTCTCCTTCACCCCCTGCAACCATAAGTTCATTCTCTAGTCTGAGTCTCTTTCTTTTTTGTAAGTAAATTTGTTTGTATCATTTCTTTTTAGATTCCACATATAAAGGATGTCATACAATAATTCTCTGTCTGACTTATGGAAGTCCTTAATTTTTATAAAATTCCTATTCTGGATAAATGCAATAGCCATGCCTAATCATGTGATCTGTATGAAGAATGGGGGTTGTTATTATTGAAGCAGATCAATAATAATGGAGGTTGGTTTTGCAAGGCAATGAAAGGATCAGTGACAACATTCTCTGCAATGGGACCTCAGTGCTCGATCCTTACTAGCCCTTGGATGGAGGATCCTTTCATTCAATAACATTCATCCCAAGTTTGCTTCAAGCGTGGCATGACCAAAATATATAGTGAATCAGAGATTCAATGGAAGCCAGATTTGATGGAGTTACTAAAATGAATTTCTTTTAAAAGAGATCTTGAACCTGTAACATCTCATCATTCAGGTAGCTTTTTGTGGTCGCTGTGGTCTTTCACTCTGGGTTGGAAAGAGAAAATGGATTTTATTTGAATGGTGAATAATGAATCTGAAGAGCGTGTTTTTGTAGTTTCTTTTCTTTTAAGCTGTGAATAATTTTGCAGGGTATGGAGCCAGCCTCCTGCATGCCCTGAGGCCAGCCGGCGCCCGGCTCAGGCAGCACACGCCTTCAGTTAAAAAGGCCGAGGAGCGGCAGGACCCGCCTGAATCCAATTACATCTGGTGAACTCCGACATCTGAAACATTTTAAGTTACACCAAGTTCATAGCCTTTGTTAACCTTTCATGTGTTGACTGTTCAAATAATGTTTATTACAGTTAAGAATACTGGCCTGAATTTTATTAGCTTCATTATAAATCACTGAGCTGATATTTACTCTTCCTTTTAAGTTTTCTAAGTACATCTGTAGCATGATGGTATAGATTTTCTTGTTTCGGTGCTTTGGGACCAACTTTATGTTATGTCAGTTGTTCAGGTTAAAGTTTTGTCTTTTCAACGTGTACTTGGCAGATAATTTCCAAAAGTACAATGTATTCATGGTATTGAGGGGCTGGGCAACATTAGAGAAGATAACTGGAACAAAAATGCATAAATCACAAGGGTTTGGATGAAGCAGTTGAAAGTGCTGAAGTTTTAGTATGTATTTAGACATTTGTCACATTTAAAAAATTCCCCTTAAACTCATAATACATTTTGACCTTATCATGATTCCAGAGAATTCAGTATTAAAAAAGAAAGAGAAAGAAATAACACTGTGGTAGTGACATTTAACGATATAATATATTGTAAACACAATAAAATAGGGAATATATGTATGAACTTTTGGCATTGGCTTGAAGCAATATAATATATTGTAAACAAAACACAGCTCTTACATAAACATTTTATACTGTTTGTATGTATAAAATAAAGATGCTGCTTTAGTTTTCTGAGTGTGGTATGGAGTGGTCTTTGCATGTGCTAGTTTATGGAAATAAAGTTGGTTGCAATTGAATAGAAAACTTTGCAATATCATAAAAAAGAGAAGATATTCTTTCCCTGACTCTGGACTAGCTCTCCAGCCTCATCTTGCCCTCCCAGTTCTGTCTCTACTTCAGCCACGCCACACTATACTCTGTCGTCAGAGCCTGCAACACTCCTATTTATGTCAGCTCCCAGCTTGCTGTCATTTCTTTCAAGAAATCTTCTCTAACTAGGATATGCTAAATATCCCATTAGTGAAGACTTTCTCATGGTGTGGAAATATTACAAATGAAAGTGTTACCAACTGGGAATGTAAATTGATATAGCCACCATGGAAAACCGTATGGAGATTCTTTAAAAAACTAAAAATAGAGTTACCATACAATCCAGCAATCCCACTCCTGGGCACATATCTGGAGAAAACTATAATTCAGAAAGATATAGGCATTTTAACATTCATAGCAGCACTATTTATAATACCTAAGGCATGGAACCAACCTAAATGTCCATCAACAGATGAAAGGATAAAGAAGATGTAGGACATACAGTGGAATATTACTCAGGAATAAAAAGAATGAGGTAATGCTATTTGCAGTTACATGGATAGACTGAGAGGACATTATACTGAGTGAAGTAAATCAGACAAAGATAAACAATGATATTTATTATATGGAGAATCTAAAAAAAATGGTACAAATGAACTTATTTACAAAATAGAAATATGGTCACAGATATAGAAAATTAAGGGGAAAATATGGGGCAGGATAAATGGAGATTGGGCTCAACAGATACACACTATTATATGTAAAACAGATAACTAATAGAAACCTACTGTACAGAACAGGGAAGTCGACTCAGTACTCTGTAATGATCTATCTGGGAAAAGAACTGGGAAAAGAGTGTATGTATGTGTATCGCTGGGTTGCTTTGCTGCGCAGTGGAAACTGGCACAACATTGAAAATCAACTGTACTCCCATAAAAGTTAATTTTTAAAAGTAACCAACAAGGACCTACCGTATAGCACAGGAACAGTGCTCAATAGTTTGTGATAACTTAAATGGGAAAACAACTTGAAAAAGAATGGATACATGTATATGTATAACTGAATCACTTTAGGGGTACACCTGAAACCAGTACAACATTATTAATCAACTATGCTCCAATATAAAATTAATTTAAACAATGAACATGTGGTATGCAATGGAATATTACCCATAAAAGAATGAAACTGCCATTTGCAGCAACGTGGATGGACCTAGAGAGGATCACACTATAAGAAGTCAGAGAAGACAAATACCTTGTTATATCACTCACGTGGGATCTAAAGTACGATACAAATGAACTTATTTACAAAACAGAAACCGACTCACAGACATAACAAACAAATCTGGTTGCCAAAGGGAGAGAGGGAGTGATAAACTCGGAGTTTGAGATTAGCAGATACACACTACCATACATTAAACAGATAAACAATGGCCCTACTATATGACACAGGGAACTAAATTCAATATCCTGTAATAAACCATACTCAAAAATGTCTGAAAAAGAATACACACACACACACACACACACACACACATATATATATATAAACTGAATCATTTTGCTATATATCAGAAACTACCATACATTGTAATTCAACCATACTTCAACTTTTTTTTTAAGTGCTACCCTTTATTAAGAACCTATTGGTTCCCAAGAATATGAAATGTGTTATCTTACAATCCTATAAGGCAGGTATCATTATGCAATTTTGCATAGACGAAAAGCAAGTCATGGAGACAGGAAGAGATTTACCCAAGACCACACATAATAGGGATGGGCTTGAATTCATGCCACTTGCCTCTGAAGCCTTAACATTGTGCTCTTCTTCCTTTTTTCAGCAAATAGAGCAGAACACAAACCTCTACAAATCCTAGGTAGCAACTTCTCAACCAATTATTTGCCTCATTCTCCCAATGGAATGTGGACCTTATTTTATAGATAGTCTAAAGTTCACAAGCTTTTTTACACTGGACAATGACATAACCAGTTGTGTGATTTAGGGAAGTGACACGTGTTAGAGGAGGAGATCAAGGAACAGGCTGGAAGCAGAGTGATCACATCTTGCTGAGGTGGTTGACCACAGCAGTCTTTCTCCTCTAACTAGCCAGAGCCCAGAGTGTCAGCCTGTGCTCACATAGGCTTGGCAAAGCAGACCAGAAGCCAGGAAATCCTAATATGAGAACTGACTTACTTATTAAAGACTTCTAAATAAAAGTCCAGATGCATGATTATGAGGATCTGAGAGGTAGCAGAAAGTTAATTTTGGGAATAGGATAATAATAATAGTTGACACATATAGTGCTTAGTTTATTCTGAACACTTTACTTGTATTAACTCATAATGAAGAATAGAATTGTAAGGAAGCTGGACTGAAGGCATGGTGACAAACTGCAATAGTCTAGGTGAGTCATCTCCAAACCATTTTGACTGCACACTCCAGCAGAAATTTTTGAGTTCACAGTCCTTTGCGTGTGTGTGTTCTAAGTCGCTTCATATGTATCTGACTCTTTGCGACCCTATGGACCATAGCCCACCAGGCTCTTCTGTTCATGGAATTCTCCAGGCAAGAATATTGCAGTGGGTTGCCATGCTCTCCTCCAAACCCACGTCTCTTAAGTCTCCTGCCTTGGCAGGGGGTTCTTTACCACTAGTGCCCTCTGGGAAGCCCCTCATAGTCCTATATATGACTATTATTTATTTACATGTATTACTGTACCACTATGTACATTATAAAAGCCAGAAATGTTAAAAGGAAGAGGTAAACTCTACATTGTTGGTGGAAATGTAAGCTGGTGCAGCCACTATGAAAAACAGTATGGAAGTTTCTCAGAAAACTGATTTTAGAATTTCCATATGATCCAGAAATCCCATTCCTGGGCATATATCTGGAAAAAACTATAATTCAAAAAGATTCATACACCCTTCAAGAGAAATCTATTGCTTAAGAAGGTGTTGTTTTTTAAACAGAAGAATTCTATTTGACAATTTTAAAACCTTGGGAGAAATAGCTCTTAGAAGAATTAAATATTTAAAACTTGTTCTGAAGCACTTTTACTTTTCTCTCCCAGAGTCTAACATATGAAAGGATCATTTGTTTTGGTCAGAAATATATTTTATGTTCATAGCAGCACTATTCACAATAGCCAAGACAAGAAAAAAACCTAAATGTCCATCAACAGATGAATAGATAAAGAAGATATGGTACATACATACATATATACAGTGAGATACTATTCAGCCATAAAAAAGAACAAAATAATGCCATTTACAGCAAGATGGATGAAACCAGAGATTATCATACTAAATGAAGTGGGTCAGAAAGAGGAAGACAAATACCATATGATATCACTTATATGTGGACTCTAAAATATGACACAAATAAACCTAACTATGGTGGCTCAGATGGTAAAGAATCTGCCTGCAATGCAGGAGACCTGGAGTTGGTCCCTGGGTTGGGAAGATCGCCAGGAGGAGGGCATGGCAGCCCACTCCAGTATTCATGCCTGGAGAATCCCCATGGACAGAGGAGCCTGGTGGGCTAAGTCCATGGGTTCACAAAGAGTCAGAGGCTACATGGGTCGAAAGAGTCAGACACAACTGAGTAACTAAGCATGGTACAAACCTAACTATGAAATAGAAACAGACTCACAGACACAGAGAACAAACCTGTGGTTTCCAGGGAGAAGGGAGTTGGAGGAGAGATGGAGTGGGAGATCAGGATTAGCAGACGTAAGCTTTTATACATAGAATGAATAAACAACAGGGTCCCTACTGTGTAGCACAGGAAACTATATTCAATATCTTGTGATAAACCATAATGGGAAAGAATATTTTTAAAAAGAATGCACACACACACACACATACATGTGTGTGTGTGAAGAACTGAATCACTTTGTAATACAGCAGTAATTAACACAACACTATAGTCACTGTACTTCCCCAGCGGCTGAGCTCCTCCAGTGGCTCAGATGGTAAAGAATCTGCCTGTTAATGCAGGAGACCCGGGTTCGATCCCTGGGTCAGGAAGATTCCCCTGGAGAAGGGCATTCAACCCACTTCAGTATTCTTGCCTGGAGAATCCCATGGACAGAGGAGCCTGGTGGCCTACAGTCCATGGGGTCACAGAGTCAGATACAACTGAGTGACTAGCACACACAGTCAAACAAATTTCAATAAAAATAAATTTTAAAAAAGGAAGAGGTAGAAATATATGTAGCATCTCTAACATATTATTTCCTTCACTTACCCTTAAAGGTAACTTTACATACACCTGGAGTACACATATGCCCCCAGAGGAGACTTCAGGTAAAGGGAAGATGGCTTTAGCATCAGAGAGGAGAGCCTAGACTCAAAAGAAACATCAAATCTAAACAGGGGACTAGATGACTGATGGGATGTAAGGGTGAAGAAAAGAAAGGAACCTGGACAGGGATGCTAATGAGTAAGGAGGAACAAGAGTGAGCAGGGATGTTCCTTTCCAGAGATGCTGAGTTTGGTTTCGAAGAAGTTAAGTTTAATGGACATTTTGGTGGAATTGTCTGCTAAGGCATTTGGAAATACAGCTAGGAGGTTAGGCCCAAAAATTCGTTGACTAGTAGTCACATCATAAATGAAGGATACTCATTATATATTGAATTACTTTTAATAACAATATACATAGTAGCTTTACTTGGTGAGGGGCAGTATGACTAACTTGTGTTTTATTGTGCTTTTAGATTCTACATACAGCTAACATACTTTGCTGCCTACCTATGTATGTTTATTTATATAACAATGTGGCCTTTACTATGGGGCAAATTGATTGAGCCATTCCGCCCTTTTGCCCTCCACCATATGCATTATGAATTTTCATCTGAACTATATTCCCTTTGGTCACTGTCAGTTTATGTAGAATCACAACAGTGGAGGTCAGCTCTTTGTTGTTACTCTTATGATGTTACCACAGAAGAGCAAGGGGAGGAGGAGGAAAAAGACAACGAAGGAGGAGGAGGAAGGGGTAAAGAAGCTGCCTAGCTAATGCAAGAGACCTGAGATACGGGTTCAGTCCCTGGGTTGGGAAGATCCGCTGGAGGAGGGCACAGCAACCCACTCCAGTAGTTTTGCCTGGAGCATCCCACGGACAAAGGAGCCCAGCAGGCTACAGATCATAGGATTCTCAAAGAACTGGACCCAACTGAAGTGTCTTAGCAAGCATGCAAATAATAATTTAAAAGCTGAAGTAGGAGTGAGTGAAGGCAGTCTGAGAAGATGCACACCATTTGGTAAGATAAAATAATTAGGAGAAGTGAGGCAAGAGGAAACAAAAAAGTTAGACAATAAATGGACCCAGGGATGAGCTTAGGACAGAGGTATACAGGGACTTTTCACACTTGAGAGAAGTGGACCATACACATGGCTCTAAGCTCGGCTTCAGCACCTCAAAGAAGAAACCATTATTGGTAATGAGGCCCAAAGATCATAAACACAAAAATGAACTAGTTGCTCAGGGGAAGTTAAACTATGTAAGGAATTCACATTAGCACTAGATCAAGATGTGTAGGTGTGTGTGAAAGCTCCTTTTTGGCACACCTTCAAGCTGATAATCTTTAAAATTTCCACATTTATTTACAGAGGAGCTGCATGTATGACAGGTTTTTAAATAAGGGTTGCTGACAGCGTTCAGCTTCTCATCCAATATCCCAGGCAATTTGTCTCTGACTGTAGAATTCTGTGCCCCACCCAGCAGACAAAAGCTCTCTAGTTAAGTCCAGACTTGCTACTCAGAGAGGAGTTTATTGAGCATACTGTTACGTGATCACAGCCCTTGAAATTCTTAACACCTCTGCAAGTGGCTTCACAAAGTATCTCCTCTGACCATATACAGTACTGCTCCTAAAAAGTTTTATCAGATTTTTTTCTATTTTGAAGTAGAGTCGATTTACAATGTTGTTGCCAATCTGCTATAACAGCAAAGTGACTCAGTTAAAAACATATAGCAATACATTCTTTTTACAGATTCTTTTCCACTAGGGTTTTTACAAATTCTTTTCCATTTATCACAGGATATTCAATATAGTCCCCTGAGCTGTACATTAGGGCCTTGTTGTTTATCCATTCTAAATGCAATAGTTTGCAACGACCAACCCCAAGGGCTTCCCTGCTGGCTCAGATGGTAAAGAATCTGCCTGCAATGAGGGAGACCCGGGTTCCATCCCTGGGTTGGGGAGATCCCTGGGTGGGCGGCAAGGCAACCCACCCCAGTATTCTTGCCTGGAGAATCCTCGTGGACAGAGGAACCTGGTGGGCTACAGTCCATGGAGTTGCAAAGAGTCGGACATGACTGAGCGACTAAGCACCAACCCCAAACTCCCAGACCACCCCTCTCCCTCCCCCCTCCCCTCCGCCCACCCCCAACCCCCAGCAACCACAAGTGTGTGCTCTAGGCCTGTGAGTTTGTTTACGTTTGTAGATATGTGACACTTATACTTGATGAAATACTACCCCGCCATAAGAAAAGAATGAAACAGTGCCATTTGCAGCAACATGTATGCAACTAGAGATTATCATACTAAGTGAAGTAAGTTAGAAAGAGGATACAAGTATCATATGAAGTCACTTATATGTGGAATGTCAAATAAGACACATATGAACTAGGTTTTTTTCTCTCATTGCATGTCCAGTGTACCTAATGACACAGTCTGAGACCGATATGCTCACATAGCCCTAGATGGCCTGCACTTACACCAGCTCCAACTGAGAGCAGAGAGCAATGTCTCCTGCGGGTTCTCCTAAGAGATCAGAATGTGACGTAATACACAACGCTCTCAGTCATAGCGACAGAATAACAATAGATAGGATTGTTTCTTTCCATGTTCCTCAAGAAGGGACAAATCATCACAATAAAGTACAGTTTAATGGAAACTTTTCTACCAAAGTAGTAAGGAGGAAAGGGCTATCGCAGGTGAGCAATTTTTAAGTTGGGTAAATGAGAAACATGGCCATTACAGAAGAATTTCCTGAGGCAATGAAAAAGAAAAGAAAGGAAAACAAATGACTACCCAAAGACAGGAGTTTCATCATCATAATTTTAGGCAGTTTATGCAAGTGGTACAAATATAAAAGTTTAATAAGCATATTGAATAAATGTCCTCCATATGGCTCAAGATAAAAAAAAAAAATAGAAACCATATACAGGAAATGACATCATAAAGTATTCAGGTATTCAGCAAGATTTTTAAAAATTCTAATGTAAACTTAAAATGTAAATTGACTTAGCACCTGTTTACTGGTTTATCTTAAGAATATCAAAATTACAAATGGAAAATATTCTGTACTAAGCATCAGCATTACAGGATTGTTCCTTGGTAACACATTTCTCTTCCTAATGGTGTTTGGCTTGAATGACTATTGAAATTATCTGGCGTGTATCAAAAATCCAAACCAAGAAGAGCTACCCTGAAATGCCAACTAATCTGTAAAATCCACAGGAGGATCATTGAAAGTTGATTCACCGCAGGGTGAATACTCAGCTTCCTGCTTCAGTGGACTTGACGCTGGACAGTTCAGCCTTGAGCATGGTCTTGAGGCTGAATCTGGGGTCATGGACTGCTTCCCTGGCAGTTCAGTCAGTAAAGAATCTGCATGCAATGTGAGAGACCCAGGGTTCAATCCTGGGTCAGGAAGGTCTCTGGAGAAGGGAATGGCAGCAACCGCCTGCAGTATTCTTGCCTGGAGAATCCCATGGACAGAGGAATCTGGCGGGCTACAGTCCCTGGGGTTGCAGAGAGTTGGACATGACTGAGCAACTAACACTCACACTTTCTGTTCACTGGGGTCATGGTGGCAGGGGAAGGGAGAGAAAAGAGCAGAGCAGAGCAGAGAGCCTTAATCAACCATAATCCAGGGGAAGGACCAGCTATGAAACTTGAGGTGCTAAGAGCAAAGTGAAAATGTGGGGCCCCTCGTTCAAAAAAAGTTTTAGCACTATGAAGATGGTGACAAGGCACTGAACGGAGCCTGGGACCCTTCTTTGTGTGGGTCCTCAGGCAATCGCACAATCACACACCCAGGAGGCCGGCCCTGACCTGGAGCGAGGCCGCAGGTCCATGGACAAGGTAGTTTCAGTAAAACGTACAGCACCCCCTCTCATTAGACACTGAGCAAATGGGCTCTTCCTTCGTCTTCCCTTCTCCCGACTCGAGAACCTGAGCCTTGAGAATGAACGACTTGGTAGCTATCAAACCAAAGTCGGTGACTATTTACTAAATTTCTCTTGTATTAATATCACACACACAAAAATAGGAAGGAAAGTAGAGGACAAATTAAGGGACAAATACTTATTGTTTTATGCTTCAATCCAGTCAAGTTCCTCAGTTGCTGCTTGAGAAGGAATTTATAGCTTTAAGTTTACAGCTCACAAGGAAAAGCTGAATTTCAGAATTCTGCGAATAATCCATTTTAACCAAAAAGATAATCTTGGGGTTTTCTAACTTCTAACTGGTGTTCTTTATTAGGAGACAGGAAGGCAGAAACCTGGCTGGAGTTGAGATCTTAAGCCTTGTGATAAAAATTAAGTTCATCTCCACCCATGGAAGCTTGAGTCAATGAAAAGCCTTATGACACTCTCCAGAAACTCCAAAGACAAATGTCCTCAAAGTCCACATTAGTCTTTCCTCACTCCAAGGGAACACCCCAAAACTAAAAAGCAAATCGCTGACCTTTTTCTTACTTTGTAAAGATGAATATTTACTCAGAGTTTGCATTTAAACCTAAAATATAACCCACTTTGGGAAGTAATAAACACTGGCCCTGTGGAAGCAAAGCAACCGTGGGTGCCTGGTCCCTGGGGCACCTTGGTGAATAATGAATCCTTGGCTTGGGTCACAAGCACTGAACCCCAAGGATCCAAGTGGAGTTTTAAAGCTGTTTTGCTTTTCAGTCATTTGGATCTTCTGCCCTGGCTTGTTTATTTGGATTACATACTACCTCGTTTCTAAACCAAAACCAGACTGAGAAAGCAGCTTCAGAGTAACCAGCCGAGGTGAGCCTTAAGGCTACAGCCATCCTGGCTCCACATTTAAGCCGCCCTTGAAAGGAGGATGTGAACACAGGTTATTCCATGACAACTCGTCTCGATGTAAGTGGCTAAAAATGCTCGAAAGGAAATGACTGCCACGGTTGCACCTTTAGAAGAAAAAAGAATGACCTTTGAAATGGACCATCAGGTTGAAATTTAAGCAAGTTGTAGCCTTCCTGGCTTTGCTGTATGTCCATGCTTTTTATGTGGGTGCCAACTCGAGATGGACATTCCACAGAGGGGCATTACTAGGAGTCCTGGCAGAATGGGGTAACAGGAGAACTAACAGGGTGGCTTTGCAGTAAGTGAACTTAGTCCAGCACAGAAACCGCATGCCAAAGTATTTGGGGCACCTTTCTGTGGAACTTTTGGTTCCCAGCATGTCTGTGAGGGGGTTATTAGTTCAAAGGAGGAACTGAGGCTGGGGGTTGCTGAAGATCATAAAATAACTCAGAAACAATAATAATCATCCTAGTGGTGGGGGTTCCAAAATTGTGTCCTGGAGAACACTGATTGCTCAAGATGTTAATAAGAGTTACATGAAAACAGGATTCTGGGGTCAAATAAGTCTAAGAGATGGAGTGTGTGTGTGTGTGTGTGTGTGTTTCTGACTCTTTGTGACCCCAGGGACTGTAGCCTGCCAGGCTCCTCTGTCCATGGAATTTTCCAGAAAAAAATACTGGAGTCGTTGTCATTTCATACACAGGGGATCTTCCTGACCCAGGGATCAAACCCGTGTCTCCTGCATCTCCTGCTTTGGCAGGTGGGTTTTTTTCCTTACCACTAGCACCACCTGGGAAGCCCAAGAGATGGAGAGTTACAGAAAATTAGGGAGTTGTCTTTATGATAGCACCGCTCAGAGATTGTACTAATGAGCCTTGTATATCTTCAGGAGGGGACTAATCTGTGGCAGTCCCCAAACTTATTTATTCAGAGATCTTTCTGCTCCAAAGCATTTCCCAGGAATAAAATTCCACACAGCACACTTAGGGGAGCAAAACCCTAGAACAGATTGAAGTCTCTGGAGGGGGGTTCTTTACCACACCCTTTTTTCCTTCAGAATTTTTAATGTTATCCTATCTGTTTGAAGGTAATCCAAGGAAAACTGAAACTTAAAGCTCACAACACAAAGAACTTCCAATTTAAATTGTAAATCAGTTGGTTTTAGGTAATTTGCTTATTTTCCCACTATGTATTCCAGAATGAATTGAACATTCTGGCTTTACTCATTTAAAGGATTATTAAAAGACACTTCCATTACTATAAGTACTTTTAAACTTTAGATTTAAGTTTGTAGTTCACAGAACTAGTTTTATCAACAGAAGGATAAATGGATCCCTACCGTGAGTTAATTTTCTAGGTATTTAAGTAACATCCAACATTCAGGAAGCCCCTGTGAATTACCTAGCTAAAGCACATGTCTCTAAGTCAGTTGCCTTGCTACTTTGTTTACGGTGATTCATCAATTTTTAATCGCCACACTGCTTCTTAAAAATTAGTCAACTTTAAATCAGAGGTGGAGGGGGTGGACAGAGAACAAAAGTCTATCTAAAGGTTAATAGACTGGGAACAAAAAGCTCCAGCTCTGTCACTCTCTTGGTAGTCATACTTCCCCAGGATCCCCAATATGGCACATTTTAAGCTAGATGTTGCCCTACTTATGCCCCTCTCTGGGCCCTTCCTTTATTCCTAAGAGTTGGCTCTCAAGCCCAAAGTGCTCTGAATGCATCAAGCACTCTAATAAAGATGTGGAGCAGCTCACATTCCCTTCACTTTGCTTCTAAATCACTGCTGCTCTTGGGTGCTCATGCCCTTAAATATGGGTCTCTTCTAACAGCAATTAATCATTCCTGCGAACAAGACAGGATCCGAGGTTAGTGATAGGGCTTTTCCAGAATAATAAAGAAAAAAATTTAATTTCAGCCTTTATCGTTCTTTATATGTGAAAGCGTTAGTCACTCAATCATGCTTGACCCTTTGCGACCCCATGGACTGTAGCCTGTCCATGTGGCCACGCGGCAGGGCAGTCCTCCTGGGTTCCCTCCCTCTGCGGTTCTCCACCTGGGCGCCCCTTCCCAATAAAGCCTCTTGCTTTGTCTGCACATGTGTCTCCTTGGACAATTCATTTCCAAGTTTTAGACAAAAGCACACTCTCAGGTCCTGGAAGCGATCCCCCTTCCCGCAACAATATAACATAATATTCATAGATTCCAAGAATCACAATGTGAATATATCTTTGGGGCCACCATTCAACCCACTACAGCGATCACCATTAAGGACCACAGGCTACTCTATGCTGAGAATTATGGTTGCCCAGAGCTACGGACAGGAAGTGCTGTCCCCAAGAAACTTCGGCCTATCAACGGAAACAGAGCTCATAAGAAGTCAATCACAGGGAACATAAAATGGTGCGGCTGATGTGAAAACAGGTTGGCAGTTTCTTAAAAAGTTAGACACAGACTTATCATATGATGTAGCAACTCCACGCTTACATATATACCCAAGGGAAATGGAAACTGTGCTTATACAAAGACTTACACATGACTGTTCACAGCAGCCTTATTCATAACAGCCCCCAATGGAAGCAGCCCAAATGTCCATCAACTGGCAAGTGATTAAACACAACGAACACCAGTTGCTCAGCAATAAAAAGGGTTGAAAAACTGATACATGCTACAACATGGAAGAACGTCATGCTCACTGAAAAGAAGTCAAACACAAAAGACCACACTTCGCATGATTCCATTCATATGAAGTGTCCAGAAAGGTAAATCTATAAGAAGGCATATTACTAGTTGGTTCTGGGCCTGGAGGGTGGGAAACAGGGATTGACTGCCAGTGGACTTGAAGGATCTTATTGAGGTAACAGAACTACTGTAAAACTGGATTTTGGTGATGGTTGCAAAATCCAGTAAACTCACCGCCCTCCCCCCAAATCATTGAATTATACAGTTAAGATGGGTAACTTTCATGGTATGCAAATTACACTTCAATGAAATTATCTTTTGAAGTGAATATAGCACAAGGCCACGTATGCTAAAGGTAAAGTGAGTGATGTAAAGGTTGAAAAGAATATGAGTGTGGAATATGTGTGTGTCAATGCTATGTGTGTAATCTGGGTTGGCAGACAGCTGAAGGGAAGACCCACCCAGAGGTGCAATGGAAAAGGTTAGGTTCAGATTTGGTCCCATGGTCCATGGGGTCATTCTTTCCTCTGCTCCTTTCTTGATCTCCTGCATATCCACCCTTGGCCAGTTGCCTGGAGACCAGGAGTCTTGTGGCCCAGTGGACTTACTGAGCCTAGCTTGGCCCAAAGGTGAGTGTCAGCAAAGCAAGTCACCCATCTCCATTTCCACAATATATAGCTCTCCGTCAGGCCAGCTGGAGCCTCCTCCATCAAGTAGAGGGGTTCTGGGGGTCAAGACCTGTTTAGCCTGCAGCGGTCTAGCCCAAGCCTTGCATAGCTGAATGATAATACTTTTCCATGTCCCCTTGGGTCAATTCTACATTATTTCCTATAGGTTTTCTCACAAGAAGATGGACAGAAAGCTCTGGGCTGCTTGTTGAACTCTGACACAGTATTAGTGAAAACATTTCTTAAAATGATGACTTTATACGTATTTAGGGATCAACCAGGCCACCTAACCTAACCTTGGCTTAGTGGTCACACACCAGAGGTACACATCAGTGACAAAAAGTTTGTTTGCAATAAATAAACGTGAATGAATCCTATTGTTGAGAGTTTGAAATCTTCTAACTTAAAAGGAAACAGAGTGGAAATAGGAGTAATATTCTCTTTTTTCTCAAACATCTCAGGTCTTAGGGTCTTTTATAAAGCAGACTAAAAATATGCTCATTAGATTGATTCATTCAAAAGAAACAATAATGACATTCCCTTTTTCTAAAATTCCAGACCTGTATAACCATCAGCCAACTCCTCTTTAGATATCCAACAGAAAAAAATATTCATAAAAAAATAGGTCCCTTCAGGAGACAGTCCCTCTGAGAGAGGGCTGTACCTTGCTCCAGCCAGTACTCTGACGTGTAAGTGATTTCTCAAATCATTCTATATATAGTGACAAAAATGCCATTGACCTTTTCCTTTCTGCTAACATAACAAGAAAATGACTCTGGAGATTAACTCTAGAAATTTTTCCTTCATACAATTATTAGTGATTTTTTTTTAATCTCTGAAAGACCTAGGATCAACTTTAGAAATTAGCTATGCACTGTCAAATTACCCACTGTCTAACAAGATTACACATTAGCCTTGAGTCTCAAGTCACATGTTATAAAGATGTGAAGAAATACAGTGTGCAATACATTGAAGGCAGGAGGAGAAGGCGACCACAGAGGATGAGATGGCTGGATGGCATCATCGACTGAATGGACCTGAGTTTGGGTAAACTCTGGGAGTTGGTGATGGACAGGGAGGCCTGGCGTGCTGCAGTCCATGGGGTCGCAAAGAGTCGGACACAACTAAGAAACTGAACTGAAATGAACTGAATATATTGTTGTTGTTCAATTGCTCAGTTGTGTCCAACTCTTTGCGACCCCATGGACTGCAGCATGCCAGGCCTCCCTGTCCATCGCCAACTCCCGGAGTCCACCCAAACTCATGTCCATTCAGTCGGTGATGCCATCCAACAGTGACCATCTCTCTTTAAATACAAATAAAAAGAAGAAGAAAGGTAAATAGCCAATAATCATCTGAAAAGTTAATTCAGGTTTAAACCAAAATGAGATACCATGTTTCAGCCACTCCAGTTCAGTCCCAAGCGTTAGAAAAATTGTGACGCAACGAAGCAGCCCATCGCTGCTAGTGCTGCATGCACAGTCGCTCAGCCCTGTCTGCCTCTGTGTGACCCCACAGACCGTGGCCCGCCAGGCTCCCCTGTCCATGGGATTCTCCAGGCAAGAATACTGGAGTGGGCTGCCGATTCCTACTCCAGGGGATCTTTCTGACCCAGGGATCGAACCTGTGTCTCCTGCATTGGCAGGTGGGTTCTCTACCACTGAGCACCCTGGGAAGCCGTCTACTGCTATTAGAAACATAAATTAATACAACCAAACTGGAAAAGTTTCACATTATCTTGAAAAGTTGAACCTCCACATCCTTGATGACCCAGAAATTCATCTCCTAAGTATATACCCTACAGAGAGTTTGCATATAATGGCTCAGAAATCATAAACAGAATGTTTACAGCAGTGTCATTTATCATACCAAAGAGTTAGAAACAACCCTACTTCCCATTGATAAGACACTGGATTAATAAATGGTGATATATATACATAAGAGGATAGGATCAAGCAGTAAAAATAAATGAATTGCAGTTGTAGAAATCAAACATTTTAGAAACACAATGTTGAAGTGCAGTATAACTCCATCTTCAAAATAGGCAAAACTAAACAATATACCATTTGGGACACATAAAAAAAGCAATGTTTCTCTGTAAAGATGTTGAGAAATGGGACTGGGAGGCACTCACAGGAATTTCAAAAGAATTGATGATGTCCTACTTCTTAAACTGGGTGGTGGGTTTAAGAGTATTTTTTTCCCTAAATATATTTGCTTGGTGTGCACATATTATCCCTAACAAAAATGAAAATAAATCTTAATATTTGCTACAAGCTATCAATAAGGAATGTGATCAGGTGATCAATAACTAATAAGCTAAATTTTAAATCTTCAAATTTACTAGTAGTCAGATAGTTGTGAAAGTTTTTAATGTAAAATTTTAAAATGAGTAGTATTCTTCAGCATTCAGGTTAACAAAGGTTAACTTTTGCATGTATTAATGTGATGAGATGAACACTTATGCTGCCAAAAACATAAATCAGAACGTTTCTAAAAAGCTATTCAATGATATATATCATAAAGCCGTAAAATTTGTTCCTTTGACTCAGTAACCCCATGAAATCTCAGAATCATAAGAGATTCAGTTAAATATTTAGACCCTATATAGCATTGTTCACAAGTAGCTAAAAATGCAAAAACATTTATACATTCATGCAACAAATATTTATTGAGTAACTAACTACTATGTGCGAAGCAGTGTTTGGAGCACCTGCAATGTATTGGTGAACAAAACTGACAAATACTCTACCCTCATAGAATTTACATTACTGTGGGAGGATAAGACAATACATGGCAAACTGAATAAATAAAGTATAATCCTTTGTGAGAAATAATAGATACTGAAGAAAAATAAAAAAGACAAAAGAGAGCAAGAGTGATCAGGAGTGGTTAGAGGCAAGACAAAAAGGAACAGTTTGCTTCCTAAGAAGAGAATGCCTGAGCAAAAATTCTAAGGAGGTGAGAAATCTGGGTAGAGGGGCCTTGGGCATTCCAGGCAGAGAATAGCTAGTGCAAAGGCCCGGGAGCACAGCCTGTCTGGCAATTAGAAAGATAGCAGGGAGTCCAGTGCGTTTGGTGTGGCTGGGCAATGAGAGGAGTAGAAGCCAGAGACGTAAGGATTGTGGGCAATGGTGAAGGGCCTCAAAGACCATCATAAGGATGTAAGCTTTTTAAGAAATGTTTGCTTGTTTTTAAACTTTGGCCATGTCACACAGCTTGTGGATCTCAGTTGTCAGACTAGGGATTGAACCTTGGCCATGGCAGTGAAAGCATTAAATCCTAACCGCTAGACCACCAGGGAACTCAAAACATAAGTTTTTACTCTTAGCAAAATGGGGAACCATATTTGGAGCAGACAGATATGATTTGACTTATGTTTTTAAAAGTTCAAACAATGTTCAAACAAAAGAGAAATGACTAAATAAATTACAGCAAATCTTTGCTTGTTCAGAGTAGGAGCTCAGAAAATATTTGGAGAACAAATATATATATAATGAAACATTACACAACCATTCAGGGACATGGAAAAACTCTTCTTGTGCATATTAAATGAGAAAATACGGTTAACAGTTATATGTAAGTTGTGACTCCAATTTTGAATAGATAGGTAGGTATGTAGATGATAGATGTATAATAGAGAAACAGATTTTGGGAAAAAATAAAAAACCACAGGGAGATATCAAATACAAAAGAGTTTTAAGTAAGTGGTGAAGTTACAGATGTTTTTATAGTATTTGTTGCATTTTGGGGCTATTTATGGATTTTTTACATAATAATGTATTAGTTTTATAATCATAATAAAAATATTTATTTAAAAAACCTACCATAACCACATGGTATTCCTTGTAATTTCTATGGTGAATGTCAGGAAATATGTCCATCAATCAAGTTAGTTCCTAAACAAGTTAGACAGATGGAAGAGAAGGCAATAGGATGGTTCTCAGTGTCTGACATAAGACATTCCAAAAATAAGCTCGATACTTCTAGGTTTATTGTTACTGCCGTTATTTTGTTTTTATGAAAGCAGCTTCTTCCTCTGGTTATAAATGTAATTCAGGCTAAGTATGAAACTCTTGTAGTTCACTTGCGGTACTAAGCCTGAGACTCCAAGGGTCTTAATCTGAGTTGTTAGTCTACAAGTGGGATCATCTCATAATCTTTTTTTCCCAAACAGCCAGCATTCTTATAGGTGGGGTTAATTGAAACAGAAAGCAACAAGCTTTTTATGAAATTCCCTCTTTGGAATATATAGGCAATTCTCTGCCTATGGAGCTTAGAGGTGAGTTTTTATGATCGTATTCCCAATGGAGTTCCAGGAATTTCAAATCCTTCCCTAACCACCACCTTCTTCATAGCAGAATTTTCATACTGACGGAATAATAGTAAAAAATTAATAACTGGAACTAAATCTATGCAAGTCCCAATACTCCAATGTAGGGTTTGTTTGGATGTGAAAATTTATATAGGACTTCTTGTTTACTTTCTCCACTTCCTCCAAAATCTAAATAATGTTCAAGTGAGATTTCCACAGGAAAGTAACTGAGACAAAGATAAAGACAAAGAGAATGAATGGAGGAGAGAAACAAAGATAGAAATGATAAATTTTGCAAAGCAACTATTGTTGAGTTTACCCACCCCATTGTTTGTACAAAAAAGATGTCTTAATCAGGGTATTACTAGTTGCTGTAACAAGTAAACCGACAAATTTAATTAGAGACCGTATAAGTTAATTGGTGGTGGGTACCCACCTCTTAGATGACAGTTTTCCTCCATACAGTGACTCAGGGACCCAGGCTCCCTCCATCTTCTAGCTCAGACTCTAGACTTTGATTATTTTTCGATTATTGTCCATAAATGGTATATTAATTTATATTAATTTTGATTAGTCTTTTAAATAATACAGGAGAGGAGGTTTAGCCCACGGGCTAGTCTCTTCATTAAGGAGAGGAGGCAACATGTTAGAACAGAAAAGACACAGGGTAAGAGGCAAAATAATATTAATCGCTAATGTTTCCTGACTGTTGATTCTGTGCCAAGCTCTGTTCTACATGCTTTGCCTTCATTAGTTTATCCAGTCCTCATAACGGCCTGTAAAATTCCTGAATACAGGCAGTGGCTACAGAACCCATGCTCTTAACCACTACAAGTTATCCTTTTTCTAAGTGGGTTTGAATTCAGAGTTGACTCTTTAACATCTACTCATACTTGCATAAATTCCTTAATTTCTCAGAGCCTGTCTACCAATCTATAAAATTGGGTGCTGTTGGGATTAAATAATGTGAAGTCAGTAATATTGAAGAGGAAAAGTTAAAATTTTACATAACCTCCTTCTGCCTCTGTAACTCAGCTTGCCCCTTGCAAAGTCTGGATCACGTAGGTCACGTAGTCTCAGAAAGTGGGGACTTGCAATACTAGGAACTGGAGTTTCACTCACTCACCCTTGTCCTGCTCTTTGCAATCACCCGGCCCCTGCAAACGTGCTTAATCATGCGTGTCAGTGTAAAGGTCAGGCACCCCCCCTCCATCTTGATTGCTATTTCTGTGCACTGTGAAACCCCTTAGTGTAAATCAGCCTATTAACAGCTAGTGTTGCCCACTATAATCTGTCTATAAAAGCTCTGTAATCCCTTTGTTCGGGGCTCAGAGCTTGGAATGGTAACTCCTCTGGGCCCGCCGGCGTAGTAAACCTGAGTCCTCCAACTCTCTGAGTGTGGTGCTTGGTTTCTTGCGTACTGGTTCCTGCAACAATATCATAGCTCAGAAAACATAACTTGTTCATTCAACAAATATTTTTTCCAAGTTCTATGGGCAAAGTGCTGTGCTAAGCACTGGGGTTGTAAGTGGTGAATAAGCCTAATAAAATTCATGCCCTCAAGAAGGCTAAAGTCTAGTAGAAAATGTAGCCATTAAACAATTGTATGTCTAATTGGCTATAATTAGGTAAGCTCTTATAACAAGTTTAGGGTGATGGACCCAGTAACCTTATCCAGGGGAGAGATGATGCATAGCAATGGTTATAAGTCCAAAAAAAATGGTTAAGAATTCAATTTTTAGTTATGTGTAGGCTTAAAGGAAAAGGAACTAATGAGCATCAACAAGGTCACTACTTATCATTCTACCTGCATTTTTTCCTTGCAAGTATTATTTCCATGAAGTCATTATTCATCGTGAGATTTCTTACTACATCATTTCTGATTTTTTAAAACCAGTACTGATATTACCGATTATTACAAACGTAGGGAGGGTTACAGCCATCCCAGAAGGCTCAGTGGTAATCAGCCTGCCAAGCAGGAGACATGGGTTTGACCCCTTCCTGATCAAGGGGAAGATCCCCTGGAGAAGGACATGGCAACCCACTCCAGTACTCTTGCCTGGGAAATCCCATGGACAGAGGAGCCTGGCAGGCTATAAGTCTTTGAGGTCACAAAAGGGCCAGACACAGCTTATCGACTAAACAACAACAGGGAGAGTTAGAGAAGACACTGTGATCCTCTGGCTTACTAGCCCAAGTCTCCAGGAGAACTTTGGCATAAAAGATCTCTGGAAGAAATGTTGATAATGGCATTGCTACTGATATTTTTTCTTAAGACTCCAGATTAAGCATCTCAAATGGGAAAAAAGACCCAAAAGCTGGCTCCAAACTCCTGGGAGTGCCTTCAGGTGGGAAGGGTTTTTCTGAGATAGAACAAGATCGGGAAGCAGGGAAAAATAAGGTGCATGGGAAGGCATTGCCACTGGAATGCCCCCAAGGCCAATCCCTGGGCACAGGGGAACAGAACCCCACCCCATTCTCACCCCGCCCGCTTCCTACCCAGACAATCCCTACAGACTCTGGTGTGACAAGGATCTCTCTGGGAGAAGGAAGGATGGCCAGCTGGGTTCTGGCGACTCTGTTGATTAAGAGCCACACGTTAAAGGCAACATCTTCCTCTGCTCTTACTGAAATTGTTACTCACTTCTTCAATCTTTCTCCACCTGGATGGATTGATCAGGATTATTTGAAATCATAGTAAGACTTACATGGTAAATACTTTTCTGAAAAGTATGATAAAAAGAATCAGATAGTTCTCCTTACTAGTCTGAAAAGATACCTCTTTCTCAGTTATAAGTCAAAATATATGAGTGAAGTATTGTTGTAGCCACGTGTTCCGGGAAACAAACTCACTCAGAAGGACAATGCAGATAGTGGAGTGCAGTTTATTATACCTTCGGGCCCAAGGCAGAGTCTCCTCTTAGCCAAGGACCCTGACCAGTTTTTGTGAAAACCTTACATACCCTAAGTGTACATGCTCAAACCCACCTCCCCAAATTCTCTGAAACTAGTCTGAACAAAGGAAAAGAAAGATTCAATCAAAGTTAACCTGTGATTCATATGCCTTAAGCCTAGGTAGTTAACAGTGGACAATTATCAATAGGCTTATGGTCATACCCCAGTAAGCATAATAGAATGTATGATTCTATTCGGTTACACAGATAATTAGGGTATTCTTTTAGGCAATGGAGAGTCTAGGGATGAGCCTTGGAGCTCTTCCTTCTGGGGGCCTGGTTTTCCAGCTGGTATGTCGTTTCCATAGATACTGGGCACATAGCTCAAAGTCCACAGTCTGGCCCAGGATGGAGTCCTGCTTTCAAGAGGGAGCCTGTTCTGTTTCCTCCTTCAGTATCTAAATAGAATATAATATGCTGTTAAAACAATTATGCTGAACACATTTTTAAATTTTTTGGGGGGGGGCAAAATTTAGGAGAAAGCGCTTCTCCTCCCCAGTTCCCCTTCCCCTTCATTTCTGTTTCCTTCCTTTCCTGAAGAATTCGATCCTAAAGCCATTAAGTAGGGCAGACCGAGGCGGGCTTCTGACCTCAAGTTGTCTCAGCTGCAACGGCTTGGAGCAGGGCTTGGGTTCCCAGCCAGAGACTGGGTCTGGGTTGCGGTGGTGAAAGCACCAAATCCTAGCCACTGGACCAATGGTCAGTGACAAGGGCCCCGGCCCTTCACTCTGCAGAAAAGAATTTCCACAAAAATGGAAAGTAGTGAAGCAAGCAAAGTATTTATTAGGAGGAAAAAGAGCACAGTATGTATGGACAGACACGCAAGCGGACTCAGAGGGAGAGTCCCTGAGTTACTGAGTCACGCCCTAGTGGCAGTTTGAATTACTTTTATGGGGCATTTCTTCCAGATTTCCTTTGGCCAATGATTTTGATTTGTCTGGTTCACAGCCCGTATTTGGTGTATCTCTGGATTCTCCCACGTGTGTCCAAGCCTCTCATAGCCAAGATGGATCCAACCAAAAAGGCCCCTGGGTAGAACATCTCTTGACATTGTGAGGCTGCCAGGGCTAACACTATGACAGGCGTCGCGGACCTAAGTTTCGGCTTCCCCCGAAAGGGTAAGATTCCCTACCCCCATCAGGCCGCCTGGAGCCAGCCAATCAATATGCGCCCAGTAAGAAACAAAGGGAAAGCTGAAAAGCCCGCGAACGCCAAGTTTGATAAAAGCCCGCGAAAGTTTGTACCAATAAAATTGCTTTGCAAACATGTAACCAATCCGCTTAAGCCAGCTACCAACCGCTTATGCATACCCTATAAATTTGGGTAACAGCTTGGGCTCGGGGCTCTCTGACCCTGCACCACTGTGTTGGATGCGGCAGGAGCCCTGGCTCGAGTCAGTAATAAACTTCCCTTTTTGCGAGTTGCATTGTCTTGGATGCCTTCTCTCTTCCCGCTCGGGGATTCGGACATCGGGCAAAACAGACATGACTCCTCTTTGGCCTCCAGGGAGCCTTTTCTCTGCATGTGTGGTCGGGTGGTCTCCTGACTCTGAGAAAAGAAATATGTAGCCCGGGCAGGGCCCAGCCTCCTCTCTTAATTGCCTTGCTATTCTTGTCTTGGAGTTTTGGTCAACAGAAAAAGAATCTCCGATTGCTCCCCTGGAGGGCCCGCCTGTCTCCCGCCTCACTTCCACACTGGCAGTGGGAGAGAGATGGCAGCTGCAGCGCCCAGAGCAGAGGGTCAGGGTCCAGGTGGGATGAGACTGCGCCATATGTGGATGCAGCTATGTCAGGGTGTCATCGCTCAGATGGGGTAAGGAGGGTCCCCACATGCAGGGCAGTCCAGCACAGAGTGTAAAATGGGGGCAGCAGACATAGCCAGAGATGGAGTGGCACAGGAGGGCATCCCATGTGAGGTGGTTTAGTGTGGATGTCAGAGCCCAAGAAGGGTGAGGAAGGGCCAGATGGAGAGGTGACCCAGCAAAGGATGTGGGGTTCCTGGCAGCGTGTGAGGGTTTGGAGGGGTGCCCTATAGAGGAGGAGATGGAATGGAAGGGAGATCAGTTATCTTCAAGAAGATAGATCAAATAAGCAAATATGTTAAAGCTCATGAGTCAAGTCTCTCACTGTTGGAGAAGGAAACTACAGATATGAACCGTGTGATGTTGGTGTTGGGCTAGAATTAGGGGCATGAACATGATGCATGGAATATTTCCTGCCTTGTCCATCAACAAAGGATGTCACAGTCACCTGTGATTGCATTGCAGCCACCACTGAAGGTGAGATGGTGAGCTCATAAGCCCTGAGGGAATGCAGGAAGAAAATAAAGAATATATGCCATCTAGCAGCTATCAGACTGCAGCTACACCCTAAGGTGAGCCCTGAGGAAACTCAGGATGTGAAAACACCGGATACTGGCCCCAGAAAGCTGAGGGAATATCAAAGGAATGATTTCAGTGAGCCCAGACTCTTGCATCTTCACATACATAGAAAAGCACTCAATTCCTGAACTTGACATATCTGGTTTTATTTAGTTCAGACTAATGTGCCCTTTGTGCAAAACTCCTTTATATCCTAGCTTCCCCCTCCCTGCCCCACCTCTTCAGACCAGTTCTCTCAGGGAGACTTGAGATGCTGCCTCCTGGGCTTGAAGTCCTAAAAGTTCCTGCCGAATAAAACGTAACTCTCAACTTTCAGGTTTTGAGTATATTTTTTAGTTGACAGATGTGAACTTGTAGTTTTCCACATAAAAAGTCATAGAAGGGTCTTCCCAGGTGGCGCCAGTGGTAAAGAACCCGCTTGCCAATTCAGGAGACGCAAGAGACACAGGTTCGATCCCCGGGTCAGGAATATCCCCTGGAGGAGAGAATGGCAACCCACTCCAGTATCCTTGCCTGGAAAACCCCATGGAGAGAAGAGCCTGGCAGGCTACAGTCCATAGGGTGGCAAAGAGTGTGTTGGACATGACTAAAGCGACTTAGCACCAGCACAAAGTCATGGAAATAAAGATGTGTGTGTGTGTGTGTGTGTGTGTGTGTGTGTTGTTCTTGTTCCTGGGAGGAAAGGCATACTCCCCACTGGAGCAGGGGAAACACAAGATGTGCCTAGAAGAAATGAAAGTGACACCAAAATATGAAAATACTCAAAGAATGATGAACACATGTCAAACGGACACCGAAGTCAGCTTGGAGGCCCACTGATCAAATTGAGGGACCTCAAAATTAAAGCTTTTAAAGGGACAATGATAGCAATGCCCACTAAGTAAAGAGGACAGAAAGGATGAGTCCACACAGATGTAATTCGTAAATGAATAAATTGAACGTTTGATGATGAATGGGATAGTTTCAATGGAGTAGTTTCACACAGTCTCAAATTATCTCCCCCCAAAATACTTATAAGCAACCATATGGTGGAGAAACCAGGCACACAGCACCCTAATCGAGTGATCAAAGTGAATATTAGCGATCATGGGACAAATTCAAGTCTTTGTGCCTCTGATCGGCTGCAATGAGAGGAACACAGCCTCGCTTCTGCAATTTCACTGCCCAAAATGGTAACCCAAATCTAATGATGAGAAAATAGCAGAGATACCAAAATAGACACACAGTTTACTAAATCACTGGCCTGTTTCTTTTAAGGCGTGAAGGTCAAGAGAGTCAAGGTGAGACTGAAGAACTGCAGCTAAAGGAAGGAAATCAAAGAGGTATAATAACTAAATGCAATGCATGGTTCTCAATTGGGTCTTTCCTCACATGATAAAGGGCATTATGGAGACAGCTGGTGAAACTATAGTGGAGACTACAGTTTAGGTGGCAAGGACGTATCTGCTAACACCCTGACCTAATACCAATCTAATAGTTGTACTATGGCTAGATAGGAAAATGCCCTTGTTTGCGTGCAATACCCACTGAAGTATTCAAGGATGAGGAGCATCCGATCCACATTTTATTCTCAGATAGTTCAGAAAAAAATGCTTTTATGCCATAGTTTCAACTTTCTTTTTCTTTTTGCAATTTTTAAAAATTTTGTTAAGTTAAAATTTACATACAATAAAACATACCAATTTAAGATATATATCAAGAACTTCTGACAAATATATACACCTATAGTATCACCATGACAATCAAGATAGGAAACATCTTGTTCGTCATAGAAAGGTCCTTGTGCCCATCCCCTTTGATCCCTAATCCCACCTTTGGCCCAAGGCAACCACTGTTCCGCTTGCCTCATCATGCAGATTTGTCTTTTCTAGACTTCTTATCTAAATGAAAACACACAACATATACTTTTAGGGGTCTGACTTCTTTCCATTGGCATGATCCTTTTGGGATTCACTCCTCTTATCTCCTTCCTTTTTTATTCCTAAGTAGTTCTTCATTGGATGAATATGCCACCATTTACTTATTTATTAGCCTTTTGATAGATGTTTGGTTTGTTTTCATTTTTTAATGTTTTCATACCATAGTTTCAACTTTTTCATAAGTTTGTGGTTGTTTCAACGAGATTCTAAGTAACTGTGTGTGTGTGTGTGTGTGTGCCAGGACAAGTGTGTCCCATGGTAACAACGTAATACTAAACAGCAAGGCTGACCTGGAAATATCAGGTGTCTGGCTGCCCTACCCACTGTGGGTAACACAGAACTTCCCAGGGCAGTTCTCTTGGCTTTTCCAAGAACAGCTGGGTCTTCATACTTGAAGTCTGGTTTTTTCTCCACCATGGAGCCCTTTTCCTGAAAGACTTACATATATTATCAGCATGGTTTCTCCAGGCTTGAAAATCCATCCTTAAAATCCATCCATCCTGCTTAAGAGAACTTAGAACACAAAAAGGCCCGGCACCTGTCTATTAAGTTTCCTTATCAAAGTAGTGCTATGAGATGATCACCCTCTGACTTCTATAAACTGTATGGATGTAGCAGTTCTCTGGGTCAGAAGCCAATGCTTCGAAGGATGGCAAATGGTTGCTGCTGGGATACCAGAGGAAAGACATTCTCTCCTTTTGGTTTCATTGAAAAAGTACTTATTTAAGTATTTATTATGAGCCAGACATTGTGCTTAAAGCAGGGCATAGAGTGTGAATAGCATCATAGTCTCTTGCCTCCAGAAGAGTGCAACTTGGGCACTTCTTAAAGAAAACATTTTAAATTAAACTTAACGTATACACATGAAAGCACATGAATCATGGTTGTACTGAACCAAACACATGTGTGTAACCGGAACTCAAATCAAGAAAGAACATTACCAGCACTCAGGAGCTTCACTGCTCTTTCCAATCATGGCCACACCTTCCCTGGCCCCAAGCCAAGGTTAACCACTCTCCTGACCTTTAACAAAGCCAAGTTTTACAGAAAGAAGTTCACATTTGAAGGAGATTTAAGAGAGGAAAACTAAGTACTGGTTTTTCCAAACAGAGCTTCTGCTCCAGGGGAATAACACTGACATTATACCCCCTGTGCCTTACCAGATTCTAATTCTCTGAAGCACTGAGTTGCTGATTAGTGGGTGGCGATTTGAGCTTTGCCTGCCGTGCACTTGGACAAGAATTCCCATATGGAAGAGCTTGAGCAGGGCTGGTGAACACAGCTGTCAACAGGGGGCCCCTGCTGAGTTCCAGCCTGGCCCCTGTGGTCAGCCCAGATCATGGCAGGATGCTGTGTCCATCTCACACAAAGGTCTAGTGGCAACCCTGAATGTGTCAGTTGTTTGGGTTGGGAAAGTGGATGGAGAGGCAGAGCGAGCTTTATCCATGGGTCCGATGGTAATTTGGGGGCTTGCATGAGTCTTAGGAACCCCCCAAAGAGCCAACTCATTGAAAAAGTCCCTGATGTTGGGAAGGATTGAGGGCAGGAGGAGAAGGGGATGACAGAGGATGAGATGGCTGGATGGCGTCTTCTCTCAACGGACGTGAGTTTGAACAAACTCTGGGAGATAGTGAAGGACAGGGAAGTCTGGCCTGCTGTAGTCTATGGGGTTGCCAAGAGTCAGACATGACTTAGTGACTGAACAACAACAAGACTAGTTAAAGCATCTCTAGTTCTTTGTAGAAATTTTGACTCATTGGAGAGCTGCTGGACTCAGCACTGTGGAGATCCCCTCATCCTGAGGGGTCCCCAGGGACCACGTCCATTCCTTAGGGTGGGGTGGGAGCTCCTTCCCTCACCAAACCCTCCCTCATATCCTCCTCCTTTTCCTCTCATCTTAACCAGACTTTCCTTTTCACTTTTCTCTTCCTTTACTTCCTTTCTCTTTCTTTCACTCTATATTATTTTTAAGGGTTCTACTTGGACCTCATCATTTGCTATTGCTAAGAACAGAAAGGAAGGAAGGCTGGCCCCCAGAAGAAAGACACGGAAGAGAACCACACACCTATGGATGGCAATGTATGTCACATGTCTCTAGCAAATAAAAACTAGAGACATACACTGCCCATTGAAGGGAAAGAAAAATTTCCCCTCTACCCTCTCTGGGTTTCCAGTTGGATCTAATTAAATAATTAGAATTACAAAAGATTAATAGAGAAAAAGCACACAAGTTGCATTTTTTTAAACTTGTACATTGGAGCCGTCACAAGAGAAATGAAGATCCAAAGAAACAGCCAAAGCTGAAAGCTTATATGTTAAGTTGGACAGTTAAACTGGAGTATATCGTGAAAATATGACAAGGCAAAGGGGCTTGGACTAAATAGTTAATTGTGGAGAAGTGACTAGGAGGTTAAGGATGACATTAGCAGGGTTTGTTTGAACAAATTTCTCTCCATCCCTGGTGACAAAAATGTTTCTTTCCTCCTGGTATATGGAGGACATCTTTCATATGCAAGTTTTATCTCCTTTTTTCAGGGAAGAGGAAGGTCAGAATGCCTTTCTTCCATCAGCTGTTTTTCAAATGCCATTAACTCAAAATAACCAATATGCAAGATCAGCATATTTGGAGGTGGTGTGTTCTGAACTCTTTCACTATATTTATTATTCGTTGTTCATTCGTTGTGTCTGACTCTTCGTGACCCATGGACTGCAGCACACCAGGCTGCCCTGTCCTTTACTATATCTTGGAGTTTGCTCAAACTCATATCCATTGAGTGGTCATGCCATCACTATATGAGAAATATTTTATACAAAATTTTCCTTTTCAAGAGAATTTTGAGGAAACTGCCAGAGGGATGACTAAGGTGTAAGATAAAGCCATAGAATGTTACATAAGGAACTTAGAGGGTGCTGAAAGGTCATCCAACACAAAGCCTTCATTTTACAGATTAGAAAGCAGGTTCAGAGATGCTATCTGACTGGCCTAAGGTCGCACAGGTCACGGAAGAAACCCAGACCTGCTGCTCCTTACCTAGTGCTCTTCCCTGCATGAGCGCTCCTGTATACTGGAAAAATATAGAAAGCAGCTTCATCCTCCGTGTGCTGCTTGGTGGCAAGCACCAGCAAGTTGAGAAAGAAAGAATTACAGCATTATTTGCGAAAGTATCCACCAGAATTATTCCAACCTTCAGAAAGCAAAATACAAAAGAACCCATTCGTTTACTACCCTTAAATTATGGGCAGCACATTTCATGAGGTTTCCCTAATTTACTTTTCTTGGAAGTGTTAAAACTTTTCTGGGGAGTCCAATCTTTTGTCCTTCTGCGGTTTGTTTGAAACTCATTACCCTCTTTCATCCCCAACAATCCCTTTCTCTCCCTCCTCTTCTCTGCCCTTCCATTCTACCCCAGTCTCGTGTCAAATCTGAATGATCTTAAAGGGAAATATCAGTCACCAAGGACTTATCATCATCACCAAGATTGATCCCACATGGTGTCTACAAAGATGACGGGTGAGGCTCCAGCTCTCGTGTACTCCACAGGGACGATGTGGGAACACAATTCCTTTTGCTCTTCACTCCCCATCCCTGAAATGAGCTCAGCCTGCTAGATCCAAGAATTTCTACTCTCCTGGCTTCAACTGAGCTTCTAGCTATGCTTTTTCCATTTTGTCAATTGTGTTTCAAAAGCAACAGAGGTTGGAAAAGCTTTGGAAAAAAATACATTTCATCTGATCCTGTGCCTACAGAATGCATGCTCCGATTTACCTTTGAGCTCTTGCCTACTCTTCCTAATTCAATTGTTCCTTCTGTGTCTATAAATTACATCTGGATTTTTTTCCCCTTTCCTCTAGTTGGTTTTGTTTCCAGGATGGAATAAACCTCAGGCCTCTCAGAACAGCTCCAGCACTCATCTGGCATTTGTTTCTAAAATGTGTGAAGAGGTGTCTCACAGAGTTTTTCCCTTTCAAGCTGGCTTCTCATATGTCTGTGGAGATTTCCAGAAGCTTCTCCCACTAGCCATAGGTTGATGTGAAATCTTGAATGTTTTTCCCAAGCCGATGTGCTACAGTGGAGACAGGGTGGCACCAACCAAGGAGTCAGCATAGGAAAGTCTGGGCTAGGATGGCATCCAGCCACCCCCTCCCACATTACCCTCACGGCATTGGTTGCTGAAGCAGCCCGTCCTCAACTACAAAATGGCAACTATGAAGGATGTTCTGAGTTTGTTTCTCTTAAAGAAACAAGTGACTTACTGTTTGGTTGCTTCCCAGGGTCTTTGTTTCTCTGGCTGTGTTTGGAGAAGCCAGGAGAGCCTGGCTAAAAAAAGGAAGATGTGTCTGACTCGACTAAATGCTTGCCCAGTTACCCGAGCATTATGGCTCATGCCAACGGCCACACGATTGAAGAGCCAGCCAGCAAGGGGCAGGAAAGAGAAAGAACACATAAAAGCAATTCTGCTCTAGTAAACTGTTTCATGGCATTCGAGGGCAGGAAAGGCAAACAAATCAAAATACAACCTTAAAATGTACTCAGCAAGGAACAAACTGCTCACTGGGAGCCTTTGGAAATTTGCTTTGCTGCAAAGCTCAAGTTTACGTTGAAGTACTGGGCTTTGGGGTGTTTGAAAGCCAGGCGGCAGAAGAGGAGAAGAGGCATTCCCACCCTACAGAGTATAGCACTGAAAAAGATTTAGCATGTAGCTGATGGACTTACCACATACTGAGGACTTAATGTTACTTTTATGAATTCTTTCCTTTTTTTTCCATACACACACACACAAATGGTCATACAGAAATGTCCCTAATAATTGTAACACATGTAAGATTACCCAAGAGGTGTATTATATTTAGATGGTTTCAAAATTTCATTAATTCACCTTTGAAGAATGTGATATTTTACAGATTATACTTGTATACAGTATAAAGACAGCTAATTTTCAACAGACACTGAAGAGCAATCCTCTTTTTCCAACATGCTCATTACATTTCTCTAATTGTTCAAATATAGAAAAGTAACTTTTTAGATGCTCAGTTCCTGGCTTCTTATGTAGATTCCCTTCAGAAAACAAGTAATATCTACTCTAATAAAGTTTTACGTAAGATGGGATTTGGGGCCAGACATTGTATTAATCAACAGGACAGGACTAGCACCTGTTACTTTTTGTTAGATTTGCTATACAGAAGTCAATTCCAAAGATATAAAATATATATCAATGACTTGAAGTGTCTCTGTGGGACAGGTCAGGAATGACCTGCAATAAATTTATCAGAAGGACCATTAACAGCTGTCTTCTTTACCTAAATGTAAAATAAGAATGGTGCTCTTATTTAGGCAAAAACATTTTACCCATGAGCCTTTGTGCCTTTGAGCTGAGTGCCATGTTAACTGGGTGACTTCTTTATCTCCTGAAATGTGATCCCTGAGAGTCTTATGGAATAAAGGCACAATGTTGAATGAGTATCTTCTTGCTCCAACCTGACTCACTGAGGCTCTGCCAACTGAACACATGTATCTGAATGGAAACTGAAGATGTTTCAGCATAATTCAAGACAAAATGCAACCCTTGTCCAGAATTTAAAGATATGTCAAACTGCAAAAGAAAGCTTAACTGGTCACTTTGTCACTCTAGACCCATGCTCAAATAAAACCCCGAAGTTTATTTTTTTTAACTTTAAAAAAAAAAACAGCAAAATAGATGAATATAGAGATTATCATACTAAGTGAAGCCAGAAAAAGAAAAAAAAAATCATAGATATTGTTTATACGTGGAATCTAGAAAAAACTATACATATGAACTTATTTACAAAGCAGAAATAGACCCACAGACATAGAAAACAAGCTTCAGGTTACCAAAAGGGGAAAGGTGGGTAGGGGAGGGAAAAATTATGAAATTGGGATTAACAGACACACACTACTGTATACAAAATAGATAAACAAAGACCTACTATACTGCACAGGGAACTAGACTCAATATCTTGTAATAACCTGCAAGGGAAAAGAATCTGAAAGGGAATATGTGTGTGTGTACATAACTGAGTCACCATGCTATATACCTGGAACCAACACAACTGAAACTAACAAAATATGGTAAATAAACTGCCAGGGTCCAGCCTCGGCAGGATCCAGGGGGTACCCTCAGGATGAACGGCGTCAGCGACACAGAGAGAGAAGACACGGGAGACCAGCCTTGATAGGGCCAAGTCTCAGGATGAGAGAGAGAGAGAGAGAGAGAGTGACCAGACGGGGGTGTTTGCAGGGTCTGGCAATGCTTTATTTTTTACCGTAGCTTTTATACTCTAAGTTAGTACATTTCTAAGGGGAAGATAGTTTAACATTACATCAGCTTGTCCTTCAAGAAACCAGGGTGTTTTCTGCATACTTCTTTTTTTATGAAGATCTTGTATATTATCTTCTGGCCTTGGGGCCTATTAACATTTTATGGAGGTCAGGTGAATGTAAACCTATTTTCCGTTTCTATGGTGACCTTAACTGAAAGGTAGCAGTCTCATAGGGCAACAGTACAGAGTAGATGTATAACCTTGTTAACACGAAAGTTAATCCTTCTGCAGAAGTTGTCAGTTGAGTTTATCTAAGAAGTTTATCCCAGACTGACTCTGCGACTTTGGTGAGGCAGCTTCTGCCTAGCACTCCTGGCTGACAGTTAACAACCATCTCATTGTTACCACACTAGGGCTAAGCTCTTATTTCTCTAGATCTTTAACTATATTAACAATGGTTTCTATAACACAACCTTAGCACATTAAAAGCAAAAACACAGCAAGCAAAACACAGCAAGCAAACGTCAACCCAATAACCACCTTTAGAATAATTTTTCTTATGTTTTCTAATAGGACTTCCTCACTCCCTGAAGGGCTCTATGTCTACTAGGGCCTTTATATGATCAAGTTCTTTGTGCTATTTTATGATTAGGGTATTACGAGCAATCATGCATATTAGTACCAAGGGCATAAATGCCAAACAAACTAAAACTAAAATACCAGCCTTTATATGATCAGGTTCTTTATGCTATTTTATGATTAGCGTATTATGAGCAATCATGCATATTAGTACCAAGGGCATAAACGCCAAACAAACTAAAACTAAAATACCAGCAAAGGAGTTTAAATTAAAACACTCCTTTCACCCTGGATAATCTCATAAAATACAACCACCCGGGAAACTTATTGATTAAAGTTCTAGATTGATTCTTATTTGGGAAGAGATCAGGGAAGGCCTTCTGCCTGTGTCACAGAAATTAGGGAGTAGTCCATTGAGGCAGGCATCAGAAAGACAAATATTATCTTTAAGGTGAGCGCTGGGGGCAGCTTTTCGGAATCCCTGAAAACCTGATCTGCCTTGCCTGTCAGGCTTTCTCCTCATGACCTTGTCATGGGTGGGATCTCATGTGCCGGCCCCCAGCAATAAACTATACTTCAATAACATGTTTTTACTTTAAAAAATCAGTAATTACTGAATGTGTCCGGTGCCAGTAAAAAAAGAAGTATTAAACATACTTTGGCTAAAAGAGCTAAAAATTTGATGGTAAAATGAGCTCTATAAAATGGTTACAGATGATTACGTGATCCTGCCCCATCTGCATAAGCTCTCTTACGGCAGTCACTGCCGTTCCTTTCCCCGGAAAGCTGGTCTCCTGGCTGTGTGACAATCACACAACCACCAGCAACCTGTCTTCCAGCCCCACACTCCGCACCCCACTTCCCCTTCCCTTCCTTTTCAGTACCACCTATGAACTTTTTGTATACTATATAATTTACTTATGTTTTATGTCTATTGGTTCACCCCTCATTAAGAATGTTAACTTCATAAAGATGAGCATCTTTGTTTTGGGCTCTGATGAAGATGCGCAAGAGTAACACTGTTTTCCTGCCTACTAACACAGTATCCATTCTGCAGTCCATGGATTCAGTTGGATAATTTCAACTTTAAAGCCTTATTACTTAGAAAAAATACATTTCATAAGGCTATAGATGCCATAGATACTGATTCCTCTGATGGATCTGGATAAAGTAAATTGAAAAACTTCTGGAAAGGATTCACATTCTAGATGCTATTAAGAACATTTATGGGACTTCCCTTGATTCAGGGGCAGAGGTCAAATATCAACATGAACAGGAGTTTGGAAAAAGTTGACTCCAACCCTCCTGAATAACTTTGAGGGGTTCAAGACTTCAGTGGCAGAAGTAACTGCAGATGTGGTGAAAACAGCATGGGAACTAGGATTAGAACTGGAGTCTGAATTGCTGCAATCTCACAGTAAAATTTTCACAGTTGAGGAAGCACTTCTTGTGGATGAGAAAAGAAAGCAGTTTCTGGAGATAGAATCTGGTGAAGACGCTTGTGAAGACTGTTGAAATGACAACAAAGGATTTGGAATACTACACAGACTTAGTTGATAAAGCAGCATCAGGGTTTGAGAGGACTGACTCCAATTTTGAAACAAGCCCTACTGTTGGTAGAATGCTATAGAGAAACTATTCGTAACAGGAAGAGTTAATCAGTGTGACAAACTTCACTGCTGTCTTACTTTAAGAAACAGCCACAAGTTCCCCGACCTTCAGCACTCATCAGCCTGATCGGTCAACATTAAGGCAAGCTGTCAACATCAAGGCAAGGCCTTCAACCAGCAAAAAGAGTCAAAAAGATTATGACTCACTGAAGGCTCAGATGATGTTTAGCATTTTGTTTAGCAATAAAGTATTTTTAATTAAAGCAGTAAGGTATTTTTATAGATTATTTTTAAGAAATGCTATAGCACACTTAATAGACTATAGTAATTTGTAAATATAACTTTCATATGCACTTGGAAACCAAAAAATTCATGTGACTCACTTTATTGTCTTATTTTCTTTATTGTGGTGGTTTGAAACCAAATCTACAATATCTCCAAGGTATGCCTGCACCAGCAATGAACAAGTGGAATTTAAAATTAAAAATATAAAACCATTTACATTAGTACCCACAAAATTAAATACTTAAATCTAAAAAGTATGCACAAAATCTACATGTGGAAAAACCACAAAACTCTGATGAATGAAATCAAAGAAATAAATGGAGAGATCCCTTGTTTATGGATATCATAACATAATCCTTGTTTATGGATATCCATAAACAAGGATATAAATCCTTGTTTATGGGTAAGAAAGGTCAATATTGTCAAAATGTCAGTTCCTCCCAACTTGATCTACAGATTCAATGCAACCCCAACCAAAAGTCCAATAAGTCTCTTTGTAGATATTGACAAACTGATTTTAAAGTTTATACAGAAAGGGAAAAGGTCCAGAATATACAACAAAATTATAGAAAGAGATCAAAGTTGAAGGACTGACACTATCTGACCTCAAGACTTACCATAAAGCTACAGTAATCAAGACAGCATGGAATTAATGGAAGAATAGGCAAATAGATAAATAGAGCTGAATAGAGAACACAGAAATAGATCCATATAATTGATCGAGACTTTGACAAAGGACTAAAAGCAATACAGTAGGCAAAGACAGTCTTTTCAACAAATGGTGCATAACATCCACATGCAAAAAAAAAAAAGAATCTAGACACAGACTTACACTCTTCAAAAAAATTACCTCAGAATGGATCATAGACCTAAATGTAAACCATAAAACTATAAACTATCACTGACGCAATGGACATGAACTTGGGCAAGCTGCAGGAGATGATGCAGGACAGGGAGGCCTGGTGTACTGCAATACATGGGGTTGCAAAGAGTCAGACATGACTTGGCAACTGAACAACAAGAAAACTATAAAACTCCTAGAAGATAAAATAGGAGAAAACCTGGATGACCTTGAGTATGTTAAACTCTTTTTAGATATAATGCCAAAGGCATAATTCATGAAAGAAATAATTGTTAAGCTGGACTTCATTAAACTTAAAAACTTCTCTGTGAAACACAATGTTAACAGAATGAGAAGACAAACCACAGAATAGAAGAAAGTACTTGCAAAAGACACCTCTGATAAAGGACAGTATCCAAAATACACAAAGAACTCTTAAAACTCAACAGTAAGAAAGCAAACAATCTAATCAAAAATTGGGCCAAAGATTTTAACAGACAGTTCACTAGAGAAGAAAAACAGATGGCAAATAAGCACTTGAGAAAGACTGTCCACTTCACACATCATCGGAGAAATGCAAATTAAAACCACAGTGAGATACCCATGCATATCTTTTAGAATGACCAAAATCAGGAACACTGATGACATCAAAGGCTGTCAAGGATGTGGAGCAACAGGAACTCTCATTCATTTTTGGTGGGAATGCAAAGTAGAACAGCCACTTTGGAAGATAGTTTGGTGGTTTCTAACACAAATAACTTACTTACCACATGATTCAGCAATCGCACTCCTTGGTATTTACCCAAAGGAATTTAAAACTGATATCCACACAAACACCTACACACAGATGTTTATAGTAGCTTTACTCATAATTACCAAAACTTGGTAGCAACAAAAATGCCTTTCAGTAGGTGAATGGATATATAAACTGTAGTATACCAAGAATGGGCTTCCTTGGTGGCTCAGATGGTAAAGAACCTGCTTGCAATGCAGGGGACCTGGATTCAGTACCTGGTTCAGAAAGATCCCCTAAGAAGGGAATGGCAACCCACTCCAGTATTCTTACCTGGAGAATTCCATGGACAGAGGAGCCTGGAAGGCTACAGTCCATCGGGTTGCAAAGAGTTGGACGTGACTGAGCAACTAACACACACACACACACACACAGAGGATACATAACATATTATTTGGCACTAAACAGAAATAAGCTGTCAACCTAGAGGGGTAGGATGGGGTGGGAGGGAGATTCAAGAGGGAAGAGACATACATAAATCTATGGGCTGATTCATGTTGATGTATGGCAGAAACCAATACAATATTGTAAAACAATTATCCTCCAAATAAAAATAAGTAAGATTTTCAAAAATCCCTTCTTATACTTTTTTTTTTACATTTTTCTCATACTTCTTTTTTTACATTTTTCTCACTATTTATGCGTTTGCATATGAAACCCCACCAAATATGAAAACAAGCCCTTCACCTGTATAAGTGCAGTAAAAGTAACAATTTTCATTTGGGGTTTTCTTTTCTTTCTTTCTTTCTTTTCTTATTCATCATTCAGAAAGCCCTCATATTTAACAGAATCCTTCAGTTTCAGAATACTGAACATAGTTATACTTTGTAGATATGTATGTAACAGGGCATTTGGAATAGGTTGCCCTCCTCCTCTAAATACATCTATTTGCTTCCTCTTGTACACTTATAAACCTTTATCCTGAAACTGGTATTGGAACAACATCGTCAGTAGACTGCCCCAAAGATGAGAGCTCCCCAAAGAAGAAATCAACAATAGAAAGGGTGAGTTGGTGACTGCCTTCCATCCAGTCCCTTGAGTTTGAGGCCTACTGGTTAGAGAAACAAGAGGGCCAGAAAGTCATGGGTGCAGTCCAGGAAAAGCCTATGACTGCACATGGCAGGGTCTTCGGGTGTCCCAAGGGCAGACAGCAGATCCTGGGACTTTCAGGACTGAGAGCACTGGAAGCATGGAGCATCTGGAGCCAGCCCCTGTCCCCTCGTGATGGCAAGTGAGCACACAGCTTCTTCAGCCAGCTTTCTGAGCAACGTATAAGCATCCCTTTAGAAAATTTTTAAAGCAAATGGTTTAGGGGAAATGTGAGTGGGAGTCGTTGAGCCGGCAGTCATCTGTCTGAGACATATAATCACGTATATGTGATAAATAAGCAATCTTTTATATACAGCAGAAATAATGAGGAGCTATTTTGATGACAAGGAAAGCATGAATAATTCCATTTCAAGGGAAGGAATGAAGTCATGGAGGTTTTCCCAACACACAGAAAACACAGCACATGGCTCAGGACCCACTTCAGATCTCTCACTCTGCTCCCCATGCAAAGCTCTATCCCACACTGGCTCTTTGTTGGACGCATTTTTCACTGCGCCTGAAATCTAGAATGGGCTTTCCCAAAGAGCATTTCTGGGGATATTGTGAAAAAGAAATAAAAAACATGAGAAGGTACATCCAAGAACATTTGTTGCAGCTTTTTTTTTAATGGCAGAACACTAGCAAACTTGCATATTTATTTTTTTTAAAAAAGGAAAAATTTTTTTAAAAAGGGAAAAATTCAATACATTGGGGTATACAGTTCAATCTAAAGTCATTAATTTGGGGGAAATGTCCATGATACATTATACCATCACACATGCAAGTTGCAGAGTAATGTTATAGTTTTAGTAAAACATAAACCAATAAGAAAAAGTTCTCCATATGGCTCCATATCTTTGTCTAAGGATAGAGAAAATCATAAAGAATATCCACCAAGCTATTAACATCATCTCCAAAGGATGGGCATAGAAAAGATGGACATTTTACACTTATTATTTATATATTTTTGCATTGTTTTACTCATTGCAATGTGCTATGCTTAGTCACTCAATCATGTCTGACTCTCTGCCACCCCATGGACTGTGGACCACTGGTCTCCTCTGTCCATGGGATTCTCCAGTCAAGAATACTGGAGTGGGTTGCCATTTCCTTCTCCACTGGTTGCAATGGGTAATGGGTAAACATTCGTTTGGAAATTTTTAGAAGTTTTTTTTAAAGTGAGTGCACTTTTCAGAGCTTAATTGCCATATGAAGCATCCCCAAAATTCATGTATTTTTTTAGAACATTAACTGTAATTCACACAGCAAATATATTGCAAGACTACCTGCTTGATATGAGAACTGAACATGATGAAACTTTCTCTTGAAAATGTCCTTTTGGAAAGTTGCCACTACTGATGAAAGTTACTCATTATTTCTTTTTTTTTTTTAAGGCTGGGTAATATTCCGTAGTGTATATGTACCACACCTTCTTTATCTCTTCCTCTGTTGATGGACATTCAGGTTGCTTCCCTGTCCTGGCTATTGTAAATAGTGCTGCGATAAAATTGGGTTGCACATGTCTTTTCAAATTATGGTTTTCTCTGGAGTGGGACTACTAGATCATATAGAAGCTCTATTTTTAGTGTTTTAGTGTTTGTGTTTTAAGTAGCATTGGTATTATAGAGCAAGTATTCTTGCTCTATAAATGTTTGGAGAAGAAGAAAGTAAAGAACAGAGGAAGGAAAAGAGGGAGGTAGGAAGAAGTTGAAGGAAAGAAGGAAGAAAGGAAGGGAGGGAAAAGAGAAAGGAGGGGGAAAGGTTTCATCTAAACTACTGAGATTTGGTGGACAAAATGTTGTCACTTACTAGTCAAAACTACATCTCACAAATTTGAATTAAGAGATTCATCAGTATGCACAATTAACCTATATTATCTTAAAAGACAGGTAAGAGTAAAGAAAAATGAATGAAAAACAGCCTGTCTGTCTCTATTCCTGCCTTGCAAATAGATCCATCTGTATCATTTTTCTAGATTCCATATATATGTGCTAATATATGATATTCGTTTGTTTTCTTTCTGAATCACTTCACTCTGTGTGACAGACTCCAGGTCTAGAGAATGGACATGTGGACACAGTGGTGGGGGGCGAGGACTGTGGGATGAATTGGGAGATTGGGGTTGACACGTGTACACTGCTGTGTATAAAATAAATAGTTGATGGGGTCCTGCTGTTTGCACAGAGAGATTGGTTCAGCCCCCTGTGGTGATGAACACAGGTGGGATGGGGACGGTTGGGGGTGGGAAGGAGGTCCAAGAAGGAGAGGATATATGTATACATATGGCTGATTCAGTTTGTTGTATAGCAGAAACTAATATGGCATTGTAAAGCAACTGCCCTCCAATTAAAAATAAATAAACAAAAATTTTAAAGTAGCCTAATCGTTCGCTTCTCAACAAGAAGTTGAGAAAAGAATGTGCAGCATTTGGCAATATGGAAATCTATAATGATCTTGATGATAGCGCCGTGGCAGAATGGTGGAAATGGAAGCCGGATTGAAATAAACAGAAAGAAGGATGCTTAGGAGAGACAGTGTGTCTTAAAAGCTCAAAAGCTAAAGTGAGTGGTACGTTCAGGAGCAAGGAAAATAGTCTGGCCCTGTTGGTGATGTCTTCTATTTGGTTGGTTTTTGGTGAGTGAGTGTGTGTGTGTGTGTGTGTGATTTTTTGTGGGGTTTTTAGTTTTTTTGGATGCCTTCAAGTCACAATCTGGTCTAACAGTAACAGTGAGTTATGTTCAGGTTTATCTACTGAGTACAGCCTCTTATGTAACCTATATCCTATCTCTCTTTCCTGGAAAATTATCTGGAAAAACCCAGCTTCATGGAAATTAGTTTTGGCTCAAACATGGGAACCAATACGGAACTGGTAAAGCAACTATTCTCTGCATCTGTGAACCCACTAACAAAAGTCTCTTTATTTCTAAGGGGAAGGGGGCACTCCAATTTTCTCATCTGGACAGACCATCAGTATTGGCCCTTTCAGGTCTGCCTTTTATTAAATTTACGGAGTTAAAAGTTTCTGGTTGGGTGATTTCCCAGAGACCAGATACCAGCGGGTAAGCTACAAGCTTCATGTTTAATCAGTTTCTTTTTTCCAGTCAGTTTCACTGGTAAAGCTACCAAGGAAACTAAATACTTGGAAATGCAGGGAATGTCTTTCCTTCCCGTGTCACCTTTTCATTTTGCCTGACCTAGTCTTCTTGTTCTAAACTAGGAGCTGTATCTTTTATATGAACTAATAAGAAGTCCATAAATCTGATAAGCAGTCCAAAGTATGTAGTTTATAGAGAAATATAAAAATAGACAAACACTGAAACAGCAATGGTGAAAGTAAGCAAGCTCGGTATCACAAAGCTTTTTTGTAAGCAATACTGGATTTCTCTGGGTTTTTGATTTATAGAACAAAGCAGAATGTACCCAGACAAGCTAGGATTTTAGCCAATGATTATTTGTTTAATCCTGTTGGGAAATAAAAGTAAATTGTAACTGCCAATTCCCATACCTATTGTTGATACAGTGGGAACCCATTACCAGATAGATTGAGACAAAGATGATTGAATTTAAGAAAAAGTCACAAACAACTGTTCTCATATCCTGGTATTATAAATTGAAACAATCTTTCTGTCTGGCAACACGTATCAAAAGCCTTTAACATGTTTATATATTTTAATCTGGTAATTTCATTCTGTAATTTTATCCCAAGGAAATAATCATGGCACAGATCAAAATTTAGCTTCAAAGGCATTCACTGCAAGAACTGCCGATAATTGCAAAAATCGAAAACAGTTTTAATATTAAGCCATAAAAATGCTGAGTAAATAAATTTTGATCTTATGGAATGCTATTTTAAGCCTCCTGGATTTCTCTTCTAAACACCCGTTTTTCCCTCATGACCTCATCTCTTTGTCTTTTTGTTCTGCTTTTGAGAATACTTCCTCAACTTTACCTTCCAACTCCCCTATTAAATTTTTTATTTCTTCTGTCAGTATTTTATTTCTAAAAGCTTGCTCTTATTATCTGATTATTTCTTTTTAAGTACTGTCTGTCTTGTTTTGAGGGTACAATATCTTCTCATCTCTCTTAGACATTAATTTTGGTTTTTTTTTTCCTTAAGTTTTATTCTGCTTCCTTCAGTGTCTCCATCTTGTCCATATTCACTTTTTCTGCTTATTTGTTTTGGACTCTGGCTTTGGCACAAAAGACTTTCCTCACATAACCAATGATTCTGGACTAAAACTTCATATTTAAGTACTGATTAGAAACCCTCTAGGTAGAGAGCCAGAGCTTGCCGACTGGCAGATTTTGTTGAAGGGTCATTGGGTGGCACCTGGTCACGTGTATAAATTCTTTTCCATGGACAGATCAAATTTCCCTCCAGTATCCCACGTAGAGGTTTGAGCTTGTCTGCTGTTGTCCTGGGAAACAAATCGGGAGCTCGGGTTTGTACCATAATCCCTGATGACTTCTAACTGTTTCTTATTTTTAGAATGATTCCTTTACCACCCCTGGTGCCCCACGTGCCTGGTATGTCTGAGTTCAAAGACATCTCCAGAAAGTAAACTTCTCAACTTATGCCAAAATGCAAAAGGAATATTTGTTTGGATGCACAGGTTGGGGAAAAGATCTAGGGTTCTAACATGGAAACTTACATTACCATATGTAAAATAGCTAACCAACGGGAATTTGCTGTCTGGCTCAGGAAACTCAAACAGGGGCTCTGTATCAACCTAGGGGGTGCAGTGGGGAGGGAGATGGGAGGGAGGGTCAAAAGGGGGGGATATTGAATGAATCATGGCTGATTCATGTTGATGTTTGACAGAAAACACCAAAATTCTGTAAAGCAATTTTTCTTCAATAAAAAATAAATAAATTTTTAAAATAAAAATTGAAATAGATAAAGACTTTGAACCATCGTCTCTTCATCGAAATGGAACGTGATAGCTCTGATTCTACAGGGAAATCTGGCAAGAGGAACCAGTTGAGTTCCTCACTGTGGGCTTAGTTTTCAGCCTTTTCTGGTTTGCTATATGAGTTATTGTATCCGTTAGCTATTGTTATGTTAAAAACTACCCCCGAAATTCATTGCTTAACCCAAGATCCATTTATGATTACTTGTGAGTCTATGAACCAAACACCATATTTTTGTTTTCAGCTGGACTTTCTAAGGCATCTGCAATCAGGTGCAAGTCTGGAAGGCAGGTTTGCCAGTCTTGGCTAAATTCACTGACATACTCTTCATCTTGATGAAGATGACTGGGTTGACTCAGTTCTAGGCTATATATTCCATCAGATTAGCCCAAAATTGTTCATGGCAGAAGCAGGGATTCCTAGATTCAGAGCAGAAATAGACAGGCCTTTTGAAGTCTGGGCTTCCCTTTGGCTCAGCTGGTAAAGAATCTGCCTGCGATGCAGGAGACCTGGGTTCGATCCCTGGGTTGGGAAGATCCCCTGGAGAAGGGAAAGGCTACCCACTCCAGTATTCTGGCCTGGAGAATTCCATGGGTCACAAAGAGTCGGACACGACTGAGCGACTTTCACTTTCACCTTTGAAGTCTAGATTGAGACTGGTAAAATTCTACTCTGTCCCTTTCTGTTGGTCAAAGCAAATGACAAAGCCAGTTCACATTTAAGAAACAGGGAAATAGACTTCATTTTTTCATGGAAGGACCTGTAAAGTCACACGTCAATGAACACAGATAAAGGGAGTAAAGAAGAACTAGTTATTTCTGCAATCAATGTATCAGTATCTCTGATGGATTAGTTTTTCAGCATCCAAGATGTTGACTTTATGGCCATCAGTTGTTTCTGCTCTCATTCTCATCATTGTAACTTATGCTTTTTCAATTCCCTTTTTCATCCATTTATACAACCAACATTTATGGACCTACCAGGATATCAGGCACTATGCAATGTGCTGAGAATACATATATGAATCAGATAGTCGAAATCTCTGCCCTCCCCTTGTGGGGTTTATATTCTAGTGGAAGGAGATAGATAATAAATAAAATATATAGTAATTTTATAGTTTGTTCAAAGGTTATATATAAACCCTTTGTAGAAAGACAAAGCAGAGAAGTGGAATAGGAGGGCTGGGCACAGGCATTCTTAAATAGGACCATAACTGTCATTTTGTGAGACTTGGAGAAGTAGAAGTAAATGTATGTATTTAGTCTGCAAAGCTTAATCTGCAATTGCCCCAGTGAAATATCATGTATTCATTAAAAATTGTTATGGGAGACGATATGACTCCTAATCAAGATGTATTAGAAATCTGTGCTTCAAAGTACTGTCCCTAGTTTAATCACACAGCATTGATAGACAATATATTTTGTAAAAAAGAAAATAGAAACAGCCTAACCATGGGGTCGCTAAGAGTCGGACATGACTGAGTGACTTCACTTTCACTTTTCACTTTCATGCATTGGAGAAGGAAATGGCAACCCACTCCAGTGCTCTTGCCTGGAGAATCCCAGGGACGGGGGAGCATGGTGGGCTGCCGGCTATGGGGTCGCACAGAGTCGGGCACGACTGAAGCAACTCAGCAGCAGCAGCAGCAACCGCTTTCAAATAGAGTATTATCATTTTGTGAACCACAGACAGAATAGAAATACAAACCAGAAAGTGTGGTAAAGCTGTAGATAGTCTGGGACCCGAGCCAAATCACTGTTTAAATCCAGGGACTGGAGTATGGTTTTCTGCCCTTAAAAAGGCTGAAAATACTTCAGTTAACCACATCCTGAAGCTGTGCCTTAATTATGCCCATATCTACTATTGTAGAAGAATGCAGCTATAATCCCCAATCCAGGACCAAGCAGTCCACATGCTTAGTGATAGGATTTACTCTCTCTTCAATATCTCCATAGGTCTGGAGTCCAAAGTACAGCCTGGTTCTCTATTAAATCCCTTGAGTATTGAATGGAATCAGCCACAAGTTGACTACCTACTTAGGGTAAGGTGAGCCGAGAGAAAGGAAGAGGGCAAAACCAAAGAATGAAAAGAATATTCCAATTCAAGATGAGCCTATATACCACAATTTGAAGACAAATGAGGAAAACTAAGAAAAATAGTCAATGAAATCTACAATCAAGAGAGAAAAAATATCAACCCAAGGAAAATAATATTGAACTAAAAACAACTTTAATGTAAGTATGTCTATGGGCCTAAGAAAGAAGAAAGAAGCCATAGTAGCTATAAAAAGAATAAAGAATTGTGAAGCAAAAACAGGCAGAAATGAAATCAGGACAGATGGATTTAGAAAATAAACCATTAGAAATAAACTTAAATATATAGTCATTTAAAGAAAGGATTCATTAGATGATATAAATTCTGGACTGGACAAGAAGAAGAGAGAAATATAAATCAGGAAATAGTACTGAGCTATTTATACAGAGAACAAAAAGAGAAATAAATATTAAAAAGTGGTTGAGAGGTGTAGAGAATGGATTGAGAGGTATCATTTATATCTGATAAGAACTCTAGGACCAGTCTATCAAGTAAACAACAAATATGTATTGAGCACCATTATATGCCAGACACTGTTCCAGGCACTTAGATGCAAAACTAGGGGGAAAAGCCCCTGTCCTCATGGAGTGTACTTTCTAGCAGGGGTAGAAGGACAAGCAAAGAAGCAGTGTATTAGGATCCTTCAGAAAATAGACTATCCACTCAAATGGAGTGAATGTGCATAGCCCAGTGACTCTTTCCTAAGAAAGCACCTTGAGGTTAGCAACAGGAGGAAGCTATTACTGGAGACTTGAAAAGAACCAAGCAAGCCCAGCATGGCAGAGAAGTGAAAACCTGCCACTCAGTTAGAGAAAGTAATAGCCACGGTAATAAGTAGTCATCAGAACCACTTTTAAACTAGTTCAAAGAGTCAACAGAAACACACTTCAGCAAACATGGTTTTGCAAGCCAACTATTGTCAGGCCTTCATTCTGAAAGTCAGCTGAACGAGCTCAGACTCACTCGGTAAACACACCTCTGAGAGTGAACTAATTAATGACACTCTTGTGACTAACAGGCTCCACAGATGAAGTCAGCCCACCAGAGCCCCTGGAAGTCTGCCAATCCCTCAACTCCTTGCTTCCCCACAGCAAGGGGACACTGCTGACCAGTCTGGTCTCCTTTGACAGAGGAACTGGGGGAAATACACAGCCCGAACTCTCCCTTGTCCCCACATCCAATTTTTTGACTGAGCCTCTCATGGCTGAACTCAACTAGAAATCAGAGAGCAAGGAAGACTGTTGATACTACCCACAGATGTTGCCTTCTCAAGGCACAGAACAGGATGGAAAATGGTAATTAGTGGATATGGAGGAGCAATAGACACTTCTGGCACAATATCAAACATAACAAGTGAGTAAATTATACCATGTTAGAAGGTAACAGAACAGAGAATATGGATTGTGAATACTGGGGAAGGAAGAGGGAAAATATTGAAGTTTTAAGTAGAGTCTTCAAGGTAGGTTTCATTAAGAAAGTCACATTTGAGCAAAGACAAGAGAGAAGAGAGTATATGAGCCCATTATCCTTGGAGGAACAGTAGTCCAGGCAGGAACAGTTTTGAGCAAAAGTCCTAAAGCAAGAGTATACCTGGCTTGCTCAAAACCAGTGTGGCTGGGGTAGCATGGGAGAGGGGGAGAGGAGGAAACAAGTTGATGGAACTGGGAACCAAATCAAGCAGGTCCTCGTGGGCCATCGAAAGGATCTGAACTTTGCATTAGTTTTCGAGGGCTGCCATACCAGAGTACCACAGCAGGTGGCTTAAACAACAGAAACTGTCTCACAGTTCTAGAGGTTGACAGTCTGACATGGAGGTGTTGATAGGGTTGGTTTCTTCTGAGGCTTTTCTTCTTGACTTGCAGATGGCTTTCTTCTTGACTTGCAGATGGCTGTCTTCTTGCTGTGCATTCATGTGATTATCCTTTGGCCTATGTGTTATCAGTGTCCTCATCCCCTCTTCTTATAAGGGCACTAATCATATTGGCTCAGGGCCCACCCTCACTATCTTATTTTACTGTAATTACCTTTTTAAAGATTCCATCTCCAAATACAGACACACTCTGAGTTGCTGGGGGGTTGGAACTTCAACATATGAATTTGGGGGATATGATTCAGCCCATACCAGGCTTTTACTCTAAATATGGGGAGTCCTGGATAGTTTTAAACAGACAAGCGGCATAATTTGATTTATGTTTTAAAGTCCACTTTGGTAGCTATTTGAAACAGGCTAAAGTGAACAAGGACAAGACTAGAAATAAGGAGACTGATTAGGAGGATATTTCAGTAATTCAAGTGGAAATTGGGGGTGACTGCGTTGAGTGATAGCAGTGGAGGTGAGAAGAAGAGTCAGATTCAGGATGCACTTCTAAGGTAGTCAGTTGGATTTCCTGGTGACTAGGATGTGGAATGTGAGAGAAAGGGTGACATCAGGGATGACACCAAGGTTTTTGGCCTGAGAAACTGGGAGAATGGAACTGCTACAACTGACATTGGAAGGCTCCAAGAGCAGCAGTCTTGTGGGGAGAGACATTAGAGTTGAAGTTGAGGCATATAAAGTTTGAGATGCTTACTAGGCATTTAGGAAGATATGCCAATAAGTCAAGGAATATATAAGTCTGGAGTTCAAGAAGGAAGCTGAGCTGAAGATATAAATATGAGAATCACCAGAACAGAAGAGGTATTTAAAGCCATGGGACTGGATGAGCTCAGCAATGGAGTGACTGTAGAATGGAGGAGAGACCAAGGATGAGTCTTATATGACTCCAACATTATGGGTTAGAAGAAAAGTAGGGACCTCTAAAGGAAATTGAGAAGCAGCAGCCAGTGAAGAACAAAGGAAATAATAAAGAGAGTGTTGGGCCCTTGAAACCAAGTGAAGAAAGTTCATCATGGGAAAGAAGTAGCCATTGTGTCAAATATTACTGCAAGTCAACATTCAGATCACTGTTAATCTAAGTGAGACCATTTGAAATTGTCCCATTGCTCTGAGTACTCTGATAGGTTCTAGAAAATTATGCATTTGCACAGTGGCAATTTTTTTGTGGTTGTTAGACTGAGCAGCAACAGCAGTGGCAGAGTGAGAATGATTTTCTTTCCAGCTTCCACAGCCTACACAGAATCCAAAAGCCCTGCTTCGTTCATCTTTAACTGTGTGACTTCAGACAAGTCACACAGACCTCTCCAGACCTCAATCTTAGGACTAGTAGGCTTAGAAAGCCTCTAATGTGCCTTCTATCAACATGTTCCAATAAACAAAACAGTTCTAAAGAAGCCACAGTTTTATGCTTACCTCCTTGTTCCCTGTTCCCTATCACAGTAGCAGCGGCTAACTTTACAGAGAGAAATAGGATATAATACAATTCAAACTCAAATCTATAGTAATAATTTGTGTAGGCAGTAGATCTAAAACCACAAAATGGCCTGACTTTCTAGATCACCCTCTATTCATGAGCTTCGAGACAGCAGACCAGTTTCAATTCAATGAGTAGTACAGGGATTCTGGAATTCATTTTCTCCTTCATTGGCATCTCTAATATTTATTTCCTTTCATGCTGAATTTTGTGACTCTTTCAAAATATGCTTGGATAGTTCCACTACTCTCTTATGTTCCCTTCTTTCCATGATCTTTGGCAACTTTGAAAAAGCCTAGAAGTTGTTCCTGCCAGAGAAAGTTTGTGTCTCTCCGGTTCTCTTACTCAGATTGCAGAGTGCTTTATCTTGAGTGTAGCTGTCGGAGAAGTAAAAAAGGTAAAATTCATATCTACCAAATCCACCAACTTCATAGCTTCTCTGAGTCCATCATCACAAGGGGAAATCAAAAAGATGGACCTGGAAATGGCAACCCACTCTAGTATTCTTGCCTGGAGAATCCCATGGACGGAGGAGCCTGGTTGGCTACAGTCCACGGGGTCGCAAAGAGTCGGACACGACTGAGCGACTTAACTTTAACTAACTTCCCCCTTGAATATTCCCGCTTGAACAAAAAGCATTTTAAAATCCATAAATCAGTCCAGCCAGAAAACAGCCTCACACAGTTCCTAAACCGTTGACTGTTGCGTGGCAATATACACATGGCATTGATGAATCCTTGGCCTGGCATTTCCTTCAAGTCTCATACAATTGATTACTGGATTTTACAGACCAGAGTTGGCTACTACATAGAAGCAAGCATCCTGAGCTCTGGAGAGCTTTGCCTCATGCCTGTCCAACTGCTTCTTTTCTATTTATTTTTATGTCTTTCTCAAGCCCCTTCTCATTTGTGACTGATGATTTTCCAGGCTTAATGTTTAGTCAGATAGGGATTTAACAGGTAACCCAAGGCAAAGATTTCATTGCTATGGACTCAAAACACTGTCATGACACTGGAGAATATAGTTTCTCCCACCTAGTATAAAATTCAACAGTTGTTTGATGGCAAGAAGCCATCTGATGGTGTAAGTCACCCCATATCCTTTCAGTCTTTTTTCCCCTCTTTTAGGTTAACAAGAATTGGCCTCTATTACTTAAATGATCAAACATCTTAACCAATAAATCCTCATCAACTCAAAAAGTGTTCCGATCTCTCCTTGCTTTATAGAAATGATATGAAAATTTATGGTTGTTGTTTAGTTGCTAAGTCATGTCTGACTCTTTTGTGACCCCATGAACTGTAGCCAGCCAGGCTCCTCTGTCCATGGGATTTCCCAGGCAAGAATACAGGTAGAGAAATGAAGTCTTCCAAGGTTTTTAAAAGAATGCTAAGCTTTATCTGAAGAAATAACAGAAGCACTCTAGTTTCAAAGATTTCTTTTGCTATGGACCATTTTTTTAGAAGTCTTTATTGAATTTGTTACAATATTGTTTCTGTTTTATGTTTTTTTTTAGGGGGGTTGGACATGAGGCATGTGGAATCTTAGCTCCCAGATCAGGGATGGAAGGTGAAGTCTACTGCCCCAGCACTGGAAGGTGAAGTCTTAACCACTGGACAACCAGGGAAATCCATAGAAAAGCATTGGTTTTACAAAGCATCCTAGTCAGGCTTCTCCAGAGAAACAGAACCAATAGGGGATATATATAGACAGAGAGACATGGAAAGAGAAATATTTATTATAAGGAATTAGCTTGCACAATGAAGGAGGCTGAGAAGTCCCCAAATCTGCCAAACTGTCATCTGCAAGCTGGAGACCCAAGAAGCCAGTGTGTGGTTCTGGTCTGAGTCTAGAGGCCTGAGAACCAGGAGCTCCAACAGCATAAGTCCTAGTCTGAGGGCAGAGGACTGATGCCCCAGGTCAGCAGTCAAGCAAAGAGGGCAAAGTATCTCCTATTCAGCCTTTCAGTTTGTTTAGGCCCTCACTGCATCCATCCCAGGAGGCCCACTCTCATCAGGGAGGGCGGTCTGCTTTTAATCTACTCAGTTTACAGATTCAAATGCTAATCTCATCTGAGACACCCAGAAATAGTGTTTAACTATCTATCTGGGCAGGTTTTCCTGGTGTCTCAGTGGTAAAGAATCCACCCGCCAATGCAGGAGATGCAGGTTTGATCCCCGGGTCAGAAGATCCACTGGAGAAAGAAATGGCAACCCACTCCAGTATTCTTGCTAGGAAATCCCGTGGACAGAGGAGCCTGGTGGACTACAGTCTGTGGAGTCACAAAAGAGTTGGGCATGACTTAGCGACTAAACAACTTTATCTGGGCACCCTGTGGCTCCGTCAAGTTGACATAGAAAATTAAGCATCACAAAGAGAAAGACACAAAAGATAGTTCAGAATTTCTCTTTGGAAGTATTGGGTTGGCCAAAATGTTATTTCCGGTTTTTCCATAAGCTATTACAGAAAAACCCCAGTGAACTTTCTGGGCAACCCAATACTTAGTGGTGACAATGTAATTTCAAAAAGGCCTAGCTCGATTTGCAGAACAAACATTGTTTATTAAGATTGTTTCTTTGATAGAGCTGTGAGGATGATATTAGGAAGGAGCGAGAGGTCTTCATAACACACTCATGGTGGCTGCCTCTGGTGGCCCCCAAGTTCTGTGCTCTGAATCTATTACCATGTTCACACTGAGGCCACACTTGCCACAATTGCTGTCAGCCAATGACAGAATACAGCACATGCACTCAGAAATAAAGTCCCTATTTCACAGTAAGCAACTCTCCAAAATATAACACTCCTTCTTGATCTTGTAAAGGGCCACAATGATGCTTAGATCTTCATTGTGTAAATTGCCAACAATATATACAAAAATACCTGATTACTATACAGTTCTCACCTCCAAAAACTTACATAACTCTACTTTGACTTCTAATGGGCAGAACAGTTCTTGGAGCTTTCTGAGATGTTACTCCCAGGTTATAACCCTCAACTTAGCTTAAATAAAATTTACCATTTCTTTCTTAGATCAACTTATTATTTTTGTTGTTGACACAGGGATACTAATGCAGACTCACAAGATGCGTGTGTGTGTTAGTTGCTCAGTTTGTAGCCCTCCAGTCTCCTCTGTCCATGGAATTTTCCCAGCAAGAACACTGGAGGGGGTTGCCATTCCCTTCTCCAGGGGATCTTCCCAACCCAGGGATCAAACCCTGGTCTCCTGAATTGCAGGCAGATTCTTTACCATCTAAGCTACCAGATGGTTTTTGTTGACATAAGGATACTAATGTAGACTCATAAGATGTGACATATGGCAATTTTGACTCACAGACTCCTCATCAGGCATAGAGACATTTTCTTAGAACTGTACTGCAGTCTGACACTCTTCCCACCTCTGTCCTCCAGAGGCATCAGGCCTGTATCTTTGTCTGACAAGGGTCTCCATCTTGTTCAGCTCTCTCTCTTTTCCTACCAATTAATAAACAGACACATTTAATCCTGTTTTGACATATGCTTCTCCGAGGATGCAAACTAACACAATCCAAAGATATAATCAAATTGCCGAATTGGAGGCTTCGTGAAAATGGATGATAGGAGTGTCCGTGGAGAATTTGGGAAGACCAAATAAAGGTAATGATACTAAGTAGGGTCCTGCGGGGCTCCTGGGCACAAAGCTTTTCTGTGTTTGCCATTTCTTTAATTACAGGAAACAGCCTTCACTTAACCTCCCTAACCATCTCTGAGTTTCAGGGGGCAGATTCAAGCAGTTGTTAATTAGGGAAGGGAGAGGATGTGAGACCAGGGGGAAACAAACAGTCAAGGAAAACAGTACAACCTTGGGGCAGGGTCCTGGTCACCCCTCCCCCCCCCTCCGCCCCCCCTCCCATTACACACAACATCTTTGAGCTGTTTTGCAGATACTGAAACCCCCTCCAAATAGAAGAAGCTATCAGTGAACAATGGTATGCTACCCACGAACTCATAGACCCAAGACTGGTTAGAACCTAAAGATGGATGATGCCAACTCCTACTTACCTCACCACCAACCAAACAGAAGAATATCCACAAACTGATCACATCCTCCTTTAACTATTACTGTCAAAGCTTCTTACCACCCTCTCCAAGTTAGGACACATGGTTTTGAGCACATTAGCCTGCGATGGCCCTCTTTTCCAAGCAAAGCAATCAAGCTATTCTTTCTACTTCACCCTAAACTCTTTGTCTCTGAGATTGAACTTGCTGTCAGAGTACAGAGGCTGGACTTCGCTTCAGTAATATCAATAAGCCATGCAAGCGTTAATGGTAGTTTGTACCAGGGTGGTGTCAGCCCAGGTTCATGGTAATCACAGCATGTATCAGATTTAATGAGAGATTTCAGGTTTCGGATCCGACCTGCCTATTACTGGAAATGGGGCTACTCACAAGCTAGCCAACTATGTCCAGATCTATAAGAAGGAGAGAATACGTTTGGAGGGCTTCCATAGGGCTTCCTTGGTGGCTCAGAGGGTAAAGCGTCTGCCTGCAATACGGTAAACTATAGGAGGGCTTCCATACCTATAGCTAAACCAACATGGTAAAGACAGGCATTGACTCCACAGAGTTGTGGGTTTTTTTCTTCAGTTAGTTTTAAAATATTCTACAATTCAGATCATGTTCAAAGTTCTAGCATTATGAGATTTTTTTCAATGACAGAGATTATAGCATTGCTATTTGTGCCACTATAATCAGAGAAGGGTCAGCATTTCCACTGCTAACACTGTATTTCCAGAGCCATAAAATTTACAACTTGCTGAAACGTGGCATGCAAAGTCAACCACAAAAATTTTCTAAATTTCCAGCAAAGACTCATTCACATCATTAAAAAAAAAAAAAAAAAAGATAAAAATGTAACAGTTTAGAATTCATTCAACTTAAAATGGTGACTTCTATTATACTGTCAAACTTGGCGAATGAATCTTCATGTGAAGAAGCAAGGATTTTTATAGGTATTCCATTAGAGAGTCACTTAAAAAGCATATTTGTTGGACTTCTAGAAAACCCAACTGCTGCCTAATCTGGGGCATATCACGAGATCATTAAATAAAAAGAGTCTTATCACAGGCCTTTCTGGGGAGAAAAATCCAGTTGGAAAGGCACCACCTTTTCTGATTCTTAAAGATAACGGAGATGCTGAACTTAGTCTAAGGAAAAAAAAAAAGGGAAATGAGGGCAAAAATGTTGACACTTAGTGTCTCCTAACAATGCTCCTGGGTTACTCCTTGTTCCCATCAGAGAGTGGACTTAAGAAACTGAGTGTGCTATTTCTATCCCTCTTTTACATTTATGTGGAGACAGCATCTTAACTGATACTGCTGCAGTTGAATGAGCAGCGGGTGTCAGTTTAAAGCTCACTTTCCCTGTGGGTGAGAAGTCACTTAACTAAAAGTTTCAGCAGTGCCTTGGGGACACAACAAGGGACGCTCTCACACCCTGACCACTGGAGCCAAGGACTGGAGGAAGTGGGAAGGTGGAGTGGGGGTTTCCACCCACACAGAATGAGTGCTTGTCATTTCCTCAAATTCCCTGAGACCACCCACAGGCATGAAGGATGGTGAACAAAGCCTGGGGAATGGAGACTATCTTCAAAAGTTTCCTGGTGCTTCCTGGGAGATTTAAAGGACAATAAGAAAATAATTTGTTGGTTTGTAAGTCAGTTGACATGGCTTTTGATCATTCAAATGGGGCAGTTCTGCCTGGAAGGGATCAATTTTTTTTTTTTTTTTTTTTTGTTACAAAGACTAACACAAACAGATACAAATCAAAGGAGGTGTTTTTCAATAAAGGAAATTCCAGAAAGGATGCCTAGGCTTAATTAAGATATAACCCTTTGTTTCAAGGGCTCTTCTTTCCCTTGCAATAGGAACTGCACTCTCTGAAGAAGCACGTGCTTGGACTGGTGAGATGGAATTCTTCAACAAGTAAGGATCTGTCTATGTTCGGGGCAGCATCTTGGGGAAGCCTTGAAGGAAATCATGCCTGGAGTCCCGTCTGACTTAACTCATCATCACAGTCCTTCATCACAACATAATGAGTGTTATTACTTCCTCATGTGGCCTGTGGGCTTCGTTAATTAAAGAATGGAAAGGTAAGTAAGATCCAACCTTTTGCTTTTAATTAATCAAACGATGTGTTTTCCATCCTCAAGTTGCTGGGCAGCAAGTAAAGAATTTAGTCTGCCTTCTAATACTCAAAAGAGTTTAGTGAAAAAACTCAGCTGCTGGTCTGAGATTGTAGAGACAACACAACAGACAGCCGACTGTTTTTTCCTTCCAAATTCTAAGCTGCTTGTATTGCCCACGTTGCTGCTCGCCACACAGTAATCACCGAGGAAAAGAAAAGATTGTCCTCTAACATCTCAACAGTATAAACAAAACCTTCTTAAAGAAATGGGGCTTCCAAGGAGGTGCGATGGTAAGGAATCCGCCTGCCAGTGCAGGAGACTCAGGAGACACAGGTTTGATCCTTGGGTGTGGAAGATCCCCTGGAGTGAAAAATGGCAACCTGCTCCTGTATTCTTGCCTGGAAAATTCCATGGACAGAGGAGCCTGGCAGGCTAATCCGTGGAATTGCAAAGAGTCGGACACGACTATGCACACACACATGCAAAGAAAAGGTCCATATCTTAAACTTACATTTTGTCACAGAGCTAGGTAATCAGGAAGCACTCACACACAAACAGAACTGGGACTAACATTACATTTACTGAGTGACTGGGCTTCCCTGGTGGCTCAGATGGAAAAGAATCCACCTGCAATGCAGGAGACGTGGGTTCTATCCCTGGAAGTGGAAGGAAGTGGCAACCTACTCCAGTATTCTGGCCTGAAGAATTCCATGGACAGAAGAGCTTGCCAGGCTACAGTCCATGGGGTCACACAGAGTTGGACACGACTGAACAACTTTCACTTCACTTCACTTTTATTATACCAAAAACCATTCTCTTTTTGTCATATTAGCTGCCTTCCTGTTCTTTGACTCACTGAAACTTCTGGCTTTTAGATCATCCCTTCACATGCAAACACTCTCTACACTTTAAGGAAAGATATTATTACCTGGAAGGAAATAATAATAACATCAGCCCATTAACAAGCCTTATATTTTAGCAAAGGCAGCACCTCAGAGAGTTAGCAGGGCACGACTGTATTTCCTTCTGGAGGGAAGGTAGGAAAAGCGCAGAGCCGGGTTGGTGAACAAGTTTTATCCAGCGTGCCAGCCCTCACCATTAGTGTTGCCGCCTGCTTCCTAGAGCTCTGCTTTGAAGAGTCTAGAGGCAGATCAGCTCTGTAGGAAAAAGAACGGCAGTTGTTTAGCCTTCCTGGAGACTTGATAGTACGTGATGAGTGAAGAGCTACAGAATCCTGCTAGGAAAACCTGCCCTGTGAAGCCACAGCAAGAGTCAAGATACAAAGTGAAAATTGTCCATCTCTTCATAAAAAAAAGAAAACTTTTAAGTTTCTCTGCAAGAGAATCTCTCTGCGGGGATATGGCAAGAAACCAGATAGCCTCTGCTATTCTCTCTTCTTCCAGATGCACTTTCTCCTGGGGGATGTCTCACACCATGGTGGCCGGTGCAGAGTCAGGCCATGTTTCTGTCCACTTAATAAATACGCTGGCTCATGTGTAAACATGCGACTCTTCCCTCAGTAGCCCATAGCATGATGAAATAGGCTGGCTTATTTTAAAGAAACCACATCTGTGAGGAACTAGATAATAATAGGTACATAGAGTAGAGACCTCATGAATGTTTTCCTCTCATGGAGCACTTGGGCCCTTTGGTTAAGTCTTTGGAACCCCTAGTCAGAATAATACTTTAAAATATATAAAATAAAGAGTTATAAAGGAAACCTGTCATATTGAAATATAGTCAGCAAAATATTAAAATGAAACAAATGTGATCTAGTAATTTTGGGTTTCTTTATCAATATAGTAAATAATAAGCCAATACATTTGAAATATCGACAAGTTAAATTTTATCTTGCAATAGCATAGCAGTGTGAAGGCAGTTGGTGTTCATTTGATTTGGAACATTAAACTTTGGGGTGGACCTTATCTCTTTCCACATATTAATACAAGAACACTAGAAAGCAGCGTGGATGTCTGGATCACCAGGGTGGTACTTCAATCTTTGGGGGCAGAAAGCTGCCCATATGTTGGCCAGCTACATCACCTGAACATCTGCAGATAGGGCGACTTTGCTGCCACTAAATCTAACAGCAGATTGAATAACAATCACAATTTCAAAGTATGATGAACAAAAATATTATTTACAGATCTCTGGAGCTACTATCTAGAAATATCAAAGTATCTGAGATTTCTATTGACGATAAAACCCTTGATTGTGCCTAACCTTCTGAAGTTTGCTGCTGAGATAGGCTGAAATTTTTCACTCCTTCTGTGTCCAGTTTTTCTTTGTGACTTTGCAATTCCACTCACAAAAGGCAAAATGTACTTCCCCACTCTAGGCTGTGAGCTCTAACACATGACTTGTTTTAGCCAAAGAGATTGTGTGCCAGTGTTGAACCTAGGCCTGCATTCTTCATCACCATGGGAAGAATTTGCCCAGAGTGGTCTACTAGTCCAAGGAGAATGAAAGACACTTGGCACAGAACTGCCCAGCCAGCCTACAAAAGTGCAACAAAAGGCAGAAGCCACTGGCTTGGCTCACTCCGTATCACACAACCCACCAAGGTATGAGGAAGTTTAACTGAGATCAGAAAAGCTATTCCAACTGACCTATAGATGCGTGAGAAATGGGTGGCTGCTGCTGAACGACAGACATGTGTGTTTGTTGTGCAGCAGTAGCTAAATGATAACTTTTTCTACAATTGAAGTAAATGCTACATTTCAGTGAGATTCTGTGCAACCTAGTTAGAGTTTAGTAAGCATCAAGGTATGAAGTTTTCCAACCCAAGTTCACAAATCCTTCTAAAACAGAGACAGAGGATCCACAGCTTAACTGTTCAGGCTCTGCTAAGATAATTGAGATTCCAGAAAGGTACCAAAATAATATTACTGAAGCTTAAAGAAGATATAAAGATAAGTATAGTGATAATCCTAAGAAGGAAGAAATGACAGTATGGCAGCAAAAATGATTTAAATTCTATTGTTGGTATTTTAGAGTAAATTAAAGTTTACTTATAATTTTAAAAATTATTATATATGTTTTCAATGTTTATTAGATACATAAATAACTTGAGTATTAAACAAAATGTCAACAACCATAATTATTGCTAGCTACATTAAACACAACATCAGAAGCAAAAACTCTGAGCATTAAGAACCTGCCACTTCTCATTTTCTCTGAGTCTTAGCCCAATTCTTCCCAGTCCTCTTTCTGAAAACTGACAGGGTGGGGTGATCTTCCCTCCTCAGGTCAAACACTCACCTCTTTTTCTATTCTAGAAGGAATGAATGAGAACAACCATTCATTTTTATTACAATCTTGCCCCCAAGATTAGGAAGGATATCATCTTACTATTATGTCCAGAAAAAGACTTTCATGATAAACCAGTACAATTCCTAAAGTCTGGGTTACCTATTTTAAACTTCATTATGTGTGATGGTTAATTTTATGTGTCAACTTGACTGGCCACAGGGGGCTCAGATTAACATTATTTCTGGGTTTGTCTGTGAGGGTGTTTCTGGATGAGATGAGCATTTGTGGGGGGTTTTCTTCCAAGTTTACTGAGGTATCATTGACATACAGTACTGTACAAGTTTAAGGTAAACAGCATAATGAATTGACTTAGATACATCATGAAATGACTACCACAATACATTAGTGAACACCCATCATCTCATAGAGATACAAAATTAAAGAGAAGAAAAAAGTTTTCCTTATGATGAGAACTCCTATGATTTACTCTCAACAACTTTCATATATAACATAGAGCAGTGTTAACTGTATATTTCATGTTGTACATTACATCCCTAATACTTAATTATCTTATAACTGGAAGTTTATACCTTTTGACTGCCTTCATCCAGTTTCCCCTCCCTCCATTTCCCACCTCTGGTAACCACAAATCTGATCTCTTTTTCTATGAGTTTGCTTGTTTGTTTTTTGAAGTATAATTGACCTAGCACACTAACAACATTTTAGTTCCTGTTAAATACTGTAATGATCCAATATTTCTATACCTTTCAAAATGGTCACCATGCCAAGTCCAGTTTCTGTAAGGTCAACATTTGAATCAATGGATGCAGTAAATTGTCCTCCCCAGAGTGGATGGGCATTATTCAATTCATTGAGGGCCTAAACAGAAGAAAATGTGGAAAAGGAGGAAATAGCTCCATTTCCCCCCTTTTTCCTGCCTCAATGATTGAGTTAGGATATCTTATCTCATGTTCTCTAGCCCTTGGACTGGGATCTTCACACAGACCACCCTGGTTCTCAGGCCTTTGGGCTCAGACGGAACCACATCACCAGCTTTCATGGGTTTTCAGCTTGCAGACTATGGGACTTGTTAGTCTCTCCATAATTGCATAAGCCAATTACCAATAATATATATGTATGCACATATACATTCATACATATCCTACTGGTCCTGTTTCTCTGGAGAACTCCAACTAGTATACTGTGTATAGAGCACCAACAAAATGGTCCAATCAGTTCTAAACTAAGATCAACCCAGTTTTTTTTCATTCCTATCAGTTTAATTTGATACGAGGACCAGAACTCTACATGAGTAATTGTTTGAACCAAAAGATATACATGCCCTAAGAGTAATCAACAGTTTTCAGGAATAGGACATCTTAAATCCAAATTAAGGGGGATAGAGAGACTAACTCTTCAGAGGTCCTCTATAAGCACACTTATATAATATCATCAACAGAAATTTTAACATATTGCCCAAACTTCCACTTCTCTTATTCAAATAAAACAACACTTGGGAAAAAGCTAGAAACATCTGAAAAGTATCCATGAACTAGCAACAAAATAAGTAATATTTCAGCCAAAAACAAGGTGAAAGTGGGAATCCAGAAACATAAGGGACATCTTTCACTCTGAAAATTTACCAAATCAGTAAGTCTTGACCATCAGCTGCCAAAGCCTCAATAGGGTTTAGGAAACAAGTCCTAGACCCTCCCCAGGTAGATCATATATTGGGAGACCTATTGACAAAGCAAGGATCCCAAAGGCCCTCACTCTCAATATAAGGATAAAATGTAAATCATAAACATCACTCCAAAGCACTTAAGGGAAAATTGCCTTCAAGCATTGAATAGAGAGGGGAAAAGATAAGACATTCCTCTTTAGAAACCATGTATTGTTGTTTAGTCACTCGGTTGTATTCAACTCTTTTGCGACCCCATGGATCGTAGCCCCAGACTTCTCTGTCCATGGGGTTTTCCAGGCAAGAATACTGAAGTGGATTGCCATTTCCTTCTCCAGAGGATCTTCCTGATCCAGGGACCTAACCCACATCTCCTTCATGGCAGGTGGGTTCTTTCCCACTGAGCCACTGGGAAAGACTTCTCTTCATCTATAACTGAACCCAAATTTATACCAACTGAAGGGTCTAAAGGATCTGAGCAGGAGTTTAGTTGATAGGGGACCAGGTCCTTAGTGCTCTCAAGTATGAGACAGAAACAAACGCACATTCACCTTGAAAAAGCTGTAGAGATGTCAAACTAGAAAAATGGGCAGCCCCCAATGAAACACACACACACAAGAAACGATGAACAAAAGCCAAAAGAAATCAAACAGCAGAATCAAATCCTCAATGACTTCAAATACCAGAATCATGAGAAGCACAATGTGAAATCGTATGCTGAATATATTTCAATAAATAGAAGAGAGTTTGGATATTGTGATTAAACAGCAAGCAGATTTTAAAAAGAATAAAACAGAACTTCTGGAGGTGAGAAATACCATAATTGAAATTTAAAATTCAATAAAAGGTTCAATAGCAAATAAGTCATGGCCACTGAAATAATTAATGATTTGGAAAACAAAACTGAAGAAATTATCAAAATTAAACCTAAAGAGAAAAGATATAGGAAATATGAAAAACAGATTAAGGTGCATAGAAAATAGAATGAGAAATCAATTTTTTTTTAATTGAAAGAAAAGATCCTAGTACTTCTTGTCATTTAGATATGTGGGCAAGATAAAAATACATTCAGCCATTCAAGGTCTCAGAAGAATGGTCACATTAAGACTCACATTGAAGAAGTTTGGGATGAAGTACTTTTAAAAGAAGGAAAATCCACGAGATGCTGTATGAGATATATGAACTAAATGTATTTAAATATCTTAGTGAAGAAAAAAAATGTATTCTACTGAGGACTTTAAAGAGCACACAAATGCTTGATTCAGCACAAATTTTAGAAGGAATTTTTAATTTGTAACAGAACAACCACTATACACAAATTTTAACATATAGGAGAGAACATTAGCTCACATTGATTGACTTCAGAATAACCAAATATTATAAATTTTAAATATAAGACAAATGTATAGTAACATAGGTGAATAAAGTATCTCGTTGTATTTTTTATTATTTAAAAATAGTTAAATTTGAAGAATAGAAAAAGAAATACACACACATATATATACACACATACACACACATAATAATCCATAATTAAATTTCTAGATATTACCAAAATGATGAGATCAGGGTAGAGAAAGTTAGGGGGAGAGTTTTAAAAGCATAAGCATATGTATCCTTCTATTCTTATTGGGGGAAAATAGAGATGTCTGCTTTTCTAAGAAAAAGTATTAAAAAGAAATGTGGGAAAAGTAGAACAAATTGCAATCATCACCAAAGCAAGAGTGAAGGATCAATATGTCAGTAACAACATTAAGTGAAAATGGGCTCAACTGACATTTCAAAGTTAGAAATTGTCAGGTTGGAGTACGAGTGTGTTGGAGGAGAGGGCAGTGCTATTTAGAAGAGACACATCTTATCTCCATACCAGAAAGCATAACCCGTTCTCTCTCCTCCGTATGATACACACAGGCATACAAAGGTCTCTTCACCCTTCTGTACCTCTGTTTTCTCATGATACGAAAAATGGTGTATCAGCTAAATGTTTTTGTCTATGAGTAATAGAACCCCATCTCAAAGAGGATTGAACAATGAGGCTGTTGACAATCGTGCACTAAAGTCCAAAGATAGGAGGTGCTTCAGTGTATCTGTTCTGTCCTCGGGCTAACTGCTCACTGTCTCTTTTTTGTGTGTGTATTTTCCTTTTTTCTTTAAAGTTGTTATTGGAGTACAGTTGCTTTACTGGAGCATAGTTCCTGGAGGAGGAAATGGCAAGCCACTCCAGTGTTCTCGCCTGGACAATCCCACGGACAGAGGAGCCTGGCAGTTTACAGTCCATGGGGTCACAAAGAGTCGGACTCGACTGAGCACCGCCCATACAGCTGCTTTACAATGCTGCATTAGTCTCTGTTGTAAAACAAAGTGAATCCGCTATGTGTATACACATATCCTTTCTTTTGGGGATCCCCATTTATGTCACCATGGGGCACTGGGTAGAGATGTCTGTGCTACACAGTAGGTTTCCACTCGTTATCTCTTTTATCATTGTTGTTCAGTTGTGTCCGAGTCTTTGTGACCCCATGGGCTGCAGCACACCAGGCTTCCCTGTCCTTTATTATCTCCTGGAGTTGGCTCAAACTCAGGTCCGTTAAGTCAATGGTGCCATCCAACCATCATTCCATTTTCCTCCTGCCCTCAATAATTCCCAGCATCAGGGTCTTTTCCAATGAGTCAGCTCTTTGCATCCGGTGGCCAAAGTATTGGAGCTTGAACTTCAGCATCAATCCTTGCAATGAATATTCAGAATTGACTTCCTTTAGGATGGACTGGTTTGATCTCTTTGCTGCCCAAGGAGATTCTCTAGGCAAGAATATTGGAGTGGGTTGTCATCTATTTTATGTATAGTATCAATAGTGTCTTTCTGTCAATCTCAATCTCCCAATTAGGCTGGCTCCTCTTCTGACCTCAGGACAACCCCTACACTTCTATGCAACCCATGCAGATGCAAACATGCAGAGCAGCAAGAGGCCTGTCTCCTTCAGGGGTCTCATTTAAAGAATAAAGAGATCTTGCTCAGAATCCTCCTAGCAGCTTCGTCACCACGTTTCACTGACTAGGATTTTCTCTCTTGTTCATGTCTATAAACAATTCCTGTTAAGGATAATGTAAAGCGATCATCTACCAGGCTTACCCTCGTTACTGAGGGATGGGACACGGGAAGGATCTCAGTCACATGAAGGAGGTAAACACGCAAAAGAAGTGACGCTCTACCAGCAAGGAAAAAAAGGAGAGAAATAGTTGTTACATAGGCAACCAAGGATGTCTGTTATCAGTGGGGACAGGAATACCCTTCCAACAGGGTTGATGTAAGAATAACGTTTGAGAGTTCTTAGAAAATATCTGGCCCAAAGAAGACATTTCATGAAAATAATTCTCCCTCCTGTTTTCCCTGTCTTTCTCTCTTTTCCTCCAGTTACAGTCTGGGCCTCCTTCTCACTCCTTCATTTATTAGTTTTAGGGATTACAACAACAGCAGCCTGAGGAGTCCCAGAGTGTTTACACCACCCCTGCGCTGACAGACTGTGAATCACCCCCAAAAGCCACAGGCTGATGTTCGACTACTTTCTGGCCGGTGCAGCTGGGACGGCAGTGATCTAATGAGCAGCAGCCTGGTCCTCCCAAGCACTCTGTATACCGCTGTCCTATTGTTCATCTCGTAGAGTCCCTTTGGATGCAGGTTTTGGTAACTGCAGCTTCTCTGTGTTCAGTCATCATCATAATTTACTCTTAAATATTTTGTAGGTTTGTTGTACAATTCAAGTGACTACATTTGCGTTTAGCTCAGAGTTTCAGATTAGAGCCCCATGATTCATAAGCACACATAAAATTTTATAGAGACAATGGCACAGTTGGAATATAATGATTTCAAACACTAATTGAATGGAACTACAGCAAAGTAAAGAATCTTATTATTTCCTTTTATCTAGAGTGTGCTGCATGCTAAGTCGCTTCAGTCAAGTCCGACTCTTTGCGACCCCATGGACTGTAGCCTGCCAGGCTCCTCTGTCCATGGGATTCTCCAGGCAAGAATACTGGAATGAGGTGCCATGCCCTCTTCCAGGAGATATTCCTGACCGAGGGACTGAACGCACGTCTCTTATGCCTCCTGCATTGGCAGGCAAGTTCTTTACTACTATCACCATCTGGGAATTTTTACCTGGTACACTTCTGCAAGTATATTTAGGTTTGAGATGTTAGTTTTACTAACATAATATTAACAAATAGTAGTTATGACTTGGAAACTTGCCAGAAGCCACTTTTCTATGTGTTTTACATTTATTAATTTAATTTAGTGCTTTTATTTAATTGAAATGAAGAAACTGAAACACCAGGTGTAAGTAGCTTATTCAAGACTAGAGGGTTATAGCCAGAATTCAAACCCACGCGGTCTTACTCCAAAGCCTATTCTCTTAACCATGATCTAATGAAAACAGAATTGTTGAAAAGACTTGAGATAGGTTTACTTATTATATGTATAATGGAATATTACTCAGTCATAAAAAGAATGAAATTCTGCCATTTACAGTGATGTGGACAGATCCAGAGAATATTATGCTTAGTGAAAATAAGTCAGAAAAAGACAAATACAATTATCACCTATATGTGGAACCTTAGAAGATGATAGAAATAAGTTTATATGCAAAATAAATAGACTCAGAGACATAGAAAACAAACATACGTTTACCAAAGGGGAAGGGAGAGAGGGGACAAATTAGGGGTATGGGATTAACAGATACAAACCACTGTATATAAAATAAATCAGCAATAAGGATTTACTATGCAGTTAGTTGCTCAGTCGTGTCTGACTCTTTTGCGACCCTGTGGATTGTAGCCCACCAGGCTCCTCTGTCCATGGGGATTCTCCAGGCAAGAATACTGGAGTGGTTTCCACTCCCTTCTCCAGAGGATCTTTCCAACCCAGGGGTCAACCCGGGTTTCCTACATTGCAGGTGGATTCTTTACCACTGAGCCACCAGGGAAGCCCTGGGAATTATACCCGACATGCTATAATAACCTAAAATGCAATATAATCTACAAAAACACCTGAGCCACTATTCTGTACATCAAAAACTAACACAACGTTGTGAATCAACTATACTTCAATTTTTTAAAAAAATTAACTCCATTCCTTTATAACTAAAAACAAAACAAAACAACCCATAGTAGTCTGTCTGAAAATCTTACAGACCAATTTCTCATGAAAATGTCTACAATGTGATTTGAACTTTTGGAAGAGTGTTGACAAATTCCAAATATTACTAAAAAATGTGATTTTCCCTCCAGATCAAGAGAAATCATACATTTTACTAAAGCATCACTGAACTATTTCAGAGTTCAAATCAAATTATGTGGTGGTAGAGATTGTCTGGAGAAGGGAATGGCAAACCACTTCAGTATGCCTGCCTTGAGAGAACCCCATGAACGGTATGAAAAGGCAAAAAGATAGGACACTGAAAGATGAATGCCCCAGGTCAGTAGGTGCCCAATATGCTACTGGAGATCACTGGAGAAATAACTCCAGAAAGAATTCAGAGATGGATCCAAAGCAAAAACAACACCCTGTTGTGGATGTGACTGGTGATGGAAGAAAGGTCCAATGCTGTAAAGAGCAATATTGCATGGGAATCAGGCATGTTAGGTCCATGAATCAAGGCAAATTAGAAATGATTAAAGGAGATGGCAAGAGTGAACATTGACATTTTAGGAATCAGCAAACTAAAATGGACTGGAATGGGTGAGTTTAACTCAGATGACCATTATATCTACTACTGTGGGCAGGAATCCCTTAGAGGAAATGGAATAGTCATCATGGTCAACAAAAGAGTCCGATGTAGTACTTGGATGTAATCTCAAAAATGACAGAATGATCTCTGTTCAATTTCAAGGCAAACCATTCAATATCATTTGTAATCCAAGTCTATGCCCCAACCAGTAACACTGAAGAAGCTGAAGTTGAACTGTTGTATGAAGACCTACAAGACCTTCTAGAACTAACACCTAAAAAAGATGTCCTTTTTATTATAGGGGACTGGAATGCACAAGTAGGAAGTCAAGAAACACCTGGAGTAATAGGCAAATTTGGCCTTGTAGTACAGAATGGAACAGGGCAAAGGCTAATCGAGTTCTGCCAAGAGAATGCACTGGTCATAGCAAACACCCTCTTCCAACAACACAAGAGAAGACTCTACACATGGACATCACCAGATGGTCAAACTGAAATCAGATTGATTATATTCTTTGCAGCCAAAGTTGAAGAAGCTCTATACAGTCAGCAAAAACAAGACCGGGAGCTGACTGTGGCTCAGATCATGAACTCCTTATTGCCAAATTCAGACTTAAATTGAAGAAAGTAGGGAAAACCACTAGACCATTCAGGAATGATCTAAAGCAAATTCCTAATGATTATACAGTGGAAGTGAGAAATAGATTTAAGGGACTAGATCTGATAGATAGAGTGCCTGATGAACTATGGATGGAGGTTCATGACATTGTACAGGAGACAGGGATCAAGACCATCCCCAAGAAAAAGAAATGCAAAAAAGCAAAATGGCTGCCTGAGGAGGCCTTACAAGTAGCTGTGAAAAGAAGGGAAGCAAAAAGCAAAGGAGAAAAGGAAAGATATACCCATTTGAATGCAGAGTTTCAAAGAATAGCAAGGAGAGATAAAAAAAAAAAAAAGCCTTCCTCAGTGATCAGTGCAAAGAAATAGAGGAAAACAATAGAATGGGAAAGACTAGAGATCTCTTCAAGAAAATTAGAGGTACCAAGGGAACATTTCATGCAAAGATGGACACAATAAAGGACAGAAATGGTATGGACCTAACAGAAGCAGAAGATAGTAAGAAGAGGTGGCAAGAATACACAGAAGAACTGTATGAAAAAGATCTTCACGACCCAGATAATCACAATGGTGTGATCACTCACCTAGAGCCAGACATCCTGCAATGCGAAGTCAAGTGGGCCTTAGGAAGCATCACTATGAACAAAGCTAGTGGAAGTGATGGAATTCCAGTTGAGCTATTTCAAATCCTAAAAGATGATGCTGTGAAAGTGCTGCACTCAATATGCCAGCAAATTTGGAAAATTCAGCAGTGGCCACAGGACTGGAAAAGGTCAGTTTTCATTCCAATTCCAAAGAAAGGCAATGCCAAAAAATGTTCAAACTACAGCACAATTGCACTCATCTCACACGCTAGCAAAGTAATGCTCAAAATTCTCCAAGCCAGGCTTCAACAGTACGTGAACTGTGAACTTCCAGATGTTCAAGCTGGATTTAGAAAAGGCAGAGGAACCAAAGATCAAATTGCCAACATCTGTTGGATCATCAAAAAAGCAAGATAGTTCCAGAAAAACATATACTTTTGCTTTATTGACTATGCCAAAGCCTTTGACTGTGTGGATCACAACAAACTGTGGAAAATTCTGAAAGAGATGAGAATACCAGACCACCTGACCTGCCTCTTGAGAACTCGGTATGCAGGTCAAGAAGCAACAGTTAGAACTGGACATGGAACAACAGACTGGTGCCAAATCAGGAAAGGAGTATGTAAAGGCTGTATATTGTCACCCTGCTTATTTAACTTATATGCAGAGTACATCATGCAAAATGCTGGGCTGGATGAAGCACAGCTGGAATCAAGATTGCCAGGAGAAATATCAATAACCTCAGATACACAGATGACACCACCCTTATGCAGAAAGCAAAGAACTAAAGAACCTCTTGATGAAGGTGAAAGAGGAGAGTGAGAAAGTTGGCTTTAAAGTTCAACATTGAGAAAACTAAGATCATGAGATCCAGTCCCATTGCTTCATGGCAAATAGATGGAGAAAAAGTGGACACAGTGGCAGACTTTATTTTGGGGGCTCCAAAATCACTGCAGATGGTGACTGCAGCCATGAAATAAAAAGACGCTCACTCCTTGGAAGAAAAGTTATGACCAACCTAGGCAGCATATTAAAAAGCAGAGACATTACTTTGCCAACAAAGGTCTGTCTAGCCAAGGCTATTGTTTTTCCAGTAGTCATGTATGAGTGTGAGAGTTGGACTATAAAGAAAGCTGAGTGCTGAAGAATTGATGCTTTTGAACTGTGGTGTTGGAAAAGACTCTTGAGAGTCCCTTGGACTGCAAGGAGATCCAACCAATCTTCCTAAAGGAAATCAGTCCTGAATGCTCATTGGAAGGACTAATGCTGAAGCTGAAACTACGATCCTTTGGCCACCTGATGCAAAGAACTGACTCATTGGAAAAGACCCTGATGCTGGGAAAATTGAAGGCAAGAGGAGAAGGGGTTGACAGAGGATGAGATGGTTGGATGACATCACCGACTCAGTGGACATGAGTTTGAGTAAACTCCAGGAGTTGGTGATGAACAGGGAAACCTGGCATGCTGCAGGCCATGGGGTCACAAAGAGTTGGACACAAGTGAGTGACTGAACTTAACTAAGAGTGTCAGCTACCTGCTGAATATATTCCCCTTCCCTTCATCTTAGCACTAGAGCACCCCACCATTATCATCATATTTAGCTCTGCACATGGCCTCTAGATATTACAGTCCCTGTATCCCTTGCAGCTATATGTGGCCATTTGATCATATTACCACTAGCGTAATATGAGCAGAAGGGATGCTTGCAACTGCTGGGATGCTTTCTTATAAGGAAAAATACTTGACCCCACTTCTTCTTTCTCCCTTCCTTCTGACTAGAATGGATTGACATGGATCAGAGAAGCAAGATTCTAACAGGAGGACCAGGGAAGCATCTCAGAGCAGAGATGTTAAGCAGTTTTGTGCTGCGGATCTCTTCGGCAGTGTAGTAAAACCTATGGAGTTCTCCTTAATGCTTATAAACGCATAAATTAAAATATATAAAGGTTAAAAGGGGAAATTTATTAAAATGTACTATTCAAAATATGTTTAGAAGCATTAATATGTTTACTAGCCCACTAAATAACAAGCTCTAAAGGCAGGTATATCATTAGTAGTGATGTGGTATAATATTAAGATATTTGCAATAAATTAATATGATATAAAATTAACTGTAATTACTATTGGTAGCAAAGTCATAGGTACTGAAAATATCCTTGTTGGTTGTTGTCTACCTTCAAAAGTGAAAGGAATACTAAACCTTATTTATAGGTGACTGAAAGATAGCATTTTCCATCCAAGTTCAACAGATTTCCTAAATTCTATACGTGACCTCCCAAGGTGGGGATGATAAAGAAATAAGACAAAGGCTGACCTTGTGGAACAGAGCCATCTATTTGCCGTGGATTTCCAATCTACCTCCTGACTGTTACATAAAGAGGAAAAAAAATCATTAAAGCTATTGTCGGACTTCCCTGGTGGGCCAGTGGTTAAGAATCCACCTGCCAAGGCAAGGGACACGGCTTGATCTCTGGTCTGGGAAGATTCCACATGCCTTGGGGCAACTAAGCCCATGCCCCCCCACTACTGAGCCCACACGCCCTAGGGCCCATGCTCCACAAGAGAAGCTACCACAATAAGAAGCCCACACACCATGACTAGACAGTAGCCTCCAATTGCCCCAACTAGAGAAAATCTTCTTGCAGCAGCAAAGACCCAATGAAGCCCAAAAATAAACTAATCAATAAAAAATAAAGCTGTTGTATTTTAGAGTCTCTGCTAAAGCAGCTTAATCCATACTCTAATATAGTGAAATATTACAGCCCTTCAGAAATTGTCCTTTATCTGAAGTCTATAAAAATCAGTTTCAGCTACTTGGGAAATCAAGTAAAAAAAAAAAAAAGAAAGAAACCAAGAAAGGATAGGGAGAAGGCGTGTCCAGTGCAACAGATTTCTCTTTATTTAGTCAGTTATGAATGACTAGTCACTCAGGTCAGGCACTGTGACTGCTCTTCGATCATTGCTACCAGTTTCCTAGGGTCTCTGAAAAATGCAACCTCAGTCATTTCAAGTCAGAGAAGCTTGGCTGCCTTGTGTGTTTGATGTGGCTGGAACTACATCAAACAACAGCAATAAAGAACACTTCTGAAGGATTTAGTCTAACTGCCTCTCAGTATTTCTGAAGAAGGGCAGGGAAAAAAAGCTTCCCCCAGCCATTATTGTGATTGCTCACAAATTTTCCATTTACTATACAAATTTTAATCTCAGCCCATTATATGAAACAAAATGAAAGCAGGAAACACTTGATCTGAACAACTTTTTGTCATTCTTCAGAAAAGGCTTATCCAAAAGAATTGAAGAAACAAGTAAACAAAGTTTTACTTGTTATTAAAAGACACCAGAAAACCAGTTGTGATAGTACTCTGAAAATTTTTTGATCACACTGCTTGGCAGATCTTCTTCTCAAGTCCCAGAGGAATAATTGGTTTTGTGTAAAAAGGTTAGAAAAGATTAAAGTCAGAGGCAATAGCAATGTAAAGTGTTTTGCAAACACAAAATATCATGAAGTCAAAGAACACAGATAGGAAAACACAAGACTTAGAAAATAACTTCCTGTTGAATTAAGACTTTTTCTAGAAGACTATAAAAGGCTCTGTTCTGTTTGCTTTTAGATAGATGCTAAAAACTGAGGAAATAGACTTAAGAAAATCATATTGATGGCAATAATAGCAACCTCTAATGTTGATCTGGTTTGTGTAAAATTGGTATTATTCATGTTTGTGTGTGCTCAGTCACTTAGCCATGCCTTAGTCTTTGTGATCCCATGGACTGTAGCCTGCCAGGCTCCTCTGCCCATGAAATTTTCCAGGCAAGAATACTGGAGTGGGTTACCATTTTCTCCTCCAGGGGCTGTATTGCTTCTTCCTTAAATATTTGGGAAAATTCACCAGTAAAATCATCTGGGTCTGAGATTTTCTTTGTGGGATTTCCTGTTTCTTTTTGCTAATTCTTGTTATACAAGGAGTTTGCTCACTTCGTCTAAGTCACTGGATATACTGGCATAACATAGGCTATGATACTCACTTGTTACCATTTTTCTTTCTACAGGGTCCCTAACAAGGCTTCTATTTCACTCCTAACAGTAATAATTTGCCTTTTTTGTCTTTTGTTAAAAGCTTATCAATATTATCAATTGTTTCAATGAACCAACTTTTGGCCTTGTTGACTTTCTTTTTTTTTTTTATTTCATTGATTTCTGTTTTTTATTTTTTCCTTCTTTCTATTTACTTTATGTTTAATTTGCTTTTCTTTTAGTAGCTCTTGCAGGTGGAAGATGAGAGCACTGATTTTTAAATCTTCTTTATTTTATAATGCAAGACTTCACAAATATAAAATTCTCTTTCAGTTCAGTTCAGTCACTCATCTGTGTCCAACTATTTGCATCCCCATGGACTGCAACACGCCAGGCCTCCCTGTCCATCACCAACTCCCAGAGCTTACTCAAACTCATGTCCATCAAGTTGGTGATGCCATCCAACTATCTCATCCTCTGTTGGCCCTTTCTCCCCCAGCCTTCAATCTTTCCCAACATCAGAGTCTTTTCCAATGAGTCAGTTCTTCACATCAGGTGGCCAAAGTATTAGAGCTTCAGCTTCAGCATCAGTCTTTCCAATAAATATTCAGGATTGATTTCCTTTAGGATGGACTGGTTGGATCTCCTTGCAGTCCAAGGGACTCTCAAGAGTCTTTTCCAACACCACAGTTCAAAAGCATCAACTCTTCAGCACTCAGCTTTCTTTATAGTCCAACTCTAACATCCATACATGACTAATGGAAAAATCACAGCTTTGACTAGACAGACCTTTGTTGGCAAAGTAATGTCTCAGGTTTTTAAAATGCTGTCTAGGTTGGTCATAGCTTTTCTTCCAAGGAGCAAGCGTCTTTCAACTCCACAAATTCTGATTTGTGTATTTGTTATAATTCAGTTCAAAATCTTTTATCTTTTTCTTTGTGATTCCTTCTTTGAAGCATGTTTCTCATTTCTAATTATTTGGGGATTCTTCTTGATATATTTTTGTTATTATTTTCTATTGTATTCTAAGAGTATACTCTGTATAAATTTATGGTTTGGCATGAGTTCTATCTTGGTAAATATTCTAAATGCACTTGAAAAGAAGGAGTATTCTGGAGTTGTTTAATGTAGTGTTATGTAAAGTTCAATTAAGTTAGAGAGAGTGGTTCAGATTTTCTATGTCCTTTCTCATTTTTCGTCTACTTAATCTACCAATTACTGAGGAAGGAGTGTGTTACGATCTCCAACTATGCTTGTGACTGTCTATTTCTCGCTTTATTTCTATTCATTCTTGCTTCATATATTTTGAGGTTCATATACATTTAGCATTATTGTCCCTTAAAGATTTTCCCTTTCATCATTATGAAATGTCTTTCTTTCATTTGGTAATGCTTCTTGCCTGTACAATCTGATATTAATATAAATACGTGGGTTGTCTGTCTTTAGGTACACTGAGCCTCACTTTGATGGTGTTCAATCTAATGTTAAGCCCATCTAATGAGTGAGTGATTCAGATGCTATATTTTCCAGTTCTAGAAGTTCTATTTGTTTTTCTTTTTAGAGTTTTCCATATCTCCTCTGAAATGCCCAATCTTTTTAACCATTATATCCATCTTCTCCTGAAATTTTTAAAAATATATGTGTATTAGTTGTTTTAAAGTTCTATTAATTCCAGTAACTGAGTAATCTATGGGTCTGTTTCTATTGACCGATTTTTCTTTTGACTATACATCCCATTTTCCTGTTTCTTAATGTACTTCATAATTCTTTTGTTATATTTCAAACAATGTGTATAAAAGAACAGTGGTGACCTTTTAGTTCTGCTTTATTTAATTTTATTTTCCAGCAAATACAAGCCTTGTTATCTATCTGGAAGTTAGGATGAGGAGCTTATCATTAGTATTTCTTTCAGAGTCAAGTTGAGCTATATCTGGGATACAGCTTTAAATCGATTGAAATCACCTATGACTAGTCCAACCCTCAACCACTTGAGTCATAACTTTTTTATGTTTTCAGTAGCTGAGCTGCAAGAAGATTGGCTGCAGTTTCATACACTTTTGCAATATTTTGAATCTTTGGATTCACCTCCAGGCAGGAATCTGGAACCTAAACACCACGGGAATGCACAGACCTAAGCAATTTCTTTCTGCTCACCAGCCCTTTCTCCACTGTTATTATCTTTGCAAAGCTCATGGTTGGGGAGGGTCTTCAAAAGAGCAGAAAGAACTACTGATCCCAGTAATCTGTCCCAGCATTTGGGGCTTTTCAGACTTTAATTTATCCTGACAGCCCCAAAAGATTGGAAAATTAGATTTGCTAAGGACAACAAAGAGAATATTATATGTTAAGAGAAGGTTGAAGGACTAGTAGGTTTTAAAGTAAACTAAAGTCTTCCCTGGTGCCTCAGTGGTAAAGAATCCATCTGCCAATAGAGGAGACACAGGTTCAGTCACTGGTCCAGGAAGATCCCACATGCCTCAGGGCAACTAAGCCCAGGTGCTGCAACTACTGAAGCCCACACGACTTACAGACTATACTGGAGGGTAGCCCCCATTCGCCACAATTAAGAGAAAAGCCTGCAAGGCAATGAAGACCCAGCACAGTCAAAAATATACAAATAAATATGCTTTAAAAAGTGCAAAATCTCCAGGCACAAAATACAAAATAAATTAAGAAGCTTGGTTAGATGATATTACTGTAAGCATGAACAAAATATATTAATTAATTTTTTATTTTAAAAAGTCCTCTTGGCCTACCAAACCCATCTCTACCCTGCCATGGGGAATAATTCTGCCCACAGCTTCCCATGAGTCTGCATAGCCATTTTCTCCCCGGAATATTCTAACCTGGTTTAATAGTTAACTTATACTTTTTTCATCTAGAAAAAACAATTCATGTAAATTACACCCCATTTCCTGAAATTTCCCTCCAATTAAGATTCTGGTGATAAACTCCAATATAAGGCTTTGGCACAGTATTAGTGATTTTGATACAAAAATAATATTTTCATGTCTTTACAGTCACCAACACTCCTCCAGAGGTATATTAGTCTGCTAGGGCTGCCATAATAAAATACCATAGATGGTGGTTTAAACAAGACAAAGTTATTTTCTCTTAGTTGTAGAAGCCAGATGTCCAAGATTTAGGTTCCAGTTGATACAGTTTCCAGTGAGGACTTTCTTCCTGGCTTGTAGATGGTCATCTTCTCATTATGTCCTCACATGGTTTTTCCTCCATATGTTTACAGGAAAACAGAGCTTATAAAGCTTTATAAGAGGTACTAGATAACTTGCTAGGACACTAATCCTACTGAAGCAGGACCCTCCGTTATGACCTCATTCAACCTAAACTACTTCCTTAAAGGTCCCATCACCAAATTCAACCACACTGATGTGAGATTCAACACATAAATTTGGGGTGGGGGGGGCACAAACATTTAGTCTAAAACAAAAGGTATTTGGATATTACACTGTTTGATTCTTGATGTAATTCTTTTCCCATCTTCCTTCTGTAATCTTTCTCTCTTTCATACAAACATCCACACTTACATGCCCATTCACACAGTGTTTTATGGAAAAATCTCTATCATTAAGATACCCAAAGCTTAAAAGTAGAGGCTAACCACATGATAATATGTGAAATGGCAAGACATGGTTTGTGGCATACACTTTCATCTCAGAAAACATAGATTTATGCTGTTATAGAAATGACTTATGGTTCAATTACTATAAAACAGAATTGTTACAGAAAGCTTTTGCTTTCACCCTAAAATACACCACGGGTCAGTTCAGTCCAGGGAAAACAAAATCATAAGCCCTTTTCTCCACTCTGCTCCTGAAAGATGTAGTCTCATCAAATGTTTCAGGAACATCTTCCATACTAATTCTAACCCATTTTAACAAAGCAGTATTTTTGTAAAAACCCCAGAAAAAGTGGTGAAATAAAAATCTGTCTTCAGTGTTGCTTTTCTATCTTGCACTGCTCCCTACTCTTACAAGGTAAGGGTCTAGGAAGAGGGTATAATATATGGCTAAGAGTGCTGGCTTTGGAAACAGATATGGATTCCATTAATAATTCTCATCACCTACTGTGTGACCTTTAGTAACAAGGTAGTTAAACCTTTAGATAAGGTAGCTACACTTTTAATGCCTCAGTTTTCTCATTCATTGATGGAACATTTAGTGAGGAATAATTATATGTCAGATACTCTAATAGGCACTGAAAATACCAAAAAAGAAAAAAAGGTGTGAAGTCCCTGCCATCCCAGGGCTCAAAATAGGAATACTAACACATATTTCAGAAGATTCTTTTAAAGGATTACATAAGTCCTTCTTAGTTACAACTGCATATTAAACTCCCCAGGGAGCTTTAAAAAAAATACTGATGCTGTGTAGCTATTTAACCTCTCAGGACCAGTTACTTCAGAATCTCTGCAGGGAAGGCCTAGACAATGGTATTTCTTTAAAACTGCCCAGGGAATTCTAATGTGCAGCCAGAGTAGAAAACAACTCGAATTACATAAAGCCATGGCAAGACTAAGAACTCAATAAATTGTATTAATAGGATAACCTTTGTAAGCTCAAGGTACTATAGGAGGTAGACAAACTCAAAGTAACAGCATCCAACAGGAAAAGAAAACTGAAACAAATACAAATCTTTTACTGAGTCAAAAATACCAAAGAAGAAAGAGAGAGCGATAGGAGATGAGATCAAAAAGTTCCCAGGATATGATCAACTACTATTTAACAAGGGAGCCAAGAATACTCAATGGAGAAGAAGCAGTCTCGTCAATAAATGACACTGGGGAAACTATGATATTCATATGCAAAAGAATGAGACTGGACCCCTGGCTTACGCCACTCACGAAAATTAACTCAAAACAGATTAAAGACTTAAATGTAATACCTGAAACCACAAAATTCCTAGAAGAAAGCACAGGGTAAAATCTCTTTGACACTGGTCTCAGCAATGATTTCTTTTTGGATTTGACACCTAAAGCACAAGTAAGAAAATAAACAATAAACTGAAGAGACTACATCAAATGAAAAAGCTTCCACATAGCAAAAGAAACAATCAACAAAATGAAAAGGCAACATACAGAATGAGAGAAAATATTTACAAACCACAATTCTTATAAGAGGTTAATAGCCAAAACATATACGAATCCATATGCCCCAGTAGAAAAACCAGTTTAAAAATTGGCAGTGGACCTGAATAGACATTTTCTCAAAGAAGATATTCGAACAACAAACAAGGACATGAAAAGATGCTAAGCAACACAGATCATCAGAGAAATGCAAATTAATTCACAAGATATCACCTCATACCTGTTAGAATGACTATCATCAAAAAGACAGGAGATAACAAGTGTTGGTGAGGATGTAGAAAAATGGGAACTCTTGTACACTGTTGGGAGAAATATAAATTGGTGCTCTACCATGGAAATCAGTATGGAGGTGCTCAAATAATTAAGAATAGATTTACCATATAATACAGCAACTACATTTCTGGATATATACCCAAAAGAAATGAAATCACTATCACAAAGCTATATCTGTACCTCCAGGGTCACAGCACTGATATTTATGATAGCCAAGACATGGAAACAATCTAAGTGTCCATGAACAGATGAATGGATAAAGAAGATGTGGCATAAACACACACACAGACACTGGAATATTATTCAGTCACAAAAAGAAGGAAGTCCAGCCATTTGCAGCAATTTGGATGGACCTTGATAGCACTGGATTTCCCTCCTAACTCAGTTGGTAAGGAATCTGCCTGCAGTGCAGGAGACCCCAGTTCGACTCCTGGGTTGGGAAGATTTGCTGGAGAAGGGATAGGCTACCCACCCCAGTATTCTTGGGCTTCCCTTGGGCTTAGCTGGTAAAGAATCCACATGCAATGTGGGAGACCTGGGTTCGATCCCTGGGTTGGGAAGATCCCCTGGAGAAGGGAAAGTCTACCCACTCCAGTATTCTGGCCTGGAGAATTCCATGGACTGTATAGTCCATGGGGTTGCAAAGAGTCAGACAGGACTGAGCAACTTTCATTTGATAGCATTACACTAAGAGAAAGAAGTCAAGAGAAAGACAAATACTATGTGATCTCAATTATATGTGAAATCTAAAAGAAAAAAAGAACTGATAGAGACAAATAACAAATTAGTGGCTGACAGAGGTGAAGGGTTGGGGTGAGTGAAATGGGTGCAGGTGATCAAAAGATACAAACTGCCAGTTACAAGAAAAGTTAGTTCTGGGAATGTAATGTACAGCATAGTGACAATAGTTAATGCCACTGTGTTGTATTCTTGAAAGTTGCTAAGAGAGTAAATACGAAGTGTTCTCATAAGAGAACACTCATCATTCTCATAAATATGAAGTGTTCTCATCACCACGTTAACGGCAATAATTTTGCAATCTGTATACATACAGATGATTTGTATATACACACCAAATCATTATGTTGAACCCCTTAAACTTATGCAGTATTATATGTCAATTATATCTCAATAAGACTGAGGGAGGGGAGAACGGGCTCCAGGATGGAGGTGGGGAGGTGGGCACAGACCCTGTAGGAGCCATGCGATCTGACACATTTTTATGGGATTTGCTCTGGTTGTTGTTCTGGAATACCCTGGGGGGAGCAGAGGCAGAAGGAACCTAGTGCAGTGATCCAGGTAGAAGCTGACAGTGACTTGCATCAGGTGATAGCAGGGGGAGATGTAAGAATTAGTCAGATCAGGACACCTCTTGAGGGAGAAACAGTAGAATTTGATGACATATTGCATGTAAGGTATGAGGGGAAGTAGCCCAGAACTTTGGACTGAGCAAATGGATGAATTCCGTGGCTATTAACAGAGAAGGCAAAGTTGTGATAACTGTTAAAATTAGCGAATATTCTATTCCTATATGGGGGGGGGGAGACTAAGTCTTTAAAAAAATTAATCTTTTTTTAAAAAATTAATTTATTTTTGACCACAACATGTGGCATGCAGAACTTCCCCAACCAGGGATCAAACCCACGTCCCCTACACTGGAAGGGTGGAGTCTTCACCACTGGACCAGCAGCGAAGTCCAATAGACCAATGCCAATTCACACAAAGTGTTAGTGGCTAAGTTTTTTCTTCCATTTATTAACAAACCTTTATTATGTCTACAAAGTGCTAGGCTTTGTGGTGGGTACTTGCAACCCTAAGAAGCAGTAACTTGATCCAGAGGATTTAGAAAGATGGAATGAAATCTGAATGGGGCCTTGCAGGCACCAGAAGGAAACTGCCTTTTAGATGTCCTTCAAGGCAAGGAAATCTGCTCTAATTTCTAAAACGAATTAAATAACCACTGTCTTACTTGCTGTGTGGTCTTGGACACATTTAAATTTTCTGGACCATGGTTTTCTAATTCATCTAATAAGAATAATGGACGTTCAGTAATTATTGATTTCTTCTCTCCCTAATACTTGTCAATTGTAAATGGCCCCCATTATAAAATTCAGGGGCCTCATTTGTCTATGAAGGAAATGACGGAAAATTCTGTTTGACTCCCCCAGAGGTTCTGTGTGGATGATCTGATACTGGAGTAGTTCCCATTCTGAGATGGGAACTGTGTTCCTGCAGCCCAGCTGGGTCCCTGGCCAGGGTGCTGTTCAGGGATCATGCATCAAGTCCACCACAGAAGCAAAGGCTACCAACATTTAGGGCACCGAGTCTGAGCCAGCCCTGACTTCACACACTCACATGCAGAAAGAACAGCTGCTGCCCGGTGTCCTGTGTATAAAGCACCATACGCCGAAGGAGTGGTCCTCCGTGCCTAGGGCAGTGGGCATAGTCTTTCCCAAGTGCCAAGTCCTCATAGACGCCTGAATTCAGGATGCCTGACTTGCCTGATTATTAATAACTCCTGGGCTCCACAGTCAGGAAGGGCGCCCAGGTCCTGCGGCGCCTAGGAGAATCAGTGTCTGCTGTCGCTCCTGTGACAGCCGGGGGGAGAGCAGCACCCTCCACCTCCTGGCAAAGGCAGAGACTCACCTGAAGGCTGAGTGGAGGTGTGGCAGTCCATTTAAATAGCACACCCCTCCCAAGGCCTAACAGCAGTGGTTGTCTCCAGGGAGGGAAACTGGGGGGAAGGGGCCAAGTGTGGGCCTCTTTCCTCCATTTAAACAATGCTGAGCACCTACCTGGGCTTCCCCGGTGGTGCAGTGATAAAGAATCTGCCTGCCAACTCAGGAGACACGGGTTCAGCCTCTGGGTCGGGAAGATACCCTAGAGAAGGAAATGGCAACCCACTCATGTTCTTGCCTGGAGAATTCCGTGGGCAGAGGAGTCTGGCAGACCACAGTCCCTGGGGTCGCACAGAGCCAGACATAATTTAGCAACTAAACAAGAACAGCATCTACTATGTGCCTGTAGCTGTTTTTGGACTTGGAGATACTGTTGTGGACAACAACAATAAAAGCAAAACTCCCCACCCTCATGGAGTTTATTTGCTATTGGGGGCCCTGCTGCTGCTAAGTCACTGCAGTCGTGTCTGACTCTGGGCGACCCCATGGACAGCAGCCCACCAGGCTCCTCTGTCCACGGGATTCTCCAGGCAAGAATACCGGAGTGGGCTGCCATTTCCTTCTCCAATTGGGGGCACAGACAATAGATAATATACTTTTCATTGTAGTACAATTGCTTTACAATGTTATGATAGTTTCTGCTACATAGCAAAGGAAAACAGCTAACTTGGACCTCCCTCCGAGACCCACCCCCATCCCACCTTCTAAGTCATCACAGAACACTGAGCTGAGCCTTCTACGTTACGCAGCAGCCTCCCACTAGCTATCTATTTTACACACGGAATTGTACATGTGTCAATGCCAATCTAACTCGTCTCACCCTTTCCCCCCTTCCTGGGTCCACATGTCCATTCTCTATGTCTGCAACTCTATCCCTGCCCTGGAAATAGGATCAAGGGTACCATCTGTCTAGATTCCACATATATGTGTTAATAGATAAAGGAGATGTGGCACATATGAAAAATGGAATATTACTCAGTCATAAAAAGGAATGAAGCTGGGTCATTTGTAGAGATATGGATGACCCCAGAGACTATCATATAGAGTGAAGTAAGTCAGAAAGAGATAGCATATATTTTTTGAGATAATATACATTTTAAAGGCAATAAAACTTAGTTATAAACATGGAGTGATAAATGTCTCTCACACAATATTGCAATTTCCTGCTTACTGATATGTCTGATTTACTAGAATGGGAACAACTTGAAGACAGGATTCAAGCTTGTTCCTGACTCAAGACCCTTGTGCTTACCGTTTCCTTAACCAGAACACACATCCCCACACTGTACTTTGCTAGTTAACTCATTGCATCAGTCTCTGGTAAAATGGAGCCTCCACAGAGAAGCCTTCTCCGACCAATCTCTCTAAAGACACCTTTCACCCCAGGTCATTGGCCTCTTCCTCAGCCTTATTTTTCTTCGCAGCACTACTCTACATTACAGCGTATATGTATTTGCTACTGTCTTATCTCCGTAGTGGAAAGTCCGCTGCAAGAGGGAAGGGCCTTTTTCTCCCTGGCTTCTTTTGTACCCTGGCACCTACAGGGCCATCTGCTGACTAGCTGAATGAACGGGTGTTCTGCATAACCGCGTGCCCACCAGAGGACCAAGGAGCACAGGCAATCGCATGCGTGTGTGCAAACACAATAAACCGTGTGGGGCTATCACAGCATAACCCCACAATGATCATTTGAGAAAGATAAGGAGGGTCTGCACTGCAGGGCTGGGGGCACAAGAAGAGAGTGTGGGGGGCTTCTGCTCTGACCCCCACATTGAAGGGTGAGAATGAAAGGACAGCTTTGGCCTGCAAGCCTTTCTTGCTTCATTTCCTGTGCCAGGACTTGTGGAGTACCAAGGAGGGATGGAGAACAACCAGAGTGGACAGATCATATTTGGGGATAAGACACTGGATCTGAAACACGTTGAATGCCTGCAGGTAGAGAAGAAACAGCCCACCGAACACTGCTTTGGGCCTCCAGATCTCCTCTGGTTCAAATCTCATGTTCCCTAATATTCAGAACTCTGTCCTTCACTTTCCTCTTCCCTTTCCTGCTCCTGATCTGAACATGGGCTTCAGGGGCCCCTAAGAACTTCTCAGAGCAGAAACTCTCAGAGAACAAGACTTGGGCTGGGAACTCACTCTGCAGAGCAGGGCTCTCCAAAGACTTTGTAGCAAGAACTACCATTAATTTTGTTGATGTTTTTGAAAAATAACATAGGCCCATTTGTACATATTTTCAGAAAAGCACAGAACAGAATTATTATTTTTTTAATCATTCATAATCTACCACCCAGGAAAACCACTGTTAACATTTTGGCATATTTCCTTCAAGTCTTTGTTTTTAGACAATTTGGACCATATTAAATCTGTAATTTTCAATTCTGCGCTTTTCATTTAATATTCTTCCACAAGCTTTTTCTCATGCTATTGGAAATTCTTTGAAATCTTCATGGGAGTTGCTGCAGAAGAGTCTCATGTATTAACTCATCCTATTGTTGGATGTTGATTTTCCTGAAAGCTGAATGGTCTTGGGTTCTGTGCTAACTGAGACAAGGGCCTGGGTGGAATGGAAGGTGCCAGGGCTGGCAGCCCCAACATCCTCCTGGGAAACCTGGGCTGTGAAGATGGAGACAGCATCCTGGAATCTTACCATGTGGAGCTCCAAGATCTGCTAGTTGATCTTGATCTACTGTTTGAAGACCACAGTAACAGGAGCACAGGAAACAAAAATAAAGAGTGGTGGAAGAAGTGCTGTATGATAACAAAGCAAGATGGTGGCCATAATCCATTCATACCCTTAGGTATACCAATTCAGTTATGAGATTTCAACTCTTAGTAGTTTGATGTACTACTCCAACTTCAACTTTGGAGGCATTCCTTGCATTTATGAGAACCAATCTGGATTGTCTGTGCCTTGGAAACACTTGGGCCCCACAAGGGATCCATCCTCACAGGTAGCCATCCTCATGTTGAAATGGTTGGCTCAAGTGGCCTAAAGGTCTTCTCTACAGTCAACAGGAGTGAGTAATAGCTCATGTACCATTGACACTGTTTTGTTGTGTGAGCTTTTACTGTTATTTTGTATTAAAAGTTTATTTTAGTTAAGCCTGCAGCTGTTTTTTGTAGCCTGTGAGCTAAGAATGATTTTTACATTTTTAAAGGGCTGCAAAAAAGAAGATACATATATATAAGTATATATATGTATCAAACCATCATGTTATACACTTTAAATTTACAATTTTATATGTCAATTATACCTAAGAAACTGAAAAAAAAAATAGCATTTTTTTTTCAGCTAAAAAAAGAAAAACATGAGAAATAGACCATATTTTTCCCCAAAAGCCTAAAATAGTTACTATCTGGGATTTCACAGAAAAAGTATCCTGATCCTCAAACTAGGGGGATAAATAAACTCCAAATTTCAGTGGCTTTGCACAATACAGGGTTTTTTTTTTTTTCCTTGCTGTGTAATAGTCCAATGTAGGTACTTCTGGTTGACCTGAAGCTTCTCTCATAGTGATTCAGGGATCCAGGCTTCCTGTGGCTGCAGCAGCCCCTAAAGCCTCAGTGCACTTTGCATCCAGTGGAATCCTGGAGACAAGTACATTGGGAAACGTATGTCTCTTCCTAAAACTCCAGCCCAGAAGTCATACATACAGCTACCACTTTTATTGTCAAGAAATGGTCACGTGGTCACACATGGGGCATGGGAGCTGGGAAAGACTGCCTCTGTCTGGACACCACCTCTTTGGAAACTGCCCCTTCCATACAACATGGCAGAGCACAGGCCTTCTTGGTAAAGGGGAAATTTCATGTATTTGGTAGACAGATTTCTCTACCAAGGTTCAGTAATACACAGTCTTTGTTCATTTTTAAAGTAACCATGCATTAATAATTTCAGTGGATAGTCCATTTTTTACCTATAAAGACGTCTGCTTGCAAGGAGTTCTTCAGCAACAAATTACTCTTACAAGGCCAGGGAAGTGATTGTAACTTATTGCAATTTCAAGAAAATCAAACAAGTGTTAACTGTGTGGACATTGAAAAAAAAAAAAAAACACGGAGCCTGCTCGACCATCTCTATGATCCTTATGCGGCTTCAAATAAGGTCACTTCCATAGCTCTCCCCCATGAAAGTCACCTGCCTTTTCAAAATCATAAAAGTAGAAACCAGATCTGAAAGAGACACGTGCACCCCAATGTTCATCGCAGCACTGTTTATAATAGCCAGGACATGGAAGCAACCTAGATGCCCATCAGCAGACGAATGGATAAGGAAGTTGTGGTACCATGGAATATTACTCAGCCGTTAAAAAGAATTCATTTGAATCAGTTCTAATGAGATGGATGAAACTGGAGCCCATTATACAGAGTGAAGTAAGCCAGAAAGATAAAGAACATTACAGCATACTAACACATAACTATGGAATTTAGAAAGATGATAACGATAACCCTATATGCAAAACAGAAAAAGAGACACAGATGTACAGAACAGACTTTTGGACTCTGGGAGAAGGCGAGGGTGGGATGTTTCAAGAGGACAGCATTGAAACATGTATTTTATCTATAGTGAAACAGATCACCAGCCCAGGTTGGATGCATGAGACAAGTGCTCAGGCCTGGAGCACTGGGAAGACCCAGAGGAATCGGCTGGAGAGGGAGGTGGGAGGGGGGATTGGGATGGGGAATACATGTAACTCCATGGCTGATTCATGTCAATGTATGACAAAACCCACTACAATATTGTAAAGTAATTAGCCTCCAACTAATAAAAAATAAATGAAAAAAATTTTAAAAAAGGAAAATGGAAAGGAAAACTGTCCAAATTTTTTGGTGCAACTCTAATATCACTGCAGCTGTGTACAATTCTTCTCTTATACAAATTACAGTTATCCAAAGCATTTGACTAATGCTTGGGTAAAGCCATAGTGGCCTGCTCACTTTTTGTCTTTTAGACGAAACAAGGCATGCTGTTCCAGAAGCGCATAATCGGAAAAAGCTTATATTCCCAACATCTGTAGATCATACCTACCTACTGTGGTGTGAGTCTTCTTTCCCTGCATGTAATTGTGACTTAAACAACCCTTTCCATTATAGGAAGGGATCACAACAGGGAAGTATGACTTACATTGTCACGTGAGTCCCTTGGAAGAGCAAGGAGATCAAACCAGTCAATCCTAAAGGAAATCAACCCTGAATGTTCATCAGAAGGACTGATACTGAAGCTGAAGTGCTGATGCTTTGGCCACCTGATGCAAAGAGACAACTCATTGGAAAAGACCCTGATGATGGGAAAAATTGAAGACGGGAAGAGAAGGGGATGACAGAGGATGAGATGGGCATGGGTCTGAGCCAACTCCAGGAGATGGTGAAAGAGAGGGAAGCCTGGTGTGCTGCAGTTCATGGGGTCAAAAAGACTCAGACAAGACTTAGTGACTGAACAACAACAATACATCCTCTAGATGTGGTTGTGCATTTGTGTACTTTACTGTACACATCTCCTTGCTAGAGATGAAGTTGGACAGTGTATGAAAACTTGAAAATTTATTCAGTGTGTTATCAACATAAGGAAGTCGTATTTGGATTTTTTAGGTACAGGAGTTATGTGTTAGAAGCTTTCAGGATGAAAAGATCACACGGATTTGCACGTGACCTCAGGTGATTTCATTTTATGATAGAGACACAAGGAGTGAATAAGTCTAGGAAACGACTGCTACTCTGAGCACAGCACAGCTACAGTCAATTCTGGTCTTGCAGGGCTTAAAGTCAAAACACTCAGAGAGACAGCAGTCTAACTGGTAATAAGAGAGGGGAAAAAAGGAGACTAAGTCACAAGAAGAGCAGATGGAGTTGAGCAGGAGGTATTATGTCAGAGAATTTTAAACCTGAGGGTCTGAGTTCTAGAGCTACTGCCGAGTCTCTTGCTGGAGCTCTAACAGTGTCTTGAGGGAGTGAGCAACATTCAACACAGAAGACTGAAAACTATCCATGAACAGTGTTTCATGAATGCAAGCGTTTTCTGCTTGCATGAATATGTTAGGACATCCCTGGGGGCCCAGGGGTTAAGAACCTGCCTGCCAGGGCAGGAGACATGTCTCAGGGCAGCTAAGCCTGTGCACCACAACTACTGAAGCCCAAACGCCTAGAGCCCACACTCCGAGTAAGAGAAGCCGCCGCAACGAGAAACCTGCGCAGCGCAACTAGAGACTAGCCCCACTTGCCAAAACTAGAGAGAGCTTTGTGTGGACAGCAGCGAAGACCCCGTGCAGTCAAAAATCATGACAAATAAATAAAGTTTACCAAAAAATGTTTCTTTGAGCCCTGTCATGAAGCCCCCTTACTATCATTATGTACGATTGCTGTGATATTCATTTTCACTCAGCTAACATAACATGGTAAAGTCTTTAAAAGATACTGATTTTTTTTTAAGATTTGTAATTGTGAAACAAATTCCATGTCATGGGGAAAAACTAAAATTCTAGAAAAGGTTATAGAGAGGAAAACAAAACTCTGCAGACCCACTGGCCACCCTACCACCCCTCATTTTCATTCCCCAGAGGTGGTCACTGCCGTCAACTTCTTGGGCAGCCTGTCAGAAATGTTGATCTGTGTATTGATGTTCATTTTAATTTAATTTCCTCAAGATAAAACTATGGTTTTGTCAGCCCCAGGATGTCCTGGTGACCTCCTGTCTTCACCATGCTTTTAGCCAGTAGGCATAATCCTAAGGCACCAACTCTCCCAGAACATCATCCTCCACCATGTTGGCCTTAGGCAAAATTTTAATGTGAACCAGTTGTCTTAGAAACCCTTCTTCATTCCTCTGTCCCCTCTGAAAGTCTCATCCTTTCTCAGCACACCCTGCGCCCTTGGGCTGCCCGTGACCATGCCTCACCCAGGCCTCTGCTGAAATTGTGACTCATGCCTTAAAAACTGTTCAGTGCCCCATACCCCATCAAATCTTTCACGGAGACTTATCATTTAATACTAGACTGTAAATGAATGGACTTTCTTCTGTAGGTTATCTGTTTTAAAAGAATCTTTTGTTTTAGAAAAAATAACATAGTTAACTTGGAAGAAGAAATCTGTAACAGTGAAATTTACTATTGCTAGCCCTCAAATATTTGTTGAATGGCTTCTAGGTGTCAGGTCTGGAGTTAAAAACTTGTTAAAAAAAAAAAAAAAACTTGTAGATTGGAAGGAACCAATGTCTACTATGAATAAATTCCTGGGCTTGTTTCAGAAGGGCATAGCATGGTCAAAACTGTTGCTGAAGAGCGTGGGAGAAAGATGATGATGAAAATAATAGTAATAGGCTTTCCATGAGTCCAGACTCATGACTTCTCTCTGTTTTTAGTTCCTATCTTGTGGAAAATCTTTGCTGTTTTCACTCTGTCACAGAACAGATGGAACCATGATTTATGATTCACAGTTTATGAAGCTAATTTATATTCTACCCCACTTCATGCTCTATCACGTTTCCCACATTTGCAATATTTTTTCTTTTGGGACACTTATCACAAAAGGCACTTTGGGATGTTGGAATGGGAGAAGAAGGAGGCAACCTCAAGTGGGGGAACTAGTGACACTGCAGGGAACATTCACGTGTTCAACAAATGTTTAGTGAGCCCTTTCATATGCCAGGGACTAAACATCCTGACAATGAGCCTGAAAGGTCTTTACTCTGAAGGAGAAAAATGATGAACAAGTGAATAAGTAAACAAACAGCTGGGTCATCTCATAGAAATGCTTTGAAGAAAATAAAATATGGTAACATTATAAAAAGTCACTGGAGTTGGACAGCATTAAATACGGTGGTCAAGGAATGTCTGTCACAGGAGCTACCATTCGGAGATGCCTAGAGGAAAGAAGGAATTAGTTCTTCAGAAGCCACAAGAAGTGTGTTCCAAGAAGAGGGAGTAGAAATCACAGAGGCCCTAGGCTGGGAAGAAATTTGGAGCACATGAGATACAGAAACAAGACCAGTGTGGTTACATGCACCGTCTCATCCATAGCTCCATCCTGCCCCTGCTCTCCATCCAGCCATTGATGTGGATGCCATGGGGCACATGGGCCAGGATGTTGGCTTTATGTTGTTTTGTGCATCAAATAAAATACTTCCTGGCTCTAATTCAGAAGCTTTAGTGTGGCTCTGATGGAATTCTATTTCCCACTTCACATGACAGTTCACGAGAAGTCAACCAGCAGAGTGATGCCAATAGAATGCCAACCTCGAAGCCCGGAGAAAGACTCTAAACACGAATGGCAGAAGATCTGCAGTGGCTGGTGGTGCTGATTTTCCTCTAATTGAACTTGTTTATAGGGAAAAGTCAAAACTGTTTTCTAGGTAATCTGATGAAATAGTCACAGCAAAGGTGAATATGTTCATGGCAACATGCTGTGTAAACTTTTATTCCAATATCTGTACGAAGTAATAAACTATATCAGTCATAGTGAATATCTTCATCAATACTCTAAGTCTACCATTCCTTTACTTTAAATTGTGAACATTCTTTAAGTCTTTGAAAACTGAATCTTTTTCATAATTCATTTGGCAAAAATGCCTGCCATGAAGTGATGTCACGTTACTTATAGTCTTTATCACAATCACTGTCTATGTTCATACATATCCACCTCGTGCCAAAAATATTTAAATGCTTTATTAAAAGATACCACCCCAGTATCTGCTGAGGCTATTATATACTATAAATCTACCATTTTATTTATATAAAAGTCTGAAAAATTATGAATTCTAAAAAGTATCTGACATAAGGTTTACAAGAGCAAACATGCATTCATGAATTTCAGACTATTTTTATGATTTTAATCTTAATACAAGCACCCTGGAAAGGTCTGCTAATATGTTAATAAGTAAGTGAAAGTGATAGTTGCTCAGTCGTGTCTGACTCTTTGCGACCCCGTGGACTATACAGTCCATGGAATTCTCCAGGCCAGAATATTGGAGTGGGTAGCCTTTCCCTTCTCCAGGGGATCTTCCCAACCCAGGGATAGAACCCAGGTTTCCTGCTTGCAGGCAGATTCTTTACCAGCTGAGCCACAAGGGACGCCCAATGAGTAAGTAGTCAAGATGAACAAAAGACCGCCTCTCTAGTTCACATGCGTGATCGTGAACTAGGCTTAACCTTGCCCAGTGGTGTGTATTCATACTCAGTTGCTAAGTTGTATCTGACTCTTTGTGACCTCAAGGACTGTAGCCCTCCAGGCCTCTCCCTGACCATGGGATTTCCCAGGCAAGAACACTGCAGAGGGTTGCCATTTCCTACTCCAGGGGATCTTCCCAACCCAGGGACTAACCCACATCTCCTGCATTGGCAGGCAGGTTCTTTACAGCTGTGCCACCAGGGAAGCCCAGTGGTGTGTATTACATGCATTTAATTACCCACCAAATTCTAACCTGCACAAGAAAGAACCACAGTAAGGTACAGAATATTTATGACAACACACAGTGAAATTTTATCCCAGTGTCTGTGTGAAGCTGAGCTATTTGAGTCCTAGGTGTATCCTAATAAATATTTATTAAATAGCTTCTCTGTTCTTAACACTTGGTCACACTGCTACGCACCATACTTGCTATCTCAAATGAAAATACACATCAAATCGTGATACTGTTTCTTCTGAGTTCCCTGCCAAGCCAAGGTTGGGATGCCCGTCAAACAGATGTTTGCCATTTCTGAGACTTGCATGACTTTCTGATGGCAAGAAGGAGCAGTTTCCTGCCAAAGCCCAATTCATATTTTGGGGGAATCTGCTAATTCCTTTTTTTGTAATTAAAAAAAAAATAAGTTCAATTTTAAAAAACCCCATGACTCTCTGATCCAAAGAAACACTTTGAATCATTAAGCATCTCCACCAGCAACTTTAATGAATCTGAATCTGTTTTTAAACTCTTTCTACTCAGATCTTACATCTTTTCCCCCACCTCCCACAGCCTCCACCATGATTTTTATCAGTACGTATCAATCAGGAGAATCCATTCCATTATCAGGTTTGCTCATGTATTGACTCAGCCAAGTGAGGTTCAGTCTTCCCAGCTCCCACGGGGGCACCCTAGTCTCCAGTAGGATGTCCTTTTCCCTTAGAGTTGAGGTACCCAGAGCTTTATCTGCTTTCCCTCAGCCTGGCAGAGGACTGGAGCTCAGCCCCCAAAGCCAGGAGCCAAAGAGACATAAGGAATACAGAGAAAGAAAGGGGCTCATTTGCCATATCCTAGGATCTGTAAAATAGCCCCCCGGGTGTTCATCTAAGCAATGACCAATAGGGAAAACTTTAAGACATTTCAGGGCCTTGGAAAACATGACTCTCACTGTACAGATTCTTCAGTGAGACGAGTGACAGTAAAAGGGACTGAGAAATATCACCAGGTTTAACAGTAAACATCTGCTGTCTTCTTCAAATCTGACTTTCTCCTATTTTTTTTAAGTGTAGAAAATACATAAAGGCATTTAGAAAATAAACAATTCCTGCCTCCAAAACATAATTACAGTGAATATCTTCATTTTTCCAAAAATGCAATATACTGAGTTTGGCCTAGAAAAGATCTGTATGAGCCCCAACAAGTCTTCATGTGATTAAAAATGCTGCTAATGAGAGTTTTGTATACACATGGGCACTTGGGTTGTCAAGGAGGGGTTGGGTTGACATTCAGAGCCCCACACCCCAGACCCCTGAACAATTTTGCCTCATTTCCTGAGCATGAACTTAGACGGGGTTCAGGACTGAACTTACTCTGTGTCAGGTCCTTAGTGAGAGTTATAAAAAATTGACTTATCAGGGTAATATTTTAGCTCTAAGGTTGGTTGAAAGATCTATGACACAAAAATGTCCTTCCACCTTGAGTTGGAAATAACTGTAACTCTTGGCCCAGCCTGGTGGAAGGAGCACGATGCCATCTGAACCCGTCCAGCATGGCAGGAGCCCTGCCAAACAGAAGGCCCCAGCCATAGGGAAGGTGGTGAGAACTGGGAAAGAGTTGGGTGGAAGCAGCAGCAACTTGGCCATGTGGCATCTCGGGGAGAGAAGGACACCAGTGACATTCCTGGTGGTCCAGGGGCTAATACTCCACAAATGCAATGCACAGGGCCCAGGTTAAATCCCTGGTCAAGAAGTAGATCCCACATGCCACAGCTAAGACTCAGCTCAGCCAAATAAATAAATGCATTTTTTAAAAAAAGGAAGCCAGAGGGAAGGAGTTTAGCCTTCCCTGCACACACATGTCAGTAGGTTGCCGAAGTCCACAAGCAGAGGAGAGTGTGCAGAGAGATGGATGGGACCACCATGCCCAGCCACGTCATAAACAGTAGTCGGGGTTAGGGTCCCTGTGTAATGACGGCTGATGTGACCCGGGCAAAGAAGAGATACTTGAGGGAAAATAATTCTAAATCACTTTGATACTAATAAAACTTATTCCAGAGCAGGGAGGCCATCTGGTACTTTTCAAATCCCTAATTCCAGTTCAGTTTAGTTCATTTCAGTCGCTCACTCATGTCTGACTCTCTGTGACCCCATGGACTGCAGCACGCCAGGCATCCCTATCCATCATCAACTCCCAGAGCCTACTCAAACTCATGTCCATCGAGTCGGTGATGCCACCCAACCATCTCATCCTCTGTTGGCCCCTTCTCTTCCCACCTTCAATCTTTCCCAGCATCAGAGTCTTTTCAAATGAGTCAATTCTTTGCATCAGGTGGCCAAAGTATTGGAGTTTCAGCTTCAACATCAGTCCTTCCGATGAATATTAACGACTGATTTCCTTTAGGATGGACTGGTTGGATCTCCTTGCAGTCCAAGGGACTCTCAAGAGTGCTCCAACACCATAGTTCAAAAGTATCAAGTCTTTGGCACTCAGCTTTCTTTACAGCCCCACTCTCAAATCCAATAATGACTACTGGAAAAAACCGAAGCTTTGACTAGATGGACCTGTGTTGGCAAAGTACTGTCTCTGCTTTTTAATATGCTGTCTAGGTTGGTAATAACTTTTCTTCCAAGGAGAAAGCGTCTTTTAATTTCATGGCTACAGTCACCATCTGCAGTGATTTTGGAGCCCAAAACAAAAAAGTCTCTCACTATTTCCATTGTTTCCCCATCTATTTGCCATGAAGTGATGGGACCAGCTGCCATGATCTTAGTTTTCTGAATGTTGAGTTTTAAGCCAACTTTTTCACTCTCCTCTTTTACTTTCATCAAGAAGCTCTTTAGTTCATCAAGAGGCTCTTTAGTTCTTCTTCACTTTCTCCCATAAGTGTGGTGTCATCTGCATATCTGAGGTGATTGATATTTCTCCCGGCAATCTTGATTCCAGCTGGTGCTTCTTCCAGCCCAGCGTTTCTCATGATGTACTCTGCATATAAGTTAAATAAGCAGGCTGACAATATACAGCCTTGACATATTCCTTTCCCCATTTGGAACCAATCTGTTGTTCCATGTCCAGTTCTAACTGTTGCTTCCTGACCTGCATACAGATTTCTCAAGAGGCAGGTCAGGTGGTCTGGTATTCCCATCTCTTTCAGAATTTTCCACAGTTTGTTGTGATCCACACAGTCAAAGGCTTTGGCATCGTCAATAAAGCAAAAGTAGATGTTTTTTTGGAACTCTCTCACTTTTTCAATGATCCAACAGAGGTTGGCAATTTGATCTCTGATTTCTCTGCCTTTTCTAAATCCAGGTTGAACATTTGGAAGTTCATGGTTCACATGCTATTTAAACCTGGCATGGAGAATTTTGAGAATTACTTTGCTAGCATGTGATGATTGCAATTGTGCATTGTTTGAACATTCTTTGCCATTGCCTTGCTTTGGGATTGGAATGAAAATGGACCTTTTCCAGTCCTGTGGCCACTGCTGAGTTTTCCAAATTGGCTGACATATTGAGTGTAGCACTTTCACAGCATCATCTTTTAGGATTTGAAATATCTCAACTGGAACTCCATCACCTCCACTAGCTTTGTTTGTAGTGATTCTTTCTAAGGCCCACCTGACTTCAAATTCCAGGATGTCTGGCTCTGGGTGAGTGATCACACCATCATGATTATCTGGGACATGAAGATCTTTTTTGATAGTTTTTCTTGTATTCTTCCACCTCTTCTTAATACCTTCTGCTTCTGTTAGGTCCATACCATTTCTGTCCTTTATTGTGCCCATCTTTCAATGAAATGTTCCCTTGGTATCTCTAATTTTCTTGAAGAGATCTCTAGTCTTTCCCACTCTATTGTTCTCTTCTATTTCTTTTCATTGATCACTGAGGAAGGCTTTCTTATCTCTCCTTGCTATTCTTTGGAACTCTGCATTCAAATGGATATATCTTTCCTTTTCTCCTTTGTCTCTCACTTCTGTTCTTTTCACAGCTATTTGTAAGGTCTCCTCAGACAACCATTTTACTTTTTGCATTTCTTTTTCTTGGGGATGGTCTTGATTCCTGCCTCCTATACAACCTCCATCCATAGTTCTTCAGGCACTCTGTCTATCAGATCTAGTCCCTTGAATTTATTTGTCACTGCTACTGTATAATCATAAGGGATTTGATTTAGGTCATTCCTGAATGGTCTAGTGGTTTCCCCTACTTTCTTCAATTTAAGTCTGAATTTGGCAATAAGGAGTTCATGATCTGAGCCACAGTCAGCTCCCGGTCTTGTTTTTGCTGACTGTATAGAGCTTCTTCACCTTTGGCTGCAAAAAATATAATCAGTCTGATTTCAGTTTGACCATCTGGTGATGTCCATGTATAGAGTCTTCTCTTGTGCTGTTGGAAGAGTGTGTTTGCTATGACCAGTGCATTCTCTTGGCAGAACTCAATTAGCCTTTGCCCTGCTTCATTCTGTACTTCAAGGTCAAATTTGCCTGTTACTCCAGGTGTTTCTTGACTTCCTGCTTTTGCATTCCAGTCCCCTATAATGAAAAGGACATCTTTTTTAGGTGTTAGTTCTAGAAGATCTTGTAGGTCCTTGCAGAACTTTTCAACTTCAGCTTCTTCAGCATTACTGGTTGGGGCATAGACTTGGATTACTCTGATATTGAATGGTTTGCCTTGGAAATGAACAGAGATCATTCTGTCGTTTTTGAGATTGCATCCAAGTACTGCATTTTGGACTCTTTTTGGACTATGATGGCTACTCCATTTCTTCTAAGAGATTCTTGTCCACAGTAGTAGTTATAATGGTCATCTGAGTTAAATTCACTCATTCCAGTCCATTTTAGTTTGCTGATTCCTAAAATGTCAATGTTCAGACTTGCCATCTCCTGTTTCACCACTTCCAATTTGCCTTGATTCATGGACCTAACATTCCAGGTTCCTATGCAATATTGCACTTTACAGCATCCGAGTTTATCCATCACCAGTCACATCCACAACTGGGTGTTGTTTTTGCTTTGGCCCCATCTCTTCATTCTTTCTGGAGTTATTTATTCAATGATCTCCAGTAGCATATTTGGCACCTACTGACCTGGGGCGTTCATCTTTCAGTGTCCTATCTTTTTGCCTTTTCATACTGTTCATGGGGTTCTCAAGTCAACAATACTGAAATGGTTTGCCATTCCCTTCTCCAGTGGGCCACATTTTGTCAGAACTCTTTACCCTGACCCCTCTGTCTTGGGTGGCCCTACACGGCATGGCTCATAGTTTCACTGAGTTAGACAAGGCTGTGGTCCATGTGATCAGATTGGTTAGTTTTCTGAGATTGTGGTTTTCGTTCTGTCTGCCCTCTGATGAGAAGGATAAGAGGCTTATGGAAGCTTCCTGATGGGAAAGACTGAGAGGGAAACTGGGCCTTGTTGGGTGAGGCCATGCTCAGTAAATCTTTAATCCAATTTTCTATTGATGGGCAGGGCTCATTTGACCTGAGTCCAAACTATGGTGGAGGTAATGAAGATAATAGCAACCACCTTCAAAAGGTCCCGTGCAGGCACTGCTGCGCTCAGTGCCCCCAACCCTGCAGCAGGCCACCCTGACCCACGCCTCCCCCAGAGACTCCTGGATACTCATGGGCAAGTCTCGGTCAGTCTCTTGTGGGGTCACCGCTCCTTTCTCCTGGGTCTTGGTGCACACAAGGCTTTGTCCGTGCCCTCCAAGAGTCTGTTTCCCCAGTCCTGTGTAAGTTCTGGCGGCTCTGTGGTGGGGTTAATGGCAACCTCTTCCAAGAGGGCTTATGCCATACCCAGGTCTACTTTATCCAAAGCCCCTGCCCCTGCGGCAGTCCACTGCTGACCTATACCTCCGCAGGAGATACTCAAACACAGTTCTGCCTCAGTCTCTGTGGGGTCTCTGGGTCCTGGTTGCACAAGGTTTGTTTGAGCCCTCTGAACATCTCTGGCGGGTATGGGGTTTGATGTTAATGTGATTTCGCCCCTCCCTACCATCTTGCTGGGGCTTCTCCTTTGCCCTTGGACATGGGGTATCTTCTCAAAGTTGCTCCAGCGCAGCTCCTAATTCTAACTTATCACTTTATTCCAAGTCTATTGCTTCAACTGGAACTTCTGTGATCCCGGCTGCCTGACCAATGCAACATTCTGCAGAAGCTCGATCAGATCTATACCTGAAAAGCTGGAACCAGCTCCAAAATGTCATGGAAACAGCAACTGAAGAAAGAAAGGTTGACAGTGAGAAAGAGCAGCTCTCCAAATTTGAATCATTATATTCACGACTGATGCTGAAGCTGAAACTCCAATACTTTGGCTACCTGATGCAAAAAACTAACTCATTGGAAAAGACCCTGATGCTGGGAAAGATTGAAGGCAGGAGGAGAAAGGCATGACAGAGGATGAGATGGTTGGATGGCATCACCAACTCAATGGACATGAATTTGAGCAAGTTTCAGGAGTTGATGATGGACAAGGAAGCCTGGTATACTGCACTCCATGGGGTCACAGAGAGTCAGACATGACTGAGCGACTGAATGGAATGGAACTGACTCATATATCTGGGATATTGTTAATTAATTTAACAAGTGCTGCCCCTAAGAAAATAACCCATTCTTCTCTCAGGATACTCGATCTTTATATCTCTAAATGGGGGATTCCTTAGGCACTAAGGGAGTTAAAGTGGTGTGTGTGTGTGTGTGTGTGTGTGTGTGTGTGTGCACAAGCACGTATTGTAGACGCAGGCGTTTGACCAGTGAACGTGTGCACGCTCAGTCGTGTCCGACTCTTTGCGACCCTGTGGACTGTAGCCTGCCAGGCTCCTCTGTCCATGGGATTCTCCAGGCAAGAGTACTGGAGTGGGTTGCCATGCCCTCCTCTAGGGGAATCTTCCCAACCCAGGGACTGAACCCAGATCTCCTGTATCGCAGGCAGATTCTTTACCATCTGAGACACCAGGGAAGCTCAGGGAACAGGTCACATATGTGAACATAAAGCCCCAAATTTGCAGTGGACCAAGCAGACTGAAGGTAGAAATGCCAACCCAGCTGGCATAGAAAATGTGGGCAGAAGTGGTGGTTAGAGGCCCTGGCTATTTCTTTCCAGCCTAAATTCCTCTCTTATGAAGAGAGCTGCTAATTCATAAGGCATGATAAAGGAGGTGTGAAACACTGGCATGCCAGGGAAGCTACACAACCCACCCTGCTTCCTAAGGCTACACTCTCTGTGAGAAGCATCTGGAATGGGAGCCTAGACTGGACACTGAGACTGAATGATGAGAGGAAGCAAGGTGGTGGAAGGTTGTGCTGTGTGCAGGGTTGAATAAACATAAAGAAAAGAGACCGCTGAGAAGGATGCTGAATTATCCCTTTGGTCCCAGACTGTTCTCAGAAATCCCAGGCCTGTCTGCAAGTCTGGTGTATCCTAACAGGACATATCATCAACCAATGGGTCCAGAATCTGGGACAGAGGCAATGTGATGGTTATAAAGCTTAAAAAAGAATCCACCACCAACAATGAATACACACAGCACAAGACCTCATCCTTTCCATCATTTTAGCATCAACCAAATAACACCAGTCTGGGCAAGCCTTGGCATGCTTTTACTTTTCAGCGGTATCCTGACATTTCGGGCACTGAAAACAACCATCTGCACTTGCTTGAGGCTTAGTAACAATATGGAGGTCACTAGGACCTCAGCTTTAGGCAGTGGAATGATCAGCACTCAGGTGCTTCCCCTGAAGGAGACCTGAATAGAGAGTGAGAAGGTTGCATCTGCCTCTAATCAAAACTCAGACTTAGGATAAAGACCATGCTCTGTTCAGAACCTGGGCATGTTAACATAATCCATCCTGCAGAACAAGCATGTCCCTCCCTTCTATTCAGGAATTCAAAGACTAAAGGACTCTTGGGTACTCACCTAGTGCATCTGGAATTATAAAGGGAGAGGGATCACCTCCTGGCATTCCTGGAAAATCTGCTCAGCCTATCTTCCCAACTCCATTTAAACCCTCTTGTAATGGGAAGAGCGGCTGCGAGGCTGCTTTCCAGGGCTGGCTCGTGCACCAGAGACAAAGGCCAACTGAGATGAGCATCTCCTTTCACTGCTTCTGCTGCCCTGGGAGGAGGCTGGATTGGATGGACCCAAGAGATGCCTTCCCTGCCCTCAGTTCCAGAGAAGATGGGACTACAACAGAACTTGGCTTCTCAGTTAGACACTTGGCCAAGCAGTCACTGCCTTGGTGCCTCAATCCATACCCAAGACTCTACTGCAGCCAGTATTGACCAATGAGCATTCTGTGTCACCAGAAAAGAAATGTGTGGAGTACACCATGCCCCCACACACTCTCACTACCAGGGGGAAATATGCTCCCCAGAAAATGACTCCTGTTGGGTCTATTTCTATTCTTTCAATCTTTGCTTTTCATTGTTTTTGTTATTACAGTCATTAAAGGGATGTTGTCTTATAGTGTAAGCATACTTAATAGCCTGCCTTGGGGAATCTGCCCCTCTGCCTGAATCTTAAACTTAAGTACCTTTGTTCAGCTAACAGGAAGACATTCTGACCCTGCTCACCTGCAAAGAGCTACAGAAAAAAAGGAGTTAACACATCCCCTCCCCGAGGTTGGCCAAGTCAAGAGAAATTTTGCAAGATTTATGGCCTTTTTACTTTACTTCCTCACCTCCGCCCCCTCACCATTCTAGAAAAGAAACTGGCATCCACACCTCTTAAGACAGTACTCTAGGGCGCTAGCCCACCATCTTCTCGGGTGCATGGCTTTCTGAATCAAGTCGTCATTCCTTGCCTTAACACTTCATCTCCCAATTATTAGCCTGTTGCGAGCTGAGAAGATCGAGCTTGGATTTGGTAACAAAATTAGTGCAGAACAGTATTTTGGTGGAATTTTTAAACAACTTATTCATTCAACAAAAGTTTTCTCACACACTATGCTGGGCTTTAGAGATGGAGTGCTGAACTTGACAGGTCCATGCCTTCATGTAGCTTACTGTTAAACACAGGTTTGAGATAAAACTGGTCTGATTTTATGGACTTCCCTGGTAGTACAGTGGATAAGAGTCTACCTTCCAATTCAGGGGACACAGGTTCCATCCCTGGTCTGGGAAGATGCCACATGCCCTGGAGCAACTAAAGCCCGCACACCACAACTACTAAGCAGTCATGCTGCAACTTACCGAAATCCATGTGCCTAGAGCCTGTGCTTTGCAACAAGAGATGCTACCACAACGAGAAGCCCACACACCACAATAAAGAGCAGCCACTGCTCACTGCACCTAGAGAAAGCCCATGCACAGCAACAAAGACCCAGCACGGTGGAAAAGACAAAGCAGATAAATAAATTAGTGGAAAAAAGTTAAAAACTGAATTGACTTCTAATCCAGTTGCTTATCTTTGCAGGGCCTCTTCAAGACAATAAAATGACCACAAAGGGTTATGATGAGGGTTAAAAGATGAGATAATCCACATGAAGTATTTGGCCTGCTGCCTTGCTCTGAGTAAATGGTAACTTATCAAGGAGGATTATTTCATAAAGGCCTCCACCAGGCAACCTCCAGCTCATAGGAGGCACTCTGAAAGCTGAGCACAGACACAGAATGTCCTCATCTCTGTATAAATGGGCTTTGAGCAGATAACCAGACCCAGCATCCCAAAGGACTGCATCCAGTTCTAGACAGCACAGCCCCAGAGATCTCAGCTAAAACTCAGCATTCACAAACCCGGGAAGAACCCAGCCACCTCCATGGCTGGCAGACCACTGCTCCAGGCAGCAATAAAGCTCCCAGAGGCCTTTTGTTAATTGTCCCCTGAACAGAACATAAACATCTCCATGGCTGCCATTCAGCGGACATCCTGTTTACATGGTGAGTGGGGATCTTGGTTGTGTTCCCTCTTCTCTTTTTAAAGACTGTAATTATGTTTACCCAAGGCCAGCAGTAGGTGCCAGGAGGGCTGTGAGTCGATCTCCCTGGCTAACACAGCAGACGGCTGGCGGCAGCCCCACTGACCCCTGCATCCCAGGCTGGGAGCCAGCCCTGCGCACACCACACTTTCCCCTACAAAGACAGCCATTCTCACTGAGCTGTTTTCTTTCTGGGATGCTCTAGATGATGATCTAGCAAATGCCAAAATGTGTTGGCGCAATGCACTTACAGGATAACTAGATAATGAAGGGAGGGAAGGAAAGCTTAAAGAGCTCTGAGGAAGGCCACCTGTGTTCCACACAGGGCACTGCATGCATTTCGCATACATTGTTTTGGTTAACCCTGTACATTCCAAAGACTTACATATTTTTACTCAATATTTACAGATGAGGAAATTAAATCACAGATTAATTCAGTTGCACAAGGTCACTCTGCTAGTAATGGTAGAACCGGCTTTTAAACCAGATCCACCAAGCTCCCCAATGCATATTCTTTCTACTTCAGGAAGAAACATGAATTTTAGAACTCTTAGAGTCTTTTATGAAAGCCCAAACAAGTCGTTTTGACCCAGCAATTCCTAGGCTTTTTCATCCTTTTCCCTCCCACTGTAACCAGGGTGACATATTTGCAAACATTGATCAAATGTATTTTAAATAGATTTCCATGTTTACTATGGTGGCGTAAGCTGCTTACAGAACAACCTTCCCACTAACTACTATAAACTCTGGGCAAAACATAAAAAATAACTCCTGAGGGTTTCAGAAAGTAAACAACAGCAAACAGGTTGTGGAGGGGATGGAATCTGAAATCTGCAGAAGTGAGAAGCATGGGAGTCAGTTACTTAGTTTTTGCTCAGTTAGTTTGGGATAATAAACTAGAACCCAAAGAAGGAGGTCAGAGAGAAATGACTGAGGTATGAGTAAATGTTAAACTCCGCTTACAACACGTTTTCTCATAAGAACTCCTGTGGCTCCTCTCAACTTGTATACATCCTACTTCCTACTAGGAGACAGTGCTCTGTCTCTCTATTTTCCTCGTGGAGTGTTTTAGGCAACTTCTTGGACAGCCTTCGGTGATTCCTGCCTCCTGGTACCCACCCATTGTGTAACCTCCCCGCTCTTTGAGCAGGGACTGGATTGGGTAACTCACTTCTAATGAACAGAGTAGAGAGAAGCAACAGGATGTCACTTCCAAGATGAGGTTATAAAAGATCACAGCTTCTTTTGGCCCCTCTCTCTCTCATTCTGGGGGAAACAGACTACCACATAGTGAACAGCCCTGTGGAGCCCATGGGTTATGAGACAGATGTCTCCAGCCAGTGGGAACCTGAGGCCTGCCAACAGCCATGAGAGTAAGCTTGAAAACAAATCTTACTTTGAGATGACTTCAGCCCTGGCCGGGATCTTGATTGTAGCCTTCTAAAGAAATGGTGAGTTTGAGGCACTCAGCTAAGCCACACCATGCAGATTCCTAATCCACAGGAGCTGTGAGATAACAAATGCTTGCTGTTTTAAGCTGCTGAATACGGGGGTCATTTGTTACCCAGCAGTGGATAACCAATACACAGGATAAGAACAGATTCCAAGGGGAAAGGAGGGATGGTATGGAAGAGGAGTACAGGGCTCAGGTCACCAGGACAATCTCCTGCCACTGCTCCTGAGTCCCTGCAGACCCCCGGCTGACTCATGAGACTGACTCACCTCATGCACAGCTTTAGAAATCTATCAAATAAAGGTCAAAAAGCCATCTGTATCAGTTCCCTGTGGTTGTTGTAACAAATTACCTCCAACATGGTAGCTTAAAACATAAATTCATCCTCTCACAGCTCTGGAGGTACAGAAGTTCAAGGTCAAGGGGTCAGAAGGCTCATACTCCCTCTGGAGGTTCCAGGGGAGAGCCCATTCCTTACCTCTTCCAGTTTCTGCAGGTTCCAGATGTCCTTGGCTGGGATTGCATCATTCCAGCCTCTGCCTGTCTTCATCTGGCTGTCTTCTTCACATACTCTGTATGCCTCTTTTAAGAACACTTGTTGTTAATTTTAGGGCCCATCCAGATAATCCAGGATGACCTCATCTTACGATCTTCATATAATTATTTTTGCAAAGGCTCTTTCTCTAAAAAAAAAAAATCACATTCACAAATTTCAGGATGTGGGCATATCTTTTGGGGGTTACCATTCAACTCACTCTGGTATCCTTAAATGTTATGTAGAGATTTTGGGTATGTATATGTTAGTTTTCTTTTTTGATTTCATAAATATTATTTATAGCTGAGCCATATTTGACTGTATGGATCACAATAAACTGTGGAAAATTCTGAAGGTGATGGGAATACCAGACCACCTGACCTGCCTCTTGAGAAACCTGTATGCAGGTCAGGAAGCAACAGTTAGAACTGGACATGGAACAACAGACTGGTTCCAAATAGTAAAAGAAGTACGTCAAGGCTATATATTGTCACCCTGCCTATTTAACTTATATGCAGAGTACATCATGAGAAACGCTCGGCTGGAAGAAACACAAGCTGGAATCAAGATTGCTGGGAGAAATATCAATAACCTCAGATATGCAGATGACACCACCCTTATGGCAAAAAGTGAAGAACTAAAGAGCCTCTTGATGAAAGTGAAAGAAGAGAGTGAAAAAGTTGGCTTAAAGCTCAACCTTCAGAAAACTAAGATCATGGCATCCGGTCCCATCACTTCATGGCAAATAGATGGGGAAATGGTGGACACAGTGGCTGACTTTATTTTGGGGGGCTCCAAAATCACTGCACATGGTGATTGCAGCCATGAAATTAAAAGATGCTTATTCCTTGGAAGGAAAGTTATGACCAACCTACACAGCATATTAAAAAGCAGAGATATTACTTTGTCAACAAAGGTCCATCTAGTCAGGCTATGGTTTTTCTAGTAGTCATGTATGGATCTGAGAGTTGAACTATAAAGAAAGCTGAGTGCCAAAGAATTAATGCTTTTGAACTGTGGTGTTGGAGAAGACTCTTGAGAGTCCCTTGGACTGCAAGGAGATCCAACCAGTCCATCCTAAAGGAGATCAGTCCTGGGTGTTCAATGGAAGGACTGATGCTGAAGCTGAAACTCCAATACTTTGGCCACCTGATACAAAGAGCTGACTCATTTGAAAAGACCCTAATGCTGGCAAAGATTGAGGGCAGGAGGAGAAGGGGATGACAGAGGATGAGATGGCTGGATGGCATCACCGACTCAGTGGACATGGGTTTGGGTAAACTCTTGGAGTTGGTGATGGACAGGGAGGCCTGGAATGCTGCGATTCATGGGGTTGCAAAGAGTCAGACATGACTGAGCGACTGAACTGAACTGAACTGATGTGTTTGAACAGAAAAAAGATTTATACTTCTAATTATACTGTCAATGTCACTGAATTATGTTATTTTTCACAAGTAATATTTTCCTATACATCTTATTCTCTATCTTCGTATTTTCACTATGTTTGTTTCTCTGTTTTCATAATGTTCTTAGATACCTAGTTCATATTCCATAGTAAGCTCCCACATGTTTTACTAAATCAATTTCCTAGTGATAGGCATTGGAGTTCTTAGTCTCCACCTGTCTGCTACCACACACATACAGCAATGGACATCATTGTTCCTGTCCCCTTATGATACAAGTGTTTCTCTGGCCTATATTTCCAGGAGAGGTTTGACTAAATGTTCAGTTTCTGTTCAGTACTGTCAGATTATAACTGTACCAGTTACATGCACAAGGATTCCTTTTTTTTTTAAACCAAATTCTTGCCTATATTTGGAGTCATTCAATTTTATAATACTTGCCATCCTGATGTCTGTAAAGTGTTATCTCACTATTGTTTTAGTCATTTTTTCTACAATGACTAGTGAGACTGAACACTATCAGTTTCTTACATTTTTCAATATCTATATCTTTACCCAGAACACACATATCTTAGCATACTCTCATCTCCCTGCCATGTTGGTATTGTTCATTTATGTCCTAGATTATAGTGGACATGCCTTTCTTCTGTCTTTGTTCCCCTTATTTAGACAAGAATTAACTTTTCTAGTTTATTTACACAGCCTGAGTTCCCAGGCTAGATATGTATCTTTGGCTTCTAGTCCCATATGCACTCTTCTGTATTCTTCTCCGCAAGAAGAGCAAGCAAAAGGTTTACATTTCCCAGACTCCCTTGCTCACTGAATTCTAGCTAGGTTCTCCCAGCGGGAGGCACCTGTACCTGATCAGCAGGTAGGAAGATGATCAGAGCCCTTCCATTTCCAACAGGACTTCCGCTGCCACAGTGGTGGCTTCAACCCAGCGTCAGCCCCACGCTTCCAGCAGCGCTGGCAGGGCAGCTCAAGAAGCAGCCAGTTCAAGTGTGGGGTCAGAGGCTCCAGCTCAGGTGTAATAGCAGCTCCTGGAGCTCTGAGTAGAACACCTTTTCCTTTTACTCTTTCAGCATCTTTGTAATCAACTCTCTGCATTAAATCAACTTGAAACATCTAAAATGATTTGTTCCCTGGCTGACTGATACATAGCCTATGTTCTTAGCATCCTAGAATGATTTTTCATCTTCCAACAGCATGTAAAAGCATGTCTTTATGAGGTGAACATTTTTAGACCTTGTATAGCTAAGAATATCTTCATTTCACCCCTTGCATTTCAGTGATAATTTAACAAGGTATAAAACCCCAGAAACAACATACTTGCACTTTCAGAGTATTACTCCATTGTTGCCTTGCATCGAGTGTTGCTGTTGAGAGATGTGATGGAAGTTTATTCTTGTTCCCTTCAAGGTCATCTGTTCTTTCTCTCAAGAATCTTCTCGAATTTCTTGTTTTCTAGGTTCTTCAATGTCTTCATAATGTGGCTTGTGTTGATTTTCCTTTATCTCTACTGTATCATTTTCTTTCTCTCTACTGAAAGCCCTTTCAATCTAAAGTCTTTTATCTATATTTCTATATACAGAGTTCTAAGTTCTCAAAATAATACTTTACTACTTTCTCCTTTCTTGTTCTAGGATCCCGATTACGTTGGTACTTATCTTTTTCTCTTAATTTTTCTTTTAGGCAGTCTTTATCCTTATTGTCACTTTCTGATGCCTAAAGGCTTGGTCTTCCAGCTCACTAATTAGTTCACCTAGGATTTTCACTCTACTATTCTATCCCTCTATTGAGTTCTTCATCTATTGTCTTCTTCTTACCCAGTATCTCTGGTAGGATCTTCTTTAGGACTGCTCATTTCTTTTTTCTATTTCTGATATTTTTTCCTTTGAAGATATTTATTATGCGTATTTTATATTCTTATGCTCTGATCCATTAATTCTAACTTTGTTATAGGTTGTTCAGCTTGTCCTCGTAAAAGTCAGACTCCTCCAATCTCTCCTTATTTTCCCCCAGTGAATTCAGCATTTCAGCCTCTTGGCTAGCAAGTGGCATCAGATGGAGGGGCTAATCAAAGTTATCCAGATTGATAGTTTCCTGAGAGTTTAGAAAGGGGCAGAAAGGAGTGAGACCACTTCTTCTTAACCATTTCAAACTCCACCACCACTACCACACACAACTACAGGCATCCTCAACTAAGAGGTTCTGTACTCCAAGAACCTCCCTCTCCTTCCACCTACGGTGCTGCAATGCTTGGAGAGCTGCATCCCTCACTGGAAATCACCTAGCCCAGTTGGTAGAGGCAGTGGGAGAAAGGAAGAGGGAATTCTCAGGAGCCAGACTTCCCACCCACCATTGGCATTAGTAGCTGGGCTTTAGGTTTCCCGTTGCCTCAAGCTAAGGAAAAGTGATTGTCATTTTGTTCCTGCCCCCACGGTATATCCAGGGCAGGCAGTGACCAGCTTCTAATTTATTTACTTTTCAGTTTATCCCCAAATACCATTTTCATGATGTCATTTTCATGCTCAAATACCTACAATGACTCTCCATGATCCACTGGATTTTTAAGTCCACATAAAAAGCCTTCTCTAATCTGCCCTTTTTCCTCAATACTTTCCCCTATTTGGCATCCTCAAGTTTACTTTGCTGTCCTATCTTTAATCCTAGATAGCCATCACAGCATAATTTCTTATTCATAGCAGAGGTATAAAAATATACCTCTTGATTGCACTAGCCCATAAGCTAAATGGCAGTAAAAAGTGGCAAAATCTCTGTTCTCACTTGAGAAAAAGAAAAAAGTCTCTTGTCATGTGCAAAGAAAGGACACAATCTACCATCACTAAGACATGTGTTAAGCATTTTCATAATGTTGGAGAAAGGTTTGCAATAGAGTGAGCCAAACTCATTTATTTGATCTCTCTTCTGATCAAGGTTTCATGTTTTCAAGATGTCTTAGCAGTGTGCAGCTAGGAAACACGCTTATGGAAATTGATCTCGTGATGTTGATCTCATTAGCAGTATTTTAACAAACAGGAGCTAACTTGTGAGAAAAGCAAAGGCACCAAAAGGTGAAGTAACGTCTAAAGGCTCCCATTGAATAGCTTAACATTCACCTCAGGACTGATGCAGCAGTTCACAATTATGATTCCCTATCCTCAGTCATAAAAATGTGTCCATTCAGTGGGAGGTAAAATGGGTCTTTCAAGAAAGACGGAAAGATAAACTTGTGTATCACAAACAAAATACACGCCTGCTTCCAAAAGGAGAAATAATCAAAACCGTCCAGGCAGTTGGACTAGATTTCTTTTGATGTTTCTACCATTTGCCTTGGGAACCCAAGTCATTTCTATGTCAGCTTGCCCAAGTGGCATGGAGGACATGAGTTGCCAACCAGGACTCTGACTTTTTAAAACTCTGTTTGTGTCTGCAAAATAATGGTGCTTATGTGTACTTAGGAGGAAATACCAAGCTAACAAGGAAGACCACAAATCCACAAAATTTTAATTTCAACCCTTCGTAGAAGTTAACCTCCACATTCATGCTTTGGTATTATGGATTTTCGTGATGACTTTAAAGCTCGCCGTGGTATTTATGGTAATTCCATTACAAACCGCATCTTCATCTTTTCATTTCTTTCCTATTTATAATTGTACAACTGTAATTAAAAGGTATTACTACTACATGCTGTCCTGGCTAAAAGCTTGGCCTGCCAGACTGACAATATTTAAGACATTTCTCTGGCTTGATTTCTTTTCTCCATTTTGGAAGAAGGGTGGGGAGAGAAGGGAGACAGTGGAGACTTTGGTCATTATAACCTCAAATCCTTTCATCAACTTCTCTTTGTTCCTTAAAAAAAAAAAAAATTAAGATTTTTTCCAACAGTTCCCCCCACCAAATGAAATGTTTTGATGTAATAGTTTCCATTTCAGCTTCTCACCACATCTGAAGTGACACTCATTCAGACTCTCTAAGAGCATGCAAAGGACTTCAAGGATTGTTGAGACTTGGACTGAGTTCTGTCTTCCAGTGGTGTGCCAGCAGCCTCTTCCCCCATTGTTCAAGGGGTCCTGGAGGCTGAACGCCACAACTGAGGTCCCTTTTGTCTTTCCCGCTCGGCACAGAGCAGGTACTTCTGTGTGAACACCTTTCCTTTTTCCAACAAGGGATCCCTCACAAGTCCAGGAAGATAATTTAGTGGCAAGGAAACTGAGCGGAAATCTAAGGCCAAGCCTCAAATGAAAAAGAAGTAGAACAAGCTGATAGTTAACCGCATTCATAGTCCCTTCAAAGAAGGTTGAAGCTGGAGAGCCAAGCAGAGTCATCACCCTCAGGGAGTTCACCAACTAGCTGAAAGAAGGATGCACACTCGTTGGGGCTTTGCTAGCCGACTCCTGTCTTCCCACTAGAGAACTGACGCTCCCCCAGCCATGTCATCCTGATGGGACAGCTCGTCACTGTAGGCCACCTATTTGCAGGCTAAACACACATAACCAGGTCAACAACATTACTGAGAGTAAAATAGCCTCTGTCACCATTTTAATCATTAAAATGTGGCCTCGCATTGGGCCCAGATTATCAGATGCCCCCTTCTCTCATGAAAGACTTTTCCTGGGATCTTTTCCTGGTGATGGACTTTCCCTGGGACCATCTCAATCCACTGGAAGGTTGAATCTCAAAAAAAAGGGGGTCAAAATCTTGATTGCTTCGCTTCAGAAAGGATCCTGGGTTCCTCTCCAACTCATTCTCTTTGTCAAACCACAAGGAAAGGCCCCATCCCTGAAGCACTTTGCCTGGAGGAAGGGGTACCACCCACCTGAGACATACAGTGAGTCTTCACAAAGGTAACAAAATATGCTCCAAAAGGACTGACTGTCTGGTCCTCAACCAGTCCTTCACTATCCTGGCTCCATACTGGCATCTCTTGAGTGGTTCTTAGAAACTGCTGTTGCCCAGGCCACACCCACACCTATCTGGGGATGAGGCCCAGGCACAAGGGTTTGTTTAAGCTCCCAAATGATCCCAGGGTACAGCTGTATTGCACATAAGAGGCTCTTGGCAACTCCAAATAGCTAAACTCTTTTTCTTTTATTTAACTGATGTTCCCTACTACATAATAAGAATATTAACATACTGTCATATTTACGGCATATATTTCTCAGTTTGCCATTTTTCTCTATGATTTTGCCAGATATACACACACGTTCACACAGACAGAGATGTGTATGTATATATAACATGTCCACACACATATGTATATGCACATAGATATACACATGTGTATACATCACACATACATATGCAAATATGTATATATACATCTGTGTATAATATGTATACATATGTGTATATGTGTGTATATATATCCCCAGTGTAACTATTTTTAATAGTGTCAGAGAGTGAGTAGAATTGCATGGTAACAAAGCAAATAGTAGCAAGTGCATTATGACTGTGACGCTAATGACTCTTAAATAGAGTGCAAGTTCATTCACAGAAGTCTTGGTTCGTTTAGTGCTGACTTCGGGCCATATACTATACCAAGTGCTGAAAACTCAATAGTCACTAAAATCACACCCAATTCCTGCACCTATGGATCTTACTTAGAGAAGGAGGAGAGTAAACCGTAATCAAACAAACACATGGATAAATACTCTGATATGTACACTCCAGGCCTGTGCTCTGGAGGAAAGGAACGTGGACTCAAAGAGGATGCAACAAGGCACCTAACAACTCAGTGGGGTGGGGGTGGGGGAAATGGGGAGTGGACCTCTCTGAGATTGTTCCAAGGTCATCCCTTACTCACATGTTTTTTATTAAGAATGTTAGCTTCTCTACAGCAAAGCAACTAAGAGTCCATTATATGAAAGGAGGCTTTTCTCCCCCTGAGAAACTCTAGGGTCCAAGATAGACTTCTGGAATACTATGTTTTGGGAACATCTCTTAACACCATAAATTATATTGGAACAGGCCTAATCAAGTAAGCCTTAGATATGCATTCCATATCCGTCCCTAAGGAACTCATCTGTGGTTTGGTCAACCACAGAACCATCCATCTGCTTTGTAAATTGTCTGCAGAGAGTCTTGGAGCAGAATCTCCCCATCTAACAATCTTTTCTTTGTTCCCCAGAATTCCAGAAATTCTAAGAATTCCATTACTGGAAACAAACAAACAAGAACAAAAATACCTACATACTCTACAGAGAACTGGTGATGTTCAAGTAAGTTGTCAAACCAAGGTGCACCCTGAGAGTCAGCTCTTCATTCAATTTAACATTCATTTATCATCTACTGTGGAGCTTCTCCGGTGGCTCAGAAGGTGAATAATCTTCCTGCAATGTGGGAGACCTGGGCTCGATCCCTGGGCCAGGAAGATCCCCTGGAGAAGGGAATGGCTACCCACTCCAACATTTTTGCCTGGACAATTCCAGGAGCCTGGCGGGTTACAGTCCATGGGGTTGAAAAGATGATGGTTTAGTCGCTAATTTGTGCCGACTCTTGCAACCTCATGGACTATAGCCTGCCAGAATTCTCTGTCCATGGAATTTCCCTGGCAAGCATACTGGAGTGGGTTGCCAGTTCCTCCTTCAGAGGATCTTCCTGACCCAGGGATTGAACCTGGGTCTCCTTCAGTGTAGGCTGATTCTTAGGAGTCGTACACAACTCAGCAAATAATGCTTTTCACTTTTTATCACCTCCTGAAGACTGAGTCCTGCTCTGTGCTGAAAATATTTGTAGATCTAAAGCCTTTGAAGACTTATGCAGTTCCTTCCTACAAAAAGGCACATTTTTTATTTTTAATCCCTACCCCCACCCACTCAAGGAGCCCTGCAGGGACTAGCATTCAGCTGAATGAACAAGAACAATTAGAATCCCTGGGTTTCTAGGGATCTAAGGAAACTGATGGAATTAGGGTCAGAATGAGGTTGTCTTAGGGCTCAGGGCCTTGGGGTTCCTTGGTGGGGTGATATGTGTGGGTATCCACTCCTTTTCACTCCATAGGAATTTTTAAGTCCACAAGCCAACAAATTATTCCCCAGGGGACAAATACTGAACCCTCTTGGTGTAGTCATAGGGTGGGGCTTTGGAAAAAATTAGAGACGGAACTCAGAGCTTCTAATTGTTCTCAGAAATTCAAAATAGTCTCTGTACCTTGCCCTCAAAGAGTTTCTTTGAGGGGTTATGATTTTATAATCGCATCACCAAAGGTTGTTATTGAGATTGTGTCATAGTGACCTATATCTACCCAGAAGTGATGAGACCAGGGCTCTTGGGAAATATGCATGAGAGTAACACCCAGATGATCACAGAGGAATCTTACAGAATTAGTATTCAACTGGGGCTTCCCAGCTAGTGCTCATGGTAAAGCACATGCCGGCCAATGCAGAAGACACAAGATACGCGAGTTCAATCCCTGGGTTGGGAACATCCCCTAGAGGAGGACATGGCAGCCCACTCCAGTATTCCTGCATGGAGAATCCCATGGACAGAGGAGACTGGAGGGCTACAGTCCATAGCGTCACAAAGAGTCGGACACGACTGAAGCGACTTAGCAGAGGTGGCAGAAAAGACAGGTTTTACAAACACAAACACACGCGCACACACACACACACACACACACACACACACACACTGTCTCTCATAAGACTAGCTGGTCTCTCAAACCTTATAGAGACAAGGAAACAAGGTGATACTTGAATGTTAGGGCCTAGGACCCTCATGTTGCCCCCAGGGGGCCAAGAAGCCAATGGGGACTTGGATGTAAAGCAACTGTCGAGCTGAAAGGATGACTTCTATTGATTCAATTCACTTCCCAATGATTCAGTGTTTTGTTTTGTTTTTAATAACTACAGTGCTGAATTGACCCTGAAAAACAACTGTACCTGCCATGTACTAGTGGTCTCATCTCGGTAGTCACAGCCATTCCCCAACAAGTCAGGGGACCGCCTGGTTCCCCAAGTGCTTATTGTTTATTATAGCTTGCACTTGTCGGTTAGGTATTGCACCCAAAGTTTGTTTTGTCTCTTGCCTTTTTAAAGTCCTTTATTTTCTACAACATGATAAATGTTATTTTCTTCCCCTTTAAAGTCGCTTTGGGGTTCCTTTGGTTGAGAACACTGACTCTCTGAGAACATCTGAGCTGGTGACAATGAGGCCAAGTGGATCCCTGCTGGAGTGTGGGTTCTGAGCTGACACCAAGGTCCAGAAGAACCTGTGTTAGGCCAGAGGGAGGCACATTCTGCCAGGGAGCCTGCTGTGTCCTGGAGCACGTGGGACAGGACCACACAAGAGTGGATTGGGTTAGGAAGTCCTTTGTGAGTTCCACTTACCCATGAAGAAAACCCCACAGTTGTCACTCAGAAGGATTTTTCTTAACTTTTTTGAAATCAGAGAACTTCAGAGACTTGCCTGGTGGTCGTGGTTAAGACTCCACATGCACAACGCAGGGGGCCTGGGTTCCATCCCTGGTCAGGGAACTAGACCCCACATGCTGCAGCTAAGAGTTTGCATGCCATAACTAAAGATTCCGCATGCCCCAATGAAGATCAACGATCCCATGTGCCACAAATAAGACCTGGAGCAGCCAAAGATATAAATAAGTATTTTTTTAAACTTTTAAGAAATCAGATAATGTCAATGATATTTTCTTAAAAAAAAAAAGTTTCCTCTACCCCTATATCCATCCATATACACAAATCTAAAGCAAAAATTAAGGTATACATATCCCCAACATACACACATATACTAATAATACATCTTGGTAATGAAAGAGTTCTGATATGTGGTTTTTATCTTTATACCCCAGCAGCTAACATGATTCCAAGTATAAAGGAACAGTCCAATAAATGCATGTTGAATTAAACTGAAAAAAAAATCCACCTGGATAAAATATCAAAAAAGAGACAGAGTAAAGAGAACTTTAAGTCTCTTTACTTCTCTTAATTTAAAAAAAAATTGTGTTTGTTTCCAAATTTCTCTTAACAGTTGAAACCATGGTACAGTTTGACAGAATCTTCAAGTAAATAAATGAGTGACTATTGCCTTTTACATGTGAGTCCACAACTTAAGTATAAAATTATACATTTGTAAATGATATTTTCTTCTCTTGTATTCTAAAGGAAATTGGCCGTGCTTTTGAGAAATGAATGTATTTACTTTTTATTCACATGTCAATCAGTGGTTCCCACTTTTCAGTTCTAGTGAAAAGAGAACTGAAGTTTGGCTTGCTCAAGTTGGTGTCAATGCCTTGTCCGATCAATCTGCTGTAATTGATGTCAGGCTGGCAGAGGACACAGGACATGAATGAGCTATGCTGCTGCGGTCAGTGAAAACAGCTTATGCAGATGAGCACCTAGTGTGTGGTGGGTTTGCGCTGGATTCCTCTTCTTCCAAGGCTGCTCACCTGAAACTATGCCATACAATGTGCGCCAGTCGGCTGCAATGTGTGTGACTTTGAGCTAAGGCTCTTTTGATTAATTTTCACACATTCTTGGTCTCTTCACATGCAATGCAACTGATACAAGTTCAAGAATCATCTTTGCCAACTGATTTCTATAGAAAATGATTTTTTCTCTAAAATCTCTCCATAAAATGCTGGCTGCCTGCCTTACGTGCTAACCAGGAAATGGACTCTGTCTCTAGTCTGAATATTCTGGGTCTGCCTTCCTTGCTGCTCTGACTTAGACTGGGAAAGAAGAATCAGAGAAAAATGCAAAAGCAGAAGAGCTGCTTTCTGATCAGAGTCTGAGCTAAAATAGCCTTTCATTTTGTACATCTCATGGCCTGTGTCACACTGTTAGACATTCTTCTGGGTCCAGTAGCTCAAGTATAATCGCCACCTCACTCATTCTTACCTGTCCATTATCAGACAAGTGATAGTGTTGATAATTTTAGGAAATCATGCCATGTCATCAGCCCCCCACTGATCTTACAAAGTGTAGATATAAAATGGCCGTACTGGTTTCTATTACAGAAACCACAGGAGTGCTATTCAAACTATTTAACAACAAGTAACTTATAGGTACTAGCCATTCAGAACAGATTCCTGCAGCAATTAACTGGTAGAGACTGTGTGTTGCTTATTGAAAATTTTTTTTTTTACATTTTCTTTCCCAATACTTATAGCACAACTAAAATTTGTCCTTAATACATTTGTACTGACAAACTAGTAAGGCTGCATCTGCTCCAAGATAGGAAACCATGACCTACAGTGCATGAGACAAAATAGCATAAAGGCGGCCACCTTTTCAGAGTGTGTAGCCCACTTGCCCCCACTACATCCCTGATTGCTATTTGCAGATGTCGCTGGGGGAAGCCACCACTGCCCTCAGGAATGCCAAGTAGCAGGAGTGGGCTATTTGCCATGCCTCTTTGGATGATTGACAATCCACAGCCCTGCCCAAAGCCTTCTGCCTGCAACTTTCCCACCAGGACAGGCCATTCCTGCAGCCTTCCCTGCTCAGAGCAGTTTTCTGTTCTGATTTGCTAGAAGTTTTTATGAAAGAAGCAAAGGATCATGGAGTAAATGACTGATTTCTTTTTTTTTTTTTAATTTTGAGAACTATCCCTCTATGCACCCAGGATTCAGTATGGAAAGATTCAAGGTTATCTTACAGAGCAGAGCTGAAATTTCACCTGCAAGGATTCAAAAACGATCCTCTGGTGATAAGGCTCCCTGGTTTGCTTTACCAAATTGTTCTGGTAAATCAAATCATGAGTGCAAATTATCCAGGGAAGGGGAGTAACTAACAACTGCGGATCCTTTTCAGCAAAAGTTCTAAATCAACACTGAAGAGAATCTTCACTGGGACTTCCCTGGTGGTCCGGTGGCTAAGACTCCATTCTCCCAATGCAGAAGGCCCAGGTTTGGTCCCTGGTCAGGGAACTAGAAGCCACATGCTGCAACTAAGAGTTCACATGCCACAACTAAAGATCCCACATGCAGTAACTAAGACTGGGCACAGCCTAATCAATTAATTAACTAATTTTAAAAAGGGAATCTTCAGAACTATTCAGGAACCACAGCTAATTGGTGCATATGAATGATAATAAGGCAAATCTGATCAGTCATTTTTAAGGAGTTGTTGTTCAGTAGCTGAATCATGTCCGACTCTTTGCAACCCCATGGACTGTAGCACACCAGACCTCCCCGTCCTTCACTATCTTCCACAGTCTGCTCAAACTCATGTCCATTGAGTTGGTGGTGCTGTCTAGCCATCTCATCCTTTCCATCCTCTCCTCCTTTTGTCTTCAATCTTTTCCAGCATTAGGGTCTTTTCCAATGAGTGAGCTCTTTGCATCAGGTGGCCACAGTATTGGAACTTCAGCATCATTTAAGGAGGGAACCCAGTAATTTTAAGGCAGAAGAGGGTGTCAGTTGGTCTGGACCTTCACAGCCTCTGTTAATTCCACAAGTATTCACGGAGCTCCTCTGTGCACCAAGCAGCATGTGTGATGAATGCAATGGAGTACCAGGTTTCAAGACACACAAGAAATCTAATCCCCTTTCACTCACATCCTCAGAATAATTGCTTAATTCTCAGATGTGTTCCCTGTGTAGATAGATACACCATGCCATGCTGTTGCTCAGTCGTGTCTGACTCTTTGTGACCCCGTGGACTGCAGCCCACCAGGCCCCTCTGTCCATGGGATTCTCCAGGCAAGAGTACTGGAGTGGGTGGCCATGCCCTCCTCCAGGGGATCTTCCCAACCCGGGGATTGAACCCACATCTCCCGCATTGCAGGCCGATTCTTTACCATCTGAGCCACCAGGGAAGCCCAAGAAATCTGGAGTTGACAGCCTATCCCTTCTCCAGGGGAACTTCCCAACCCAGGAGTAACACCCGGGTCTCCTGCATTGCAGGAGGATTCTTTACCAGCTGAACTACCAGGGAAGCCCAGATACACCATGTGAGTGAGTAATCAGAGAAAGGGGCCTAATAATCTTGGCCCACATGGAATCATGGGAAGCACTATTACAAAGAAGCCAAGAGCCTTGTGGGGAGGAGGCCTTGGTGTAAACACTTCAGCTCTGCCACTTACTAGCTGTGGCTTTGTGTGCAAGTTATTTGTCCTCATCTGTTAAACAGGAATAACATCCAGTGTTACACATAATGTAAAAAGACTCCCACACTGTGCCATTCATAAAGCAAGTGTTCAGCAACAGTAAAACCCTCAGGATATGTAAACAAGCGGTCAGTCAATTCAGATGCTCAGTCGTGTCTGACTCTTTGAGACCCCATGGACTGCAGCACACCAGGCTTCTCTGTCCATCACCAACTCCCAGAGCTTGCTCAAACTCATGTTCATCAAGTCAGTGATGCCATCCAACCATCTCATCCTCTGTCATCCCCTTCTCCTCCTGCCTTCAATCTTTCCCAGCATCACGGTCTTTTCCAACAAATCAGTTCTTAGCATCACGTGGCCAAAGTATTGGAGCTTCAGCTTCAGCATCTGTCCTTCCAAAGAATATTCAGGACTGATTTTCTTTATGACTTACTGGTTTGATCCCCTTACAGTCCAAGGGACTCAATATGAAACTAACAGAGCAGATGCTCAGTTCACAAGGCATAAGCCCTCAAACAGGCCCTGTGTTGTCTGAGGAGCCACAGGAGGAGTCAGGGAGAAAGGTCTCAGATTTTTGAAGCGAGTGAGTGAATACCAAGGACCAGCCATGTTAGTTACTTTATTCCACTTCATCCTCACAACAGTCCTGTGAGGTGGGAACTGCCCCCATGTTACAAATGAGGAAACTGAGGTTATGCAAAGTTGACCTGACCAAGGTCACACAGCAAGACAGGAGTCCAGCTTTATCTGACTCCAGTGTGAGTGCTTTTTCCTCTGAGTCCACTGGCTCTCAAAGTCCAGGCTCAGAAGAGCAGTATCAGCACCAGTTGGGAACTTCTTAGACACATGTACCCTCAGCCCCTCCCCAAACCCACTGAGTCAGAAACTCGAGAAGTGGGACCCAGGCATCTGTGTTTCACCGAGCCCGGCAGATGATTCTGATGCACACTCCGGTTTGGGAACCACTGCCCTGAGCCGTGCATTCCCTCTTCAGTGAGGATCCGGCTCCTTATTCTGTATTTAACACAAAGCAGGGAAGAAAGTCCTTGGGTTCAGAACGCGAGCTTTCACTGACTTCTCAGCAATGATGAATCAAGCATCCTAAACAAGCCCCCTCTTGCGCCACTTCAGCCCAAGACGCACATAGTGAGAAAAAGTAGAAATTAATGCTAGGAACCATTTTTCATATTTTTAAGTCCCTTGAGCATCCCTCTGTAGGTAGCAAAGCTTTCCAGCCTACTGCTGTCACAATTGGTGGCATCACCCTCTACCATGCTACCTGATCTTGGGCAACATGACACATTTAAGAAGCTCCTACTGGGTGCCAGACTGAAAGAAGAGTGGGGAACAAAACCAGCAAAGCCTCCCCTCAAGGAGCATACGATCTGATTCCTCCTGGCATGGGACACCGTTGACCTTCCCTAGAATCCCTGAACTCTCAAGACAGGGGACCAGTTAGGAATCCCCTCCTCTTCTATCTGCTCACCACCACCACCCACCTTTTTTAGGATGGAAATAGCTATAACTCCTAAACAAAGATGTTATCAGGACAAACAAGACAATTTACTCAAAGCCTCCCCAGTTCACACACAGCTTATCCACCCAAGTGGTATCGCTGGCCAAACAAGCAGTGATCAGAGAGAAGCTAGTTTAGCTTGGAGGAGCAGTTTTCCAAGCAATCACTGACCAGGAGCCCAAGACTCTGAAATCATTCTGGCCCTCAGGCTGTATACGCATGGACCTCGACGTGGGTCTGAAAAATCAAGCCAGGACCCATGGCCGTGGGTACTTTGGTTTTCTGAGTTCTATGGGTAATGGATGCCAGAGACATTAGAAACCATCAGCCTTGCTGGCTAAAGGGCACAACTCCTGAATATGCTCTTTATTGACTATATAAGAATCATATTGCTTCCCATGGAAAATAAGTACTATTTGAACAATAAAAGCACCCCTAATGCATATTCCACCTGCTGCCAGCCAGGGCTTTGAAAGCCTTTACCTTCACTGAACGATTCCAGCTGGCATTCTCCTTTGTGTTGGCTGTTATGGGCTGTAAAGACAGATCCATAGGTGAAGGTCAGTTTTTTAAGAAAATGGAGAAATCTTGCCCTCTCAACTCGACACACATTTCTCTTTTCTTCCCCCTTTCCTACTGGAATTAATGGGGATCAAGTTCACTAAAGAATCAACTTTAAAGCTTTTAGGTAATTCTGGCCTGTACACTGACTGACTAGAAAACTCACTTCATCTGAAAGAGGGGAATCAATATATGGGGGAGGAGGGGTGATGTGTTTATAATATTTTTGTTTTCCTGCCCCTTGTTTAACTCACAGGCAATTTCCAGAATAAAATTCTTACATGTTTTTTCCATCAAGTGGAGAACTTGAATCAATATTAATGGCAGAGTTTTTCCTTATTTAAAATTCCCTCCCACCTCACAATGTGTCTGCTACAAGTTTGTGTCATAAATCCCGGCATAAAATTCCCTGTAGCTTGACTTGCCCATAAATGTGGAGCATGTAGTCATGTTAAATGATTCCTGACCTGAACATAAATTTCCTGTAGTCTAGGGGCACTTTAAGAAGAGCTAATATGTTCACCTGCTTGTTTTCCAGGCAATAAACCCAGACAGGTGAAATGAGGAGGAAATTTAAATAAGATCAAAAGGTAGGTTCAAAAGAATAGACAGAGCCATCTGGAATGCCTCGGTGTTGCCAAACTCAAATACAAGACCCAGTGGAATTTTAAACAGAATTTCTAGTTTCCCCTTCTTTCCAGCCTTGACTTTTCTTTGGGAGGAAGCTCATTGTCCAAGAGGTTGGGTCAGACACTGGCAAGAGGAAAAAGGTGAATTTCTTCTAAGCCCGCTGTTGACAGCCTCTTTCTCCTCTTCATTCCCTTGGCCTCCCACCCTTGTTACCTCATATGTGTTTAGCTGTGGCTAGCATTTTATGTTGCAGAATGAGCTTAGAGTTAGGAACGTATTTGCTGAGTTAATGTAAGGGGACCATTTTACTTTGGATTTCAATTGATTCACAACACTCTATTGCTGAAAAGAATTAGAAAAGAAATAATTGCACAGGTAGGAGTATAAATTGGTACCGCCTTCAAAACAATTTGGTGATATGTATCAAAATCTCTAAAATTATGAACACTATTTTACCCAGTTATCCCACTTCTATGAATTCATCCTAAAGAGATAACTGTACAAAGGCAAGAAGATACATGAACAAGGCTGTTCACTGGAATGTATGAAAAAGTTGGAAATAATCTAAATGCTCAATAATGAGATTAAGTAAGTTCTCATGTATTGAAAATTAACAATACTATATATAGTCACTAAAATGATGGAGAATGAATCCGAGCCCCCCGTCCCCGGAGTCAGCCATGTGTACTGCGTGCTCAGCGCCGTCCGACAGCTCCTGGCCAAACTTCGCCAACTCTGCTGCCTTTGTCGCCACCATGCCCAAGACCATCAATGTGCGTGTGACCACCATGGACGCTGAGCTGGAGTTTGCCATCCAGCCCAGCACCACCAGCAAGCAGCTGTTTGGCCAGGTGGTGAAAACTATCGGCCTGAGGGAAGTTTGTTTTTTTGGTCTGCAGTACCAGGACACTAGGGGTTTCTCTACTTGGTTGAAACTCAACAAGAAGGTGACTGCCCAGGATGTGCGGAAGGAAAGCCCTCTGCTTTTCAAGTTCCGGGCCAAGTTCTACCCTGAGGATGTATCTGAAGAGTTGATCCAGGACATCACACAGAGACTATTCTTCCTGCAAGTGAAGGAGGGCATTCTCACGGATGATATTTACTGCCCACCTGAGACTGCTGTGTTGCTGGCCTCCTATGCTGTCCAGTCCAGGTATGGTGACTTCAGTAAGGAAGTCCACAAGTCTGGCTACTTGGCTGGGGACAAGTTGCTCCCACAGAGGGTCCTGGAGCAGCACAAGCTTAACAAGGGCCAGTGGGAGGAAAGAATCCAGGTGTGGCATGAGGAGCCCCGGGGCATGCTCAGGGAGGATGCTGTCCTGGAGCATCTGAAGATAGCCCAGGATCTGGAGATGTATGGTGTGAACTACCTCAACATCAAGAACAAGAAAGGCTCAGAGCTGTGGCAGGGGGTGGATGCCCTGGGTCTCAACATCTACGAGCAGAACGACAGGCTGACTCCTAAGACAGGCTTCCCCTGGAGTGAAATCAGGAACATCTCTTTCAACGACAAGAAATTTGTCATCAAGCCCATTGACAAAAAAGCCCCGGACTTTGTTTTCTATGCTCCTCGGCTGCGGATTAACAAACGGATCTTGGCTCTGTGCATGGGGAACCATGAGCTATACACGCGCCGTCGCAAGCCCGACACCATTCAAGTACAGCAGATGAAGGCACAGGCTCGGGAGGAGAAGCGCCAGAAGCAGATGGAGCGTGCTCTGCTGGAAAATGAAAAGAAGAAACGTGAGATGGCAGAAAAGGAGAAAGAGAAGATTGAACGGGGAAAGGAGGAACTGATGGAGAAGCTGAAGCAAATCGAGGAACAGACTAAGAAGGCTCAACAAGAACTGGAAGAACAGACCCGCAGAGCTCTGGAACTTGAACAGGAGCGAAAGCGTGCCCAGAGTGAGGCTGAAAAACTGGCCAAAGAGCGTCAAGAAGCTGAAGAGGCCAAGGAGGCCCTGTTGCAGGCCTCCCGGGAGCAGAAGACCCAGGAACAATTGGCCTTGGAAATGGCAGAGCTGACAGCTCGGATCTCCCAACTGGAGATGGCCCGACAAAAGAAGGAGAGCGAGGCTGTGGAACGGCAGCAGAAGGCTCAGATGATACAAGAAGACTTGGAGAAGACCCGTGCAGAGCTGAAGACTGCCATGAGCACGCCTCATGTGGCAGAGCCTGCTGAAAATGAGCAGGATGAGCAGGATGAGAATGGGGCAGAGGCCAGTGCTGAACTGTGAGCTGATGCCATGGCCAAGGATCACAGTGAAGAGGAACACACCACTGAGGCAGAAAAGAATGAGCGTGTGCAGAAGCACCTGAAGGCCCTCAGTTCAGAGCTGGCCAATGCCCGTGATGAGTCCAAGAAGACTGCTAATGACATGATTCATGCTGAGAACATGCGACTGGGTCGAGACAAATACAAGACCCTGCGCCAGATCCGGCAGGGCAATACTAAGCAGCACATTGATGAGTTTGCATCTATGTAAAGGGCACCTAGCCCCTAGGGACCCCTCCTCCCTTCTTCCTTGCTCTCACATTCTTATACTCTTGCCTAACTCACACTGTGCTGGAGCCATTAACTAGAGCAGCCCTGAAGTCACGCCAAGCATTCAGTGCAACCATGGGACCAAACCTAGCCCCTCAATCCTTACTCACTTCCCTAGGCAGAGAGATGGTCACTATGGTGCCAATGAGATACTCTTTTTCCTCTGTCCTGGGTGATCTGGCTTGCTAGAAGAGAACACTTTCTCAGCTCAGAGGCACTTCCCACTTGGTTTGGGAAACACCCTCACATCTAATGCTGCTCTGCGGGGGTCAAGTGTGGAGTAGGTTGAAAACTGGCCCTCACCCCTGCCCCACCGCAGCCTTCATCATCATGGTCTTGTGATTTGCAGAACTGAAGCATCACAGGTTTAGAGATGAAGCCAGGGCCCTGGCTACATGCTCTAGAATGTCAACTGCCCTAGGATTAGGCCTCCCAATGTCCATTCCTTCTAGAGTTACTTAGGCTTTGTAATGATTGGAGGCTAAAAAGATGTGCAGTCATTCTTCTCTCTACCTCCCAGATTGGGCCTGTTACAAACTCAGTCCCAATAAGCCTTGTCCCTGAATTCAGACACTCATTCTCCTCTTCAGCATGATATGGGGGAGAATATGCCTTCAAGAGGCTTCCCCAGCATCCTGGAAGACTGTTAGCCCTTCTGTTCAGACATGATTGGGTAGAGAATATGCCTCTATGTTTTATGGGAGCCTAGGCTTATTTCAGGTGAGCTCTATGGGCAGAGATATCTCTTACTTATTATTCTGTGTTCCTCTTCCCTTCTTGGGACCTGCCCTTCCCCACTCCAATCCACAAATCCCCTCAGGTAGAAGAATAGGGATAGTTATTCCCAAACCCAGCCAGCCACATCTAGGACTCTTGCCAAGAGGAGGAAATATTCACATGTGGCTTCAGTTTTTTCACCTCTAGGGGTCCCAAACCACTTCTCCCTTCAGGGCTAGTTGGGTCACAACTTCTGCTTTAGGGTCATTAAGGCCTTGGTTTGGTGAGTCCTGGATCTTGATGTCAGTTGGCTCAGTTGGTGAGTGTGTGGAAGAAGCCAAGTGTGGTGAGAGAAGCTTGTGGCCCAGATCCTACAGTTTGCTTTGAGCCCTACAAGGTGCCTAACAGCCCCTTCCCATCACCCCTCTCTAAGGTGATGATTGGGTCCTGCCTCTGTTTAATAAACCTTCAACCCAGATCTTGCCACCAGATGTGCTATCCCTTGGAGCTGTAAACCAGAGAGCTTTTAGGGATTCTGGTCTGGTCCCTTTCGCGCCCCCACCTCTTTCTCTCAACCCAGGAGCAGCATCCTCTTCCTCTCTGTCTCATGTGTGCTCTTTTTCTTTCTACCAGTGTTATATATTTTAGCGGCATCTGACTCAACATTGATTTCTGCATTTCTTGCGAATGCACCCTTAGAAGATACTAGTCTTGGGACAGGATCATTTTGGCCTCATTCCTTTACCACCCCTACACCTAGGAAGCATATTTTGCCAGAAAAATTAATGTAAGAAGCTTTCAGTATTAGTGATATCATCTGTCACTGTAGGTCATACAATCCTTTTTTAAAGTACTTGATATTTGGTTTTATTGTTCCCCTTTTTTTTCCTGCCTTATTCTCAAAGTTCATTCCACAAAGGGGCCCCACTGTCCTTCCATGCAGTGCCCCTAGCCCAGAGCCCATGGCTTTGATCCCTCTATCCCCTTGCCTTCTGCTTAACCTTGGGAAGTCTTATGTGCTTTGCTGTGTGTTATATTGACACTCTGTTGGTGATGTGCCCTATATTTGCTAAATTCAAACCTGGAATTATGGGGCAATCCAGCTGCCTTAAAGGTAGTATCCACCCCACCACCACCCCACTCCCCACCAGGGGAAGCTGGGGAGAAAGATTAGATTTTATATTCAGGGTTTTTTTGTGCATCTTTTGGGGGTTTTTTAAATTTGTTTTTGGAGGGGTTTATGCTTAACCCATGTTCTATTTCAGTGCCAATAAAATTTAGGAAGACTTCAAAATAAAATAAAATAAAATGATGGAGAATGAAGATTTTGATAAGAACATCTACTTACAGTAAGTAAAATAAAGCAAGTAACAAAACAATGTATATAGTTATTACCTCTCAAATATATACACACACATATATAAATGACTTATGAAATGTCTCCTATGAAATTAATTTTAACAGGCCACACATGATGAAGTTCAATAAATACACATCAAGCAATTGTCATGCAAAACCACCACTATGTTTTCTCTTCCAATTATAGTGAAGTAAAATCAACAAATATTTTTCATGAAGATTTGGGCCTTTAAAGCCTCTTCAATATTGGGCTCATTATCCTCATCCTATTTTGGTCCACATGACATACACCCTTCTCCCACTTTGAAATGTTTTTCATTGAAAAAAACAGGTTTTATTTGTGGGAGTTGTTAGGAGCCCTGACATAAATAAAGACACACATCAAGGACAGCTATTTCCACATAGTGTCAAAAAATATTTCATTGTAGTGGCTTCTCTTGATTGAAGGCCAAAGCCTGAATTGGAATTGAGTAAAAAAGAAAAAAAAAAAAAAACTGACAAGTAATTTTCTCTAAAACAGATTTAGTATGCATTTCTATGAAAGAGCTTTACACACATTTCCATTCTAATTAAAAGCATAATTGGTAACATATGTCTTTATGCTAGGAATATTTTGGTAAAGGAAGTTCAAAGACTGGCAATTACATACATCTCTGAGAAGACTAATTATTCACTTTAAGGAGTAAAACAAAAATGTTTGAACAAGCAACAACAAAAGCAATTATCGATATTCACTTTTGACATCTAATTCTCCAACCTAGGGGACTTACTACAAAGGATGTCATCAGATGGAAATCAATGACAAGACTCTTACTTTATAGTGGAACCTTCAACACCAGCTGCCCCATAAAATCACCACCTCGCTGGTGACCCTCATTTAACATGCCTAGTTGGGAACTGAACATCAGAGTTTCTCAAAAACTTCTTAAGGACTCTACTATGTAATAATTTAGAAGATCTGGACCTTGATAATTTATTTCCTCCATGAGCAATTATTCAGGAGACTGAAATAAATGAAGTGTTACAGTTTGAAAGGGCCTTAAAACATCATCTAATCCAACCTTTATTTTGGAGAGGGGGACACCGAGGCCTGGCAAATTCCTTGTAACAGCTTCTTGATTTTCTTATTTTGGTGACAAAGAGAAGCAGTGAGATCAGATTTCCTTTCCCACCTGTTACGGCCACAATTCTCAACCATTTTCCCCCACATATGCACAAAGTTCTACAGCCACCATTTCCCTGCTCAGCAAGCAGGATTTTATGTTTTTAATGAGAATTGAGACGAAAGCTCTCATTTGTTGAATGCTTCTGGTCCATGGGATGTTACCTCACACCATCACAACTCTATAATGCAGGAATTATTTTATTCCCAGTTTATAGATAAGGAAACTGAGGCTCAAAGGGTTAAATGATTTGCCTGCCTAAAATAGCAGAACTGGAACAAGAACCCACCTCTACTCAACTACAAGGTGCTCTACCCTGAGCAAACCCAGAGACCAGAATTCTGATTTTTATTTCTTTAGAGATGAGATCTCAGAAGAGCCTCTTCAAATATCTTCACTTCCTTAAGTGCTGCCAAGATGGCAGGAAGGGGAAGAATAGTAATTCAGTGGGCAAAGGAGAAGAATCAAGCTCTTTATACCAAGGGAACAGGCTTTGCTGAACAAACACCATAAGTAAACTACATGGGCCTTTACTTGTAGAACCAAAATACAGCTGGGGGCATTCAGCATGCATGGGAAGAGGCTTTGCTGTGATCACGTGCAAGCCACAAGCAAGCACGGCTAGGACTGATGTTCTCTGCCAAGTGCTAGGGGTTCCGTCTGTCCTTCTGCACAAGCTTCTCAACCTACTTGGAACTCCCGTCCCCTCCTCCTTTACTTGGCTAACTCTTGCTCATCCTTTTAAGACTCAACTATCATTTGCTTGACCTGGGCCTCTCTGACCTCTGAAGGCCGGATTACATAGTCCTCCTCTGTGCACCCATAACATCCAGTGACCCTGCACCCAAAACACACGAGGCTGACTTGTCTGTCTGCGCCTATGCCTGTCACTGAAACACCAGTTCCCTGAGGTAAGGGCTGTGCAGACCAGCGCTTAGCTCATTCCGCAGCACAGAGCTGGCACTTAATAAATGTGTGTGGAAGCAATACACAAATAAGAGGTAAATGTGGACATCCATTCACGTTAAGTGGATGGCATAAACCATCCAAATGGATAGAAGGGAGAAAATAAGTTGTAATTTTCACAGCTGGCATAAGAATCTTAGAAAGGGAAATCGTTTGGTCTGAAAAATCATTTTAACAAAGACTGGATGCACAGTGAGACCTTCTCCTCTCTCCCCATTTTACTCCTCTCCCCCTGGCACAATGGAATGAATGTTGATATCCCCCACCAAATTCATATGCTGCAATCTATTCCTTCAACACAACGGTTGTTGGAGGTGCCTTTGGGAGATGACTAGGTCATGGGGGTGGTACGCTTTTGAATGGAAGGAGTGCCCTTATAAAAGAGACCCCAGAGAGGTCCTCCCCCTTCTACCATGCGATGTTCCAGCAAAAAGATGGCTCTCTGTGAGTCAGGAATCAGGTTCTCACCGCTGAGCCTGCCAACAGCTTAATCTTGGATGTGAGTTCAGTCACTCAGTTGTGTCCGACTCTATGCAACCCCATGGGCCGCAGCATGCCAGGCTTTCCTGTCCATCACCAACTCCCAGAGCTTGCTCAAACTCATTGAGTCGGTGATGCCATCCAAACATCTCGTCCTCTGTTGTCCCCTTCTCCTCCTGCCTTCAATCTTTCCCAGCACCAGGGTCTTTCTTCACATCAGGTGGCCAAAGTACTGGCACTTCAGCTTCAGCATCAGTCGTTCCAATAAATATTCAGGACTGATTTCCTTTAGGATGGACTGGTTGGATCTCCTTGCAGTCCAAGGGAGTCTTCTCCAACACCACAGTTCAAAAGCATCAATTCTTCAGCACTCAGCTTTCCTTATGGTCCAACTCTCACATCCATACATGACTACTGGAAAAACAATAGCTTTGACTATGCAGGCCTTTGTCGGCAAAGTAATGTCTCTGTTTTTAATACACTGTCTAGGTTTGTCACAGCTTTTCTTCTAAGAAGCAAGTGTCTTAATTTCATGGCTGCAGTCATCATCTGCATTGACTTTGGAGTCCAAGAAAATAAACTTTCTCACTGTTTCCATTGTTTCCCCATCTTTTTGCCATGAAATGATGGGACCGGATGCCATGATCTTTGTTTTTTGAATGTTGAATTTTAAGCCAGCTTTTTCACTTTCCTCTTTCACTTTCATCAAGAGGCTCTTTAGTTCCTCGTCACTTTGTGCCATAAGGGTGGTGTCATCTGCATATCTGAGGTTATTGATATTTTTCCTGGAAATTTTGATTCCAGAGTGTGCTTCATCCAGCCCAGCATTTTTTGCATGATGTACTCCGCATATAAGTTAAATAAACAGGGTGACAGTATACAGCCTTGACGCACTTCTTTCCCAATCTGGAACCAGTCCATGATTCCATGTCCAGTTTTAACTGTTGCTTCTTAAGCTGAATCAAGAAGATTGGAAGTTCCAATCTTGGACTTGCCAGCCTCCAAAACTTTGATAAATATATATCTGTCATTTATAAGCCATCCAGTCTATGGCACTTTGTTATGGCAGCCCAAACGGGTTAATACACCTGTTGGGTCCTATATGTTGGCTATAACCAAAGTTAGAGAATCGGATTATTCTGTATAAAAGAGGAATGCATTTTTGAAGTTTCACAGGCAACTCAGGAGGAAGGAGTGAGGAGAAGAGAGCGATAACTGAGATGATAGAAGTCTATGCATATGTGAATCTCTGCATGTTACATACTATGCAATGTGGTAACCCCTATGACACCCTGAAATTTAAAAAGAAAAAACAGTAAATTCATGAATTCTTAGTGCAAGTGTTTTTAACATTTTATAGATTTAAAGTCTAGGTCAGAATGGATAAAGAAGATGTGGTACGTATAGACAAGGTAATACTACTTAACCATAAAAAGGAATGAAATTGGGTCGTTTGTAGAGATGTGGATGGACCTAGAGACTATCATACAGAGTGAAGTAAGTCAGAAAGAGAAAAACAAATATCATATATTAAATGCATATATGTGGAATCTGGAAAAATGGTAGAGATGATCTAATTTGCAAAACAGAAATAGAGACACAGAAGTAGAGAACAAGTGTATGAACAGCAAGGGGATGAGACAGACTGAGAGACTGAGGCTGACTTATATAGATTATTGGTCTCCCGCATTGCAGGCAGATTCCTTACCAACTGAGCTCTCAGGGAAGCCCCATCCACTACTGGTACTTTTTATAAAATAGATAACTAATGAGGACCTACTGTGTAGTTCAGGGAACTCAGTGCTCTGTAGTGATCTCAATGGGAAGGAAACCCAAAAAAGAGGGGATAAAAGAGGGGATATATCTATATGTAGAGTTCACTTTGCTATAGAGTAGAAACTAACACAACATTGTAAAGCAACTTTACTCAGATAAAAATTAATTTTAAAAGTAAATCAGTATACAAATACAAAAATAAATAAAGTATTAGGCCAAGTTTCACAGTGAAGTAGATGTGAAGTTAGATGAAGAAAGCCCATTAGGACAAAAGAGCCAAATAAAACAATTCATCAGCTTCCTATGCGCCCATGAAAGGTCTCATCTGAAAATCAGAGCACTGAATAAAACTGCTGAGTTAAACACTGGAAACACCAATACTCAAAAGTAGTAAGCAACAAAGCAGTTGCCAGAGTGAATCAACAAATAAGACGTGGCTGCAGTTAACTGCACCAGTACAAATATTAGGTTTATAGCTTATGTTACAGGTCCAGTACAGTTCAGTCTGGCCATTCAGATGCTCCAGTGTACTATAATGCCCAGGGGACAGCCTAGCACTTGTAACCAGGTCTTCATTTCTTAGTTCACTGTGACATCAAAATAGCCTTGGCTGCCAATATGGAACACCACAGTCCAAGTTCTTCTACACGGGTGACTACAAATGCCCACTGTTTCCTGGTGACTCAGATGGGATAGAATCTGCCTGCAATCCAGGAGACCCGGGTTCAATCCCTGGGTCATCCCCATCCCATCCCTCTGGGTCATCCCAGTGCACCAGCCCCGAACACTTTTCTCATGCATCCAACCTGGACTGGCGATCTGTTTCACACTTGATAATATACATGTTTTGATGCTGTTCTCTCAGATCATCCCACCCTCGCCTTCTCCCATAGAGTCCAAAATTCTGTTCTATACATCTGTGTCTCCTTTTCTGTCTGAAACTGGAGCCCATTATACAGAGTGAAGTAAGCCAGAAAGATAAACACCAATACAGTATACTAACACATATATATGGAATTCAGAAAGATGGTAGTGATAACCTTATATCCAGTACTCTTGCCTGAAAAATTTCGTGGACAGAGGAGGCTGACAGACTGCAGTTCATGGGGTCACAAAGAGTCGGACAGGACTGAGCAAACATGCATATACACTGTTATTGCAAGTTTCTTTCCTGTTACCTCTCCTATGTATTACAGTTAAGGTAACATGTTCTCTTTTTTTAAAAAATCATGCTTCTTAGTTGTCTAAGGGTTTCACTTCAGAATAGAAAAGAAACTGATGCCAAATATATGTGAGGAAAACGGAGCACTGAGTTCGCCCTCAGTGTAAACCACAACTCTGGCGGCAAGGCGACAAGCCAAAGGATGTGGCAAAAAAAAAATTTTTTTTAAGACAGTATAGTCAAGATAGAAGACTTTATTGAGTAGTTAAAATGTCATTTTGAGACAGGAAAAAAAATCCTAAGCTGAAAGTCTTTCAGTGACTTACCCAAGCCTCCAAAGTGACATTTTTGTGGGGTTTCATCAAGACTCTTCAAGATTTTGAATTAGTCACTGACATTTAAACATTGGGAGATCCATAAACAACCTGCAGCCCTGAGCTACACAGTTGCTTGACAAGAGCTCCCCGTAGACAGGGTCGAACAACCCCTTCCAAAAGGGCGCGTGCCTCCCCCATCACCCCCACCCTAGCCTGGGCCCTGCCTTACAGGCTTTCCCCACCTGCCAGGGCCTTCGGGGGGCTGAGTGTGACTCCAGCTCTCCCATCCCAGCTCTCAGGGCATCAGCGCGGGGCTTGGCAGGAGCTGACATCCCTCTCTAGCAGGGACACATGTGAGTGACACCTGTCACTGACAGAGGGGCCAGTCCAGGGCAGGGGAGGAACCATCTGCTTAGACAAGATTTCTCCTTTCTTCAGGACTGTGGCTTTTTGGGGACAGCATAAAAACTATTCGCTCCCTCCCCAGAAAAAAAATGGTGCTTATAATTTCAATGGACATAGGACCCTTGTCTGTGACCATTCAACTCCAAATTAAGATTCTAACTCTCATCATGTTGAATCCAGCTGGCAAGTCAAAGCACACTTCCTACCCTAGTTCTAACTGGGGAGACTTTTCCAGGAGTGCCCAGAGAATTTTCTGATGAAATCCCCATGAGAGAGAATGACAGTCAGTGTGTTACACCTGTGGACAGTCTGGCAGCAACTCAGTTCTGGTTAAATACAGACAGGGAAGCCTGGCGAGCTGCAATCCGTGGAGTTGCAAAGAGCTGGACAAGACGGAGCCACTGAACTGAATTGAACCAGTTTTTTGAACAGGCAACTAAGTAACATCTGAAATCTGCTATTTTTGGAAACTGCCTGCTTACCAGAGTCCCCTAACCTGACCACAACCAATAAATAAAATCAATCATCAGACCAGTTCCCCTCCCGCTCCAGTGACTCCTTAGGCCTATAGTTAAATAATGAGGACAGAGATATGAACTATGTTAGACAGAGGGCTTCAAAAAATGAAATGTGGCAGCATTTATTTTCTGGAGAACAAACGCCTTGAAGCTAGTGTCTGGTCGTATTAATATTTCATTTTTATGTTTCTCTTGCAAATGAACTCCCAGCCCTTTCCTGAATCATAGCATTCTTTCAGCTTCAGAAGTTATACATCAAAAAATGTTTTTAAATATACATTCAAAAAAAAAACCTATTTCTCCTCAACAAGAGAAGAGGGTTAAAAATACCCAGCATCCCCCCCAAAAACAAATTACCAACAAGCCTTTAATTTGGCACATGTCCTTCCTGTGATTTTAAACTCATCAAACCACAGCCGTCTCCGGATAAATTTAGAATCAGACATAACAAAAACAAGATATATAGAAGACTACTGAGGACACTTTTCAGAAATGATTAAAAAAAATGATAATAAATGTATATAGAAACTGTGCTTAAAAACCATGCAACTTTAGATTTACCTAGGGCAATCTATTAATGCAAATACTAGGAAGAGATATGGCATAAAAACTGAATAATGCTTTCTTAAAACAAGGCACTGTTTTTACAAAGCATCTTTCATCAAGCAATCAGACAACTTCAGAAAGCACTGGCAAAAGAATGGGAAATACTCCCCAAATCCAATAAAACTCACATGTAGCACTGAAAATCGCTGCCAAGAAATGGGACATTTGGGGACAAAATTTTGGATCAAACTACTATGTTATTATATCACTATTTAGAAATGGAAAACTCAGTTTTGCCACTGAATGGCCTGCCCGTTCGTGAATTACAGTAAGGCTTTGAAAGAATAGATGAAAGTTTCCGCTCAGAGTCCCTCTCACTAGTATTAGGGTGCTCTCTATCCTCAGCACTTCGGATACACGTCCTTGAGATTCTTCAGACGCAAACTCTTCAGTCCAGAAATGCCTATGCAAATGCATTTTCTGGCAAGGCACAGGATTACAGCGTTTACTTTAAGCTTAGCACAATAGTGATTTTTGAACTGTGATAAGAATTCCCAGAAGTGGGTCTCCGGGGAGACTTCGTGGTTTTGGTGGTGCTGACTTAAACTGCACTCTCTTCATGTTTTTCAAAAGCCAAACTCTCATTCACCTGTAAATATGCTAGAAGGTAGGGTGACTGTCAGTGAAACCATGCCCCCCCACTTCCTGGCTGAACCTAGCAGGTGTACCCTCTAAAAGAGCACAGTAAAAAGAGACCCTCAGGTTTGCGGACATTAAGTGGTAGGAGACATAGTGATGCGCAAAAGGATCAAGACAACTATCTCTGAGACTTCCCTGGTGTTCCAGTGGTTAAGTCTCAGAACTTCCACTGCAGGAGGCACAGGTTCAATCCCAGGTTGGGGAACTAAGACCCCACATGCAGCACAGTGTGGCCAAAAGAAAATTCAATTATTTCCATCCCCCAGTGAGGTTTTGAAAGGAGCTGATAAAGATAACTTTTACCTCCCTTCTGGAATTAAGAAACTGAAAACTCCTTCTGGACTTGCAGGTTTCTTTTGAATGGAGCTATGAATTAACCAAGATCCAGGTCCCATCTGAGGCTATGCCTCCGGATCAAGTTCTTCTGTATAAGGAACACCACATAAATGTCTTCAGCACAACCTCCCAGGCAGGTGGAAATCAGAAGACATCCACCACCTGACTCCTACATCCTCTTGAGGACGACTGTCCCTGGGGTGGGACAGGCTGGGCAATAGCTCTGGACTCCACATTTAAAGGGTAGATGGGCAGGAAACCTTACAGACTGCTCCATGGCCTCTTTCTAAATATCACTAACATCCATTTCAAATTTCTTGGCTTTGAAAAATGGTGACTGAGTGGACTCCTTTCGGGTGAGATTATTCAGGGTGAACCCACACAGAATAAGAAATCTAAGGCGTAATCAACCTGAAGCTTGGCTTGAGGCATCAATTTGTTTAATGTTAGATTTAGGAATGGGCTTTCTAGGTGGCTCGGTGGTAAAGAATCTGCCTGCCAATGCAAGAGATTTAGGAGGCAGGGGTTCAATCCCTGGGTCGGGAAGATCCCCTGGAGAAGGAAGTGGCAAAACCCTCCTCCAAGGTATGACACAGCTTTAGTCTACATTTCAGCCAATGGTGGCCTTCTCCAGGGTCCTGGGAACCTGGAAGGAAGTTGTGGAAGGCCCTGCAGTACCAGGGGGAATCTTTCCACCTTCAGGAATGGGTCTTATGGGTCCTCAAGAGGGAGAAAAACTCCAGCAATGGGCAGGATATAGGTAAATGTTTTGTCTTTCATGTGAAATAGTTTTAATATGTCCTCAGAGACTTTATCTCTGAACATATTTCTAAACTGCATGCAGCTCAGTCGCTCAGTTGTGTCCGACTCTTTTACGACCCCATGGACTGTGGCCTGCCAGGCTCCTCTGTCTGTGGAATTCTCCAGGAAGGCTACTGGAGTGGGCTGCCACTTCCTTCTCCAGGGGATCTTCCCGACCCAGGGATTGAACCCCTGCCTCCTAAATCTCTTGCATTGGCAGGCAGATTCTTTACCACCGAGCCACCTAGAAAGCCCATTCCTAAATCTAACATTAAACAAATTGATGCCTCAAGCCAAGCTTCAGGTTGATTATGCCTTAGATTTCTTATTCTCAAGGGAGTCACTCTCAGTAGAATTCACTGGTGCCAATAATCAGTGAGCAATTGGATATAAATCCAGGGATGAGAATGTTACAGAAAAATTCCTTCTGTGCCCTCCCCCTCCTCTCTCAGCTCTAGGCTCACTGAAGTTGTGTTTCTATAATGCAGGATGCTGCATTTGATTTTTCTTTTGGAAACTGCAAATTAAAATTTTTGAGTACTAATGTAACTTCTTAGGAGGAACAAGAGAAAAAGACAGAATCCCAGTGGTGCCAGAGAGCCTCGGGGGCACATAAACCTCCAGGTCAGTATTGCCCAGAAGCTAAAAGAAATCATAATAAGACTTAGTCTTTCTTCATCTTCAAAGTCCCTCATAAGCTCTAAATCATTCATCCTCACCGTGCTACTGTCATCATGTGATTTGGCAGATAAAATAGACCTTTCATCTCTGGATCTCAAAGCACTCTATAAATGCCAATTAATCCCCACAACTGGTCCACAAGGCAATGTAACATCAGCTAACCTCCTCGGTACAGAGAGAGGTTGAGTCATTGGGTCCAACCCACACAGCACCCTGGCAGCAGAAGTAAGTTGAGAACCAGGTCTAGAGATTCTCTTCCTGAGTTTGGACATCTGCAGCTGAAAGTCAATCAGTATTTAAAACATCCACATCGTAGATGGTACACAGTAGGTGTCAGTAATACAGTAAGTCCCCTACATATGAACAAGTTCCATTCTGAGCGTCTGTTGATGAGTCCAATTTGTTCAGAAGTCCAACAAAGTCAGGATAGGTACCCAACTGACACAATCAGCTAATACTGTACTATAACAGGTTTCTAATACTTTTCTCACAAATAATACATTAAAAAAATAAAATAAAGGGAATATTTTTAATCTTACAGTACAGTAGTCTGAAAAGTACAGAAGTACAATCCAACAGCTGGCACAGAGGGGCACATTTGCATCTTTGAACATTTGCAACCTGAAGGTTTGTATGTATGGGACTTACTGTAGTTTTTAAACAAATGAACAAGTTAGATATCCCTATTTCCAGTTGTCTTCCAAATGTGTCTGACTCCTGCTAACATCCCCAGCTCAGGTTCCAATTTTCTCTCCAAACTGCCTTTGACTTTTGGGTTTCCATTCATTCCTTCTCCAACCAGAACACCCACTAGAGGAGAAAGCAAAATTCCTTCTCTCAAGGAATTTACATCCAGGGAAAATGAAGCATATAATCACCAAGAAGACAAATAATGTTAGCTAGTACGTGGGGTGATATGACAGGAGATAAAAACCAATCCCTGAATACCAAAGGCTTATCCAGTTCCACTACGGGTAGGGCACTGAGAATTTTGCAATATTTTAGCAACTTTCTGATTTGCTTCTATTCCTCTACAATCAACAGCAAAACTCTTAAGTCAAAAATAAATAAATAAAGCTCAATCATTTGCCTTCAGGGTTGATGAGGAAGAGGCAAGCTTACGGTTTTGTGTTGAAGAGTCCAGGAATAGAGTGAATGTCCCCTGGGGCAGGGGACAAGGCTGGTCCCCAGAGGGAGGCTGAACCTGAGTGGTGGCCCAGAGCACCACTAAGACCCCTAAGTCCCAACAGAGACTGATCACCTCACTTATTTCACTTATCTAATCATTCATTTTATTCTCATTGAGTATCTATTATGGGTCATGTTCCAGGCTCACCTCTGCTCTCAGTGACCCCATCAGAAGTCAGGCCAGCAAATGACCCATCCCTCTATGTTCTTTTTTAAGACATATTACGTTTTTATTATTATTATGAAATGATTTTTAGCTCAGTAACAATACAAAGGGGAGCAAGTACTGATAAATGGTTATTTTTCCCAAGTGAACTACTCACCCCCAATTGTGTTTTTTTCTTTCTCTTTAATAGATTTTTTAGAGCAGTTTTAAGGTTACAGAACAACTGATCAGAAAGTACAAAGGGTTCCCACATATGGCTCTTCTCCTTCTCTCCTTACCTTTGTTCACTCCTGGAAATGTGCGGCCTGTTTCCATAAAGGAGTCAGCAAGACCACTAAGTGCTTTAACCTCATGCTTTTTCCATTCATCCAACTGCACAAGAACACTTTAACTGCTAAAAGAATTCAGGTTACAGAAAATCTAGCTTTTGCTTTCCTGCCTCGGACTTTAGAGCCAGTTGCATCCAAATAAACGTGCATTCATGCTTCCTGGACCTAAAGGTGGCATTACAATAGGGACACGCCCCAACAGCCTGCGTGGGGCTCTGGATTTCATCGTAAACCACTTCTCCATCCTCAGTTTGACTTAGTGAGGTTGAAGAAGAGAAGAGAAGGACTCTCCCTCAGAGTTGGCCCTCATAGGACTTCCCTGGTGGTCCAGTGGTTGGGAATCTGCCTTCCGTTGCAGGGGACAGTTCAATCCCAGGTCCAGGAAGATCCCACATGCTGTGGAGCACCTAAGCCTGCACGCTGCAACCACAAAGCCCATGTGCTCTAGAGCTCCTGCTGTAATGGAAGATCCCGCACACTGCGTTGAAGACCCTTGCAGCCAAGAGTAAATTAACTAATTAAAGGAGCCGGCCCTCCCGCCGTAGTCTCAGCAATACCTAGAGGTCTGAAGCATTCAAAAGTGTCTTCACTTATCTCAAGGCACGTAAGATCACCCCAAGCCCTTTGGTTTGGGGAGACAGCTCTCTAAAGAGGAATTCTTTTATTTTTTTCAGAAATGTAATAATTTATTAGTCTGATAATACTTATTTTGTCAAATTGTCCCAAACATATCCTAATTATTAGTGAAAAATCAATTGTATAAAATATAATCCACCACAATATTGTAAAGTAATTAGCCTCCAATTAAAATAAGTTAATTTAAAAAATAAATGAAGGAATTCTTTTTTTTTAATAATTTTATTTATTTATTTTTTGCTGTGCTGGGCCTTTGTTGCTGCAGGCAGGCTTTTTTCTAGCTGCAGCGAGCAGGGGCTACTCTCGAGTTGCCTAGCACAGGCTTCGCATTGTGGTGGCTTCTCTTGTTGCAGAGCATGGGCTCCAGGGCTCGTGGGCTTTAGTAGCTGAGGCACATGGGCTCAGTAGTTGGTGCTCCCAGGCACTAGAGCATAGGTTCAGTAGTTGTGGCACATGGGCTTAGTCACTCCATGGCATGTGAGATCTTCCCAGACCAGGGATCGAACCCATGGCTCCTGCGTTGGCAGGCAGGTTCTTTACCACTGAGCTACCAGGGAAGTCCAAGAGGAATTTAGTCCCGTGTTCTTGAATTTCTTATTGCTTCTAGAGGTCATTGCAGTTTCTTCTCTGAACACACCCAAGTGGGTTTAAATTCCATCTAACTCATGTATCGTAACTCTGATTTAGCCAAAGGCAGCAAAGATTTTCCTCACTGATATACATAGGGTGTTCACCTCTTTTTATTTCCACTGAATCAGGGAAATACCAGTGAAAAGTAAGCCCATAAGTAGACAGTAGAAGGAAAAGGTGAATTTAAAGACTGAAGAGGGCAGAGTGGGATGAATTGGGAGATTGTGAAGTGAAAGTTGCTCAGTCGTGTCAAACTCTTTGCGACCCCATGGACTGTCCATGGAATTCTCCAGGCCAGAATACTGCAGTGGGTAGCCTTTCCCTTCTCCAGGGATCTTCCCAACCCAGGGACTGAACCCAGGTCTCCCGCATTGTAAGCAGATTCTTTACCAGCTGAGCCACAAGGGAAGACCATTAGGAGATTAGGGTTGACACGTATACATTATTGATACTATTTGTAAAATAGGTAATTAATGAGAACCTACTGCATAGCACAAGGAACCCCACTAAGTACTCTCTGGTGACCTAAGTGGGAAAGAGATACAAGAAAGAGAGGATATATGTGTGTGTATAACGGATTCACTTTGCTGTACAGTAGAAGCCAACACAACATCGTAAAGCAATACACTTCAATAAAAATTTTTTAAATAAAATAAAAATTGAGAAGATCCTCAAATTAAATACATTTCCCTATAAGTGATGGTTCATGGAACAGATTTTCCTCAACCCACCTTTCCAAGAATACAGGGGCTGGCTCCAGGACTTTTAAGAAAATCAAAAACCACCAGGCATTCCAGTAATTCATTCACAGAGCAGCTGAAAACACTGAAGGGTCCTTCCCTAGATAACATTTAATCCAGTCTCCTGAGGAACTTGCAGATAAAGTGACTGAGGCCCCAAACAGTGAAAGGGCCAAGGCTGTGTCACACAGTTAGGATGAGCTAGAATCTGAATGTCCAGACTTTCACCAAGGTGATAAGCTACATTCATCAAGCACAGATACTGGTCCCTATACACATATTTACAATTTATCTAGAGTTTAAGGTCACCTTAATCAGCTACAGAGAGAAAATGAAAAGGGATCCTTTGCTCAGTCAGATAAGTCCATGTCCAAAGCCCAGAAACCAAGCCAGAGAGACGATGGCTTGGGAAACTCAGCGTAGCCCTTTCTCCCTGACATTCTCATGCCCTCCAAGCAGAATTCTCAGTTGCACACATATAGCCAGTGAGACAATGATCTGTTTTCTAGAGATCCTCAGAGCAACCAGTTAAGGTAAAAAAAAAAGTCTCAAAGACTGAGCAACTGAAGTTTTCTTCTACTACATTCTCTGGGCGGGAAGCCAGGCTTCCCCACCCTGTTCTATCTACTGTCAGATTTAAACAACCATGAGATTGCAACAATTTGTTGGGTAAAAAGGCCTGGGCTAGATGATTTTCCTACAACCTCAAAATTATCCCTATTTTTCTGATGAGAAAGCAGAGTCTCAGCGAGATTGGTCCATTGGTCTCCCTCTTAAATCTGCCCCTGCCCTCCAGGTCACACGTTAGTCAACCTGGAGCGTGTGCTCTCCAAGTGGGGAGAAGCTGTTTGGACCTGCAGGACAGCAGGTCCAGAGGCTGAGCCAAGTGCATCTGGGGGCTTTGCTGCCCCAAGGGCATGAGCAGAGGTGCCTGAGCTCGCGGGATTAAGACCCACATCATACAAGATCAGAATGGCCAGTCACGGCAGAAGCACAACAATTCCTGCTTGAGTTCTAAGTCCCAATATTAGGTATTTTATACAATTGCCTTCACCCCTCTCTGACAGCCTCAGCTGGGGCGCTGTTGAATCTCCTCCCCTAAAAATTTCTTCTGCCACTGCCATTCTCCGGTGAGAACTGGCCCCTGTTGATTCTGTATTTGTTGTATAGATGTTGTCCCTTTCACAACACTTCCCTGGTGGTCTAGTGGTTAAGAATCCACCTGCCAACACAGGGAACATGGGTTCGCTCCCTGGTCCAGGAAGATCCCCTGTGCCTCAGAGCAACTGAGTTCATGCACCACAGCTGCTAAAGCCCACGTGATCTAGAGCCCGTGCTCCGTAACAAGAGAAGCCACTGCAATGAGAAGCCCGAGTACCACTAGAGAAAGTCCACACACAGCAAGGAAGAGCTAGCACAGCCAATAAATAAATAAAAACAAAAAAAGAAGTTGCCCCCTTTACAATCTCTGCCTCACGTGGCTGAGCGGGGTCTTCAGGGCCACGGCCATGTAACCCAGGGAACAATCCTGCTGCCTCAGTTACTGCCTTGACGAGAGTCTGCACAGGGGAGTGTAAATCCACTCCTTGAGCATATAGGTTGTGCGTTGTGTTGTGGATGTGGGTGAAGAAGTGTCAGAGCTTAAGATGAGTCCAGGTCTCCAGGGATTTCACATAAATGTTTCTCTAATCCCCATACATCTGTGCTGGCCTCTAGGTGCTAAAGTTGCAGCCCAGGTGACTGAGCCGGCCTCTAAATTAAGTCAGTCTAGTTCACAGCTGCTAATTAACCTCTACCAGATTCTGCCTCCTCTTTCTGGAATGTTCTCCTTCTTTCAGGTTCTCCTGCGCCTGTCCAACATGTGCCCTTCCATCTTCAACATCCTTACCTGCCTAAGTATAGCTTAGTATAGTACAGCTAAGCTTTTCTCAAACTTGGGAAACATACAGAAAAAGTGATGGACTGATATCTCAGTTTAAGAGAAAGTTTAAAGCTGTCAATTTCTGTCATCACTAGTTACAAACCTGGGAGCAAATGTGGGCACTGAAATTAAACAGTGGTGGTTGGATATAAGGTGATCACAGGTATGATCCAAAATTCTATTTTTTTAAATACTGAAACTTTAAATATATTTGATATTAAAGGATTGAACTAAGAAAAAACAAAAAAACTTGTAACTTCTCCCTGCATCTCCTGGGAATCCACGGCTGCAGCTTCAGAAACACCTTCAGAGGTAAAGCTTACTTTCACTTTCTCACAGGTGGGCCCAGAGAGGACTCTGTGGACTCTGAGATAGGTGATGCCATATGTCTATGCACATCTATCTGTGTGTGTGTGTGTGTGTGTGTGTGTGCGTGCAGGAGGAGGGCAGGGATGGTTCAACTGACATTTACTGAATGCTTCCTTGTACAAGGCTGGTTAAGTACATCGTATGTTTTGTTTACTTAACACTTCTCCCAAACCCTATGAGCTGCTGCTCCTCTTATCTCTGCTTTTCCTGATGAAGCGATGGAGAGACTGAGCGAGGTTTAATCATCTGAGCTGGGTCACATGGTTAGTAAGCAGAAAAGCCCTTGCCTATGGCCAAAGTGGGAGCTCCTAACACGAACACCTCGGAGACGGCCTCTCTCTGATGAGAGATGGCAGCACAGTATACCTCTGTCCTCCTGACTCTCCTTTGCCACCTGGTGTTGCCCCGGCACTGATTCTACAAAAAGCAGCTTCAGCTTTACTCATGGAGCCATGCCAGCTTCGAGCACGTGAGCTGCTTACTAAACACTTGGCTTGCCGTGCGGGACAGAACGCTTTAAACAATGGGTTATGAGTGTGTGTGTGTGTGTGTGCCATTGTTTCAGTGATCCTTATTGTTCTGTTCCCTGCTTTATGAATAATGAGTACTGGCTAGAGCAAACCCAAGCAAATTAACTTTCTATTATCGACAACAGAGCAAGGAGCCCCAGATCAGGACCATATCCCACAAGCAGGTCCTCACACACGTTATCCACCTCCCCTGGGGCTTGCTAGTCTGTGAGAATTCTGAAGGGATAGATAGAGCCCTACATTTCCATGTTGGGGGTTAGTTTGGGAACAACAATGCTGAGGCCTCACTGGTGAGAGACATCCTCTCCAGGTTTGCGGTGGGTGGGCTCCACGCCTGACGGCTGGGCTCTTCTCCGTGTCCTCCTTCAGGATTTCAGACAGGCAGGAAGGAACACCGGGGCCACAGCCACTGTCTTCCCGAACAATAGCGTCAGCTCTCCACCTCTGCCATTGAGGCTCCCTGTGGAGAGACTCGAGGGAAGCAGCGTATGTTGAGACACGATTCGACTTGCTCACTTAGAGGCATTAAAGGCAGGAAATGAAAAAGAGATGAAACGTATTTTTCTACCTTTGGGACCCCAGATAGCATGTTTATACAGTCACCATGAGGTAACAACATGGAAGGGCTCCAAAGTTTGGCGTGATCTAACTTGCAAGTCAATTTTCCTGCTTTCCGGTCTAGAATCCCCTTCTTGGGGGAGCTGACTGCCGTCTGGAGCTAAATGTTTCCAGTCGGGGAATCTCTAACCTTTCTGGAGACACCCCTGAGTAAACTAGTGAGCCTTCTCTTTCATTCCACCTCACTGCCATTGCTCACGCTTTGGGCACCAGGCTAAAGAAGTCCTTGCTTTGGTGGGTTACACCTTTCAAGTATTCGCTGTCTGTTATCACTTTCCCTGAAGTCCTTTCTGGGTCCCAGCTCTGCGGTTTCGGTGCCTTTAATCTCTCCTCATCAATCAGCCCCTGACCCCATTTGCTTCATCATTTTTAAAATTTATTTATTTTTAATTGAAAGATAATTGCTTTATAATACTGTGTTGGTCTCTGCCATACATCAACATGAATCAGCCATAGGCACACATATATACCTTCCCTCTTGAACCTCCCTCCCATTTCCCACCCTCTAGGTTATTACAGACCCCTGGTTTGAGTTCCCTGCATCACACAGCAAATTCCCACTGGCTATCATTTTACATATGGTAGTGTCTACGATTCCATGTTACTTTCTCCATTCACAGCCCCTCCTTTCTCTCCCCACCCCCATGTCCAAAAGTCTGTTCTCTATGTGTCACCATTGCTGTCTTGCAAATACCGGTTTACTTCACCATTTTTACTGATTTTCTCTGAACTCTCTCTAACCTGTCTATGTATTTCTTGTATTGGTTGTCTAAATATAATTTGCTGGGGTAAAACCCATATTTGGGGGGAACTCATCAATTAATCTCCTGTCCTGAATCCTTTCAAAGAGCCTTGTATATAGTTCTAAATATCACTGACATGATTATCCCATAAATGTGTAATAAATATCCCCTAGAACAACATGATACTGTTTGACATGGGAGTGCATATCACAAGACGTCCTTACAGGAGAGGCTATTTTCCTCCAGGGTCCTTTGGTTCACTGCAATTAAGCCAGTGTGGAGGGACCCATCTCAAGTCTTGGTACATTTTCTAATGAATGGCGTTAAGGAAAGATCTCAGGACATTTTCCCAGCCAACCTCCCCCTTATGGAGGGAGGCTATTTCTAAGTTGGTCATTTAGGAAGTATACACTTTCCTTGGGAAATCATGCTATTTGTGGTTAAGGCCTGACACCAGTCCACAAAACATAACTAGTCAAATTTTTACACTTCATAAAACCCCCAGTGTGAGCAAAACAGAAGTGAAAAGGGACCCGTCACATACTGGCAATGTTTGCATGAATTGGCATGACCTTACTGTAGGGTAATTTGGCAATCTGCATCCAAAATCTTTACAAAGTACATGCCCTTTGACCAATGGGTAACCAAGGAGGTTCCTTATAAATAAATTATCCTAAGAAAATAATTGAAAAGAAGATGAAGATGTGTGTATAGGATGTTTATCCAAGCATTATCCATAGTAGTAGGAAAATACTGGAAATAACCTAAATTCTTTTTAAAACAGTGATTAGGTAAATATAACTTTAAAAAGGGAGCTACATATAAGGATATTAAGCCCAGTATTATTTATAGTAGTGGGAAAAACCGGAAACAGCCTAAAATTCCAGCAGATGATGATTGATTCCACAAGTGACGGTCCAACTCTTTATTTATTCACATAGAAAGATGCCTACAGTACATCGAGCCAAAAGATTATCCTACAAAGGAGGAGTCATAGTGTGGTCTTAATTTTACTTAGAAAATGTTCTACCTCTGTGTTCCTGTAAACATAGCAAAAGGTCTGGAGAAAAATATTTTAAAATATTCATAGTGGTTGTTTCTAAGTGGTGGGCTGAGGGTGTCTGATTCTAGCCCAAAGATGCCTAGTTACTTGTAAAATGAGCAAAGACAGTAAAGCTTCTCTTCTACCTTTTAAATTTGAATTGTAACCTAATCAGGGTTTACTGAGCTTCTACTACATGCTAGGGCACAAAGATAAATGAGGTGGGTTTTCCTGTCTCAGGTAAATGTGCAGCTGCCATAAGACTATGCAGAAGATTGACCAAACAGAGGAAGGGATCAAGTGGGGCCTGCGAGGATGGGGGAGGCTTTAGAGAGATTTCCATCAGACCTTGAGGGGTGACAGACAAAGTGGGGAGGAGAACTCCAAGTCCAGGCAACAGAATGAGCCAGCATCCAAAAACACACAGAGGGTGGCAAAGGCTCTCGCTTGGCTGGAGTGGCCGGTACTGGAAAGAGGTCTGGAAAGAAATAAAGATGGGGACTTCCCTGGCGGTCCAGTGGTTAAAGAATCTGCCTTACAATGCAAGGGACTCAGGTTTGATCCCTGGTCAGGAACCCAGGATCCCACATGCTGCAGAGAAACTATGCCTGGGTGCACAGACTACCAAAGCCCACGTGCTCTGGCTCATGTACAACTAGAGAGTCTGTGCACCGCAAGGAAAGATCCTGAGTGCCACATCTAAGACCTGAGACAGCCAAATAAAAAAAATAAATATTTCAAAAAGAAAGAAAATAAGTCTGGAAATGTGGGCAGGGTCTTGAATGCCACACTCAGCATTATTCACTTTATCCTGTAAGCAGATAGAAGCCATTGATTTTTAAGTTGGCATGAAACATGGACAGATGTGTATTTTAGAAAGACAACTCTGGGGCAGCATGGAGAATTGATGGGAGTAGTAGAAAGGCTAGAAACAGGCCAGCCTGAAAGCTACAACAATAATCTAAGTTAGAGCATCCAAAGGAGAGGTATGGACAAAAACAAGACATTTTTTTCAGAGACAGAATTGAAAGAACTTGGTAGCTGAGCATAGGCGTTGAAGTCTGACTGTCCAAGATTCAAGTCCTGGTTCTACCATTTACAGGCTGTGTGATCTTGGGCAAGTTACTTAACCTCTCTTTGCCTTACTTTCCTCATCTGCAACACATGGGTAATAACAGTATCCACCTTAGAAGACTGTTGTGAAAATTAAATTAGTAAATATATGTGATGTGCATGCAGCACAGAGCCTAGCACCGAGGAAGAGCTGGTGCATAGCGGTTGTTAAGCTCTAGCCCTATTGAATCGGAGAAGGCGATGGCACCCCACTCCAGTACTCTTGCCTGGAAAATCCCATGGACAGAGGAGCCTGGTGGGCTGCAATCCACGGGGTCGCTGAGAGTCGGACACAGCTGAGCGACTTCACTTTCACTTTTCACTTCCATGCATTGGAGAAGGAAATGGCAACCCACTCCAGTGCTCTTGCCTGGAGAATCCCAGGGATGGGGGAGCCTGGTGGGCTGCCGTCTATGGGGTCACACAGAGTCGGACACGACTGAAGCGACTTAGCAGCGGCAGCAGCCCTACTGAATAAGAAGCACTAACGTATATGGAGGCCCTATTCCATGCTTTACATACATTCTCTCTACCCTCAATGCCAAGTGCTTTTAGCCATGTTTTCTCTAACAGAGAAGGAAACAGACTCATAGACATAAGTGATGTGACCAAGGTCATAGAGGTCTCCATGTTTGAGGGAAGGCCAGGTCTCCCCCAGCCCATCTGGTGTCCAAACCTGCTCCTTCCTCTCTACTTGCTTAAATTCCTGATAGGTGAGGGGAAAAAAACAGCTAGAGTTCTCCACACTTTCTCCTTAAGAAACTAGACAAGTGGTGATGCCACTGGTCAAAACAAGACAAAGGAAAGGACGCTTTCAAGAATCCTAGAGAGGGACTTCCCTGGTGGTCCAGTGGCTGAGACTTCACACTCCCAAAGCAGGGGACCCAGGTTCCATCATTAGTCAGGGAACTAGATCCTGCATGCTGCAACTAAGACCCAGTGCAGCCAAATAAATAAATATAAATAAATATTTTGAAAAAGAATCCTAGAGAAAGAACTCTTTCAAGTTATCTAGTTCAACCCACAATTTATAATTTCAAATTTTCCAAATCTCAGGCTTTGGACCTCTCTTCACAACATGCCACCTCCTAAATGTCAAATCTTCTTTTTAATTTAAACAATACTTCCTATCATACACATTTTACTATATATAAAATAGACGACCAACAAGGACCCTCGGTACAAGGAAACCATACTCAATATTTTGTAATAACCCTTAAAGGAAAAGAATCTGAAAAAGAATAGACATGCATAACTGAATCACTCTGCAGTACACCTGAAACTAACCCATTATTGTAAACCAACTATACTTCAATTTAAAAAAAAAGTTCTATGGAAAATTCGAAAAAAAAAAAAAAAAAATTTCCTTCCCAACATCTTGTTGGTCTTGAACTATCCCTTTAGGTGTAAATAAAGTTGCAATAATTATCTCCAGAGCACACAAGTATTTAATGCGTGAGCTCGTATTATCTATAAAGTGATTAGTCAATGTCTCTGACTAGTGTTTGGTTGGTTTTGCTAGTAATCTAGGGCTTCCCCGGTGGCTCAGCTGGTAACGAACATACCTGCCAATGCAGGAGATGCGAGAGATGCAGGTTCTCTCCCTGGGTTGGAAAGATGCCGTGGAGAAGGAAATGGTAACACACTCCAGTATTCTTGCCTGGAGCGTCACATGGACAGAGGAGCCTGGCAGGCTACAGTCCATGGGGTTGCAAGGAGTCGGACATGACTGAGCACACATTCACGGCACGGCTAGCAATCTATAAAAGTAAAGAAAGTCAGGGCACAAAGAAAACAGTTGCTTTAAAATCAGGTACAATCAAACTCTCAATAAGGGAAGTCCCAGTTTAGAGTTGGCAAACGTGTGCCCAGTGCTGAGCTAGACACTGCCACCACATCATAAAACCCCAGCCTCTTCCTTACCACACCCTCACATGTGTCCAGCTTTCATCATCATCTCATTAAGCTGTTAACCGAGTGTTGATGAGTTCTCTTTGGTGCCATTGTGAAAGACCAAATCACATCTGACGTTCCCACCCAGATTCCTGGCTCTAAGAAAAGAGTCGATTAAATTCCAGATGCCAAGAGGCACACATCATCAAACAGAAAGATGGTTCTCTGTTGAGAGACAATCTTTCTTTCCCTGCAGGTGACCTGGAAAAGCAAAGACTTTCCTGGTGTGGGCACTGGCTCATACCATGCAGGTCTCTGGTTCTTTGCACAGGCTACCAAGAGCCCTTTGTGTCCTAAGTCTATGGTTTACCTGCAGAGCGTTATGCTGACCCGCCTCCAAAATAAAGGTCTTCACTCTCGTCAGAGTAAACACCTAACTTCTGAAGCAGCTCAAGAGGATAAAAATGAAAAACTTACTAGAACCCGTATTGTTGCACTCTCCTCCAAATATAGATTCAAGGATGGTTAAACACACATACACACTTACACATGCAACGCTTAAAACCAAAGAAATGATCCAGGTATGCTAGAAGAGCTTTTCTTGAATTAAAGGAAGACCAATGTTTGCAGATAGAAAGAACTCAAGTGCTAGGAAACATTAACAATAATGTTAATATTCTAAATGTCACAGAACTGTACACTGAAAAATAATTAAAATGGTAAATTTTATGGAATGTATGTCTCACCACAACAATGAAGAAAAAGAACTACCAGGGAAAATGTACATAAAGTTGGATCCTGATTATATAGAATAGGTAGGTTACATATATAATTTGTCTGAATAGGCATAGAAATAAACTGGAAAATATTCCATAATATGAAGAGTCTTATCACTAGATGTTGAAATTTCTGATAATGATTTTCCTTTTGTATAATTCCCTGTTTTCCAAATTTTATCATTTAATGAGCATGTATTTTTTCTACAATCAGAACAAGGGAGTTAAAAATAATAATATAATATTCCTCAAATCTGTCCCTTCTTCACCATAACCTTTAGCAAGATGTTGCCCCCAGTCACGCCTCATGGGAACTATTTCCATAAACTCCCTCACTAGTGAATGAGACCCTCTCCACTTTCTCTTCTGCACCCCCAGACAGAGAAAGAGTTCTTCAGAAGCATAAGGCAGAGAAGACATGCCACACAATAGCATAATATCCACAGTAGGCATCCTCACCCTATTCCTGGTCCTTTATCATCCCAAAGCCCCATCCTTCCCCTAAGCCTTGCCTTGTCCTTCGACTGCACTCCTTCCTCTTCCTTCTCTTTGAATGACCCTAAGGATACTGCTGATTTGTAGGCATCAGGGGTTGGGATGAATTTGAGTGGTGGGTTGGGGGAGGGATATAGGGCAGTAACATCTCCAGAGGTCTCTATAGGAGGGCATTCAGGTAGAAATATAGTGGAAATTGGGAACTTGTGTTCTATAGTAATTTGGGATAACTTGGGGTAGGGTGATGGAGATTACCGGTGCTGTAATAAAACAGTATCTGCCGCCAAGCACACTAATTTCAATTTGATTGTATAATCCCTTGCGTTGTGTGAATTAGGCTTGATGGGCATCACGGGGAGTTCTAGTCCCATCAAGCCACCACTGGCTTACCCCCACATTGGCCCCCTGATAACTCATCAACACTCAGCTTAAACAGCACTTTCTCTGGACATTATTCTCTGACACCCTAGTCTTGATCACAGGCACCTCCCCTGGACTCTCATAGCACTTTGGGTAAACCTTGATCCAAGCATTTAACATACTCTATTCCTTCTCTTACCTACACTCACTGGACTACAGCTCCTTCTTTCAATCTGCATCCTGAGCACCAAGCACTGTGTCTGGCGAATGACAAGTGCTCAGTATTTTTTAACAAATAATAATACAAATAAGCAGAGAAGAATGAAAGCTATACATAATTCATCTCAAGAGGTTACAGAGAGATAACTGATCTGCTATTCTATACCTCCACAACTTTGATGATTAAGGCAGAAGAAACAACATTTCATATAGTAAGTTAGTACTTACTATAGTACTTACTTATAGTAAGTTAGTTCATATAGTAAGTTTCATATAGTAAGTAACCACGAACTAGCCTGTGAATCAATCATTGATGAATTAGTGAACTAATGGATTCATCTAAAACAAGGCTCAGGACAAATCTTAAAATGAAACAAAAATATATGACTATTTCATTCCCCTAGAGGTGAAGGCATGTAACACACAGCAACAGCCCTTAGACTCAGAATCTAAGAAAGACCAGGGGGGGATTTGCCAGGTAGGTCCCCAGTTAGTCCCAGTTAGGTGAAAGTTATTCCATGAACAAGTTACGGAAGCATTTGCTATCTATCCCTCTCCATGGAACTCTAAAGAGCCTTGTCTTCCTCATCTTCCCACTCATGAGAGGTAGCCAAGTCACTCCTATTTTTAGTCACTTGCAACCAAACATAATTCTAATTAATCCATCTTCCTAAAGGAAATGAGTCTTGAACAATGAATAAAGGTTGGCCAAGTGCAGAAAAGCAGATAGGGTGTTTCAGAAAGAAACACAGTATGCACACAGTTATGGAAGTGTGAAACTTCATGGTGTGTGTGTGTGTGTGTGTGGCAGCAGACAACAGGAATGCCACTACACATTACAAGGCAGAGAAAAGCAGGATATGAGGCTGGAAAACAGGTAGGGACTGAATTCAGGATAACACTGTATGCCACACAAGGGAGTCTAAATTTTTATCTTGACTATGATGGGAAGCTATGGGCAGTTTTTAGACAGAGGACTGACAGCTGGATTAGCATTTAGAAAGATGCTAATGGCAACAGAGAAGGGAACAAAGGGGAACAAGCTGAAGGCAGATAAAGGGCTACTGCAGTAGTCCAAACACCCACTGCCTATAATTTACTTCCACATTCAAAGCAACACAAAATAAGGCCACCCCGAGAAGCCAAAGATACCAGGGAATCTTGGGTGGAATAACTGTGAAAAATTCATATAGCTAACTCCAGTCCTTTACTTGAAAGGATACCTTTACAAGAACTGTCTAGTCCAGCTTGGCCCAAGCCAGTAGGCCTGCCTCTGATCCATAAAGACTCAAAATAATTAATCCCTAGACTTTTGTCTCATTTAAATATATATATATTTATTTATTTATTTATTTATTCATTCAGGTATTTACTTATTTGGCTGTGCTGGGTCTTAGTTGCAGCATGCAGAATTTTTAGTTGCCACATGTAAACTCTTAGTTGCAGCATGTGGGATCTATTTCCCTGAACAGGGATCGAACCTGGGCCCCCTGCATTGGGAGCACAGAGTCTTAGCCACTGGACCACTAGGGAAGTCCTTTGCCTCATTCTCGACTTGTGTTCTGAATTATTTCAACCAGGATCTGCCTTGGCCTTTGTTGTGGGACTCTTGCCTCATTTCCTGTTTATACTCTTTACAATCAGCCCTTAAAAGTCACACCTGATTCTCTGATACATCCTCTGATTAGCCACTACGCCATTTCTTTGCTCCATTTGCAGCAAAACTCTCCAAAGCCTTCTCAGAACTGATTGTCTCTAATAACTTTCCTTCTATTCTATCTCAGACCTACCCATCATATATACTGAAATTATTTTTATCAAGATCACCAAAGATGTGCATGTGGCTAAACACAATGATTAATTCTTAGTTCTTGTTTTCGACTAATTGGAAGTATTTGATCTCCTCCTTCTTAATAAATCTTCACTTTTAGTTCTGTCCTAATTGCCTAATTGTCCCTTCTCAACCTCCTGCGCTGTCCTTCTCTGCTGACACCTCTTTCATGCTCTGGGTGTCCTGGAATTGGTCCTTCTCTTTGCATCTACACAACACTTTCTCAACTCTGACCCTACTGACACTTGAAGCTGGATAACTCCTGTGGTAAGGGCTGTCCTATGCACTGTAGGACATACACTAGATTCTATTCACTAGATTCCAGTAGCAATCTTCCCCTCCCCAGTTATGACAATCAAAAATGTTTCCAGATATTGCCAAATATCCCCTGGGTGGCATGGGGAATCGCCTCCGGTTGAGAACCACTGCTTTAAGTCTATAGGAAATCCTCCTTTAAATATTTTAAACTTTAGTGATCTCTTACAGTTTTTAGCCTTTAAATGCTATCTATGTGCTGCTGCTGCTGCTGCTAAGTCGCTATGATTCCCAAATTTATATAATCCAGTCCAGATCTCCCTCCTGAACTCCAGACTAGAATATTTAATTTTACATTCAAATACTTCACTTCCATACCTAACGCATATCCCGAACTCAACACACAGTCTTCTCATCTCAGCTGAAGGTAGCTCCATCCTTCCATTTGTTCAAACTAAGTATCCTGGATCCATCCTTGACTTCTCCCTTTCTCTTCCACACCCTACATCCTGCCAAGAAATCCTATTAATTCTACCTTGAAAATACATCCAGCAACTAACCACTTCTCATTATCTCCACTACTACCCCTGATTCAGGTCATCATGTCCTCACACCTGGGTAACTGGCTTTCTTGGTGGCTCAGCTGGTAAAGATTCTGCCTGCAATGCAGGAGAGATGGGTTCAGTCTCTGGGTTGGGAAGATCCCCTGGAGAAGGGAATGGCTACATGGGTCACAAAGAGCCGGACATGACTGAGTGCCTTTCACTTTTCTTACTTAACTGGTCTCCCTGGTTACCACGTTGGGCCCCAACTGCCTGTTCTCAGCAAAGCAGCCAGAGTGAGTCTTTTCAAATATCGAATCTGATCATTTCATTCCTTGCCCCAAATGCACCTCTGTCCTCTCATCTTACTCAGAGGAAACTCTGCGTCCTCACAAGCTCTTATGAGATCTGGCAGCTTGTTACCTCACTTGTCTTATAAACTTCTACTTTCATTTATCCCCGTCTGAGATGAAAAAGCTGAGAGGAACAAGTTGGGGAGGGATGACCAGGAGTTCATGTTCATAGACAAAGATGTCATGTAGCAGTTGGATCTATAAGTCTGGAATTCTGAGAGATTCTTGACTGGAGGTATGACTTTGGGAACTGTTGGCACACAGATGGTATAGAGAACCAAGGACTGAGCCCCATGGCACCCTAATATAAAACAGAGTGGAAATAAAGGGAGGAACCAGGAAAGGAGATGGATAGCAGCCATCAGTGATGCAGAAGGGAAACCAAGAGAGCGTCATGTCCTGAGAGTCAAGTGAAGACAATCAATGAACTAGAACCTGTGAGTAGAAAATTTCTTTCCAAACCTAGACTGACTATCTTAGGGCCTTCTCTAAGAAATTATAATCTACTTGCATAAAAAAATGCAGCAGGCAATGTAAATATTTCTTTCACCACTGTGCTTAATTTCTCATTAATTTATCACACACAGTTCTTCTGGTTCAGTCTTATCTCCATTTAATTTCCATCTGTATTCCTATTTATGATAGTATCACAGTTTGATTAAGCAAACTGAAAGCTTAGGTGTTACATGAATAGGAAATATTTATATAGAAATACCAAATCAACACATATGAGTAACATCTTAAATGCAATAATTGCAACAGTATCTAATCACTAATCTTGTCATTTACCAAAATCGGTCGCTATAGACCAAAACTGGGAGAAAGATCTCTTCCTAACTCTACACTTCATCCTAAGAAAACCCTCTAGACACAAAATGACTAATATTTAATAATCAATCTAGTAATTCTTCAGATAATATACTACTTAGTTAATTTCAAGGGTGAAGCCCAACACTTAGTGAGGGCTGGAACCACTTTGATTTGATTATTTCTTCCAACGATAGAGACCAGGGCCAGTCTGGCCAGCGTGGCACTGACGGCTTACCCAAAGCAAAGCACAGATGAACTCCGGTCAATGTCTGCAAGAAGAGACACACCTTATGTATTTCTAGATGGCTTTTTGGAAACATTTACTCCCTGTGAAATAGAGGCTTACTGTTCTCAGCTTCCAATTGTCCTTTTAAATCAGAAGCTCTTACAGTTATACTAAAAAGGGCCTTCAAGCTCTTATTTCCCCCAAACAATAACTGAGCCCCAGAAACTAAATATCAACAATGCTTCACATGTGTAGGATGGTATAAGCTTCCATAGTGTCTATTTCTGATTTCTCTCATATAAGTTATTGTTCTAAAAACTCAAACATAATTATGTGCCTATATGAAACAAATTTTACTAAAAATGTGAAATTAAGTAAACTTGAAATTTTTTAAAGCCCTATTTTTACGACATAGTGATAAATAGAATCCAAAACCCAAGCTAGGTTTCATTCATATTTCTTGAGGAATCAGATTTCAAAAAATTAGTCAGATCCTTCTAAAGTTCCTATGAAACCAACACGCACAATTAGTAATATTTTAGCAATTAGAATGAAGTCAGAGCAGATATACATTCCAAATCTGAGAATGGCATAACCCTGGGAGGGTCAGCTACACGAAAAGAAATAAAAGGTAGAATAAATTGTCATATCTCTTAGCCAAATGACATATAGGACTGTGAGGTCCCCAATACCCACTAATTGAATGAATGGATGAATAAAGACCTGGGTTTGTAGCGGAAATTTTGATGGGAAAAGTCCAGGATATAAAAAAACCTGCCCTGACACAGCTCCTAAGAAATGAGCCCTTGGGGTTGAAATACAACTCAAATTCAGAAGAATCAGAGTGGTTATAATTTATAAAATGTTAATACAATCTTATTAGATGGAAGCTTCCAGATCAGGTAAAGTAATTATCCCTATATTTGGCGTGAATTAGACCTAACCTGGAAAGTTATGTTTCATTCCAGGAAAGACATAGTCGGAAAGACATTTTGTTGTAGTTGTTTAGTCGATCAGCCATGTCCAACTCTTCGCGACCCCAAGGACTGTAACCCACTAGGCTCCTCTGTCCTTGGGATTCTCCAAAAGAGTACTGGAGTGGGTTGCCATGCCCTCCTCCAGAGGATCTTCCCGACCCAGAGATCAAAGGACATCAGTAACCTCAATTTCCAGATGGCTTAGCACAGAGCCTTGGACCTAACGCTGCTCAACAAATAAGTACCCTGAGTCTGGAAATCACATGAGAAATGATTAAGGTAAGTTGAACACAGAATGTAGTGTCTAGCAGAGTCACCCCACAGAGAAACAAGATGCCCAGCAAAGTATGACTCAGTATGGAGTATATTTCAGCAGGATCTCCAGTTCATCTTTCAGCTCTGGGGCCCCTAGAACAGACATCAGGACCTACAGAAGGTGTGGCCACGGCTAGTCCTCCTCCCCTCCCCACTGTGAGCTCCTCCTCCCCATCATCTTCAAAGAGAGATGCTGCTGGGCTCCAGGCTCAACTTTTACCACTGCATAACATGTGGGGTGTCTTTTTGAGACAGTGTCACCTGTACTGGACGCTGCCCTGGGCACTTACGCCTAAAGCGGCCACAGCACTTGCTTTCCCTCAGCTCGCTTCACATTCTACTTGAAGCTGATTTTGAAATCAATCTTCAAGAAATAATGATCTTTGACTGGGAACTTTGTGTTTGAGGGCTCCTTACCCAACAGTCAATTCTACATACTTTAAAAAAATTTATAAGATGGGAGTATGGGGATGGGATGGGGGTGGGCAGGCAGAAATGGGATTCTTCCAGGTCCCTCCCTCACTCACTCTGGATCCTGGGCTCCAAAATCACTGCAGACAGTGACTGCAGCCATAAAATTAAAAGACACTTGCTCCTTGGAAGGAAAGCTACGATAAATCTAGACAGCATATTAAAAAGCAGAGACATTACTTTGCCCACAAAGGTTCATCTAGTCAAAGCTATGGTTTTTCCAGTAGTCATGTATGGATGTGAGATTTGGACCATAAAGAAAGCTGAACACCAAAGAACACGTGCTTTTGAGCTGTGATGTTGCAGAAGACTTTTGAGAGTCTCTTGGACTGCAAGGAGATTAAACAGTCATTGCTGGAGGAAATCAATTCTGCGTATTCATTGGATGGATTGATGCTGAAGCTCCAATACTTTGGCCACCTGATGCAAAGAACTGACTCACTAGAAAAGACCCTGATGCTGGGAAAGATTGAGGGCAGGAGGATAAGGGGATGACAGAGGATGAGATGGTTGGATGGCATCACTGACTCAATGGACATGAGTTTGAGCAAACTCCGGGAGATAGTGAAGGACAGGGAAGCATGGCGTGCTGCAGTCCACAGGGTCGCAAAGAGTCAGACACCACTGAGTGATTGAACAACAACAATCCCCCACTCAAACACCCTGAACGCTTTAGAATAAAATTCCTAACATTTGCTAAAACGCAGAGGTCTGGCGATATTGCATGAAGCAACAGTGGCACCTAGTGGTTACATAAGCTTGTCATACACTGCTCAGTTGAAGTGAAAAAAAAAAAAAAAAACAATAAAAACCCAATCTTTCTCTCCCTCCCTTTGTATCTCTTATGCAACCAGATGGATGGGAAGTTAGTTGGAAAATAGAAAGTCAGTAAAACAGAGAATCATTAAAATGATGCATAAAGAGCTTACTAAAGAAGAGAATGGCAAACCACTCCAGTATTCTTGCCTGGAAAATCCCATGGACGGAGGAGCCTGGTGGGCTACAGTCCATGGGGTTGCAAAGAGTCGGATACGGCTGAGCAATTTACACACACACACACACACACACACACACACACACACACACAAACTCTTAATATAGCCAATGATACTTTCATTTAGCCGTAGATATATATCAACACACTCCAATATCCTTGCCTTGAAAATCCTATGGGCAGAACAGCTCATAGAGTCGCAAAGAGTCGGACACAACTGAGCGACCAACATGCACACACATATATCCAAGGTTTCTTTACTGAATGTGGATCCACTAAATCATTGCTAGTCTATGTTGCATAAACCAAACATCACACATCACCTGAAAATGTCCAGTTTTTGTTTATTTAAATAGTAGAGAATCTTAAGAGTCTTGTGAAATAAGATTCCCTTCACTGATTTTTGTGAGTTTTTTCCCTCTCATAGTTGTCCTTCATTACTTTTTCTTTTTTTAACAGTCATACTCTTTCAGGTTCAAAATTAACTTAAGGAGAGGAGTATGGGTTTGGGGAGCTGGTGCCCATGTCTCCATGTGGCATCCCCTCATTATGGGTACCAACAGCTGTTCCAGTCGACCCTGACTCAGGGGTGGGGAGACCTGGTCAGAGACACATTCTCCGGTTGCCTCTTTCATCATATCCAGTCTTTAGGGGGAGGGATGGGACGGGCCGCAAGAGGGAAGAGAGAAGACACGGACTTCTAGCAGCTCCGTCACTGGGCGGTTTAGGGTGTGAGAACTGGAACCATTCTCCCTGGGTTCAGTTCCACTCTATGAACTTCTGAACTCTGACCTTGAGAACATCACTTATCCTCTCTAAGCCCAGGTTCCTCGTATGTAACCTAAGAAGGGACATCAGTACCCACTCTGAGGATGGTTAGGAGAGTAAAATGAGGTAATCCATGTCAGGCCCTTAGCACAGAACCTGTCAAACAGGAAGTACTCATAAATAACTGCTGTTATCTTGCATTTATTTTCTTTCACTACCCCACAGACCGGCAGTTCTCAAACTTCTTGGTATCAGGGTCTTCATAAATTCTTAAACATTTTTTTTTTAAATTATAAGGACCATACAGAGCTTAAAGCTTATGTAATTTTATATTTACATTTTTTATAAGTCAATTCAAAATATCTTAATTCTTTTTAAAATGACAACAACTAATCCGTTAACATAAGCAACATTTTTACAAAAAATAGCTTCACTTTGCAAATCAAAAATATCTGGTAAGAAAGTAGCATTGCTTTACACTTTTGCAGATTTCTTTCATGTCCGGTTATCAACACAGCTGGCTTTTGCATTCAGTCTGTTCTATTATCTCACATTAGGTAGCCTCTGAAAAACTCCGTGTACACTCATGAGAAACCAAGAGTGAAAAAGACAAACAATATCTTAGTGTTGTTGTTAATATAAACATAGTTTTGATCTCAGGAACCCCATGAAAGGACCTCGGCGACTCACAGGGTCCGCAGACCGAACTGCGAGGTTTGCAGCCATAGCGCACGGCATCAGTCCAGATTTTCCACTGTCAAGATCAGTATGGTAGGTCATGGGTCTCATGGACCCGGATATGAAAACACAGTTGCTAGTGCAGCCATGGCCTTGTCTGTGAAAGGTGGCAGCAAGCCCTTCCATCCAAAGCCTACCTTACTCCATCTGGTTCAGAAACTCAGACCCGCTCGTGCAGAAGTCCAGATCCCCATTTCTCAACTGCACAGACAAACCTGGGTTCTGACAAATAATACTTTTATAGGATCCCAACCACTTCTCTGGGTTAAGGTATGCAGCTGTTCCTGTTATTGTTTTTCTTGTTTGTCTAAGTTTCTGGTGTTTTTTTTTTTTTCTTTTTGGAAGAGAGTCAGTTCAAGGAAAATAAGATATTCACTTGGCGTAATTTCTTTTTTAGAAAATATCTCTTTTTAATCTGGAAATCCAATGGTTGGGTGTGACTTGATTATTCACTTGTTATTTTTATATCGTCACAGGTTGAATTGTTTGTGGCAAGCCTTTGTGCAAATCTTAATGCTGGGTGAGACCCTTTAAAAGTGTTTTACTTATTCTTTCCTTTCTTGACCTTTCAAGCTACATCAGTGTAACTACACCATGACATCATATTTACTGTGTCCCTCTGTGATACCCCAAATCCCATATGAGGCCAACTCAAGCAATGGAGGTGCTTCCTTCCAGCGTTTATCTCTAAGAGAATTTTCAAAAGGAGGGCAGAACCAGACTCTCTGGGACTGACTGCTTTGGGTGCAGAGCCTCTGTTTTATCCTCCACAGGTTCTACAGCACTGCTTATCTCTCCCACTCCACCACCACTAATTGTAGAAATTTTAAGTCACCTTATCCGTCATCATCTTGAGCTGCTGGCACCAAAATCCATATCAAAGTAGCAGAAGTGAGGAGGGATTTCTGGAGGAGATGCTCATTTACTGGAAACACTTTGCAATGATTCCACTCAGTTCAGGAGCACTATGAAAATAAAACCAGTATGATGTGTCAACTGTTGCTGTGAACTTTCTTTTTAAATTTATTATTTTTAATTGGAGAATGACTGCTTTACAACGTTGTGTTGGTTTCTGCCATATGTTAACATGAATGAGCCATAGATGTACATGTGTCCCCTCCCTCTTGAAGCTCCCTCCCCCCTCCCACCCCATCCCCCCGCTCTAGTCACAGAGCACTGGATTTACTCCCTGCATCATGCAGAAGATTCCCACTGGCTATCTATTTTACATATGGTCATGAATATGTCTCACTGCTACTCTCTCAATTGTCCGACCCTCTCCTTCCCCCTACTGTGTCTACAAGTCTGTTACCTGTGTCTGCATCTCATTGCTGCCCTGCAAATAGCTTCATCAGTACCATCCTTCTAGATTTCTATACATATGTGTTAATAATATATGATATTTGTCTTTCTCTTTCTGACTTAACTTCACTCTGTACAATAGGCTCTAGGTTCATCCACCTTATTAGAAATAAGTCAAATTCATTTCTTTTTAACGGCTGAGTAATATTCCATTGTATATATGTACCTCGACTTCTTTATCCATTCATCTGTTGATGGACATCTAGGTTGCTTCTAGATGTAGGATATACATGCAATAGAATACTATTTTCAGCCATAAAAAAATGAAATAATGCCATTTTCAGCAACATGGATAGACCTAGAAATTTTCATACTAAGTGAAGTAAGTCAGCGAGAGAAAGACAAATATCATATGATATCACTTATATGTGGAATCTGAAAATACAACACAAATGAACTTATATGCAAAACAGAAATAGACTCACAGATATAGAAAACAAACTTTTGGTTACCAAAAGGGAAAGTGGTGAGGCAGGGATAAATTAGGAACTTTAAATTAGCACATACAAAGTAATATATATATATATATGTACATATTTTTAAAAAGATAAACAAGGTCCTGTATAGCTTTGTTATTATACAAGGAACCATATTCAATATCCTGTAATAAACCATAATAGAAAATACATGAAAAAGTATACGTGTAACTGAATCACTCTGCTGTACACCAGAAACTAAGACAACACTGTAAATCAACTATACTTCAAAGTTTTAATTATGAAAATGAAACCCATAAAAGTAGTAGAAGAAAAAAGAGAGACTTTTCAAATAATCACAAGATGTGGAGAAGGCCCTTCTAAATGTCACACAAAATCCAAAAGATATAAGACTGATTAATTTTTTTAAAAAGTTTCTAAATATATGTCAAAAAATTAATATAAATTTAAAGATAATCAGCAAAATAAGAAAAATATCACAACTCATATAACAGACAAGGACATTTTTCTTGTATAAAGAACTGGTATCTTGCTATATTTGGGCTTCCCAGGTGGCACAGTAGTAAAGAATCCTCCTGCCAATGCAGGAGACGCTAGAGACACGGGTTCGATCCCTGAGTCGGGAAGATCCCTTGGAGGGGGAAATGGCAACCCACTCCAGTATTCTTGCCTGGGAAATCCCATGGACAGAGGAGCCTAGCAGGCTCCATGGGGTCACAAAGAATCAGATGGGGTCCATGTGTCCATGGGGTCACAAAGAGCCAGACACGACAGCACACACACATCCTGCTATATTTAAAATGAATAACCATCAAGGACCTATTATATGGCACAGGGAACTCTGTTCTGGGTGGAAGGGAATTTGGACGAGAATGAATACATGTTTATGTATGGCTGAGTCATTCTGCTGTGTACCTGTAACTATCACAATGTTGTTAATTGGTTATACCCCAATATAAGTAGTTTTTAAAAATACAATTAAAACATATGCAAATTGTCCACATTTAGAATAAAATTATACTTTAATTTTTTTAAAAAAGAACTTGCATCAATAAGGAAAAAAAGAGCAAAACTGAGCAAATGCTATGAACAAACAACATATAAAGAATTTTTAAATGGATGTTAACTTCATGCATGTTTTTAAATGCACATTAAATACCTTGTAAAAAGATTTGGTAAGATGTTGAGTAATATGAGGGTAGGAGAAATTGGGCACTTTCACACATCTCCAATGGAAGTCAAAATTTATATACAGAACAACTGTAGGGAGTAATTTTGGCAACTTTATCAAAACCTAAAATGCATACAGTTACCAGATAATTCCATATCTAGGAACTTATCCTGTAGCTAAACGTGCTTGCGTGTAATATAACAACACATGTACAAGGATATGTATCCTCAGAGGTGAGGGACTAAGGCTAAGTTGCTTCAGTCGTGTCCGACTCTGCGACACCATGCAGGGGCTGTAGGCCGCCAGGCTCCTCCGTCCTTCGGATTTCCCAGGCAAGAATACTGGAGTGGGTTGCCACTTCGCCTCCAAGGGATCTTCCCAACCCAGGGATCAATCACGCATCTCTTATGTCTTCTGCATTGGCAGGCGCCACCTGCTTAGTATAGGTATGGAACGGTAAGCAACCAAGTTATCTAACAAAGGCCAAAAGGGCAAATTCACTGTGTACAGTAAGTTGAAAATTAAAGCAGCCATAAAAAGAAAAAAAAAAAAGGCTGAGGTTGCTACCTGCACTCTTATGGAATCACCTCTGTGACACATTAAGTGAAAAAGAAGGGTTCAGAAGGTTATTCTGCCACTACCTATGCAAATGTGTGTGTATGAAAGTACTTGAATATGCATGAAATCTCTCTGGAAGGAGATGCACCAAAGCCGTAGCAGTGGTTTCCAGTGAATAAGGAAACTGCTGGCTAAGAGACAGGGTATGGAGGGAGACTTAGTTTTTACCATATGCTTTTTGTACATTTTGAATTTTCAACATGTGCAAATATTACTTATTTAAAGTGAAAGTTTACATGGAGCGAGTAGCATTTACATATATACATTGTGTAAAATACATACCATGTGTAAAATAGCTAGCTAGTGGGAAGATGCTGTGGAGCACGGGGAGCTTAGCTCTGCGCTCTGTGATGGCTAGATGGGTGGGATGGGGTTGGGGGAGGTCCGAGACGGAGGGGATATACATATACATAGAGCTGACTCATTGGGGCACAGCAGAGACTCACACAACGTTGCAAAGCAAATAGATTCCACTTTAAATAAATAAGGAAGTACATTTTTAAAACTGAGCTCCATGCTCTCTGGGTCTGACGTTTAGTGATTTCATTACTCTGATGCGAACATTTTTGTTAAATAATTCCATGACTCTGTGATTTGTTTCCCACTTGAAAAATGCACTAGAAACTCCAGTCCATAGCTCCATATGCCAAACACACACACACACACACACACTTTAAAGTTTTTCACCAACTGCTAGGTTCTGTTGCATATACATTTGTGGGATTTAGCACATATGTGTGATACAGGTCATATGTAACCTGACTTTTCACAGACTCAGCAAATTTTTGGTCCGCATAGGGTCCCTGGAGCAATGATTCAAACTGCTGTTCTCTAAATGTGTGGATACCAAGAGGGAAAGGGGTCGGGTGGAAGGAACTAGGAGACTGGAATTAATGCATATACACTATTGATGCTATGCAAAAGTAGACAACTGTTGGGAACCTACTGTCTAGCACAGGGAACTCTACTTAATGCTCTGTGGTGACCTAAAGGGAGGGAACTCCAAAGAGGAGCGGATATACCTGTATGTACAGCTGATTCATTTTGCCATGCAGTCGAAGCCCACACAACATGGTAAAGCAAATATACTGCAATAAAAGTTAATTTAAATTTTTAAAAAGCCGTTGTTCTCACATATTTTGAGGCAGTGGCTCTAACGTCTTTCCATCCCCTTAACACCAGGCAATGCTTTCTTGAAATCCTCAAAAGGTGCTCCTCTTTTTCTTCCCAGAAGGCGTGCTCCTAGTGGGTGCTCCCAGGGGACTTTGCAGGTCCCCAAGAGGCCCACCCACCCCCATCCAGCCCTGCTACTTCCCAACAGACGCCATCAGAGCCGCTCCAGAGCCTTCTCTGTGAGAGAGCTGAACAGGCTCCTGAGGGAGCAGCGGGAGATGACCTTGGTTTCCATCACACCCGGTGAAGCAAGCTCCACACACAGGCTGCCTGGACTCCCAACTTTCGTGGAATTTCGTTAAAACTACCCTTTTTGTGACTTGCTTGCAGTTATGTTGCTCTCCACAGGAGCAGCTGTGAACAAGGCGGGGCTGGAACGAGAGGCGAAATTGGTGGAAAACTGTTTCATGCTCAGAATCACCTCTCCTGCCACAAGGAGATACGAGGCCAAAGAAGAGTCAAAGGTTGGAGGAAAGAACCCCATTCATAAAACAAGAACCACACTTCCTGTCACCAACTTACACCATTATTAGGATGGGGAGGACAGAGCCAAAAATAATAGAGAGCTCAGGAGATGTCTGAGTCGCTGTCAACTAAAACTATTAGCTACTTGTTAGTCACCGTACCTACTATTTTGCCTTTTAACCTGCTATCCTCATAAAATGTCTATTCCAATTAACAGGCTTTTAATATGAATGATAAAAAGCCTGACCAAACAGGTTAAAACCAAAAACTGGAAGTTTGGCTGATGTAATAAATGGTGTAGAGAGATGAATTTGCTTCAGGTATGGTCTGATCCAGGGGTCTCTGATATGAAAAGGGCCAGGTTTCTGTTTCTCAGCTCTGCTTGCTCAGTCTTGATTCACTTTTCCAAGACTCTCTCCCTGGATGGGGAGATGTTACAAGATGGTTGCTAGCAGCAACTCCTTGGCTTTTTCCTTCCAGGTTCAAATCCACTAAAAGTGAGCAAATCAGCTTTCTCCAGGAGTTCAAAACAAGAGCCCAGGAACTGAGATTCTGGTCTGTGTGCTTGACCATGGGTCAGACACCATGGCTGGGAAGAGGAAGAATGCTGAATGGTTTAGCTTGGACTGTGTGCTCCTAGGGCATCAGCCTCACAGAGATGTATGTGGTGAGGGTAGAAGAACAAAGCTCTCCAGGACATTACTGCCAAAGGAAGAATGTTAATTCTAGGTCAGCAAAAATCACAGAAGTCCACAACAAACCTTGTGAGATTGAAATGATTATCCTCATCGTACAGATGTGGAAAGAGGTTAAGAAACACACACAAAATCATACTATTGGAAAGTGGCAAGGGTAGGAGCAGAAGCTATTAATGTGTGTGATAAGTAAAAGGGTGGGTGGGTGTTTTCCAAGCAGACTGGAGTAAGGAGGGAGCACGGGGAAGAGGTTAATAAATACACAGTTACAAGGGTGTTGGGAGAGTAAGAAGTTTTCAGGGCATTTCAAGTTGCTGTATGCAAAGGTCTCAGACGGTGCAGATAGTTCAAAGCAGAGAGCTTGGGCTCTGGTGTCAGAAGGATCAGAACTCTGCCAGTTACCATGAGGTGACTGTGGTCAAGAATACAACCACTCACCCCACTTTTATCATCTCTAACACAGGAATAATATGTTTGTGGGGTTCTTAGGAGGACTATGCCAGCAAGATAACATAGATAAAGGAGCTAGTACAGTGCCTAGCAGATAAGATCTCAACAAAGGGTTGACGTTATTGTGCTGATGATGACAGACTGCAGAAGGCAATGAATGGGAAAGATAGTGGGAAAATAAGCTGGAAAAATGACCGTGGGCCAGATAAGGGTTTCAACATTTATCCTTCAGAAGATAGGGACCAACTGAAGGATTTTGACCAGAGGAATTGTCTGATCAGTTTTTCATTTTAGAAGAATTACTCTGGCAGCAATATGTAGTCACACCAACAAAGAAAGGTGGGGTGGGCTGGGAGACTATTTGAAAGACCATTAAAATAGGTTGACCAGTGGTGGCCAAATCTAGTTCAGTATCAAAATTTCTAGGGGAGGTTTTTTGTTCTGTGGCTGCTTTGCTTTGTTTCAATCCAGATTTCTAGACTCTCCAGGGGTTGGGAGACACCTGGGTTTGAAGTATCAGCTAATTTCCACCCAGAGAGCTAGTGGCCCCACAGGACAATTGATCCACCTCCTTCTCAAGGATCAGCAATGCCTAAAGAAAAACTAGAAGTGTTATGGGAGTATATAGAAGGAAAATGATTATTACGAAAACAGTCAACTTTCTAGTTTTTTAACCTTAAGAAGCAGACTCTTGAGGCCCCTGGGACGCAGGGTGAAGCAGTCAGATAAGGCTTGCCCATGCTGGAAGGAAGGAAGAGAATGGGATGGAGAGTGACTTTGCAAAAGGTCAATGGGTTTGATCAGAGCTACACACCAGGAAAGAAGTAGACTCAGCTTCAGGAGATGCCAGCAGGGAACCTCGTGGGAGCTGAACCTACCCCAAGTGTCTATGGATCTCCATGCAGTCCCCATTTAACTGAGCCCAGACTGCCTCTGTGGAACAGCCACATTGCATGGTTCTGGTTTCAGCCATCATCCAGTAAGGGCCTCCCATTCATAGCTGTATCCAGTGATTCTATGATTCCAGATTTCACTGAAATTTTCACCTGAACTGCCTCATGAAGATAAGAGAACCACTATGCCAGTGGTCCAAACACTCATGGGCCCTTACACTTCCATCTTGTAAACGAACCATAATTCATAAAACTGTTAACCATATTTTCAGATGTTTACATTATTTCCAAGTTTCCTCTAGTAAATTTAATACTGCAATGAAAATTTGCACCTAGAACTTTCATCATTATCACTTCCAACTCTAAAATACCTTAATATGCTATGATGAAACTTGGTAATGGCTATTTTCTCAAGTTCAAGATACGAAGTCTTAAGCATCACTTCCTTTTCAAGGGATGCAATTTAGGGATCATTTGATAAAGTTAACTATGTGTTGATTTTTTAAAAACTCTTAGTGAGCAAAGAATAAAAGGTACTTTCCTTAACCTGTTAAAAGATAGCTACCAAGAACCTCAGGAAACATCCTACTTAATGGTTTTCTTAAAAGTCAGGGATGAGATATGAATGCCCATTATCACTGTTTCTATCAATTCTGGAGGTCCTGGGGGCCAAAAAAATGCATTTTCATTGAGTACTTGTATAGTTACTTCAAGTATAGCAATTTGGAGGTAGAGATAAATAATATATATATATATATATATATATATATATTAGAAATTCACATATTTTCTGACCTTGCAACTCCATTTGGATGAACATACCCTAAGAAAATTCTTAGGTCATTGCACAAAGATATAAGTGTTAGGATAGTCTTTCCAGTACTATCTATAACCAAAAAATACCAGTTTGAGATACATCCTACCAAATATAAAACAGATCAACAATGATTTACTGTATAGCACAGGGAATTATATTCACTATCTCATGTTAAACTATAATGGAAAAGAATCTAAAAAACAATATACAGATATATGTGTAATCAAATTAATTATTATATACCTGAAACTAACATAATATTGTAAATCAACTACATTTCAATAAGAAAAAAAAAAATCTCTTTTACAACAAGATGCTGTTATGTGAATTCTGGCATGAACACATGATGAAATACTAGTCAACGAAATGATGCTGTAGAAGAGCATTTGCTGAAATCAAAGCTTCAACTAGTGTTCTCAATACACCTTTTAGTAGATGGTGCGTATATACATGCAAACACAAATAAACAGCAGAGAGACCCATTCCGGAACACCGATGGTCCCTTGTGCTCTGTTTTCCAAATTTTCTTAACACATGTGTCACTTTTCTAATAAGGAAACATAGTATATTTAAAATGCTGCCTCAGATGATGGCTGTATGTAGCAAAAAAAAAAAAAAGTAGCTCAGAAACAGTAAACGGAGATTTGAGGGGAGATGGCAGCAGCTGTACACTGGACCACAGTTCTCTATTCATCTCGATTCCATAAGACTAGGAAGATGAACTGCATTCTTACTGCTCTATTTTATTAAAACGAAGAAAAATGACAGATCTACAGATTCATTTTATACACATACATTCACACACATGTACGCACATTCTTGAGCAAACTCTCTTACTCATATTCAGGAACCCACCATTCTGCCAAGTTCCTGGCAGATCATAGGCCACCTTGCAACCTAGTGATTAAACTGGGGTCACTGGAGTTTATTGGGCTGCTCCTTGGTTCACATGAACAAAGGCAGGGGGGAGGCTGGGGGGACGTTGACAGGAAAAGAGTAGAGGATGGGCAAAGTCACACAGCATTCCATGCAGGCGCTCAGATAAACAACGCCACAATAGCTACAACAATGCAAATCTTTATGCATATATTTTTGTGATCAGTACAGTTCTTCAGAACAAGAGAGACAAAAAGAGGGAATACAATATTCCAAACAGTTACAGCCCCATTGTTGACATTACAAACTAGGTTTAGATTAGCGGGAGGCTTTTGTAAGAGGACCAAGGTGCAGAGACACGAATCGACTCCCAGAATAGTGCTGATAGGGTATGGACATAACTAAAATACAGAAACCGCTACTTTGTAAGTACTTCTGGTGCTGGCGTGCAGTGTCCAATACAAAGGAAGATAACAGTCCACACTGGGCTTCGTACATGCTGTGTGCTACAGGCTACTGCAGATTCTTTATTTTCCTAAGTAGGCAAAGCTCACAAATTGACCAATTCACATGGTGATTACATGGTACAATGCATGCACTTTAACAGGACAGTGCTTGAACGGGAATCTGGCGGGTTTTGAAATCCTGATGTGGTCATTCTCTTACCTCTGAAGACTACCATCCTTTCAGTAGTTTACTCATCATCAACAAATTCTTATCCCCAACTGCCTGCCATCACATCCACCCTTTCCTCAGGAAGACCAGCTGCAGGAAACTGGTACGATGTGCGCTACAAACCCTAAGATAGGTAGCAGACAGCAATGGCAGGAGCCTGTAAGTACCCTCCACCTCATTACCCTGCCTCCCCAATCTCAGACACCTCGGGGAGCTGGAAACCGACTCAAGAGAGGAAAAACGACTCTCTGCTCAAATCAGGCATCCCTCCAGGGGAACAGGACAATTCTGACTCGCTCGGGACGGGGGGGAGGAGAAAAGAATACAAGGTGGAATCACTCTTATCTGAAAGGCTGAGCAGATGGAAGAAAACCGTGTCACTGGCTTAACTTTGGAAAACATGGTCTCTTATGTAAAGTAATCCCGACTCTCTACCTACACTTTTCCCAAGACACAGGCTGTGGGTGTGGCTGCTTTTTAAGAAGCTACATGCTAACTTTGGAGAGCACAGAATTCAAGATCCAAATTGCAATAACTTATTACTCAGATTTTCCATCTTCAATTCTTTAAGGGGTAAAAATACCACAAAAAGGATAACTCTTCTCATTGTATATATCATTCTCATGTTTTCTGTTCAAAAAAAGCCCACACAATCACACTCTCTATTTTATTCTAAAAATTAGTGCCTCTCCATAGGAAAAAAAATCCTTTCTTAAACTATAGTTTCGGTTTCAGAATTAGCAATCCTCCAATTAGGTCAAATGAATACTGTCCGCATCATCAAAATGCCTGTCAGCCTGGTCGAGGTCTTCCAGGGACGAGGATAAAAATGCTGAGTCTGTCTAAAGATGGTGGGAAAGGGGGGTTGGGGAGTGAGCCTTCTGTCCAGCCAAAATGACAGCTGCATGAAGTGTTTCCTGTTTTTTAATAAACTACTTTTTCAGATAAGCAGGTCAGAGCTGGTTTTACGAAATGCCGTGACATTACTCTGTACCATCTGGCGAAAGGTTCTTCGGGTCAGGAGGGAGTGCAGTGGATGGCTTCCAAGCCTTGCTTTCTAGAACCTAGGGAGCCAACGCATCTGTGTACAAAGAGCATGAAACCCGCCTATTGCACTGGAGGGAATGTGGCTGAGTCACACTGAGTACCGAGAGTATTTACCTGGAGTATCTGAAGGCTTATTCACCTCTGGGTGACTCAGGGTCCCCATCTGCATAGTGGAGATAACAGGTGCTATCTCTGAGGAGGAAGGGGTGAGAGAGCTAGAAAGTACTGGGGCCTTCTCCAGGAAAAGGCAGTGTTCAAGTAACAGAGAACTCCAACCTCCCCAAAAGAGCACAAAATTCAAGTAACAGAGTTGCAGGTACTATGCTCCGGCTTCTGAGCAGAGGCTTCCTGCATCTGCAGTGGAGAGCTGGTGGGTAAAGGAGCTGCGTGGTGGAGGGTGCAGGACAAGCTCTGTAGAGCCCATCAGAGATGCCACCACTGATGACCTCAACTCTCCTTAGGAGAAGAACATGCAGCTCAGGGAAAGCTTAGTGGACTCAGCAAGTTGTTCAGGGCAGTTGCTTCCTGCATATCCCCTTTGGAACCCCTGCATAAGATCTTCCAGTTGGTGATGAACCTACATTTCAACAGATGAGGGTTTTCTTCATTTTGCAGGTAGAAACAGAAAGTGAAGGAAAGGCTGTCTAGATTTTTCTCCTGAACTTCAGCACAAGAATAAAAACCAGTTTTGAGACTGGCCGAAACTACTGAAGGAAAACTCACACAAACAAACATTTCCCTGCTGCCCCAAATAGGGCATGAGGAGGGAAATTGGGAAGTGTTTTTTTTTTTTTTTTTGCAACTAAGAAACTAACTTTCTTTTTTGCAGTTTCTGTTCTAGCCAGCTAGTGTGCATGCTTGAGTATTAATAACACCCAGAGAACCGGAAGTTTCGGGGCTTGCCACTGGGATCCTGAAGGCCCTCAGAACAGAAGGGAAGGAAGAAGAGTTAACAGTCTAGATACAAAGTCTTTTCTAAACAGCTCACAAGGAAAAGATGGGCAAACACTTTAAAACCACAATATTTATTTTGCCACAAGAACCCACGGTATCCGTAATCAGAAGACACCGCAATTCCAGCGCCAATGATACAATTTCCCATTCCCATGTTTTAAGGACCGCTGCTCATCTCCGAACCTGTGGATTCACGCTCAGCGGACAACCGGAGCTCATCTGGAGCCGTCCACCCGGCGGAACCCTCCTGCCGCCGCGCAGAGGTGAATGCGGACGGTTTCGGAGAGAAGGTCACCGCTTCTTGCTGCTGCCGTTGCCACTGCTGGACTTGCTAAAGCTCCTGCTCATGTGAGGAAACTGCACGACTGGGGTTCTTTCTGTCGGACCATATAACCCCAAATTCCTGGCGGCGGCGGACTTCCGCAGGGGCTTGACGCTGGGAAAGGGGCTAAAGACGGGCGTCTTCGGGAGGCTACCGCCGTGGGGGGCCTTGCCGGGGACCTTGTTTCCTCCCGGGGCACTGGGTGGCTCCGGGAAGTGCCGCTGGCTGGGCGGAGGCACCCTGGGCTCAGAACCAGCAGCAGCATCCCTTGGGGTCAGTTCCAAGGCTTCTATCTTCACCTGGACCTCAGACACGTCGGCATCTGCGTCCCCGAACACCGGCTCCGGAGACCGCCCTTCGATGGTCCTGCCTGTGCTGCCGTCGGAGCAGCCGCTTTCGCCTCGAGCTGTCCCGGCACAATCTGAGGGAGATGCCTCGGCCGCCCCCGGGCTGTGAGTCTTGGAGCCCTCCATCTGCTCTTCTATCAGCCCGACCATGTCCCCGCAGCCCAGCTGGCTCTTGGTCCTGGCCATGTTCTTTTTGTGGACACGGATGTGGGTTCGCCACGGAGAATTGAGCTTGGTCCTAAGGTCTTCGTAGGGGATGGGTGATATTTTGCCTCCTGTGTGACCAGGGATGTGGATGACAGCATTCTTGGCGGCTCTGTTTGACATTTTCATCTTCTTGCCTAAAAGAAGGTGGTTGATAACTGGAGAGCTGTTTACCTGAGACGGGAGGATGCTGGTCGCCGGCCCTTTGTCTGAAAGAAAGGTTGAAAGGTCGTGTGAAAGGTACCACAGAGAAAAACATCCATCTTGGAAGAGGAGTTAACACAGGCTGTCCCGCCCCCTGCCCACACATTTCCCAGCTAAGGGCAGAGTCATGGAACGGAAGGCAGCAGGAACTGAGTTCAGTCCTTGAGCCTGGGGTGCAGATTCCCTCCCTTCATACAGAGGAGACCAGGCGCCGAGGACACAAAAGGAACAGGCTCTGACCCCTCATTACCAGTTAGAGTCCAGGCTCTCTAATGAGAGCTTTGTTTCTGGGAAGCAGCCTCCCAGGCTATATATCTAGGAAATCTTTGGGAAAAAAAAAATTTTTTTTAAATAATAAGTCAAACACTATGACCATATGGATTGCCAGCTGTCAGCATCTGAGAGGTGGGAAAACCACACGCTGCACGTTATTAAGTGAGAGACAGCAGCATGAGAGAAGTGATAAGGAGGTGGTAAAAATGCAGTGACATCACAGGCATCACGGGCCTGGTCCCAGGTCCACTCCTGTGTCCTGAGCAGACTCGGAAAGCAAATTGAAAACAGGAAAGCACTTGACCCTGGAAAACACTATTAACAGTAGTACCATCTCCCTCCTGGGGCTATGACCAAGCCCCTGTTTTCAATGAAGTTTGCACACTCATAGCCGCAGGGACAATAGCTGCAGGCAAAAGTAGCAGAAAAAGACCCTGGCATCTTTGTGTGAGCAGCCTTCCTTCTGACATCACCAGGTCATGTGGGTGCTTCTCAACTGCTCCCACCTATCTACCCCTGGTCACAGTCCAGTCTTCCGTGACACTCTGACACCCGTTTCCCCTTCACTCTATGTCCTCCTACCTCCCAGAGTTACCTCGCGGCCTCTATGACTGACCCATCCTCAGCTTGTCCAGTTCCTTCCTAAACATCACCTGGATCTGCCTCACATGAAAAACCACTGGCCTCTCCTATTCTTCTCCTTACTCTTCCAGCTCTCAGACCTTGGATGTAACTGTTCTTGGTAATGAACCATGGAGACTCCGGTTCCTTGATCCCCCAGTCCTCTCGTAATCTCTCACCGTCTCTTTGGCTCCCTTACACCACCACCACCACCCTGTTAGGTGCGTGGCTGATCCCTTGGACCACACCTCATCAATAACCACATTTCGACATCCCAATGGCTGTACCGCACATGCCTGACAAAACTCCACTCTAAAGCCACAATTCACGTTCTCTCTTCCAAAATGGGAGCTAAAAGCTGCTGGGGGTAGGGGGTGGGGAACGGGGGATTCACACAGTTATGTGGATTGATATTCCTTAAATTCATAACTGTCTATTTTTCTAGGTCCTCAGTTGCACTGGACAAACTTTCTTTCCCTCTCCCATTGCTTTCAGTGTTCAATCTAAATCTTCATTCCTTTCTTTAAGCTCCTACACAACCTTCAACTGACTCCCAAGCAAACAACTTTTTCTCCAATTTCTTCATAAAAACAGAAACTACTAGGACTAAAATGTCTTAACTTCCTGTCCTCCCTAACCTAGAAAGGTGGTACCTCAACCACCATCCTCACCACCTTTCTTTAAATCTCAGAAGCTGAGCATTTTTGTTTGTTTTGATCATGCCACGCAGCATGTGGGATCTTAGTTCCCCGACCAGGGATCAAACCTGTGCCCCCTGCGTTGGCAGTGTAAAACACTGGGCCACCAGGGACATCCCAGATGCTGGGAACTTTTGCCTCCAGCTGAAGTTCACTCTCTCCACCTGTGCTGCTAACCCTAACCTCCACCATCTCCTCCAAAACCTGTGCTGCTAACCCTAACCTCCACCATCTCCTCCAAAACCTTTCCACTCAATGCGCAGTCCTCACCCAGCAGCAGTGGCATCACCTAGAGGCTTATTGGATATGCATAATCTTAGCCCCACCCCACAGCTACAGGAAGGAGATTCGTCATTTTAACATATCCCCGAGCAATGCATATTCACACTGGAGTCTGAGAAGCAATGTTCTTGAACTCTGGCCCTTGAGCAGCAATCTCTCTAAAAATAACCACAGAAACCATGATCTAAGGTAGGGGTCAGCAAACTCTTCCTATAAAGGACCAGACTATAAATATTTTTGCCACTGAGGTGTAAAAGCCATCATAGACAATATGCAGACAAATGGGCATGCCTGTGCTCCAATAAAACTGCATTTACAAAAACAGGCATTGAGCAGAATTTGACCTACAGACCATAGTTCTGGGCTGATTTAGTACCCAAAGGCAACTGTTCAACATCCCATCCAAAGCTTTTGAAAGTGGTTCGAACAGAACTACATAAAGACTCAAAACATGGGGGTTACAGTCTTGGCCTGACCACTCACTATAGCTATATAATCCTAGACAATTGCTAAGCCTTCCTGAATTACCATTTCCTTATTTTTCACAAGGATATGAAAACATCTGTTCTTGCTTTCCTTGTAGATTTAAGGACAAATGAGGACATGTATGCATCAATGATTTGAAAATTAAAGTGTTATAGTTTTTAGTTTCTTCTGTGATAGATTTTTATAATGATTCAGGATAAAGTAAGAATCTTCAAGAAGTTGCCTACTTCCTCCCGACAAGTGAAAGGTAAATTCAGTTTTTGTGCAAGACAGTCACATGCTCACCAGTCTCTTAAAAACCTGTCAAATTTATACCGTGGTTAACTCTGGACTGGCATCATTTTCATTAGGATTTCACTTAGAATAAGACAAACCAATTCCCAAATCAGCATATATTAAACAATAAAGCAGACTGTTCATTGGGATTTGGGGAATTTAAAGAAAAAAAAAGAATCTTAACAATCCTTGGAAAAGAGCATCTCCAACTACAGTACAATTGTGTTCTTCTCAGCAGACTCCCAAGACACTGCTAACCCATCAGCCAGGCATAGAAATGGCTTTTTCCTTTTCCTCTGATCACAACATCTGTTATATTACTATCTAAATGACTGAAGAATAGCTTAATTTACTAGTACACAGATGACTAAATTCCACTTCCAAATGGCTGGTGCTTAAGAAGCAAGAACTCCAAAATGTCTCAAATCCAAGGATTACATGGCTTTGTAACATTCTCATCATTTGTAAACCCTTCTCCAAAAGCACAGAGAGCAAAGAGGTGTTCAATACCATCAGCTGCCTGGTCCTTTGGACCTTTTTCTTCTTCAGAGTCTGATAAGATAAAAAGTCAAAAGGTAAAGACGCTGTTGTCTCCTGCCAGCTGCGTTGGTGGGTGCTAAGCCAGAGTAAGCAGTAATTCCCAGGCCATCCTAGAAATACTGAAATTAACTCCACGAAGTACATTACCTGCCCTGATGTACACCTGATGAACCTGCTGCTGCTGCTTCTTTTTAATCCGAGAATATTGCCGCTTCAGTGCATTGATATCCGTGGTCATGCGTTCCATCATCATACTGTTAAAAGCTGCGTGGTACTCACTTCGGCAGGAATTGATCGCTCCTGGACTCAGCTCTGCAATGTTACTGGATCTCAGACTCTGGTCCCCATTTGATTCTGTATTCCAGGGAAGAGAGCCAAGGAGATGGTGTCACTGGAGGGGAACAGAACTGAGTGGGAACTGATGACACCATATAACCCAGGGTCGTATCTTAACCTCCAGGAAATTCTGAGCCACAGAAAAAATCCAGGGACACTAGAATGTGTCTAGTACTGGTTTTTATTTGGTCCTGAAAATACTTCCACATTTTCTTATTAGCCTAACTGTAATCTGAAATGAGCTGTGTGGGTTCATTGTTTTTATTACCACTTTGATCATTATATGGATATAAGGTCAGCTGTTTCCACATAAAAATCACTGCCATTTTCTAAACTTCCCTTAGAAAAATACAACTCTAGCTGTCTAAAGTCAGGGTACAGATTTCCATATAACTGAACGACAATTTACAAGGAATTGACCATTTGCAGGGTTTAGTTAGGCATTAAATGTGAGTTTTTTCCTTAGTTAAAAATAGCAAGACAAGATTATCAAGACTTCAGATCACAGTATCACTAGAAATTAATGTTTTTATTCATTTAATAAGCATTTCCTGACTCTCTGTTATGTTTGTTATATCTGGTGTGGTTTCTGCTCCTGTGACACCAACAACTAGATTTATCCTTAAATTTGAGATTACATCCAAGTATGAAAATGAAGTGTTAGTCACTCAGTCGTATCTGATTCTTTGCAACCCCGTGGACTATAGCCCACCAGGATCCTCTGTCCATGGGATTTCCCAAGCAAGAATACTGGAGTGGGTTGCCATTTCCTTCTCTAGGGGATCTTCCCGATCCAGGGATCAAACCTGGGTCTCCCACTTTGCAGGCAGATTCTTTACCATCTGAGCCACCCAGGAAGCCAAGAAACAGAAATAAGTACTGTGTAAGAATACATTCCCATGTCACATAGGCAATAGGGGATAAACTGAGATTTTTCTAACACAATATGTAAAACCAGCCTGGGGACAAGCTTTAAAAGCAAAGATTATTAGGAGATTTCAAGTATCCTAACATCTGCTGAAAGTGTTATTCAGATAAAGACTGAATATCTGATATTTTTATTGAAAATACTTCTCTAAGGAGAAGAAAATTAAAAGGAGATCTGCTAATCTAAACTAAAGTTAAACCAACAACAAAGACTAATGATGAAATTTAGGAGAAAGTTATCAAGTCAAACCAGAGTACATAATTGCACAGAAAAAAATAACAGGGTAGAAAAATGGAACACAGACCCAGACTATAAAAATGTTAGAGTTAATAATACACTATAATGTTAGATTCAAAATGTTAGAGTTATAATACATATTGATCCCATGGCCAGAAACCAAAAGCTAAAATTCAGGCAACAAAAGAGAAGGAAGAAGACATTACAAAATCAATAGAACCCTGGCTGAGTTCAGATTTTTTTTTAAGTCATTTCAAAAGATGACAAGGGAGTACATACCAAGGACACACACACAAAATGACATGAACCGAACATTAAAGCAGGTTAAAATACAAAACATGCTGAGGGTTAAAACTACCATGACCCAAACACCAATGACAAAATGAACAAACAAAAAAAGCACGAAGAACAAAAAATGAGAAAATAGCTCGTGACTTTGAAAAGGCAGTATAAAGCTAGCAGATGGCAGAGAGAACGCAGAGGTGCCTGGCATCTTTTGTTTCTGTACTCTTCCAGCAAGGAGAATGGTCTTCAAACTAGAAGAGGCAGAATTAGATGTCCTAAGGGAAGGACTGCCACCCAAGATAGGAAAGATCATAGTGGGAGAACAACAAACTGCTTCAAAAGAGTTCATTGAATGGATAATGTCCAGACCACAGGAAGTCTGTTCTCTGCAAGGAAAAAAAAAAACACAGCATGGCATTCAATTTAAAGTACCATTTTTAAGAGGAATACTACCAAACTGTTGGACATTAAGAGGTGAATTTATAGAATATTATAAGTTCTGGAAGACACATCTTTAAGAAATTCTGAACTTGGACCATGGAGAAAGCTCTAGGGGATATGATGACTGGTCTCAGGATCCAAGAGACATCCAGCAGAAGAGGGAGCAGACTTGTTCTGTTTTGCTCTGAACAGAAGAACTATTGATAATCAGAACTGGTAAGTGGAAGTTATCTTTTCAAATCTAGAAACCTTGGGCTAAGCAGAGGAATTTAGCAGAATGTCCTATGAGATCACGCATTTGTGGTCATTGAGATTCAAATAGAGGCTACCATAATGTTTTGGCTTTAAAGAATATTTCTATAGTGGAAAAGAAGTTAGTCTATAATGAATCCAATTAAACTCAAACAGAATATAGTAAGCATCTATTATATGTCTGGCTCTGTGCTAAGGAAGTGAGCACACAAAGTTGAATCAGATGAGTGGAAAGCAAAACTAATCATAAAGAAAAAGAAACATGGTATGATGTATGTGACACATAATAGAGAGATCCTCTTAAATGATAAAGTAACAGAGAGGATACTTCTAATAAAGATCTTTAACAGTGGTAGTCAGTTCAGGAAACAATAGGCTACAATATATTATATATATAGGCCACAATAATAATACCCTGCCTATAGTGAACCAACACACAGTGATTATCTAACAGAGGCCTCCTCTTTACCTTTAACTTGCTTCTGGTACTTCTGCAGTTCAGGTGCCAGGAGCCCACTGAAAGGTCCGAGACACCCCACTGCATTAGCAATAACATCTTCATCATCTGGGTCATTCTCTTCATCGCTGTCTCTGACCTTACCATGTCGTCTTGGAAAACATAAAAGAAAAGGGAATATTCAAAAAAGTAGCGGCATTATTTTTAAGTAACATATCTACATGATTAAATGACATATATATATGCTATAATTTATATAACAATATTTATATAATTATATTTATAATACACATTTTAATATATATAGTTATATATATATATTATATATAAATATATATATAATATATAAATATATATACATATATTAGGTTAGCCAAAAAGTTCATGTGGTTTTTCTGCAAGATATTACAGGAAAACCCAAACAAACCTTTTGGCCAACCCAATATAAAGTCCATCTCCCATCCCTGTCCAACTTCTGTCTGGTTCTTGCCTCACCTAATCCCCACGGGTGATCACTGTTACTCATTTCTGATGTATTATTCAGCTTTGTTATCAGTTAAATAAGCAAATATGACTAGTCTTATTTTTCTTTTTCATAAGTATTAGAATACTACATAAGAGTACACTCTTCTGCACCTTGCTTTTATTCAACTGAAAAAAAAAAACCTCTGTATTCATACACAGAGCTTCTTTCTCATCTTTCTAACAGCTACACTATACTGCATGTATACATAATCATATGTATGCATGTACTGTACTGTATCTATATAGCCCATGTTACGGACTAGGCTATTAATGGTGCACACTTGAGTGGTTTCCAATATTATACTATTACAAACATCACTGCAGTTAATAACGTTATACACACTGTGTTTTGCATGTGTACAAATATATTTGTGGGGTAAATCAGAAAGGTAGAATTGCTGGGTCAAAGGATATACGCATGAATAATTTGGGGAAATACTGTCAAACTGCCTGTCCCAAATCCTATGGTAATTAACCTCTCATCAGCAAAGTATAAGAGTGTCTGTTTCCCTATAGCCTTATCGACAGAAAGCACATCGACCTTTCAAATTTTTGTCAGTCTGATAGGTGAAAAATCAGAATCTCAATCTCACTTTAAACTTACAATCTCACTTTGCGTTTCCCTAAGTCTAAGTGATGCTGCCTATATGTAAACTGCCTATTCCCCTCCTTTCATCATTTTTCAGTTGGGTGGTCATTTTCTTATGGACTTCTAAGAACTTTATACATGAGACAAATCAGTTACAAATATTTTTACACAAGTATTTTCTTGTCTGCTTATGGAGTTGTTTTTTTTTTGTTTGTTTATTTGTTTTGTTTTGCTCTGTTTTGGTTTTGGTCAAGCAGAAAATTATTTTTAAAGTGCTTAATTTTTTCCTTAATTTTTTAAACTGTGAGTCAGTTATTAAGACCTTCCCAATTACAAAGAAGTAAAGACATCCTTCCATATTTTCTGCTGCTTATTTTATTATTTCATTTTTTTCCATTTAACTCTCATCTATATGGAATTTATCCTGATGTGTGGTATAAAGTATGACTCCTATTTTTATTGCTTTCCAGATTGAGTCTCATTGGTCCAGCACCACTTACTAAATAGTGTATCTTTTCACTGTGATGTACATTTTCATATATTAAATTCCTATGTACATATATTTGTCAATTGGTCACCACAGTATTTTAAATTAGCTCATCTGTCTCTTCAGGCACCAAGTCTACACTTTTTAAATTACTGAGATTTTTAATATTTGATATTTTTAAATAAGTTGTAGGGTTGCTAAATACCATTTCAGTTTATGTCCCAACTTTCTCTGAAAAGTAACACTTTCAAAAATCTTCCTCCTGAAATTAAATCAAAGCCTTTGGGAAAGAGATATTCATATTTTAAGCACTAAGCTATTTTGAATGTATTTCTGAGGTTTAATAATATAAATAACAAGATATTAAGTCTTTCATCATGAAAATAAAAAGGAAAAAAATAAAAGACCTTACCCAGAAACTGAGGTGGGCTTAACTGTGGCAGGGAATGGTGTAATGTTGTAAGTGTATTTTTCCCTCAACTCTGCCAACTGTGGAAAAGGGAATGGAGCCATAGAATAAACAGTCTGGAAAACAAGAACAAAAATGCCATGTCTGAAATTGTGGTCTTACACAACTTTATCAATCCTGCGAAGACAGGAAAGTTCTATGATTTGGGTGTGAAGAGGTAGAGACTGCTCCTTACACAGCTGATGGAGAGAGTCCACTTCAATATTATCTTAGAGAAAGACAAGAATAAAAAGGAAAATTAAAAAAACAATAGTGAGTCCTCAAACCAATCCAGCTGCGACTGGGCACTCCAACTGGTGAACACAGGGTGAGGGTGGAGATGGGGAAATGGGGATAGTCTGACATGCCCCTGCTCCTTTGATGGATTAATTCAGAAATTCATAGCTCCCTATTACTTCTTTCCCAGAGAACCCATCAATCTTCTTTATATGTACTGCTCATTTTCCAAAGCTTTCCTTGATGATTTTTATAGACATTAAATGTCAGCCTTCCAGATAAAATTAAATCTGGGGGACGATCTCATGATCACCTGCAAGCTTCCTCCAAAGATACCACCTTTTCAAATGTCTGTGAATTAGTTCTAGGCGAAAATTGTTAACTGTTATTTTTAAAGAAAAAAAAAAAGAAGAAGAAGGAAGTGACAGGGTGTAAAGTATGGGCTGTTAAAAAATCTACAAATAAAAATGGGAAAAGCACCTGTGCTTCCTCCAGAATTTTAAGATGATCTATCATTCTACCAGTGAGAAGAAAATCATCTTGTTTGTTCTCTTGATAAAAATTTAATTGCTCCAAACATATTTCTTCAACCTTTTGGGTTCTTATTCATCAGAAGATGCATATTAGTCACATGAACCTTCATTTCTTCCAGGAAGCCATTCAAATGTCCTGATGATACTTTTCGAGGAAAATATTTTAAAGTAGTATTTTTCAATTGAGAAGGTTTAGGAAATGTCTCATCTCTGCACAGGTAGAAAAAGGAGGGCTCTGAAAGGGGCTTCCTAGCGCTGCAGTCTCCCCCCACAGCTCAGAGCTACCACAGGATCAGTGCACTGAAATCTCCATTCTACACAGCCTGCACATCTGACTGTCTCCAAACTTCATGGTATCCACTTAGACCTTAGTGTAACATCCCAAGACTCCAAACACAGAAGTGCTGGCTACAATTCCTTTGATTCTCCATTGCTTATTATGCAAAGTTACAAAGTCTATCAAGACCACAAAAATCCTCTCTAAATCACCTCATCTCATGCATACTTGATCACAGACAGTGCCCGACTCACAACTGTTCAACTGAAATGATTTTTCCTCTTTACGGCGGTGCAAAAGTGATATGCACTCAGTAGAAACTCTTCTTTGAATTCTGAATTTGGATCTTTTCCTGGGCTTACAATGTGCCATAGATCCTCTCTCATGATGCTAGGCAATCAAGCTCCCCATCCGCCAAGTGATCACCAGGGGAAACAAACAATACATTTACAACCATTATGGGCCTAGACAACTGTTCTGTTTTTCACTTGCAGTTCAGCATTCATTAAATTATATGGATTATTCAACTTTCCATTATAAAATAGGCTTCACGTCAGATGACGTTGCCCAAGTATAGGTTAACATAAGTGTCCTGAGCATGTTTAAGGCAGGCTAGGCTGAACTGTGATGTTTGGCAGGTTAGTGTATTAAATACACTTTCAGTGTATGATGAGTTTATCTGCATGTAACCCCGTCCTAAGTCCAGGAAGATCCATGTGCCAAAATGGCTGAGAAACAGCACAAACGTACTAACAGTGAACTGTTTCCCCTGGAAAGACGCAGAGGCACCCTGTGGCTCCCGTCAGTCCGGAATGTGCGATGATGCTGGTTCCCAACCTCTCTGTGCCTCCTTTTCTTCATCTGAAAAGTTAAGGCACGAAACTCATCATGAAAAAGTGAAGGATGGTGGTTACCTCTGAGAGGAACGGGATCAGAGAGGAGTACACGAGGGTGTTCACCTGTGTTGTTAATGATTTATTTCTTAAACTGGGTCATGGGTGTGTGAATTTTGTCATATTATTTTAATACATTCTGTATGCCTAAAATACTTCATATAGTTTCATTAATAACATGGTCAGAGTACACCCTCTTTGATGCCACAAAGGCTGCCAGCAGTTCACTGCCCAAAAAGCTGCTTTACTGACAGTACAGAAGGCCAGCAGAGATTTGACCCATGGTCAGGGAACGAGACACCACATGCTGCAACTAAGATCTGGTGCAGCAAAATAAATAAATGTTTTTTAAAAGTCTTAAATATGCACAGTGAGGGATGTTCACTGGACTTTTGTGACCATTTCATAATATATACAAATAACGAATCATTATGTTGTACACCTGAAACTAATACATGTCAGTCATATCTCAATAAACAAACCCATATCATTGTGATTCAAGTTTAAAGGATGGAATTACTGGGAGGGAGGTTCAAGAGAGAGAGATACAGGTATACCTATAGCTGATTCATGCTGATGTTTGGCAGAAACCAATACAATATTGTTAAGCAAATATCCTTCAATTAAAAATAAATTTCACTATTAAAAAAGATGAAATTACTAATGTTAGGAATTTCAAAATTCTCTACAAATGAAGGAAGATGTCTCATTGGAGACAATCAGTGAGATGTCTAGCTGAAGAGTCACCTTTTATTTCTGCCGATTTTATTAAAAGTTATCAGAAAACTCCTTGGCCCAGCCTCATGAAGGAAGTGTGTGAGAAAAGAAAGAGGAGTACACTTGGGCCTGCTCTGTCCCATCCTGCCCCAGAGTAAACGGTCTGCGGTCTCACCAAGCTCCTTCAAGGGCCACTCAGCTAAAGATGTTGGACCAGAAAGAACACTGGCTCCACTGGGATTCATGCTCTTTTCCTGCTCTGCCTTTCTCTGTAATTTACTTTTAGTGAGCCCTTTAAAGTAGAAATCAGTGTTTCTGAAAGAAATGTGCTTATAGTATTTCGCATGTATTCACTCACTTAAAGGTCTCACTTGTCGGCAGACATTTATCCCATGAAGCTACATGGCATACCACCACGGTCCTCAGGGTACCTGAGAAGCTCTAGGTACCCAACTGTGTAAATCAGAGATTTGCAACTGATTGCAAGAAAGGAATTTTACTAATTATCTTAGAGCCAAAGTACAGTACACAAATAATATCAAGGTTAAAAAGGAATTTAAACGTAATTTGGTTCAACCTCCCTCCCACGCAAGAGTGCCCTCTAGAGCATCTCCAACATTTGATCACAAGGGTGCTGCTTGAACACGTCCAGTTATGGACCCACACAATTTTGCAAGGCAGACAGTTTCATTTTTGACAGCATTAATTAATCAGATGGTATCCTTCTACTGGACAAGCATTCACAGCCACGTGATTTCCATTTCATCACTGATAGAAAAAGGGAACAGTCCAAGGGCAGATCCTGTCTCATGGCACATGAAAGCTCCCCTCAGGTAACCGTAAATTATTGACAACCACTTTGGGTGAGGTTTTCCAAACTCGTCTAGTAACTGCATGTAACCAACTTTTCTATATATAATGCTGCTGATGCTTAGTCGCTTCAGTCATGTTTGACTCTGTGCGACGCTTGGACTACCACCTGCCAGGCTCCTCTGTCCATGGGATTCTCCAGGCAACAGTACTAGAGTGGGTTGCCACGCCCTCCTCCAGGGAATCTTTCCAACCCAGGGATCAAACCTGGGTCTCCTGCATTGCAGTCAGATTCTTTACTGCTGAGCCACCAGGGAAGCCCTCTATATATAATAACTATATATAAAATTATATAGGGAGATTTTCTTGGTGATCTAGTTCCTAAGACTCTGTGCTCCCAATGCAGGAGGACCCAGTTCGATCCCTGGTCAGAGAATGAGATTCCTCATGCTGCAACTAAGAGTTCACATGCCACAGCTAAAAAAAAAAAAAAATCTTGCATGCCACAACCAAGTCCTGGAGCAGTTTTAAAAAAAAAACTATAACTCTTCTCTCAAAGAATCCATGAGAGACTTTGTTAAAAGGCATAGCAAAATCCATATAAACTATTTCATCAGTATTCTCCCAATCTCTTTTTCTAACATTATCTCTTATTTAAATGGACATTGCTAATAATATAAAAGAGTGATGAGATTTATGGTTAAAAAAAAAAACCCAGTAGATACTTTGGTGCATGGCACCTAGCATTGAAAGAAATAGGGAAAACCAAACAGGGAGAATCTTTGCATTTCTTCAGTTCAAAAATAAAGATCTTGTATGCAGTCCACATTTTTCATCTGGAGTCATTTCAAGTTTGCTGACAGACTTAAGGTCTACCGTAATTGGATCATAGCCACTGAATTAATTTTCTTAAGCAGTAAATACAAAAAAGAGAGCGCTTGAAATGACATTCAGCATTTCTTTCCTTAATACTCTATGCTGTCAAGGAAAACCAACAAGTCTCTTTACTGCCCAAACTACCAACATGTGCTTAAATAGACATTTATATTTAGGTACTACTGAAGAGGAATAGTATTTCTCTTTTTCATCAATGCCATGTTTTACAAAAAACGTGAAAACGTAAGTTGTACAAAATTAGGCTCAATTCATCTTCACCAGATGTTTTCCTCGGCAGAAGAAATGCTGCTAAAATGAAATCTAATCAATCAAGCCACAGTCTACATTTTTCCTTCTAGGATTCTCTTAAAGCAAAGTAAAGAGGGGGTTCTCTTTTTCCCTGGTATCTAAGATAGGAAATTCCCAGAAGACAAAGTGCAATGTATCTGTCATTTACATTGTTTAAACTTCAGGTGAAATAAACTGTTGCTCGTTCTTCTAAAGGGGATTTCAGATTTTAGAAAGACATGTTTTGAATAAGGTGGAAGCCCTGTGCTGGGTGGTGAGGAGCCGCAGCAGGCCACGTGTTGAGCTTGGATCCCACCAGCTCTGAGCCTGCCGCTAGATAACCCAGAATACGGCAAGATGCTCACTCTCCGTGTCTTAGTTTCTTCTCTGTTAAGTGACAGAATTAGGTTAGTGGACCTTTAAGTGTCTTTTAACCAGTGTTTCTATAAGTGTTAGTTCAAACCACTTGCATAACAACCACCCATGGGCCAAATATCTGCCTTTTAATACACTCCTGAGATGTTGCTTATACACAGTCAAGTTTGAAAAACACTGCCTCAAATCCTGATGTTTTATAGTTTCGTGTGCCCATGGAGCATCCAGGGGGAATTCGCGCTACGGTAGGCATTATGGGGATACACGGTAATACAAGGCCCTTCTCATTAGGCAACCTGCTCCTTCGTTAGGGAGAGGACATGAACACATTTGAAAAATACCCAACAATGTAATTTGTAATGAGCACTAAGTCTGTAGTGACAATTGCTGACAATCTTAAGTGCTGAAGGAGTGGGGAGGAACTATTAGTATCATCAACAAGGGCTGAGCGAACAGCCTGGTGGAGGAGCTGGGGGAGGCTGAGAAGGATCTGGTAGACAGAAAGGATTTTCAGAGAGGATGCTGGAGGGAACCCCAAGCCTTGCCATGCGGATGAACACGACCCACAGAGGACAGGGTGAGGACAGAGCTATGGCCAGGGCAATAGGTCCTGGCTGTGGAGTAGTGGGGAACACCTCTGGACAGGTGAGGAATGGGGCAACCACGGAATACCGCCAGTGCAGCCAGTGTGAGAACAAACCCACCTTTCTCCCGCCATGAACGTCCCCTCTTCTTCCTAAGCCAGAAACCTCTGGGCTGTCCTTGTCTCTCCCTTCCTTTCTCCCTCACCCCATGTCCCTTTTCCACGGCCAAGTCCTGTCAACTTCACCCTCTAAGTATTGCTTCTGTTCCATTCTCGCTTCTTCAATTCCTTACCTCCTGACAGAGACCCCTTCAAGTCCACCCTTCATGGAGTTGCCCCTGGAGTCGACACAAGACACAACTAAGACTGTTTCCCTCCTCTCCCTGAAACCTCTCAGACCCACAGCTCTTCTTCTCCCCTTTCCAAAGGTTCAACAGAAGCCCAGGAACTCCAGCAAGCATCACCTCACAACCTTGACCTGAAGGGTCAAGTCCACACTCCTTAGCATGGGTTGTGGTCTTCCCTACATATGTTCAGTGTTCAGTCATGTCCGACTCTTTGCAACCCCAAGGACTGCAGCATGTCAGCCCTCCCTGTCCATCACTGTCTCCTCCGGAGTTTGCTCAGACTCATGCCTACTGAGTCAATGAAGCCATCCAACCGTCTCACCCTCTGTCACCCCCGTCTCCTCCTGCCCTCAATCTTTCCCAGCATCAGGGTCTTTTCCAATGAGTCAGCTCTTCACATAAGGTGGCCAAAGTATTGGAGCTTCAGCTTCAGCATCAGTCTTCCAATCAGCAAACCAAACTCCTATAGCTTCCTTCCCACACCATGTTTTCCACTGCCGATGCCTTGAGTCCTGCTGCTCTGCCGACCATGCATTGCCTCTCTGATCTGCACCACTGTCTCCAACACACACACGCACCCTCACATGTGCATGCACCCCTGCACACACACACTCACATACACACACAGAGTATGACCTACTCCTGTTCATCTTTAGAGGTAAAACCAGGCATTAATTTCCCACGAGGTCTTCTGACAGAGCGAGGCACTCAGTTAACATTTGGAGAACTTAATACAGGGCCTAGAAGACTAGGCTGAAGCATTTTATTTGTTAATAACAAGGAAGCGCGGGGAGGTTTTATGAACAATAAAATGACCAAAGCAGTAAGTGTTGACGATTCCTCTGGCAGCAAAGTACAGACTGCATTAGAGGACAGGGGCCACGGAAGAGGGCCATCAGGTGAGGCGGTTTAATTCAGCAAACACTGGCTGAGGAAGAGAAGGCAGAGGGACTTCCCTGGTGCCTGTGGCTAAGACTCCATGCTTCCAATACGGGGGGCCTGGGTTCGATTCCTGCTCAGGGAGCTAGATCCCACATGCTGCAACTAAAGATCCTGCAGGCCACAACTAAAATACTCCACACGCCACAGGGAAGATGGAAGATCCTGCATGCTGCAACTGAGACCCGGCACGGCCAAACACACAAATACTTTTTGAAAAAAAGAGAGACAGAAGGCAGAAAACTAGTTGCAGACACTCAATGGCTATTTGCTTAATGAACTAATACATTTATTGTGCAGCACTAGGAGAAGGTAGTATCTCCCTGGTGGTTCAGGCAGTAAAAAGTCTGCCTGTAGTGCAGAAGACCTGGGTTCGATCCCTGAGTCAGGAAGATCCCCTGAAGAAGGAAATGACAACCCACTCCAGTACTCTTGCCTGGGAAATCCCATCGACGAAGGGCTCTGGCACACTACAGTCCATGGGGTCGCAAAGTGTCGGACACAACTGAGCGACTCCACTTTCTTTCTTGTTTCTTTCTAGGAGAAGGTAAAGTGCTATATATTATGAGAAAACAGTGCCTGTCCTCCAGGAATTCATCATATCGCTGAGGAAATGAAATCCAGCCTCAAATCAAGGTAGAAGGTGATGAAGGCTCACAAGAGCGGTACAAGGAAAACGTGGTGAGTCAAAGGAGATGCTTTTAGTTGAGTCTATCAGAGACTGGACTGATGCTGAAGTTGAAACTCCAATACTCTGACCACCTGATGCGAAGAACTGACTCATTTGAAAAGACTCTGATGCTGGGGAAGATTGATGGCGGGAGAAGGGGACGACAGAGGATGAGATGGTTGGATGGCATCACTGACTCAATGGACATGCGTTTGAGTAAACTCCGGAAGTTAGTGATGGGCAGGGAGGCCTGGCGTGCTGCAGTCCATGGGGTCGCAAAGAGTTGGACACGACTGAGCAACTGAAATGAACTGACCGATGAATGACTGTTTCATGAAGGCGATGGCATATGAACTGGCACTTTCACAGGGAGGCAGGCCCGAAACACGTGAAGGGACCGAGGGACACTGAACACACGGAGCAAAGGTCTGGAGCAGGCATATCCCCCAGTAGCTCCAGGAACACGCAAGACAGTGTGGCTTGCCACGACTTGGGTCAAGGGTACAAAAGGGAATAATAGGAACCATGGCTGGAAAGAGAGGTAAATGCCAGACAGTCAAGAGCATTGGATGAGGAGCTGAGAAATCCACGCTGTCTGTTTTGTAAGTAATAAGCAGTCATTGAAGTTTCTTTCATGAGTGAGGAAAAAGGGATGAGATCTCAGAGTCCTGCCTGGGGCATGTGAGTCAGGCAGTTCTGCAGGATGTCAAGCCGGGTCCCCATCCTCCAGGCCACAGATCAGTACCTCCTGTCAGATCACCAGCAGCATCAGATTAGAAATAAAGTGCACAGTAAATAACATGCTTGAATCCTGAATCATCCTGAAACCACTCCCCTGACCCCGGTCTGTGGAAAACTTGTCTTCTACAAAACCTGTCCCTGGTGCCAAAAAGACTGGGGACCCCCGAAAAGGATCTCACATGGGGAATATGAGAATAGTGTTCCATAAAAGGCACTTCCCTCTACAAGAGAGAAGAAGCAAGAAAGCAATGGCTCGGGAGGTGTGACAGGAGCTGGAATCAGCACAGAGGACAGGTGCAAAGAGCATACTTCCTGCCCTAAGTCAGACAGGAAGGAAGGAAGAAGAGATGAGAATGCAAAGGAAAGGTGAAATGAAAAACAGAAAGGCTCAGGGAAATTCTACCGGGTGGTCAGTATTCTCAACAACTTGGGCAGCTTTCTGCTAAAAGTGAGGGGTTCTGAGAAGCAGGTGGAGGTGCCAGGAGATGAGGAGAGAAATAAAACCTCTTCTCAGGTCCGAAATGAGGGCCTGAGTCTTTGTTTTCTAACCTGTTGACTGGGCCCCAGTCACCAAAATGACCTCAGGCATGGAACCCAACATTAAAACCAAGAAAAGAGAGAGAGAGGCACCACAGAGAAGGAAGGAACCAAGGCCCAACAACAGCTTTGGACAAGAACCACTGCTGGTTAGCTTGCAGGACGAAGGAAGAACCTGGAAGAGAAATAGTCATCAGAAGCCCAGGCGAAGACTGAGAAAAAAAATCACGCTACAGAGCCTAATGGAAGACACAGTGTTAACAAATCTGCTATCTCTTCTGCACTCACTGCCATTTTTAATGACTTGCCCGGTATGATGTTGAGATACAGTAACACGCCAGAAAGTAACAAAACCCTTCAAGTCGGTGATTTTGAAATTTATGATTCCTATGTAAAAACATAAGTTGCAAATGTGGACAAAACAAATAAACCAAAATGAGAAGTAGAATAATCTCCTTTTGATCCTCAATAATTCCTTGCCAGAAATAATTATTTCTCCCCACCAGCCTCCCTTTAAGGCTAAGAATCAGATCCAGAATAAGTGCCTGGGGATTTCCTGGTAAGGGGGGAGGTACTCCGATGGGGTTTTTCGTTTGTTTTTGTAATGCATTTTCTGGCTTTTTAAAAAACTTTCCAGCTTTATTTGAGCCACAACTGAAATATAACATTGTTTAATGAAAGTCATAATAAATACCCATTATTTGTTTCTTCCTTCGCCTGCCTGTTATCAAGGTATTGGGGTCCCCTGAGCCAAGCGGGGCAGGCAGTCCACTCACCTGCATGAGTTCATGGCTTTCCAGAAGATCATTCTCTAGCATCTCCTGGGTAAGGCGCCCCATGGTGCTATAGAATTCATCTGCTGTCTCACAACATTCTATCTGCCTAGATAAAGAAAGGACAGAAAAAGGAATTGTTTAGGAGACCCCTGCTGTCAGGTACATGCTGCAGGCACAAGACATGTTTTCCCTTGCCGTCAAATCAACCAAGTTAGCAATCAGCGGAAGTCAGAATCCTATGATTACACTCACAGTACAGCCTGTGGTAGGCAGAGAAAAGATTTAAAAAGCTGGAAGGTGAACATAGTGGTACTTATTCCAGGGTGAGTTCCTCTTTTTGCTCTACCGCTCTCCTGACTCACAGCTCCCCCTGGGGCATTTTTATTGCTTCCACGTGACACCTTCTACACATCTGAACACCCATCACTGATCAGAAATAATAACTAAAAAATTGGGTACCCAAGAACAATTATCCCCTGGAGGGAATCTGTTGCTCTCAATCTGCAAACTGCAGTACCACTGACAGCCTGAAACCAAACCGCAGTAGAAATGGAAGATGAAACACACAAGAACTTTATCTGCACATTTCATCAGTCCGCAGGATATTTTCACGGACATTCTTTCCAGTCCTTCTCAGGACACTGCTGCTAGCTGGAGATTATACCCTGTTATATTTTTTAACTTCTTATTTTGTATTGTTGCGATAGTTTCAGGTGAACACTGAGGGGACCCAGCCATATATGTATGTATGTATGTATCCATTCTCCCTCAAACTCTCCTCCCATCCAACCTGCCACATAGCATTGAGCAGAGTTCCATGTGCTATATGGTAGGTCCTCACTGGTTATCCATTTTAAACATAGCAGTTACACCTTGTTTCTTGCATTTGGTTCAACAGGTAAACAAAGAGTGTCACCTGCCATCCTGTGAGACAGGTGAAACTTTAATTCTTCTTCTAGAGAGGGGAGAAAAAGGAATCCAAAGCAGCAGCTGCTGCTGCTAAGTCGCTTCAGTCGTGTCTGACTCTGTGCGACCCCATAGACGGCAGCCCACCAGGCTCCCCCATCCCTGGGATTCTCCAGGCAAGAACACTGGAGTGGGGTGCCACTGCCTTCTCCAATGCATGAGAGTGAAAAGTGAAAGTGAAGTCGCTCAGTCGTGTCCAACTCTTAGCGACCCCATGGACTGCAGCCTACGAGGCTCCTCCGTCCATGGGATTTTCCAGGCAAGAGGACTGGAGTGGGGTGCCATTGCCTTTTCCGATCCAAAGCAGAGACCTGGGTATTTGTTTTATCTATTATGTCATTCTTTGCATAGCAGAAAAACTAGTTGCCTTACCAATCATAAGACATACTCTTTGACATATGCTAAGGTTGGGGGATCTCCATAGAGCCAGTAAAAAAAATATGATCCTGGGAAAATTCCAGGCTCCAGAGTTCTGTTCAAATCACATTGCCACAATCATGTAAGTAAATAAATGAAATGAGGTGCTGATACAAAAATTTAGAGCAGCATGTGGGCATAAATTGAAAATTGGTTAAGTTTATCCTGGGGTCAGGTGGAGAGTGAGGAAGAGAAGTAATGTTTAAGGTGAGTTTTGATAAATATTCTCCAGGTTGACAAGGAGGAAAAAGCATCCCAAACATGTGGATACAGGAGACAGAAGGCCCTACCCGGGGAAACGCATGGAGGTCTACAGATCACAGAGGGGGTGGCTGTATGGCCAGGGGTAAGCCAGAGAGAGCTGAGGGTGATGGTGGTGGCGTTTAGTCGCTTAGTCGTGTCCAACTCTTCTGTGACCCCATGGACGCAGTACGCCAGGCTCCTCAGTCCACGGGAAGAATACTGGAGTGAGTTGCCATTTCCTCCTTCAGGGGGTCTTCTCGACCCAGGGACGGAACCCTTGTCTCCTGTTCTTTACCACTGAGCCACTAGGGAAGTGAAGGCAGAGAGGTGCAGAGAGCAAATGGCAAAGGCCTCATCTGCCTGCTGAGCCCTCTCAGGGCAAGTCACTGGGAGGCCTTTAATAGAGAGTGTGGGAACAGAGATGCCATTGGCCAGGCTGCCCCAGAGGCGGCATGGCAAGTGGCGGGCGTGAGGGAGGCCACGGAGGACGGTGCCAGGCCCGAGACAGTGAGGGAGGGAGCCAAGGCAGGCGGGTCAGAGGAGAAAGGACACGCGAAAGAGATGCCGCTGAGACTGTGCTGACGGCCGACAGCTTACGTGTTCCACAAGTGCCCTTGTATGAACAAAGGAGGAAATCTCACGTTGCAGAATCAAGGTGACGGGAAGGGCCCATGGATACGCACACACGAAGCCCTGATGTTACTCAGGTACACCTGACCCAGGGATCACCTGCGTGATGGTCAGGACTTTTCCGACGGACAGTCTGTGGGGAAGACGGCAGGCCCGGGAGTCAGAAAGATCCAGGGCTAAATCCCAGCTCTACTCACTAGCTGTGGGACCTTGAACTAGTCAGTCAGCCTTCCTGGGGCAGTTTTCTCACCTGAAAAGACAGGGAAAATAATCCTACCTACTTCACGGGGTTGTGGGGAGAACTGAGTAAGATAAGTAAGAAGTTTAAACTTCTTAACGTAACGACTGCACTATAGGACCTTGATGGTGTGTGTTGGTGCCTTTCCTTTCAATTAATGAGCTGCACGCTCAAAACATGTGAAATTATAATGAGCAAAGACTCTGAAGCATTTAAAATTCCACCAGTCTAACTCACAGATTCCTGAGCTTCATAAACAGGAGCCATTTATAATCAGTAGATTCACATTACTAGAAGCACAGATAAAAGAGCCAAGGTACCCACATTCAAAATCAGGTCTTTCCACCTACTAACTAGGTGACATGGGGCAATTTCCTTAACTTCTCTGTGCCTCAGTGATGACATCTGTAAAATGGGGATGATAACAGAACCTACCTCCTAGGATGACAGTGAGATTAAATGAGTTAATTTTACATCTACAGTGCTTAGAATCATGCCTGTCCATTGAAAGCACTCTGTGAATATTGGACGTTAAGTGTAGCTATTAATATTTCAATAGTGTGACATCCCTGGGATGACCATATTAATAAATTCCGATCCTACAGATAATGGATAGATTAGATACGAATAAAATAAGAACCACCTCTTTTCCTCCTGCCCCATAATTAAGAACTAACAAAAAGGGGACTAGAATCAACCCAGCATAGAGTAAAGTGCTGTAGTATTTTAATCCTACAAGCTAATTACTCAGTAACTATCACGATGGTTAGAGGGTGATACTGCTAATAGAGAAACTACCAACGCTCAAACAGTTTACGAGGTAGTAGGTTGGAAATACACGAGTGCAGAAAAAGGCTGACATCAGAAGAAAGTAAACACGTATGTAAATGTCACAACAAATCCCCCACAGGTGAATTTATTTGCCTCACTGAAAAGCTATCTACAGTGAAACAAAGGCAGGGGAGATTGCTACATGATATTTAAAAACACTTCCACACAACGATTTTTTTTTAATCCCTGAATTGTTATGTGGTGGATTTTTCTTACAAAATTAAAAAATGCTGCAAGTCTCTCAGGAAACAACTTCCCATCAATAAAAAGGCTACTTAAAAGGTTTCTGAAACAAAACACTGGAAATGATTTAAAGTTCTCTGACATGTTGTCTATGGGTACCCACTCAAGTCATTTAAAAATAGCTCTAGGAAAGAAACATTAAAAACTTTTCTGCATCTTCAGTTAACTGTAACAATTTCATCCTGATGTCTCTTCCTTTACCCAAAAGGCAGATATTTAATGTAATAGTCATAATGCATTAGAGATGAGTGAAAATACTCTAGGGTTTTCAGCCCTGATACTAGACAAGAATGTAAGTGAAATCTGTTTGGTGGTAATAGACTTCAAGTGGAATTAACTCTTGATGAAAGGAAAGAAGTTCCATGTGTTCTACTATTGACTGGGTACCATGCACCATGCTAGATACCTTTATACATATTATCTCATTTAATTTTATCACATTCCACAAAATACCAACCCTTAATATTTACTGGAAGGACTGATGCTGAAGTTGAAGCTCCAATACTTTTGGATGTGAAGAGCCAATACTTTGGAAAAAACCCTGATGATGGGAAAATTGAGGGCAGGAGAAGAAGGGGGCAGCAGAGGAAGAGATGGTTGGATGGCATCACTGACTCAATGGACATGAGTCTGAGCAAACTCCAGGAGATAATGAAGGACAGGGAAGCCTGGTGTGCTGCAGTCCATGGGGTCACAGAGTCAGACACGACCAAGCGACTGAACAACAACAAAAAAATTATAAGGACTCAAACATAAGCCAAATTGCAGTCTTAACCAACAAACCCACACAGTTGTCTGCAGATCTTTCAGTTCCTCTTCCACCTAAGCCCCTCTCCCCAACCAAGGTTAGGAAAGATGCCAACAGCGTGGTTGCCAGGACGCCAGCACTGAGGAGGAGGAGAATTCCAGGCCTGGAACTGCCTGCCTCCTTCTCTAAAACAGCTTCCACTTGCCCCAACATTCACCGATGAGCCGACAGAGAGCTCAGAAGGAAAGCAACTGCACAGTGCTCATCACTTTCTGTTTTCCTCACACTTCAACATTGACGGCTTTACACACTGGAGAACAAAAGTGCTCTAAGGCTCTCACACCACAGTGCAGAACGGGAAGGGAAATTACTTACTCTCCCAACTTTGCCCAGATAGCCAGCGACACCCGTAGGATGATTTCTGAACCTTCAAAGAAAACTGAATCCCAAATCTTTAAAACTGTGTGGTTAGGGAGACACGTAGCGAAGAGAGTCAGAAACCACTGCATCGTGAAGACATTGGTCAGTGGGGGCTCATATCCACCTGCAATAAAACAAACACTCTAATTTCTGCAGATTGATCATGTGCAAGATACGAAAATACCCTCTTTCAATCTCTCATGTCCACTCAAATATTGGCTTGGCCAAAAAGTTCATTTGGGTTTTCCCATACCATCTTACAGGAAAAACCAAAAGAACTTTTTTTGGCCAACCTAATATGTTATGATCTATTTCCTGGCTGATTTTTAAATCTCTCTAAGTCCTTGTTCTTTCCTTATTTGGGTGGGGGTAGAGGGAGAACATAGGTGTGTTTAATAAAAATCGCAATACCATGAACTTCACAAATTCTTTGTGACATTTCAGAAATCTTAACCTAAAATTTAACTTGGGTCTACCTACCATGGGGCACAGAAAATCAAGGAGGATGTTCTCCTTATTGAAAACAAGATAAAAAGAAAGGATTTTAACCTCTCAGAAGTAAAAGCTGATTTCTAAAACCTCCTAAAGCCTACTTTTATTCAAATGCTGGTGATAAAAATAAAATTGCTCATAAGCAATTACTTGTTTACTTGTTAATTTATCCATAGTCCTCAGACCACAATGGAATTAAACCAGAAATCAATAACAGAAAGAAAGCTGGAAAATCCCCAAATACTTGGAGATTAAGCAAAGTGACATTTTAAAATATTTTTAACTAAACTACATTCAGTTTTAAAGATCTGGGATCCAGCTCACTTTGGAGTTTCCGAATTCACTAAAACAATAGAGTCCTCTCCCACTCCCCATTATGACTGCATAAGCATATATTTTAATGAAATATAAAAATGTAGATACTAGACTAGTCCTTTTTCCAAATTACAGTCAGAAGGTACATTTACCCCAGTGCAAGCAAAACAAGATCTGTCCTCCTGTATCCATTTTCTTCCTTCTTACCTACGAACAAAGGAGTATCTTCCTTCACAGACTAGAATCTAAGGTCACCAAGGCATTTGGGCAAATGTGGAGCCCAGTGAAGTGTGTCTGACTCTGGAACAGGCTAATCTGGTCTTGCTGGAAGCTTTATGAAATTCTCACTGGTGCACAGGTATACTGCACAGCCAAATTAAATAAGATTACTCCAACTACTTGGAAGAAAATGCTTAGAGACACCTGGGTGTCACTATAATTTCCAGTGTATTTTAATCATAGATGAGATCTTCAAAACCCTTTCAGATTTTCCCAGATTAAAATTCATGGGTCAGGAACTGACAACCATTTAAAGAAAACATAGCAAACTTATTGTATTTTTGGTATCTGGAGAAGTGCAAGAAGTGGGTATGATGACAGCTACAAGCTCGGGTACTTGGGAAGCTGGTGATGCCAACTAGATGGTGGAGACTCAGCTACTTGCAGAAATATCTCCATTGCCACCTTAATCAACCCAGTCCCTTCCTTCAGGGCTCAGATTATACCTGGAGGCCAAGAGAGCCCTTCTCCAATAAGAACTGGTCCATTCATCTCAAGTAAGTCTAGATATCCTTCACATGAATGAATAAAGGAGCATTAAACATCTCAGCCCAAAGGACTGCTTTTATCTCCTACAACCTTATGAAAATACATATTCTGCTATCCATAACCTCAGTGGTTGAAGCAAAACCACAGGCTCGGCCAAGCTGTGCCTGTAGTTCAATTTTAAAGAACTCTTATAGTTTTGATGCCAACTTAGAGCAGTTTAACTAATAGCAAGGCATGGATGCCATTCTTTACCTAGAGTACAGTACACAATTGGTGAGCTGGTACTGGTGAGGTATTGGGTTCCTGACTGACTTAATAACCATAACCAGTTAGAGATTCAACATCTGGCCCTCTGTTTGGGTTTTGTTCTTAGTTCTGTTTTTGTTCTCTAGAAATCTATTTCACTGCACCAAGCTCCTACCAACTGAAATATCTGAAAACACGTATTTCCACCATTCAAGGTCTAGGCTCATAGGTACAGTGATAACAGAAAAGTAAACTATTTTCAAAGGTAAAATAGCATCGAATCATCACTACCTCCACTCTCCTTGTTTGCAGTTTTCTGAAGAGTATCCAGGTGCTGAGATAATTCAGGGAGATTCAGTCTCAAGAGGTCACGGAAGACGGCCATATCCACGGACAGTGCCCGGAGATTGTTGACAAAATAGCTTTCGGGAAGTACCTTGTCAATAAGGTAAATCATAATCTGAAGAAAAAAGATATAGAATAAGATTGCTTCACAAAAACTGCTTGCTATACTAACACGTGCTACATATAACATATTCAAATTGGCAAAAGACAGCCAAAGCACACCGTTCTTTACACATGTCAACACCAAATGCTCTGGATTTTCAAGGCTCCTCTCCACTCCAAGGTAAGGCGTAGGTGGCATACTTGTCTAAGTCATGGGTCCCCAGCTCCAGGGCCATGGACTGGCACCAGTCCTCGGCCAGTTAGGAACCTGGCCACACATGTTGAGCAGCGGGAGAGCGAGTGAAGCTTCATCTGCTGCTCCCTGCTGTTCATGTTACGGCCTGAACCATCTCCTCTGCCCAAGCCCCATCCGTGGAAAAACCGTCTTTCATAAAACAAGTCCCCGATGCCAAAAAGGCTGGGGACCATTGGTTTAACTAACTCAGACCCCAAATCTGCTGCTGTCTAAAATTTTTAGCTGGGTCACTAGACCTGAGTTCATCCTGGAAGTAGCTGTGATGATATAACCTTCAGACTCCCTCTTTGGCCACCTGATGTGGACAGCTGACTCATTGGAAAAGACCCTGAGGCTGGGAAAGATTGAGGGCAGGAGAAGGGGGTGACAGAGGATGAGATGGCTGGATGGCATCACCAACTCGATGGACATGGGTTTGGGTGGACTCCGGGAGTTGGTGATGGACAGGGAGGCCTGGCGTCCTGCAGTTCATGGGGTTGCAAAAAGTCGGACACAACTGAACTGAACTGAACTGAACTCCCTCTGACAAGCCATGGAGCTCACGCTTTCTCAGCACCCAGCAGAAATCTCAAGGTCAGCTCCTTGATGGCAGCACAGTGTCACAACCTTAATCTGAAAACCCAGAGCTGGCCCATCATGGAACATCCTGACTGCAGTAGATCGCAAGATCCACTGACCATCAAGGTATTTGAGGTATCTGAACACTGATGTCAGCTTCTTGTCTACTTCCTCTCCTAGAACAATGCAACAAAGGGTACATTTTGGTTTTGAGCATATGGTACTTTTAAAATCAGATGAGATTGCCTCATAGTCTTCAAATTACTGTTTTCATCCTAACTTTTCTATTTGTGGTTATCTTTTCTAAGATGTCAAGAACCACTGGAAAGACCCAGAAAAATACACCTGAGTTCTATATGCCAATCTCTGCTCCCTTCGCTGTCAGCTTGAATGCTCTGTGTATGCCCTGCTCCCTAGATGACCTACACATTTCCCAGAATGCAGGAAAAGCAAAATGAAGAGCAAAATCATAGCAGGCCCTATACAGTGGTGGAGAAGTAGCTGTCTCATATTTTTTCACAAAATACTATTTTAAAAAAGTTATCTCCCAGATCTGCCAAGGGCCCATTTTCCCCTCATCCTTGACTTGTAACTTCTACTTTTAGGGTCATAGTTTTGACTAAGTCAACAAGGGTGGGAATATCCTCTCAGAAAGGCCTCCCTGAAGCCTATATTACAGGAGGGACCCAGTCCAGGGAGTCACTTTAGCTTTCTTACACAGAGACAGAATTTACCAGGTAAAGGTATCATCACCCTAGAAATAAGAGCTTAGCAACAAAAGCGATATATTCAGCTTGTGTGGAGGGAGGAAGTCCTCGAAGAGCCAGGCCAGCTGAGGGGGAGGACAGATTTTAGCAGAACAGAGGCTCTGTCAGGGACCTCACACCCTACAGGGAAGGAGAAGAGGGACTGATGGGAACACAAAGACAAAACTGGAAGGTAACAGTCTACTATTGCACTTTTCATCTACAGTAAGTTACATAATACCAAGAAAGATTTTTATCAATTATATAAATGAATTTATCAGGTTTTATGAAAAGATGACAATCCCTCAAAATCGTATGAAAACTAGAAAAAAAAATTCCAATTATCACAGTAATTCTTCTGACTCAATGAAATTCTCCGTCCAAAGGCATCTCAAAGTCTTAACATAAGACATAAGAGCCAGTTATGTTGCTTCACCTACTCCTGTATTTCAAAGAACAAACATTAGATTAAAAAAAATAGGATAAATAATGGCAGTGGAAGAAAGATAGTCTCATCAACAAATGGTGCTGGAACAACCCTACACTCTCCACAAAATGTAACTCAAAAGGGATCATGGACCTAAATGTAAAACACAATACTATAAAACTCACAGGAGATAAATATAGCCTAGATGACCTTGGATATGGGAATGACTTTTTACATAAAATACCAAACTCACAATCCATGAAAGAAATACTTGGTAGGCTAGACTTTATTAAAATTTAAAACTTCTGTTGTGTGAAAGACACTGTCAAGAAAATTAGAAGACAAGCCAGAGATTGGGAGAAAATATTTGAAAAGACAAAGGACTGTCACCCAAAATATACAAAGAACTCTTAAAACTCAACAATTATAAGAAAACAAGCAACCCAGTTAAAAAATGGACCAAAGACCTTGACAGATACCTTACCAAAGAAGATATGCAGATGGCAAATAAGCTATGAAAAGATGCTTCATATCACAGTCATCAGAAAAATTCAAATTAAAACAATGAGATACCACTATACACTTATTACAATGGCCAAAATTTGGAATGCTGCCAATACCAAATGCTGGCAAGGATATGTAATAACAAGAACTCTAGATTTGCTGGTAGGAATGCAAACTGGTGAAGGCACTTTGTAAGACAGTTTAACAGTTTTTTATAAAATTAAGCACACTCTTCATACAATCTAGCAATTGTACTCCTTGGTATTTAGCAAAAGGAGATAAAAACTTATATCCACATATAAACCTGCATGTGGATTTTTATAGCAGCTTTATTCATAATTACCAAAATGTGGAAGCAACAAAGATGTCCTCCAGTAGGTCCAGAAAATGGAATATTATTCATCACTAAAAAGAATTAAGTGTGCGTGCAAGCTCAGTTGCTTGGTCATGTCCAACTCTTTGCAACTCCATGGACTGGGAGACTGCCAGGCTCCTCTGTCCATGGAATTTTCCAGGCAAGAATACTGAAGTGGGTAACCATTTCCTACTCCAGGGGATCTTCCTGACCCAGGGATCCAACCAGCATCTCTTATGTCTCCTGCACTGGCAGGGGGTATATGGAAAATCTCTGTCTCTTCCTCTAAATTTTGATTTCAACCTGAAACTGCTCCTTAAAATGAAGTATTAAAAAAATAATGGGGAAGATTCAAATTTTTAACAAATAGTTAAATCTTTGTTTTTAACTATTTTCAAAACTGTTTTTTACTATTTTAAAAACCTAAGTTGTTAAGAAAAAACAATAACTGCAAAAAAGCAGGGAAAATGGTTTACCTACTCTGATAAACTATTTATTTCCCTATTAACTAAAACTTATAGAGGCCAAAATAGCCCCTGGAAAAACACTGACATCCAATATTTCCCTTAGCATAGAAACTATCTTCAGGAACCCAACCTTCGTCTGCATATTGAATGTCTAACCACAAGATTCCCAAATGATGATGATGTCATTTCATTCCACAGAGTTCATTTTCTTAGAGGCAGAAATATAAATATTCAGTTCCTCAGCTTTCTCTAATTCATCTTTTTATGTGAATTTTTAGTTTCTCAAGCATCACTGAAATTCATGATTTGATTGGCGAGTACATCCTGTATCCCAAACCGCTCTACCCCGCTCCCTAACCTGAATTGTTCATTTCAGCTTTTCAAATAAACAGTTCTCATTCCATAGTCATGCAAATTACACCTGGGGAAAAAACTGAGTAAAGCATACAGAATGAATAAACAAAATTGCTTTTAATAAAAAATGTTCTAAACTCATGTATTTGTCACTGCCTCCTCCACTTCCATCCCTAACTATGTGATACACAAGTAGCTTCAAAGCTGCTTCCTTAAATACATGAATGAAAAATCTGAGAGGGTGAATACAGATTGAGATCATGTCAGGATGGATTTATAATTAATTCCAACACAGTGTGTATAAAACCAAGAGAAAAATGTGCTCATTTTTCCATATGACATAAAGTGAGTTACTAAGACAATCACTAAGGTTCAGTTCAGTTCACTCACTCAGTTGTGTCCGACTCTTTGTGACCCCATGAACCGCAGCACGCCAGGCCTCCCTGTCAATCACCAACTCCAGGAGTCCACCCAAACCCATGTCCATTGAGTCAGTGATGCCATCCAACCATCTCATCCTCTGTCGTCCCCTTCTCCTCCTGCTCTCAATCTTTCCCAGTATCAGGGTCTTTTCCAATGAGTCAGCTCTTTGCATCAGGTGGCCAAGGTATTGGAGTTTCAGCTTCAACATCATTCCTTCCAATGAACACCCAGGACTGATCTCCTTTAGGATAGACTGGTTGGATCTCCTTGCAGTCCAAGGGACTCTCAAGATCCTTCTCCAACACCACAGTTCAAAAGCATCAATTCTTTGGCGCTCAGCTTTCTTTATAATCCAACTCTCACATCCATACATGACCATTGGAAAAACCATAGCCTTGACTAGAGAGACCTTTGTTGACAAAGTAATGTCTCTGCTTTTTAATACGCTGTCTAGGTTGGTCATAACTGTCCTTCCAAGGAGTAAGCATCTTTTAATTTCATGGCTGCAATCACCATCTGCAGTGATTTTGGAGCCCAGAAAAATAAAGTCAGCTACTGTGTCCACTGTTTCCCCATCTATTTGCCATGAAGTGATGGGACAGGATGCCATGATCGTAGTTTTCTGAATGTTGAGTTTTAAGACAACTTTTTCACTCTCCTCTTTCACTTTCATCAAGAGGCTCTTTAGTTCTTCTTCACTTTCTGCCATAAGGTGGTGTCATCTGCATATCTGAGGTTATTGATATTTCAGCCGGCAATCTTCATTCCAGCTTGTGCTTCTTCCAGCCCAGCGTTTCTCATGATGTACTGTGTATATAAGTTAAACAAGCAGGGTGACAATATACAGAAATATACAGTCTTGACGTGCTCCTTTCCCTATTTGGAACCAGTGTGTTGTTCCATGTCCAGTTCTAACTGTTGCTTCCTTAACTGCATACAGGTTTCTCAAGAGACAGGTCAGGTGGTCTGGTATTCCCATCTCCTTCAGAATTTTCCACAGTTTATTGTGATCCACACAGTCAAAGGCTTTGGCATAGTTAATAAAACAGAAATAGATGTTTTTCTGGAACTCTCTTGCTTTTTCGATGATCCATCAGATGTTGGCAATTTAATCTCTGGTTCCTCTGCCTTTTCTAAAACCAGCTTGAACATATGGAAGTTCACAGTTCATGTATTGCTGAAATCTGGCTTGGAGAATTTTGAGCATTACTTTACTAGCGTGTGAGATGAGTGCAATTGTGCTGTAGTTTGAGCATTCTTTGGCATTGCCGTTCTTTGGGATTAGAATGAAAACTGACCTTTACCAGTCCTGTGGTCACTGCTGAGTTTTCCAAATTTGCTGGCATATTGAGTGCAGCACTTTCACAGCATCATCTTTCAAGATTTGAAATAGCTCAACTGGAATTCCATCACCTCCACTAGCTTTGTTCATAGTGATGCTTTCTAAGGCCCACTTGACTTCACATTCCAGAGTGTCTGGCTCTAGGTGAGGGACCACACCATCGTGATTATCTGGGTCATGAAGATCTTTTTTGTACAGTTCTTCTGTGTATTCTTGCCACCTCTTCTTAGTATCTTCTGCTTCTGTTAGGTCCCTACCATTTCTGTCCTTTATTGAGCCCATCTTTGCATGAAATGTTCCCTTGGTATCTCTAATTTTCTTAAAGAGATCTCTAGTCTTTCCCATTCTATTGTTTTCCTCTATTTCTTTACATTGATCATTGAGGAAGGCTTTCTTATCTCTCCTTGCTATTCTTTGGAACTCTGTATTCAAATGGGTATATCTTTCCTTTTCTCCTTTGCTTTTTGCTTCCCTTCTTTTCATAGCTATTTGTAAGGCCTCCTCAGACAGCCATTTTGCTTTTTTACATTTCTTTTTCATGGGGATGGTCTTGATTCCTGTCTCCTGCACAATGTCATGAACCTCCATCCATAGTTCATCAGGCACTCTGTCTATCAGATCTAATCCTTTGAATCTATTTGTCACTTCCACTATATAATCGTAAAGGATTTGATTTAGGTCATACCTGAATGGTCTAGTGGTTTCCTCCACTTTCTTCAGTTTAAGTCTGAATTTGGCAATAAGGAGTTCATGATCTGAGCCACAGTCAGCTCCCAGTCTTGTTTTTACCAACTGTATAGAGCTTCTCCATCCTTGGCTTCAAAGAATATAATCAATCTGATTTCAGTGTTGGCCATCTGGTGATGTCCATGTGTAGAGTCTTCTCCTGTGCTGTTGGAAGAGGGTGTTTGCTATGACCAGTGGGTTCTCTTGGCAGAACTCGCTTAGCCTTTGCCCTGCTTCATTCTGTACTCCAAGGCCAAATTTGCCTGTTACTCAGGTGTTTCTTGACTTCCTACTTTTGCATTCCAGTCCCCTACAATAAAAAGGATATCTTTTTTGGGTGTTAGTGCTAGAAGGTCTTGTAGGTCTTCATAGAACTGTTCAACTTCAGCTTCTCCAGTGTTATTGATCACTAAGGTATGCACTATAATTAAACAGAATTGGGAGGAGCGGGACCTTGAATATAAAGACTAAGTATTTATCCCATCCATCACACAACACTGCAATCAACAACAGTTTCAGGGTTAAAATACAAATTAGCAACCCAAGCAAATAAGGCAGTGGCCATCCTCAACACCTGAAAGCCTTCATTTCTCATAAAGACTTTTTGTGGTGATTCATTGAATCATATTCAGACCTACAAGTTTAACTTACTAACGTCCCATCTCAAAATGTTTCCAGAAAAATTTTTTTTACTAAAAAAAGGCCCTAGACATCAAAGATTAAAAGACTAGCCATATCATTCAATTTCATAACCTTTATCCACACAAGCACCTTTCAGCAGACATTCACTTGCAGCCTATTTCCTTCACACCTCATCCCAGATATGAAAGCAACCTGTTAAGAAGATCCAACCAGGGACTTCCCTGGTTGTCCAGTGGTTAAGACTTCACCTTCCAATGCAAGAGGTGCAGGTTCAATGCCTAGTGGGGGAGCTAAGATCCCATATGCCTTGGGGCCAAAAAAAAAAAAAACAAAACAAAACATAAAACAGAAGCAATACTGTAACAAATTCAATAAAAACTTTAAAAATGGCTAATTCATTTCAATGTATAACAAAAACTACTGTAATGATGTAAAGTAATTAGCCTCCAACTAATAAAAATTTTAAAAAAATAAATTAAAAAAAATAAATAAAAAAACCTAAAAAAAAAAAAAAAAACTTTAAAAATGGTCAACATCAAAAAAAAGAAGAACCAACCAGAATTAAGTATAACAAATAAGGCAATTTAGAGCATGACCCCCTAGAATCTACACTTGCTGGTAGTCACACTCTTGTATAAGCCCTGCCCCTTAAATAGGAGCTGGACCTAGCGACTGGCTTCTAATAGATAAAACATGGCAGAAGTTTCTGTGTGACCAGGCAGCTCCATCTGGTGCTCTGTGCCAACCTGGAGGGGCGGATGGGGTGGGAGGTGGGAAGGAGGTGCAAGGAGAAGGGGGCGTGTGTATGCTTGTGCTGACCCATGTGTGGCAGAAACCAACACATCACTGGAAAGCAATTATTCTCCAATTAGAAATAAATTAAAAAAAATAAAATGTGGCAAAAATGATGGAATGTCACTTCTAATACTAGGCTGCAGATCTGTAACATAGTCTCCTCTGACCTGTTCTCTCTTACTCTCTTGCCCACTCTAAGGAATGCCAGCCACCATGCGGCAAAATGGAAAAGTGCAAAGAGCAGAGAACAATATCCAGCAAAAAACTGAGGCCCTCAGTCCAGCAGTCTGGGGAGTGAATCCCAAGGATCACGCGAATGAACTTGGAAGCCAGTGCTCTTCCCACTCAACTGAGCCTTTGGAGGAGACTAAAGCCCTAGCCAAGAGTTTGAATGCCACGATCATGCGACTCTGAGCCAGCTAAGCTGTGCCCAGATTCCTGACTCAGAGAAACTGGGAGGTCATACACATTTGCTGTTGGAAGCAACGGATTTGCTATGCAGCACTGGGTCATCAATATAAGTAGTACTGAACTCAGTTTAAAAATATGATGTCTCAGGGATTTCTTCGGTGGTCCAGTGTAAGACTCCAAGCTCCCAACATAGGGAACATGGATTCAATGCCTGGCTGGGGAAGTAAGATCCCACATGCTACACAGCAGAGAGAGGGAGAGAAAGAAAGATCTGTTCCCCCACCCTCATCCTCAAAAAGCCGTGTGTGTGTGTGTGTGTGTGTGTGTGTGTGTCCTGGAGACGGAAATGGCAACCCACTCCAATAATCTTGCCTGGAGAATCCCATGGACAGAGGAGCCTGGTGGGCTACAGTCTATGGGGTTGCAGAGAGTTGGACACAACTACCCAACTAACACACACACACACACACACACACACACATATATATGTCCTTATATGTCTCATGAGGGAGCTAAAAACATAATCATTCTCCTCAAATTTGGCAGCTGCAGAGGTTTGTCCTGTGACCAGGCTTTAACCTGGGGAAATCATGGATAATCAGAAAGATACAGTAAATACTTTGGAAGGAGGTGGGGCATCAGGGAGGAGAAACCACAGTTCCAGCATTTCCCTCTCTGAAGAATCTCAGTTGCCTTCTTCAGAGTCTGATACTCACTTTCAGAGCATCGCCCTCATTGCCTTCCACTACTTCCAGAATCAGTGCAGCCAGGATGTTAAAGCCTTGGCAATACCCGACATTCTTGTTCCATCGGGCGTAAGCCAGAAGGACGCGCTTCAATACGACCCGGTCCTGCTCAGCCTCCTGGCCACAGTATGAACTGCAGCCTGTGCGGTGAAGATCCTAAAACGAGAGGGAAAACAATCCTTTTTAAAATAACTCCTTATGCTCTCTCTAAAAGAAAAAACACTTTCATTTTTTCTTTGTCTCAGCATTAAGTCAGATTATCAAAATGGATTTTAGTTTTTAAAATATATGAGCAACTTACATACATGGACCAAAGCTTGTATCTTTTAGTTTTCTAATATGCTGAGGCATTTTCGAGGGGAATTTCAGTCATGCAAATTTTCTACCAAAAGTATTTCCAGAGTTAACACATAAAGACCCTCAGAATTAACAAATATAACATTAGGCTTTCAAATAAATTGACAGTTTATTTTAATGATACATCTCAAATAAAACAAGTCATTTCAACACATGTATGTTAGACGCTAACGTCGTTTCTTTCTACAAAAAAAAAAAAAGATATATATATGTATATATATAAACATTTAGCTATCAAAACTCCAAATAGTATTCAGGAGCAAAATGCAACCAGTACCAAAAAAGACACAGAAAAATCATTCTGGCCAATTTGTTTTTTAAATATGTATAAAAGGACAGAAACATTTGCTGTGCTTTAATATATAATGAAGGCAATACTTATAATTATCAAGCAGAGACTATGATTTTCAGGACATACTCATTTTAGTGACATATTCACTTCAATGAGAAAAAAAAGATTCTCTTAATAACATGATTCTTACAAAACATGCATTGCCTTAACTCACCACTTAAATAGAAAGAAAGTATTTCAAATATGGAATACTTCATCTCTAGGGAACACATACTGAAATTCCAAACAAACAGCTCAAATGTGCATAATGCAGGGGCTTTTCAAGCATATTAAAGTATAAAATTTCATTTTTTTGAAACTTGTCTGAAACACAACAAGTAAGATCAAAATATAGCTCTTTTTAGTTAGTACTTGCTCCTGAAAAAAATATTTTCAAATCTGTCAAAACATTAGCCAACTTCTGGTGACCAGACTCTGCATGAAACAACTTTCCTTTTAAAACCTCAGCTTAGCATCACAGGTAATGTACTCATAGAAAATAAAAAGCATGCCCTAGAGGCTTATGCAAGAGAAGAATAATGGGATTAAATCAAATCAATATCCTTGGCTTTTCATGCCAGGCTCTAATCAACTGTAATAATCCAGGTAGGTGAACCTCGGCTGCCTCCACAGCTGGCCTGAACATTCAACCATCTGGTGCAAAGTAAACCCATCAGTCAATTTAACTATCTTCATAAAATGACAGTTAAGAAATTATCAAAATCCTAATAACTGCCCAATTATTCTAATATGAAATAGGCTTAACTAAATTTCTCAGTGACTTTGATGTAAAAATCCAGTTAAAAGCAGTGACCCATGCTAAACAAAAAAGGAAATTCCATTTCCTATCATGCAGGCAAAATAAGTTGAATATGAATGGAAACATTTTCTTCTTACTAGCAACATGCAGATGTACACAAACAAGGCATCGACAAATTCCCCATTTTAAAAAGCTGTTAACTAATTAAATTAATAGCAGGAAATACACAGACATTCAAACCATAAGGCTTGATCCTCTGTCCAGGACACATCTGGTTCTTAGAAATCTTCCAAGTTAAGACAATAAGCCAAACTCAGAGGTATTACCTTAACTATCTGAATTCCCATCGAGTCATCATCAGGATTACTCCTCTCATTGAAAGTGAAACGCATGGTTTTGTCCCAGTCAATGGCTATACTGTGCAAATAATGATCTGCCAAGGTCAACCAAACCTAAAATAGTAATAAAGAAGAAGGCTAAAGTAAAATGCACAATTTCATCTTTCTTTATTAGGCAATACTGATTGCATCCAACAAGAAAATGAAAACTGTTACTAGAAGAGATATAGCCCACATGTAGAAAACTAGGAACCTCATTGAAAAGTCTGCTGTACTAAATTGTACCAATTATGGACTTTTATTTATTCTTTCAATTAATATTTATTGAGTTCCTACTATGTACCAAGTAACAATCCAGCCATTAAAGATATTGTTAAGAAAACAAAAACATATCAAATTTTATTTCAGTACTAGTAGAATAGCTAGATTATCTTTGCTGTTGTTTAGTTTCTCAGTAACGCTTGACTCTTTTGAAACCCCATAATCTGTAGCCTGCAAGCCTCCTCTGTCCATAGGATTTTCCATGCAAGATTACTGGAGTGGTTTCAGTTCGGTTCAGTCACTCAGTCTTGTGTAACTCACTGTGACCCCATGGACTGCAGCACCCAAGGCCACCCTGTCCATCACCAAATCCTGGAGTTCACTCAAACTCATGTTTGTTGAGTCGGTGATGGCATCCAACTATCTCATCCTCTGCTGTCCCCTTCTCCTCCCACCTTCAATCTTTCCCAGGATCAGGATCTTTTCAAAGGAGTCAGTTCTTCACATCAGGTGACCCAAGTATTGGAGCTTCTGCATCAGTTCTTCCAATGAATATTCAGGATGGATTTCCTTTAGAATGGACTGGTTGGATCTCCTTGCAGTCCAAGGGACTCACAAGAGTCTTCTCCAACACCATAGTTCAAAAGCATCAATTCTTTGGCGCTCAGCTTTCTTTATAGCCCAACTCTCACATCCATACATGACTACAGGAAAAACTATAGCTTTGACTAGACGGACCTTTGTTGGCAAAGTAATGTCTCTGCTTCTTAATATGCTGTCTAGGTTGGTCATAGCTTTTCTTCCAAGGAGCAAGCGTCTTTTAATTTCATGGCTGAAGTCACCATCTGCAGTGATTCTGGAGCCCCCAAAAATAAAGTCTGTCACTGTTTCCCCATCTATTTGCCATGAGGTGATGGAACCAGATGCCATGATCTTAGTTTTCTGAATGTTGAGTTTTAAGACAACTTTTTCACTCTCCTCTTTCACTTTCATCAAGAGGCTCTTTAGTTCTTCTTTGCTTTCTGCCATAGGGTGGTGTCATCTGCATATCTGAGGTTATTGATATTTCAGCCGGCAAACTTGATTCCAGCTTGTGCTTCCTCCAGCCCAACATTTCTCATGATGTACTCTGCATATAAGTTAAATAAGCAGGGTGACAATATACAACCTTGATGCACTCCTTTCCCCATTTGGAACCAGTCTGTTGTTCCATGTCAAGTTTGAACTGTTGCTTCCTGACCTGCATACAGGTTTCTCAAGAGACAGGTCAGGTGGTCTGGTATTCCCATCTCTTTCAGAATTTTCCACAGTTTATTGTGATCCACACAGTCAAAGGCTTTGGCGTAGTCAATAAAGCAGATGTTTTTCTGGAATTCTCTTGCTTTTTCGATGATCCAGTAGATGTTGGCAATTTGATCTCTGGTTCCTCTGCCTTTTCTAAAACCAGTGTGAACATCTGGAAGTTCACAGTTCCCGTACTGTTGAAGCCTGGATTGGAGAATTTTAAGCATACTTTACTAGCGTGTGAGATGAGTGCAATTGTGTGGTAGTTTGAGCATTCTTTGGCATTGCCTTCTTTGGGATTAGAATGAAAACTGACCTTTTCCAGTCCTGTGGCCACTGCTGAGTTTTCCAAATTGGCTGGCATATTGAGTGCAGCACTTTCACAGCATCATCTTTTAGGATTTGAAATAGCTCAACTGGAATTCCATCACCTCCACTAGCTTTGTTCGTAGTGATGCTTTCTAAGGCCCACTCGACTTCACATTCCAGGGTGTCTGGCTCTAGGTGAGTGATCACACCATCATGATTATCTGGGCCATGAAGATCTTTCTTGTACAGTTCTTCTGTGTATTCTTGCCATCTCTTCTTAACATTTTCTGCTTCTGTTAGGTCCATACCATTTCTGTCCTTTATTGTGTCCATCTTTGCATGAAATGTTCCCTTGTTATCTCTAATTTTCTTAAAGAGATCTCGAGTCTTTCCCATTCTATTGTTTATTGGAGTGGGTAGCCATTCCCTATTCCAAAGTATCTTACGAGCTTGTTATACTAGGCTCAGGATTACTCTCTACACTTGGGCAAGAGCTCCTTGGTCACCCGTGGAGAGAGAGGGGGGTGGAGCGTGTTTTTGTTTGTGTATGTGTCTGCACATACACACACATGTGTGTGCGCTCAGTCATGTCTGACTCTTTGCAGCTCCATGGAGAATGGGCCTGTTTCGCCTCTGCATTTGAACCATCCCTCTCTAACACACACAAGAAAACTGATAGATGGGTTCCCATAAAGAATAATTTTTTAAAGGAATCACTGGATACCTTGACTCCTTTCATTACCTTATCCAGAAAAGTTGCTTCATAATGCCATTTTTCATGTGCACTTTGAAGAACCCTCAATGTTCAAATTCTAGGAGTATTAAGATTAGCTTATAATAGAAACAAGTTTATTTACAAAAGAGGTCCACAGGCTTTGAAAGCAAACTTAGGGTTACCAAGGGCGAAATGTGGGGGGTTAATATGTACACAGCACTATATATAAAACAGACAACCAACAAGGGCCTATTACACAGCACAGGGAACTCTACACATAGTCTGTGGCAGATCTATACAGAATCTGCAATGGGATGGATGTACGTATATGTACAACTGAATCTCTTTGCTCTATGCATGAAGCTAATACAGCATTGTAAATCAACTATACTCCAATATATAATAAAAATTAAGTTTTAAAAAAGAAAGGGGAATTGTGGTTGCCAAACGGGGGAGGGGCAAGGATGCATAAGAAGTTTGGGATTAGCAGATGCAAACTATTTTACGTAGAATGGATACACAAGGTCCTACTGTGTAGCACAGGGAACTGTATTCATTATTCTAGACAAGGGCAACTCAATATTCCCTGATAAACCATAGTGGAAAAGAATATGAAAAAGAAATATATAACTGAATCACATCACCCTGCTGTACAGTGGAAATTAATACAACATTATAAATCAACTACACTTCAATAAAAATTTTTTAAAGGGGGAGAAACTAGGTTTACAAATAAATAGCTGACATTTTGACTATCAACAGGTCGACAACTATCAATAGTCCAGTGTTGACTTTTGAACATAACTTAGCAGGCCTAACACCGATTAATATCTCTAGCCAGACCTCTCTCCTAAGCATCACAATCGTATGTGCAAATATACACTTGATATCTTCAATTCAGATATCTAACAGGCATCATAACCTTGACATATCCAAAACCAATCATCTAACCAACCGTCACCCCCAACTATATAGATACACACATACAAATGCTTGTCCCCTCTGGGAAAATAGTAACTCTACCCTTTCAGAAGCTCAAGTCAATCCTGAAGTTTTTGATGACATTGCTCTTACACTTTATATTCAATCTGGCAGGAATTCAAGTCAACTCAGCCTTCAAAATATATCTAGAATCTTATCCCTTCTCTCCATCTCCACTACCAAAACCCTGATCCATCTCTTGCCTGAATTATTGCAAGTTTCCCACTGCTCTTTCTCTCTGCTGTTGCCCTTGTCCCGCGCATTCTCAAGCTAGCAGTCAGAATGGTCCATTTAAAATATAAGTCTACCATGTTATCCCCCTGCTCAAAACTTTCCAATGCTTTCTCATCTCACACTGGGCAAAAGTCCTCCTACGGCCTGTAAGGTCCCACAGGATCTGCCATTCCCCTAAGGTCACCACATTACCACTGTGACCGCCCCCCACACACACTGCTTTCCCCTTTGTCCACTGGGCTTCAGCCACCCTGGCCTCTTACTTCTGCTTGGATACTCCTGAGATGCTCCCACCTGAGCGTGTTTTCTGTCTGGAGTACTTTCCACAAGGCAGCTACATGGCCACCTGCTCACTTCTTTAAGTGCCCTATTTAAATGTTACCTTGCCATTTAAAATGCTACCTCCTTATCTCCATTTCCCTACACTCTCCTTACTTCTTTCTTTGCTTTATTTTTATGTACGGCACTTAGCATCATCTGAAATACTTTATATTATATTCATAATAAACTCTACAAGGGTGAAAATTTTGGCCTGTTGGGGTTTTCTCCCACTGCTGTATCCCCAGTACCTACAGAAAGTACCTGGCACAGAATAATCCATAAATAATTATTGAATTAATGAATAATGAAGAGGGACAGATTTGAAATTACTAAATCTAGAATATTCTTTTTGACATTCCAGACACTTTAAAGAGAGACAGAGTGATGGTCCCTTTGCATTTGCCATACAAATCCTCCTCACCTTTCTCCTCCATTCCTTTGGTATTCCTGTCGATAGTCTGGCAACTGCCTTTAGAGCATCATACCACTAGAAATAAAGAAGAAACACTATCAAAGTGATAATATTGACCTGGTTAAGCACTTTTCAACCATTTCTCCATCTTGACATTTGTAGAATATGATAATATTTATACAGAACACTGGGGTAAACACTCCGAGCTTCCTTCAGCCAGCTATGTCTGGTCTAAGGGGCATGACTGCCCCAAGCTCCTCAACTTAGGCCCCCTTAACACACCTGTTATCCACTTGCAACCCATGCACACAAGGGTTGGGAAGCTCTGGCTGAGAAATCAAAATGTGTGTTACAGATTCAGAACAACAGCAGTTGGTTTTTAAATTTTTTTCCCACACTTGAACCATTAAAAGAAAGTACAAAATTTTTCACTGCAAGTATAAATCCAGGCCACTTATAGCTTCGCAAGCTATTTCATCCATAAGTTTAAAAACTGACTCATCTTATGCATATCCAAGCACATGCTAATCTTCCCACTTTGAGAATATATCTCAGTGTACCTTGTTGTTGCCCCCAAATAAAGGTATTTTTGAAACTAAAAATAAAATTACCTGCTGAAAACCATTTTGACCTAAAGATGGCTCAAGAGTGAACTTCAACTTTGTGTCAACTCCTAAAATAAAAAGACATAAATAGCAGTTATCTAGGGAGAAAATACACTATATCAAAAATAAAAGTAAAAATTAACCTTATACTACTGGGTCATCATAAAATTTTTAAAACACTCATTTTTTTTTACTAGATTACAATCTTGTTAATTGTCAATTTTGTTAAAAGGAAAAGAATATTAATTATTAAAATAGAAAAACATCCTGTGGTAATAAAATGGAACTTATCCATAGAGTGGTGCAAAAACAAAAAGTGACACATGGGCTTGCAGTCACACAGACTTCCACTCAGCTTTGGTTCCTACAGTCAAACAAAGTATTTAACCTGAGTTTCAATTCTCCATCCTTAAAATGAGGATAAAGCTTATCACAGTTAGTTGTTGCAATGATTAGCTGTATATCACTTAGTACAGTATAATTAAGATTTATGAAACATGGGAAGAGAATTCTTTACTTACAGAATTTGTTTTTTAGGACAGTTGCATTGGCTAATTCTATTAAGGAAAATTCAGTGAAATATCAAAAGGTATAAAAAATAATGTCACTGCCTTCCCACTTGTGGAATAATCCGTATTTTAAAATTCTGTCATGATAGACTTATTCATTAAAGACATGTTTGTATATTTAGATTACAAGCTAAGAATAGAACTGAACCCCAACTGCAAGTTATCTACAACCTTAGATAAACTTCTTTGACTCAAATCTCAAATCTACAGAATAGAAGCAAATAAAGAGGAAAATGTATAAAGACTATATGCTATATTCATATTGGACTTTTTTATTATTGAGATGAAATTACATGACAATTTTTATTCCCACTTAAATTATATCAAAAATAATGTAACCAAATCTGAAAATGCTAGGTATTCTTTTTTTATAATTTCAAAATGACATTTTAAGCCCACTTTAAACTTAATAATTCAAGGACCAAGATACACCAAATATTGTCAGTAGCATTGTTTTACAATTTTCATTTATGATGAATTTTTGCTTTTAAGATGTTGAACGGCAGATTAAGCATACTGAAACCTCTCCACAACTTCCACTACTTAGGGAACAATCTTTCTTTAGAATCTGGTATGTAGATAGGAAGATACTTCAGAATTTGTAAAATTATAATGATAAAGTAGACATGTCTTTTTAAAAGCATATATGGAGTCAAGAAGCTGAAAAGAGATGTGTATGATTTACCCAAGCCCATGACAGTATGAAGATGCCCTTCTTGGAGTCCTAGAAGAGTACTGTGTATTCAAGAGTTTGGTCCTAGATTTCTAAAGTCAAGCTTTATAATCAGTGCCCTGATAATTCTTTTCAGAGCTTCCCAGCCAAAAGCATACACAGTTTAGATAGATAAGACTTTCTTCTTTGAAGGTATATTATGTATCTTGATGGATTCTCATTACTCTGAGATGACTTAAATGAGTGTGCAATGATACAACGGGCGATAAGAGTGCCTCCAGCTGGAGCCACGATTTTAAGACAAGATAAAACCTTGGTGAGGTTGCTGTCCAGATGCAGGGTGCTGAATGGAAGCGCGTTTAGTAATGACGTTTGCTTTATAACATAACAAAGACCAGGAAATTCGGTCTCATGCTCTTATCTCAACCGATCTAAAATCCTTGGATTCCCTGCATGTACGACGGAATATGCTCCCTTGACTTTATCAGAAGTACCTGCTGGGCATCGTGCCAATCGCCTTGCTGAGCTGACACCCGGCTGGGGTTAGTCAAAATCACAACTATTTTCTCACGATCAAAAATGAGTCACAGGATTTCACTGAAATTGATCATTCGCCGCCTGCATGCAAAAGCTGAAATCAGGTCATTTCTACCTCTTTTCTTCTAACTGAATAAGGAAGGGGAGAAGGTTTGTGTTTCATCTGTTAATCACTGGATATTCCGGATTCAGGAACACAAAACACTTCTAACGTGGGAAGGAGATTTTTTTTTTTTTTTTTTTTTAAGGCTAAAGAAAGACTGTGAATAACTACTATAGTCTCTGTAACTAGACACTTCCTTGGGGAGAAAAACAAAGAAACCACGAGGTTCGGAAAGGCAGTGACGCGTTCCACCCTTTGGGGCTTAGGGCCTTGATTCTCTCTGCAGCCTCGGGATAGCAGGTCCCCCAAGGAGCAAGGAGGCGGAGTGGAGGGAGGAAGGGGCTCAGGAGAGGACAACCCCCCTGGAAGCCAGCTGGTGCCACCCTGGGGACAAGTGGGTGCTAAGCACGGGTCTGGGCACAGCCGGCTCCCTCTGCGGCCACTCCTAACCACGAAGCCTTATGCCCAGGGGCCTGAGCACGCTAGGGCTGGGCTCATAAAACCCCCGGGGAGGAATGCCGGGTGATGGAGCAGGCGCGGAGTTCTGCAGCCTGGAGATGCAGGGATGTGTAAACACAGGCTGACAGCAGAAAGGGCCTAGCCTAACACAGGCAGCTCACTCGGTCTTTACCTCCAGAAAGGATCTCTACTTTGCAGGAGTATTTCCTGCCTGCTTTCCACCCGGAGGCTCCTGGTGATATGATCCCGGCACTCACGAAGCAGGGACGCTCAAGAAAATGCACTCGATTTTTTCTCCTTCGCGGTCACTACCTTTCCCTCCGACCCCAAGTATCAAACCTGTGCCTTTCTCCGCCTCCCACACCTCCTTTAAGGTGTGGCTTCTTGTGAGTCCGAAGCACAATTGGTTGCACGGCCTCTGACAGCCCAGGCAGCCGGGCGCACCAGCCGGCAGCTCGGGGCACAAGCCAGGGCTGGACCACTCACAGGCCGCGGGGCGGGGGCGCGCGGGCAGCCGGCGGGAGCAGCCTCCTCCGCGCCTAGGGAGGCCGCTGCCCGGGCCAGGCCTGGGTCCTTGCTTTTCCCTCCCAGGCCGACCCGGCCCCGCCTGCGCCCAGCGGCGGGTGCTCCCGGGCCCAGCGGAGTCCCAGCTACGGCAGAGGCACCAGCGCCGGGGGCGCCACGCGACTCTCCAGGGCTCCCCTCTGCCGCCCCGGGTCCTCACCCGGCTCCAGGGTGCAGAGTAGCCGGGGCGCGGTCCGAGAAATGCAGCTGCGCTTCTTGAGCACATTGCTCAGGATGGTGCCCACGCCACCGCCGCCGCCGCCGCCACCACCACCCTGCCGCTTCAGGCATCTCCCTCCACGTCTCAGGGAGCCGGGCAGCTTGTCCTGCCGCATCCGAGGGCGCCCTGGGATCCCGCGCTCCGCCTGGGTTCCCGCCGCTCCGCTGGCGTAGCGGCTTGGCGCGCGCCGGGGGCTTGGTGAGATCGCTTAGTCGAGAGTCCCTGGGAAGCAGCGAGAATGCTCCGGGATCGACGGACTCGCGGAGCACCGTGGAAGCCGCCGAGAGTGGGGCGGCCGGCAGGTATCTGCAGTGCGGAGCCAGCCAGGCTGAGGCTTAGAGAGGGCTTGGGGCGGGGAGGAGGGCGGGAGCGATCGAGTGCTGGGAGACGGAGGCGGCGCTCCCGCCCCCAATCCCGGCATCACCACGCGCAGGCGGGGCGGCCTTAGCTCCCCAGCGCCTGGCAGGCTCCCGGCACCTGCGGGCGGGAGCCGCGGAGCACCCCCAGCCCGCGCGCGGGCGGATGAGCAACGGCGTCCCGAGACCAGGAGAGTGACAGAGATCTCCGTGCTTCCCGCAAGATCTGAGACGCTGGAGGGAGCACCAAAGAGAGCAAATCTCAGGTGCAGAACATCAGCGAGTGGCTGGGGGATGGTGAAGCACCAGCTTCATCCCAAATCGTGTTAAACTCTTTCCAGGCATCTTAGAGGGGCATGCGAAGCACGTTAAAAGTATTATTATCATGATTAGTAGTATTAATATTATTTATATGTTGTATGTTAATTAAATATATAATATTATTATAATAATGGCTGTTTCTTTTGGAAGAGTGGAATTAAAAATAAAACTGTTCCACTTAAAAGCACGGTTTTTCTCTCCAGCCAGAGACTTCAGTAGTCAGAACTACTAGCAATAATTACTGCTGTTTTTAAGTCATTCATAAACTAGGGCATTCCGACATTCTCCAGTGGATATTAATCATAAAGGTGAATGAGTCATAAGAAAGGAAAGGATGTGGAGGGAAATACGAAGATATTTGTATATATATATTTAGAAAAGGCACAACAGATGGATTAAAAAAACTAAATAGTATTTATATGGAAGAGAAAAATGTAGAAGAGAGAGAAATAGAAAACATATTTCTCTGGATGTACCTTATGTAGTTTGGACTCTGGAATAACATTAATATTATTAATGGTTATTAATAGCACTATTAGTTCATTATAGTAATAATATTAATAAATCAAACAAAAAGAAAACTCTAAAATTTACAAATGAATAGAAACACATGAACCTAACTCAATATCCTTTTGATGGCAGAAGAACACAGAAAAAAAAGTAAGTTGCTTTTAGAGTATAGTATTATGCTTGTAGAATGGTGGTATACCTTTTAAGAGCAAATAGAACTACAAAAAAATCTTAAATGTCATTCTGTAGCATTATTGGTTTTTTTTAATTCTTATGTACACTATAGAATAACCTAAATAATGTTAATGTCAAAAGGAACCAAGGTGTTTTCAATGTAACAAAAAATAAAAGTGCATAATCAAAGAAATTAAGTTTTTAAATCCTGCAACAGTATATCTTAAATGGAAATAATGTATGAACTCATCTTTTTTCTTTTCAAAAATATATATAAAGCCACTGAAGAGGTTTAGAACTAAGAGCCACCCAGCATCACTGAATAACCCTAGCATCCAGAATCTGGTCTCTAAAACTCTCTCCCCACTAAAAGGAACCAGGGATCCTTTAGAAACATCTTGATGAACAAAGGAAGAAAGGAGGTGCTTCAAGACTGACTGAGTCATGGCAAAAAGACATGAAAGCCACACAACAGGATACTATTGACCTATTTGGAACATTTTGAGCATCAAAAACAATGGTTGCTAACAGACAGATGAATGGATAAAGAAAGATGTGGTATATATACACAATGGAATACTACTCAGCCATAAGAAAGAATGAAATAACATTCTTTTACGGCAATATAGATTGACCTAGATATCATCATACTAAGTGAAGTAGGTCAGAAGTGAAGTGAAGTAAGTCGCTCAGTTGTGTCCGACTCTTTGTGACCCCATGGACTATAGAGTCCATGGAATTCTCCAGGCCAGAATACTGGAGTGGGTAGCCTTTCCCTTCTCCAGGGGATCTTCCCAATGCAGGGATCGAACCCAGGTCTCTCGCATCGCAGGCAGATTCTTTACCAGCTGAGCCACAAGGGAAGGAAGTCAGAAAAAGACAAATACTGTATGATATCACTAATACGAGGGATCCAAAACACGACACAAATGAACTTATTTACAAAACAGAAACAGACTCACAGATATAGAAAACAGACTTAACAGTTTCCAAAAGAGACAGGGGGTGGAAGAGGGATAAATGGGGAGCTCAGATTTAACAAATACAAACCACTGCATATAAAATAGATAAACAACAAGGCACATCTGTATAGCACGGGGAACTGTATTCAACATTCTATAATAAACCATAATGAAAACAATATGAAAAGTATATATATGTATGTATAAGTGAATTACTTTGCTCTACACCCGAAACTAGCACAACATTGTAAATCAACTATGTGTGCCCAGAGCCTCAGTCGTGTCTGACTCTTTGTGACCCCATGGACTGTGGCCTGCCAGGCTCCTCTGTCCATGGGATTCTCCAGGCAAGCATATTGCAGTGGGTTGCCATTTCCTGCTCCAGAGGATCTTCCAAGCCCAGGGACTGGAACCTGCGCCTCCTGCACTGCAGGCAAATTCCCACCAGGGAAGCCCATCTGATGCTTGACGTTAGCCAATTTGTTCACAGGGCAACACAAACCCCTGGGTGAAGATGGTATTGGACACCCATAGTTAAAGGCAGAAAACTGGAAGGAGAAAGAAAATCCAGCTGGGAAGTGGACACTTGGTCTGGCTTTCCCAGAAGTCTCATTTGCTCAAACCACAGAGGGTTTATGTCCTCTTTTAACATGAAAGGCTACTCATGCTCAGGTTTTAGCACTGGGCCAGCAGGAAAGACAGCCTCACCAGCCAAGAGGAGGAGACACGGACGCTGCTCTACAACACGGCCTCCAGGCTAGAGAGGAGGACATCTAGGCCCTGCTGACATCCACCACTCAGACCATCCCACACCCTTTGACTCAGACACCTTCACCAAACAAACTTTTGATTGCATTTGGCTTCATGTAGAGACTTGCCCCGAGGAGAGACCACACTGACCAGCTAACAGCAGTCAATATCCCTGAGTTCACTCAACTCTCAGTGAACTGAAGAAATCCTATCTCTAGGCTGCCGAAGCTTGAGTATAGACCTCAGACTGCCAGCTCACCCAGATATGTCATGGCTGACAAAAAGGTTTGCCTCTGAAATTCTTCAGTTACAGCATTTTTCTTACTGTGAGTGACAGGGGCCTGTTTATCTTCAAGATCAAAATCTTACTGCACTTAGATTACAAGGAAAAACTAACTCTAAAAAAAAAAAGCTTTCTTGAAAATTTCTCATTCTAAACTACATAGAAGTTGACACACACAAAAAAAATTTAAGAGTTTCTACTATTAAAGCAATACATAATGAAGGAATTAAATAATATTATTTTGTTTACATGGGAGAGGAAAGCCAAGACTGCCAACTTTTGTAGCAAACAGATAATTAAACACTAAAATACAATGCTCTAAAAACAGTCACGGCACAACCCTAGCATTATATTTATTGTATGACTCATAGTTTCTTATTCGTGTCTGGAATATTGTTTTCCAAAAGCAAAAGATAAAGATGTCATCTGAAGTCAACTCGTAGAGGAAACAATGCCAGCATGAACTCAGCTGGAGGATCTTAGCTAGTGAGATTTCCACCCAAACCCAACTTACCATCACTCTTCACTAACTGAGTGATTTTTCCTAATCAAATAATATCTGTGAATTCACGTTTGGGCAAATCAGCCTTTGGCATAGTCCAGAGCACTTATGATTTAAGCTGAATTTAGGAAAACTAAAAACTTCACGTTGGATGAGAATCCGTTACTGGCTTGCCAAAGAAAATGAGTGCTTGAGGAAATACTCTGAATGTCTCAGAGTCCAATACCCATAGTACATCCCCAGAGATGCAAGCTCCAGACCAAAACAAGGAAGTAGGGATCATTCAGCTAGTTGTGCATCTCCAGGCCTACATGCTGGCAGTGGAAGCTTTCTTGAGAGCAGATGACTCCTTTAACAGAGAAAGGAGACAAGTTAGCAGGAAAGGCAAGTCCAACATTTTTAGGAAATAAAAGCCAAGTCCCCTGGGGCTTCCAGAAGGGAATCAGGTCCGGGGTTTCTGTGATCTCCTAATGCTGCTATTTTTAACAGGTAAATCTTAAAAGAAAAAGGGCCTATGTGTTTATCTTTGGGGATTGAACAGAGCAAGTAGTGACAATTACCAAGAGAAAAAGCTCTGAAAACCTGAAACGAAGAGACAGAAAGCACGGGAGTTGACCCACTCTGGGGAGGTGGCGTGAACTCATCCTGCCGGCTTCACTTGTCTCTGGCAGCTGTGCTCAAGCTCACAAGTGTTTGAGAGTTAGAAGAGATGCACCAGACATCAGGCCCAGTGCTGGCCTTCATCAGGCAGGAGACAGTGTCTTCTGTTGTTGCTGTTTGGTTCCTAAGTTGTGTCTGACCCTTTTGTGACCCCGTGGACTGTAGCCCGCCAGGCATCTCTGACTATGAGATTTCCTAGGTAAGAATAATGGCGTGGGTTGCCATTTCCTTCTCCAGAGGATCTTCCCGACCCAGGGATCCAACCCACGTCTCCTGTGTCGCAGGCAGATTCTTTATCACTGAGCCACCTGGGAAGTCTGGCACGTCTTTGCATTTGTGCTAATGGAAAGGGTGGTGGTCTGGTGGCATGGGCTTCCCAGGTGGCACAGTGGTGAGGAATCCACCTACCAGTGCAGGTTCAATTCCTAGGTTGGGAAGATCCCTAGGAGTAGGAAATGGCAACCCCCTCCAGTATTTTTACCTGGGAAATCCCATGGACAGAGGAGCCTGGCGGGCTACAGTTTACAGGGTCGCAAAGAGTTGGATACTACTGAGCGTGTGCGCGCGCACACATACACACACACACGCGCGCTCACACACACGCTGGTGGCATGAAGTCTCTTCTCTCTGCTCTGCCCACAATTTCTGCAGGTCCACGAGCAACTCCTAAAATAGGAAAAGTCGCATCTCCTAAAGGGACAGTAAACTGTGACCAGGTCCATAAGTTCTCCCCTCAGACCTAACTAAAAGTAGGGCCTTAATAAATAGTTCCTTCAACTCATTACCCAGGAAGGAGCCCACACAACTATGAGCTCATGGAGACATCGTCATAACCATTTTCCCTCATGAGAGAGACAGAGAGGAAGGGAAGAACCTTACAATTATCTGACACATCACATGATATACTAGACCATTTTGTTTTCTTTTTGAATGGTTCCTCTTAAGTCATAAAACATATGTGTCTACTTAAATACAGGTATCCTTGAAGACAATTAGGTGTAGCTTTTCTATTTTGTTTATCTCAGAGATAGAATTCTGTTGCACATGGAACAGAGAGGCTTTGCAATTTCAACACCAAATCACACTCAGCACTATCTTCTACGTCCCAATGGTCCTTGCTTATGCTTTCTCAGAATCATGCTTTTAATCAGATATTTTCAAAAACAAAACCACACTTAACATTTCCCCCAAGCATGCTCAAATATCTTGGATGAAGTATTTTAAGGATAACCAGAAAGTTTTATTAACTTTTATTAAAATTTTCTTAACAAACCAGAAAGTTTCAAATTCAAAACTTATCTAATATAAAAATTTAATTCCTAGCTGAAGTGAAGCCCTATTTCAGAGTACCATCCTGGAAATACACATAAAACCCTGCAGCCAGGTCCACATAACTTCAGATGCATAGCTAACCCAAGATTTTCTATTTTCTAGAAAAGTCTTTTCTTGCCTCAAAAGAACGGAAATTGAGGGACTTCCTCGGTGGTCCAGTGGTTGGCAGTCTACCTGCCAAGGCAGGGGACACGGGTTCGATCCCTGGTCCAGGAGGATCCTGACCACAGCGGCTGGGCCTGTGGGCCACAACTACCGTGTCCGTGTGCTGCAGCTACTGACACCCACGTGCCTGGAGTCCCTGCTCCACAACAAGAGAAGCCACTGCAATGAGAAGCAATGAGAAATGCTCTGCAACAGAGAGGAGTCCCCGCTCACCACACCTAGAGAAAGCCCAAGCGCAGCCGTGGAGATCTAGTGCAGCCAAAAATGAATAAATAATCTTTAAAAACAATCGTAATGGAAATCGATTCAACACCACTCAAGGAAGGTCTATGCTGACCATATAAGACATCTTTAATTTCTGTAATTCATTCATGCATTAGTGAAAAGTTATTCCTCAATTGCTGTGGAAAAGGCATGGTGCTATGGCCTCTGGGAAATAAAAGTCTGAATTCAGTATGTTCTCTACCTTCAAGAAGCTTAAATTCACTGAGGGACAGACAATGCAGGTAGTAACAGGACAGTGTGAAAAGTTCATTTCAAATACTTTGCAAAATAAAATATATTGCTCTATTTTCGTCAAAGAGTGTTCTGCCTATGTGTTCCCCTAGGAGTTTGATGGTATCCAGTCTTACATTTAGGTCTTCAATCCATTGTATTTTTGTATATGATGTTAGACAATGTATAGGGTGTTCTAATTTCATTTTTTTACATGCCCAGTTTTCCCAGCACCATACTGTTTTGGTTGCTGTAGCCTTATAGTATAGTGCAAAGTCAGGGAGCATGATTATAGCAAACATAATAAATATAAGTGGAATATAACCTTTAAAAATTGTAAAGCACTATATTGTACATCTGTAACTTATGTAATATTATACATCTCCTATAATTCAATTAAAAATTAATTACTGTGCAAGTACTTGGAGGGATACCATTATCTCTACTCCTCCTAAGTATCAGACATATTCCAGTGTTTTCCCAGGGCTTCATTTTATTGAACTATTAAATTTCACCTGAAAGCAGGCTAAGGACAAAGCTTATCTCTGCTCTTCTCATAATTGTGATATTCAGCCTTTTATTTGTACATCAAGAGTAGAACTGAGACCAATCACTTTAGAAGATGAAATCGTGGTTCAACCTGGTCACAACTGACTACTTACCTAAGATTTCCCAACCTTTACACCAAACTATTCTGAGATTCTTTTTGATCCAGTTGAGGGATATGAAAGGAGAGGTTTCCCATACCTATTGATGTGTATTAGTTTGGCTTAGAAATATATGTTCCTAGAGAGGAAAAAAGGAAATAATATGCTTTAAAAACAACATGCTTAACTTTGATGGTAATGCTACAGAGGTAGCAAAAGGAGGAGAGAGAGCTGAATTAATGTGAATGCTGACTTAGCTGGCCCGGGAAACTTAAGACTTCCCAGCTAGATTCATTCAGAACAGAAGATACACAGCATGTGAACGGACGAGGAAACCCATGAAAGCTGCCCCTGGTAAGGCCACGTGGTGGGTCAGAAAGGACATATGCATACCTACGGCTGGCTCATGTTGATGTTTGCAGAAACTGACACAATTCTGTAAAGCAATCAGCCCTTCAATTAAAAATCAACACATTTAATAAAAAATAAAATAAAAAGGAAGATCCTGATGATGCAGGAGAGAGACCAAGATTAGAATGCCACTGCCCATACTTAATTGTTCTATGTCCTTGGGCAAGTTGCTTAATTTCTGGGTTTCAGTTTCTCCTCTTTGGAATTAATGACACTTAATTCGAGTAATTGTGAGACTGGGGTCGCATAATGATAGTCAAGACTCTTAACACTGGAGTGATGCAAAGCAGTCACTCAACACCTTGGCACTGGGGTGTCCTCAGTGTTTGTTGATAACTATACAAAATAAAGGTTAAATAAAATAGCCCTGTTCACAGTCTACCCAGAAGTCTGCGCAACAGAGGCCCAGGCCCTGAGCTACAGGGAAAGTCTGGCTGGCTAGAACACCCCCTCGAGGTCTTCACCAGATGCTCCCCTTTAGCGTTCCTACCCTCATACCCTCACTCAGGGGGAGGAATACTGGTTGATATTCATGTTCACGTCAAAGTGCAAAATCAGAACCGCTAAATGGGGCACACAACACAATTTAAGGACACTCTAACTGTAGTAAATCATAGCCTCAGGAGACCAAAAATGCCCTTTCTTTGGGAGTTTCCAGGCAAAGACTGCAAGCCCAGCAGTCAGGAGTGCTGGAAAGGACACTTAAAATGAGATGAGGTTCAACTATCATCACCAGTAAGACAGCTTCCAACACTACGATTCTCCGAGACCAACTGAATGGATATTCAAGTCTATTACTCTCTAAGAATTCCTCCATCCAACATAATACTGACCAACTATAACGCTTAAGAGCATATAGCTTGGATTATTATAGTTTCAGGTAAACTGACAATTAAGCAAAAAACAGGCTTAATGAGGCTTCAATCCTCATTAAGGATATTTTTTAAATGTATCATTATATTTTCTTGACTTAAAAAGAGGAGCCTGAACAAACTGAATTTTTATATATTTACGAAAAATCTTACATTGTCTTTATATTTTTATTCTCATTGTCTGAGAGTCCAGGACAGGTATTAGAAAAGAACTGAAAATCATGTTAGGAATTACTTTAAAAGGAAAACACATGTCTCCTGAATTATACAGGTGACAGAGACTTGGGGGTAAGAGGAGTTTTATTGTATGTCAGTCAATATAGGACTCAGCATTTTAAAGGGTAGCAAGTCTGGTGACTGATACTCTTATCTTTACCTCCACAGACACAGGAATTCACCCGTGTCGTCTTAAAATAGTCACCTATGTGTTCCACTTTTGTAAGTCAATGTAAAGTTTGGTAACAGAGAAAAACTCTTAAGGAAGCAGACACTTTTACTAAATATACTTCCCATGTGCTCTTCTCTTCTAGAAGCAATACAGGTGTGGCCTAGTATACTCATGTACTTAATATAGCAGCACCTTTAATTACCACTGCCTTTAGTCCCAGCTTGCCACAGAGTGTCACATCGCGGTACCTCACTCTGGCCTAATGCCAGCATCAATCAGATACACCAGATCCAAAGGAGGGAATAGATTACGTCTAAGTAAACTTACCTCTGGCTTCTCTAAACTTTAAACCTTCCTAATGCTTGAAAATAAGTACCACAGTCTCTTTTAGGAAAGTTCAAAATAATTTTCTAACACAAGGCCTAAAATACAGTAAGAACTCAGTAAATTTTTTTAATTGCATCTATGACACAAAGAATATCAGGTTGGGATCCTGCTGACTGAACATTTTTAAATGGTAACAGCCTATATTTCAGACGCCACACTTCTGCCACCCCCATACCTGATTCACCCACGCCCTTGAATTATTTACAGGCTTCTCAGTAGATCATAAATTACATTGAGCACAGGGACTAAGACTTCATTGTTGGATCTCTCCCCTCCCCTGCCCGCAGGCAGCATGGGGCTCATACACATCTGACACCCAGTACAAGACCACGAACAATAAATGACATCATAAACTCATGCCAAGAGGACAGCCAGACATTCTCACTCCTTAAAAAAAAAAAAAAAAAGGAGGACTTTTTAGTCAACTACAAGAGAAATAAGCAGATGTGTTTATGAACAGTTATTTTGACTGACATTTATGCCATGTATCCAAAAAAATCCATAATCACTATTCTTAGTCTCCCTGACAAGTTTCCAAAATATATGTGATGCTCAAATATCACATATGTGCTCTACTCACCCCTGGTGGCTCAGAGAGTAAAAAATTCTCCTGTAGTGCAGAAGACCTGGGTTTGATCCCTGGGTCAGGAAGATCCCCTGGAGAAGGGAATAGCTGCTGCTGCTGCTAAATAGCTCCCCACTCCAGTGTTCTTGCCTGGAGAATCCCATGGACAGAGCAGCCTGGTGGGACACAGTCCGTGGGGTCTCAAAGAGTCGGACACAACTGAGTGACTTTCACTTTCATCAGGTAACACACTCCTAAGTTTTAGCCATAATGGCAGTCCTCTGTCCATGGGATTCTCCAGGCAAGAATACTGGAGTGGGTTGCCATGCCCTCTTCCAGGGGATCTTCCCCACCCAGGGATCAAACCAAGATCTCCTGCAGTGCAGGTGGACACTTCACCACCTGAGCTACTGGGGAACCTCCAGGATAGTATAGAAGCTAAAATCAGACTCTGGAACCAGCTACCTGGATCAAAACCTGGCTCCAACAGTCAGTAACTACATAAACGGGTAGGTTAATTATCTCAATCTCCTCACCCATAAAATGGGAAACAATGTATTTCAAAACAGTTATTCTAAGGATCAAATAATACAAGGAAAGCACTTATGGTACTGTCTGACTCAGAGGAAGTTCTTTATAAATGACTTATTGTATCATTAGCACACAATATTAAAGGCACTTAAAATTTTTTTAAGGAAAGACATCTTGGAAGTTTTTACATCAACATTATTGTAGAGAACAAATGATGCCAACTGGTCACTTGAGTGTCTTTGCTCTTTAATTACGTTACCTTGCATTTTGGGCCTAGAGATTTCAGCGCAAAACCAGTCTAAGTGAAAGTGAAAGTTGCTCAGTTGTGTCCGACTCTTTGCAACCCCATGGGCTATACAGTCCATGGAATTCTCCAGGCCAGAATACTGGAGTGGGTAGCCTTTCCCTTCTCCAGGGGATCTTCCCAACCCAGGGATCGATCCCAAGTCTCCTGCATTGCAGGCAGATTCTTGACCAGCTGAGCCACAAAGGGAAGCCCCAAAACCAGTCTAGGAGGCCCATAAAAAGGAACATTCACTTAAATCGACAAACTGTTTGCATTTCTCATTTTAATTTTTTCAACATGTTACTTGGAGAGAATTCACTTCAGTGCAAACAAGCTAATCTTTCTCTGCTCTTCATAAATTAACAAAGCCCTAGTATTAATTACCCAAAAGCCTCTTGCCTTGCGAGGAAGAACCAATCTTCCTCAACAGAGTTTAAATAAACAATTTTCATCTCAATCTTTCTATTCCTGCAATATCACAGCTTTTAAAATAATGCATGCAGTTATCTAAAATTTGGTTCAATCATTTTGTTTTAAAGGGTTTCCCAAATGTAATCCATCATTCACCAGCAAGTCCTGGCCTTTCAATGTATTTTAATTATTTACAATGTAAATAAGTTGTTTGGTGCATTCCATCCATTCCCACATGTATTGATATCAATTCCTCGAGTTGGGGGCTGCAAATATAGCAACAGAAGGGAAAAGAGTTTGTGAAAAAAAAAAATCATTTTTGGAAGGTTGTCAGTTTTCGATGACTAAAGTTTCTAATGGAGATGCACAAAGAGAGAAGTAAGGATGGGAGGAGAAAAATAAATAACAACTACCATGTACCAGCTGTCTGCTATGGCTCAGGCACTGGGATAGGTGCTTTAGTTCTCTAATCTCATTTTAACCCAACAAGGTAAGTATTATTCCACAAGAAGTGGGGAGTAAAGGGAGAGTGTACCCATATATTATCAGGGTAATATTTTTTTTTACTAAGCATGAGGGGGAAATGACTAAAAGAAAATAGATTCAACTATAAATAGTTAATTCTGAGTGGTAGGAATATAGGAATTTGTTGTATTTTTCCTTGTACTTAAAAAATTTTTTTATTCCTCAAGGAAGAAAGGAAAAAAGAAGGAACAAATGAAGAGGTTAAATAAGTTTCCCAAGGTCATATGACTAAAAAGTGGTGGAGCTGGGGTTTGAATGCAGGTCTACCTCCCTGAAAAGCTATACCAAGCCAATAAAATATAACCAGATAGTTCTGATCTAAGCAGGACCAAAAACACTCTGGAAGTTTTGAAAGGAGACTTGTTCACAGCCTCATTTACGTTACCAAGTAAATGAAACATCCACCATTTCCTTAAACTCCCCATATATTATTTACCTACTAAAACAGACAAGGTACTGGTAGAGATAATAGAGAAGCAGCATCAACAAGGTCCACCTAGCACTGCCAATTAAATAAAAAGATTCCATGATGCCAGAGAAAATGGGTGAAGCTCTTTCGTAGGGATTACTGAAGACCAGCTGTTTCTAAGAGCCCATGGCGAGACGGGGCTTGGTGGAAACCTCACAAGACAATCATTTCTGCATCAACCACCCTATAATTCATCCAGGAAAAATCTGGGCCCCCTTGAAGTTCCCCCAAGAAACTGCAGATATGATTTGTCTCTGAAAATAATTTGTCAAATGTGAAACAGGAAACAGGCTCAAGAGCTGAGAAAGCAACAAACCAAAGATCCTCTCCATAGAGAGAAAACATTAGATGATGAGGACTTTGGGTATAATTGTTCTTGAATAATTTCTGTGCCATTGCTGTGTTCCCTCTTGTGCAGGGACCAGCTGTCACAATCACTGTGTCCCAAAGTTAGGGTAACATCTGAGATGATTCAAACTAAATTGCCCAGACTTTAAAAAATGTGTTTGAAAATTCTTGCACAATATCACACACAGTAGAAAAAGCTCATTAACCACTTGCTGATGTTGAGGCTTTGATGTAGTGACTCAATGCTTCAGCTGCCTCCTTGCTGTATGTCCAACACTTGCATTACAAAATTTGGTGTACAACCGGTCAGAATGGCTGTCATCAAAAAGAACACAAAGAACAAACGCTGGCAAAGATGTGGAGAAAAGGGAACCCTCGTCCACTGTTGGTGGAAATGAAAATTGGTGCAGCCACTATGGAGGATTCGTATGACCCAGCAACTTCTGGGTATATATCTGGAGAAAAACAAAAAACACTAATTCAAAAAGATACATGCACCCCAATGGAAGCAACCTAAGTGTACATCCACAGATGAATGGGTAAAAAGGATGTGTGCATGTGTACACACACACACAATGGAATGATACATGGCCATTAAGAAAGAATGTAATAATGTCATTTGGAGCAACATGCATGAATCTAGAGGGCACTATGCTCTGTGAAATACTGTATCATATCACTGTTAGTTAGTGTTAGTCACTCAGTCATGTCAGACTCTTTGCAACCTCATGGACTATATAGCCCACCAGGCTCCTCTGTTCATGGAATTCTCCAGGCAAGAATACTGGAGTGGGTTGTCATTCCCTTCTCCCAAGGATCTCCCCAGCCGAGGGATCAAAGCTTGGTCTCCAGCATTGCAGACAGATTTTTTTACCATCTGAGCCACCAGGGAAACCCATCACTTACATGTGGAACTTAAAAAACACAATGAACTAGTGAATAAAATAAAAAAGAAGCAGACCCACAAATACAGAGAACAAACCAGTGGTGACCACTGGGAAGGGGGAGGGGAAATGTAGAAGGGGAGAGGAAAAGAGAAAAAAGGGTTATTATGAGATTCTATGAAATCAGGTGTGTGAACATTTCAAAAACTGTAAAGCACCATAGAATTTAAAGAATTTTTCATTCAATAAAAAACATTTTAAAAATAAAAATAAAATTTACTGTATGACTTGATTCAAAATGAACTTTAGCCAAACAGAAGTGTTTAGAATGCCTCCACCATCCCACCTGACATCATTCTAGAGTTAACTACAGCTGACTCTCCTGTGAGGGAAAGCTTAGGCAAGCCCAGTGATGTGTGGGTTTATCATCTAACTCCTGATCCTCTGGCTTTCTAGCAGCAAGGGCAGCTGAGCCCTAAAATAGACTGTGCTTGTGCTGAATCACTTTAGTCCTGTTGGACTCTTTGCAAGCCGGGTGGACTGTAGCCCACCAGGCCCCTCTGTCCATGGGATTCTCCAAGCAAGAACACTGGAGTGGGTCACCATTCGCTTCTCCAGGGGATCTTCCCAACCCAGGGATCAAACCTGAATCTCTTACATCTCCTGCATTGGCAGGCTGGTTATTTACCACTAGCACCACCTGGGATGCCTAAAATAGATTATTGCGAAAGTGTTAGTCGCTCAGTTGTATCCAGACTCTGTTCAACCCCATGGACTATAGCCCGTCAGGTTCCTCTGCCCATGAGATTCTCCAGGCAAGAATACAGGAGGGGGTTGCCATTTCCTTCTCCAGAGGATCTTCCAGACCCTGGGATCGAACCTGAGTCTCCTGCATTGCAGACACATTTTTTACCATCTGAGCCACCAGATTACTACAGCCTAAAGGAAAAGACTGTAAGGGAGAAATTCCCAGAGGAAAATGGCCTAAGAGCATTTAAGAGCAAGGATGTCCAAGATTCAGTTCACCAGTCAACCACCTCTTGTATCCTTCCACGCCGCAGCTTTCCTCCACGTCATCCAAAAACCCTCAGGCAAGGACATTACTCACAGCCAGCCTCCTGCCAGCGGTACTTCGGGGACTGAGAGAGAAGATACAGGCTTAGAGTGAAGAGAAAAGACTGTGCTACAGGGACAGACAGCACGTGACCTTGGAGAAGCAGGATGAACCAGGCAGAAAAGATGTGAAACAAACCCTTCCCCCACCAGATTCCCTAACAAGGGCTGCTGGGAGCGGGGGCTGTATTGTGCAATAGGTCATCTCTAGCTCAGGAAATCACTTTCCATTTCTCCAAGGCCTTGCAATCGTGGGAGATGGCGGAGAGGAAGCAGTAGGTGTCAAGGGCAAGGAAGGGGGTGCTTCACGCTGAACAGGGCATGGGAAGACTGCTGCCAGTAAAGCCTCCTTTCTCCAATTGGGAATAGCTAGCAAAGCCGAAGAGAAAATGCTGGCAGGGAGGAGAGAATAGACGAGGGAAGGGAAAACATTCTGTCAAAAGATCCCAAACTCCACAAGGTAGAGAAACAGGTCTTCCACAACTGGGCCTGTAGCATGACTGATCTGAAAAAATAGACAAGAGGGTGAGTGTGAATCACAGATGCAGAGGGAAACCACAGAAGCAACTCTATGGTTTCATTTGCATAGAGTGCCAATTTTACCTCCTCCCTTCCAATTTGGATACCTTTTATTTCTTCTTCGTGTCTGATTGCTGTGCCTAGGACTCCCAATACTATGGTGAAGAGAAGTGCTAAGAGTGAACATTCTTGTCTTGTACCAGATCTTAGTGGAAAGGCTTTCAGCTTTTCACACTTGAGTATTGCACTGGCTGTGGGTTTGTCATAACAGAAGCAGTTCTAAGTGAGGAAAACAAGTTACAAGATCTAAACTGGGGAGACTGAAACAGGACAGAAAGCAGATGGATGGAGAAAAATGATTCAGGATGGAGGTAGGAAGGATATTCAGGGTATGAAAGCTATGTTTATGTGGTGCTGTGTGAACAACACAAGGACAGGCTTGTCATGCTTAAAAAGTCAGAGCTGCCCCATGTACATGCCAGCATTTTTCACAATAGCCAAGGGGTGGAAGCAATACAAGTGTCGATCGATGAATGAATAAACAAAATGTGGCACCTACACACAGGGGAATATTATTCAGCCTTAACAATGAGGGCAATTCTGACACATGTTACTACTACATGGATGAACCTTGAGGACACTCTGCTAGATGAAATAAGCCCATCAAGGACCCATACTTGGTGGAGGTTGCCGGGGACTGAGGCAAACAATAAAATTGTTTTTAAAAAGATGGCACAGTTTCGGTCATATACATTTTACCACAGTTTAAAAAAATGAGAGATACCCTTTAAAAAAAAAAAAAAAGCCAGAGAGTTGCAGATCAGTGATTGATGATGGACATTTTTGAATATGCCTCTCTTACAACAGCATCTTTCAAGACACTGTTATTTTTTCAGCAAAGGTTTCTGAGCCACTACCCCATGCAAGCAGAGTACTAGATACTGGGAACATCAAATAAGTAAGGCACAATCCAGCGGGAGATACAGACCAGGGAACAGAGCATGACAGCCCCGTGTGGCCAGGACGAGCCTGAACAGAGCAGCACCGAATTCAGACTCTGTGGTCAACGGTACTTTCCAGAAGACATGATGCCTCAGCTGGATCCTAAAAGTAGAAGTTACCATAGAGAGGTAATGGAGAGGAGAGTACCAAAGCGAATAGCTCATGGCAAGAGCATGTGGTGAATTTTTACAACCAGCTGTAATTCATCCTGCCTGGAGCACAGAGGGGGAAAAAACAATTTGGAGAGAGGAGGATGGATCATCAAACAGTAGCCACACTTCAACAACAAAAATGATCTTTCTGGGTGGTGACAAGCCAGTTAGGAAAGGATGTGTTAGCTTGACGCATGATTGATTTTGCGGGAAGAATGCCATTAATGGCATGTGAGGACAAGCACAGAATAGTTGAGAGGCAAGGAAGCACCAACTATCCATGTGACCATAAAATCTTTGAAGAAGAGTGATAAAATATGTGTAACATAAAATATACCCTCTTAACCATTTTCCATGTACAGTTCAATAGTGTTAAGTACATTCACACTATTGTGCAACCCATCTCCAGAACTCTTCATCTTTCCAAACTGAAACTCTGTACTTATTAAACAGTACTCCCAGCCCCTGTGACGACCATTCTTTCTGTCTTTGTGAATTTCATGATTCTAGGTGCCTCATATAAGTGGTACCCATTTGTCTTTTTGTGACTATTATTTCACTTAGCATAATGTCCTCAAGGTTCAGCCATGTTTTAGCATATGTGAGACTTGTTTTCCCTTTAAACGGTAAATAAGATTCCACCATATGTATATATCAGAGGAAGGCATGGCAACCCACTCCAGTAACTTTGCCTGGAGAATCCCCATGAACAGAGGAACCCGGTGGGCTACAGTCCATGGGGTGGCAGAGTCGGACATGACTGAGCGACTAAGAACACATATGTATACATCACATTTCATTTATCCATTCATCCATCGATGGACACTTGGGTCGCTTCCACACCTTGGCTACTATGAATAATGTTGCTGTAAACATGGGTGTACAGATATCTTTTCTAGACCCCCCCCCTTTCAATTCTTTGGGGTATACAGATGACTCTTGAACAACATGGGTTTGAACTGTGCTTGTCCATTTATATGCAGATATTTTACACCATCTGCAGCTGGTTGACTCCACAGATACAGACTGTAGATACAGAGAGACTCAAGCATCCAAGGCTTTTGGAATCCACAGATGGTCCTGGAACTGACCCTGTGGACACTGAGGGACAACTGTATACCCAGAATCGTGGGATCATATGGGGCTCAGACGGTAAAGCGTCTGTCTACCTATAATGCAGGAGACCCAGGTTCAATCCCTGGACTGGGAAGATCTCCTGGAGAAGGAAATGGCAACCCACTCCAGTATTCTTGCCTGGAAAATCCCATGGACAGAGGAGCCTGATAGGCTACAGTCCATGGGGTCGCAAAGAGTCAGACACATCTGAGCGACTTCACTTCACTTTTTCATGGTAATTCTATTTTTAATTTTGGGGGGAACTGTCATACCATTTTTCATAGCAGCAGCACCATTTTATTTTCCCACCGAAAATGCACAAGGGTTTCCTTTTTTCACACATTCTCACCAACGCTCGTTTTCTGTTTTCTTTTTTTAATAGCAGCCTTCCTAAAAGATGTGAGGTAGTTGCAACCATCTTATTAGCCCTTTTTAGCCTCCAATTTCCTCACCTGTAAAATAAGTGTGCCAGATTAGCTGGTCCCCAAGGATCTCAAATTTCATTATTCTATAAATTGAGAGGAGCATTGGGCTGATTAACAGGGAACTCTCAGTCAGGTCATTTACTCATTCTGAGACTCCCATTCCCTAACTAGAGTTATAGCACTGATAGCAATTCTGGATATAGTTTCAAGTAAAACACAGACTGAAATCAAGTGCAAGGAGTATTAACCTCATGGGAAAGTTTAAGAAAGTATGATCTCAGCAATCCACGGAGGGGACACTAATACCACTGGATGCGGAAGGTGACTGGTCCACACAGGTGGAGTGAATCTCACTTAGCACTGGCCTTCCCAGGTGCATGTGAGTGTGCTATTGCTTCTGACTCGCTGTTGTCGTATCTGACTCTTTGCAACCCTGTGGACTATATAGCCGGAGAAGGCAATGGCACCCCACTCCAGTACTCTTGCCTGGGAAAACCCATGGACGGAGGAGCCTGGTAGACTACAGTCCATGGGGTCGTGAAGAGTTGGACACAACTGAGCGACTTTCCTTTCACTTTTCACTTTCACGTGCTGGAGAAGGAAATGGCAACCCACTCCAGTGTTCTTGCCTGGAGAATCCCAGGGACGGGAGCCCGATAGGCTGCTATCTATGGGGTCGCACAGTCGGACACGACTGACGTGACTTAGCAGCAGCAGCAGGACTATATATAGCACACCAGGGCTTGCCAGGTAGCACTAGGGGTAAAGACCCCACTTGCCAGTGCAGGAGACAGAAGAGTCATGGGTTCGATCCCTGGGTCAAGAAGACCCCCTGGTGTAGGAAATGGGCAACTAGGTCCAGTGTTCTTGCCTGGGAAATCCCATGGACAGTGGAGCCTGGCGGGCTCCAGTCCATGAGGTCACAAAGAGTGGGCCATGACTGAGCACAGCATGACGACGACAATAATGGAGACGCCTTCCACTCACCGTTCAACTTTCACTCAAATAAAGGGTGAACATTGCAACTAAATTTTTTAATGGTTAGGTTGGGAAATTTGTTGATTTTCTGATGTGGGGTTAACTGTTTCCACACTCAAAGGCTAAAACTTTGAAAGCGAATATGTTGTTTCCCTCAATGAGATACCACAAAGAAGAGTCACCAGTAAGTCCCCTAGAAGAATACTGTTTCTTTAAATAGATGAACAAAGGCAAGTGGGATGATGTGCAGAAAAACCAACAGCATCAGACACAGAATCCAGGACTCCTGAACTCACTCCTGAAACAGCCCAATACTATCTGCAGACTTAGCACCTCCTCTACAAAGGAGAAATATTATCATCACATCTTTCCAAGAATAACAACAAATCTATTAATATGGATGTGGCTCTTAATGTGGGAATCAAACCTGAAAAGCTTCCTTGATGACCTATTAAGAATCATCACCTAACACCTGAGAACCACACCTTCTCACATTACATGAGTAGAGAGTTGCGTAGAGAGCTGAATCTAACACCTGAGGACCACAATCTTCTCACATTACACGTGAGTTGAATCCCTAATAGCTCTTATGGGTCATCCTGGGAGAAATAGGGCAGAAAAAGTTCAGAGAGGGCCACCAACATGGGCTAAAAGAATCTGCCCGGAAAGAATGAAGATGTATGGAGAAAACAAGGAAATGACTTCTGTGTCCCCTTTCCACTGGTTTTGAATTATGTTACATAACTGATGCCAGAAACTGTGATCTGACAAATCAGAAAACTGCTGAATGTCAGAGGCAGCAGACCGTCAGGAAGAAGAGCGCAGGCCCCGGTCAGAGAAAGGAGCAGGCCTGCCCTCTGCTCTCAGCCCTGGGGGGTGTCAGTAAGGTGTGAGGCCATCTCCACCTTGAGCTGGAAGAACTAGACACACAAAAAACCAAGGCGCCCAGCTATAGCAACTTTCATACAGCACAGAAAGCTTATGGGAGAGATCGCAGGCCAGAGAGTAAATTTTGATGTTGCTTTAGTGACCACATCCCAGAACACTTCTTTCAGCAAATAGTGTTGAGAAGACAACACTGGATGAGACCAAAAAAGAGTTCTGTCTAAAAGACTAGGCACAAACCAACAATGTGCATTCATTAGAGACAATTCTCTTCCAACATAACATATTAAAATATGTTTCTATACAGAGTCTGTTGCAAACACCAACTTGTTCATGCCCTCCCCAGGAAAAAAAAAAAAAAAAGCTAGACTATTGGTCAATGACATCAAAAGTAAAATCCTGATGAAAATTCCAAGAAGTAGGTAGGAAAATAAAGGTCCTGCAGTTTGGAGAGGGAGTTAGATCAGATCCATATTTAGAACTGACAGTACAGAGGTAAAATTTTACAATGCTGTGAAAGAGATACTCTATAAAGACAACATAGCTGAATTATCTGTTTTGGCTATTTCCTGTTGCTTTTTTGTTGCTTTATCACTAACTTGTAGCCCACCAGGTTCCTCTGTCCATGGGATTTCCCAGGCAAGAATACTGGGGTGGGTTGCTATTTCTTTCTCCAGGGGATCATCCAGACCCAGGGATTGAACCCTGGTCTCCTGCATTGCAGGCAGACTCTTTTACCATTTGAGATATATAAATTTATAAACAGTATAAATTCTCAACCTATTTTTCAGACTTTCTAACTAGAATGACATCTAATTTTCTCCATTCACTTCACCCTCACATAGAGATAAGATTGCATTATCATCATCAGTACTGTATACTAACAGAATAAATGTTTACTTATCCAATAGCTATTGTCAAATAGCCATGCCCTCAAACAGCTTTCAATCTAGCTGAAAAGGCAGTTCATGGACATGAGTGTTCTATGTTCCACAGGCAGTTAGTTACACAGCCCAATTTTATACCCAGAAATAGTAAGATTACCAGAAGTATCCTAAGTACCTGATGTCCTCACAGCCTCTACAATTATCTCTGCCTGGGATATTTCCCCAGCCCACCTACCCCTAGCCATGTAGCACATTCCTATCATTTCTAAACCTAGTTCTTCTTTGCAAGGTTTTAAGGGGAACTTAGGTGATTCTCACCTTGGACCCTATTGCCCTTGTACACACAGGCAGTTGCCAACTTTCAGATATAATGTGTATCCCCAAACATGTTTAAACATCAGCTTTTCAACTGAAACACATAAAAGAGGAGCAATCTCCTTCCATGATACTGGGCAAGAGTAAGCCATCCTTTCCCAGAGAGCTGAAAAGTCTAAAATCCCAAATTATGATAATCGAGGATCTCCTCCTCAAATAATCTCATCCTATCAAATTTTTAAAATGGGAAGAACCCCAAGAGCCTTCACAGTTGCCTTCAAAAAGCAAGTACCCAAATGTTGATGGAAAAGGCAGCCTCTAAACCTCCTCTGAGCAGAAATAATGGCATTAATAGGAAATGGTATGTCCAGACCCTCCTCAATAATCATTATGTATAATTTAACTCACTTAATTCTCATAACCATCCTATGAAGTAGGTATTATCATCATGCCCTGCCCCCATGTTTTTTTTTCCACTGATGAGAAAAATGAAGCACAGGGATGTCAGATAACTTACATGAAACTGCACCTCATGTAATTATGCAGCTGAACCAGGATTCAAGCCACAACCAACCATACAGAGAACATAAATTTAACACAGTTCTTAGGAAAATTAAAAAGAGAAAGAGAACTACCTCTGCTGATGTATGTACAGTTTTCTTTGTCATAATTGATCACTAGGACACCACCAACCTGGGGAGCCTTGATTGAGTTACCGATCAACACAGTTTCCATAATGTTTTTTTTTTTAATTGAAGTACAGTCGATTTACAATATTGGGTTAGATTTAGGTGTACAGCATAGTGATTCAGTTTTTGTGTTGCTGTTGTTCTTTTCTTTGTTTTTCAGATTATATTCAACAACACTTTTAACTCTTCCACACCTCGCTTTGCTCAGCCCTAAGGTTAGGAGTAAACAGAAATCACGTTTAAGTTCTAGTCTAGCTCTAAATTATTATGAATTTGAGACTTAGATTTTTTTTCCTCTAAAAACCAGTTCTCTTTGTGATGAGGTCACAAGAAACATCTACTGTTTTTTCTTTCAAAGCCACAAGAATCTCCCCAGAAGTAAGAGATTCCAAAGCTATACAGTACTTTCAAACATTTTACAAATTTCCAATAAGGATAAGTAAATTATGACAAAATGAAAAAATAATTCAGCAGCAAGACACTAAGAGCTTAAAGAATATGAGAGGAAACTGCTGTTAAAATATATTGTAAGTAATGATAAGCTACTTTCTTTATACTAGTCATAGTCTTACTAAGTAACTTTAGGGCAGACTAAGCTGCTAATCATATATCAAGACATTACCTAAATATGTTATCAGCTTTATGCCAAAATTCACAATTCTGCAACCATGTTCCAAAGTTAAGTCACATCTACCTTAATCTAAATGCTAAGTTAAATCAATTATATCTCAATAAAGTTGAAAAAATGCTCATTTCTCTCCACCTAGCAAAACAAATGAGCTTATGAAAAAAGGAGTACACACAACTGGATTAAGGAGGATTCAAAAAAAATTCCAACTAATTTTCAGTTCAGTTCAGTCATTCAGTCATGTCCAACTCGTGGCAACCCCATAGACTGCAGCATGTCAGGCTTCCCTGTCCATCATCAACTCCCAGAGCTTGCTCAAACTCATGTCCATCGAGTCTGTGATGCCATCCAACCATTGCATCCTCTGTCGTCCTCTTCTCCTGCCTTCAATCTTTCCCAGCATCAGGGTCTTTTCCAATGAGTCAGTTCTTTACATCAGGTGGCCAAAGTACTGGAGTTTCAGCATCAGTACTTCCAATGAATTTTGGTCCCAATTAATTTTGGTTCCCATCAAAGTCACACTAAAATTACAGTTAAGAGATCTTTGTTTAACATAACCAACAAGGATCAAGAAGTAAAAACAAAACAAAACAAAACAAAAAAGCAGCACAGATAACAGCAATAGAGTTTTGAAGCGGAAAAAAAACATACAGACACATAGAAATTGACTTAGCATATCCTAGAAAGCCACATCCCAAAATGACATGGGAAAGCTTAAATCCAAACTCTATTACACCACATACTCCATTGAAAGAGGCAGCCCGGCTTAATAAGGAGAATTGGGAGGAAGCTGTTGAAAAATATTTGGATCCCTAGATTCTCTCTTCTACTTCATGAGGCTGGTCAATTACTTCTCTGTGTGGTAAGTAACTTCAGTCATGTCCAACTCTTTGTGGACACCATGGACTGTAGCTCGCCAGGCTCCTCTGTCCATGGGATTCTCCAGGCAAGAATACTGGAGTGGGTCGCCATGCTCTCCTCCAGGGGACTTCCCAACCCAGGGATCAAACCCACATCTCTTAGGCCTCCTGCATTGGCAGGCAGTTTCTTTACCACTAGCAGCACCTGGAAAGCCCGACTTACTTCTTTACCATCCCTGCAAAAAAGACTGAAGTTTTCGTTCCTGAAAGGGGTTAAAATAGAGTTGCTGGACAACCAGCTAAGAGTGAGAACTCGACCTAAAACAGAGGCATTCTTAGACCATATGCACTCTGAGCGCTGAATGCAGACCCAGCTCTTATCCCCACAAAACTTGCGCCCAGGCAAGAAGTTAGGAGACTCTTCCCTGAGGCTCACCAGCTCCACAAGAAAAACCTAAAGACAATGACCTGGGCTGGGGGGGGGGGGGGGGGGGGGTAGGTAGGGGATAAGAAAGGTCCCATCCCCATAACCCTTCAGTAAAGCTCCAAGCTCATAAGCCCTAGTGGTGAGCTCAGACCGAGTTAAGTCCTTCTTTTAGATCCTCACATTTAAGAGCAGACAGCCAAGGACTATCAAATATTCAGGGAACTCGAACTAGAACAGTAGTTCTGAAAAAATTTTTTCCTCCTTGTACAGCCTATTTTCTCCAAATAGCTGTTTTCTGTTTGTCTGTTTTAGTCTCCATCATCCATGGAGCAATAAGAAAATATATTACATCTATAAGAACAGCATACTGTATATATACATGAAGCATTCAAACAACAATGCCCCAAAGACGTCTCCGTAACAGGATTGGGAAATAAAGTTGAGATAATCTCTGAGAAAGGAAAGCAAGGTAACAGATACAGAAAACAAAACGAGAATAACAGCGCGTCCACTCCAGGACGCCGGAGCGCCTCCTGTGGCGGCCGCAGCACGGTGTGGTGTTGAGCGGGAATAGGCAGACCGTCGTGCTAAACGGCGGCGGGCGGGGCGGGGTGGCCGCTGTGGGGCGCACTCTCCGGCGGCATCGGCCACCCAGCGTGTCCCGTCAGTGTTGGCCTGAGGAAGAGGCGGTGGCGGCGGTTGGCGGCGACAGAGAGCGTTTGAGCCAGGACCGGGCCAAGGCGCACTCTCCGCCCACAGAAATGAGCTGTCAGACACAGACGGCGTTGCCTCCTGGCAGCTCCCAGAGCGTGGCCGCCCTGACTGGCACAACTTCGCCCAACAGTGACTGGGCGAGTCTCTTTAAGTGACTGGGCTGCTCTGACTACGTATTACCGCCCATCCTTCAGTGTCAGAGTGGCCATCTTGTTTGTGGCAACTGTCGCTCAAAGATCTCCTGTTTTCCGACTTGCCTCGACCCGTTGGCATCCATTCGCAACTTGGCTATGGAGAACGTGGCCAATTCAGTCCTCTTTCCCTGTAAATATGCCTCTTCAGGATGTGAAGTCACTCTGCCACACACGGAGAAGGCAGACCACGAAGAACTCTGTGAGTGTCGGCCTTGCTGCTGCCCATGCCCTGGCGCCTCCTGCAAATGGCAAGGCTCTCTGGATGCTGTCATACCACATCTGATGCATCAGCACGAGTCCATCACAACCCTTCAGGGCGCGGACATTGTTTTCCTCGCTACCGACATTAACCTTCCTGGTGCCTTCGACTGGGTGATGATGCAGTCCTGCTTTGGAGTTCACTTCATGTTAGTCTTAGAGAAACAGGAAAAATACGTTGGTCACCAGCAATTTTTTGCCATTGTACAACTGATAGGAACGCACAAGGAAGCTGAAAACTTCTTTTATCGACTTGAGCTCAGTGGTCCTCGGCGGCGACTGACTTGGGAGGCCACGCCTCAATCTATTCACGAGAGCATTGCAACAGCCATCACGAATAGCGACTGCCTAGTCTTTGACACCAAAGTTGCACAGCTTTTTGAAGAAAATGGCAATTTAAGCATCAATGTAACTATTTCCATGTGTTGAAACGGCAGTCAAACGTTTTCTGGCCAGTGTTTAAAACCACTGCATTCGATTTCAGAAAATAAGGCACCTGCCTGCCTACCAATCAGAATTTTTTGTAGGTAGAAGCTAGACACATGATGCTAAATAAAGGGAAAGGCCATTAAATACATGTAATAACATGCAATATATTTAATGTAATAAATGTAATAACACTAATATATTTAAAAATAAGTCAACAGGAAGCCACTGAAATATATATATATACACACACACACACCCCCCAAGATGGGCATCTTTTGTATTAAGGAAGCACTGTAAAATAATTCTGAATTTGTGTTTGTTGTAGATTGAGTATACTGTTGAAAAATACTAGGTTCTTGTTTTTTGTGTGTGTGTTTGGATTTTTTTCCCCTTTAACTGAAAAAGCCATGTTGAGTGGTCTTGGACCACTGCTTTTCCCCTACGTGAGTCAATACATAGTGCTGCTGCTGTGTGTATATTTTTGTGTGTGTGTATTTGCTAATTTTTATTAATTCTAGTTTTCATTAAGTAAATTTGACTTTCTTTTCTGTAACTCAGGTTTTTCCTCACTTTTTTGTACCTTTTAAAAATAGTGTCTTATTGATATGCATAATTGTTGATGGTAAAATTTATACATGTGTTTGATACATATTTTCTTTTCCACATTAATCAGTTTATTAGAAATATTTTATATTCAACTACTTTGTGAAGATATGGGTTTCAGAAAGGAAAGGTAACATCGGAAGAATCATCAGTAGCTATTTAAAGCAGCTATAAAATGGCCTCCCTCTCTTGTCCAGTTGAGTCATACCTTCAAACTTATTCTTTGTCAAGCTAGAGAGTACTGATTTTTTTTTAATACTGGGGAAAAAAGATCAGGTTCCCCGTCCCCCCACATATCTTGGACAAACTACATATGTTTAAAATTTGTTCTTGTATTTATTGGTTTTGCAAAAGAAGGCATCATCTCACACAGTATTTGTAATTAAAAGCAAATCATTTGTTTAAAAAAAAAGGCAGTTTGCAAAAAAATGTTTTTGGTCTTTTATAATTCGCATTAAAAGAATATCTGGCCAATTAAAAAAAAAAAGAATTATAGAACTAGTTCAGATGCTCTAACAGCCAAACAACAGAATTCCAGAAAGAGGAAAAAGGAAGAAAAATAAAAATATAGAGGATGTTGTAGCAGCAACCAATACAACACTGTAAAGCAACTATACTTCAATAAAACTTGATTTTAAAAAAAGAGAGGAAAGCCAAAGAATTAATTCACATAAATTTTCCAGAACTGAAAGACAAGTTGCCTGATCGAGAAAGCCTGCCTAGACCCAGCATAATGGATGAAAATAGACCCACACCAAGCAACCTGCCCATGAATTTCAGAAGGCCAAGAACAAAAAGGAGTTCACAAGCTTTCAACGAGGAGATATAAATAGTCCAGTGCAAAGGATGACGGATCAGAAGGCTTCTGACTTCTCTAGGCCAACAGTGAAAGCAAGGAGGCAACAGAGCAGGTATAGAAATGTCAGTCGAAGCAAGGATACAATAAAGACATTTCCATCCCTGCACAGTTTCCAGAAACTGACCCCATAGGCATCCTTTCTCAAGGGGACGTGGGCGATGATATAAAAAGTAAGAAGGAGAAAACACGGGACACAAGAAGAAAGAGATCCAACACAGCAGACAAAGACAACCTCCAGGATAAGAGTGACGAGGGATCTCAAGATGACAGGTGAACCGCAGACAGGGCACGGCCGGCGCGGAGCGCGGCAGCAGCTCAAGTCCCAGGGGTGTGGACTGCAATCAACACAAGAGGCTTCCTGCTCCTGGACCCTCTTTCTAAGGCCAGGAGAGAATTCCCAGGTGAGCTGGCCCAGATTCTCACCTGGGCTTGTTTATCTCAGTGTGCTGATGAAGTGCCTCTTCTCCACTCCCCTCCATGCCCACAAAAGTATTCTGCTTGGACCTACTTCTGAGAGCAGGAGCAAAGCCATGGCGGGCTTCGAATCAAAAGTAAGCAGCAGTCACAGAGCAATTAAGCCCAGGCCACAACTACTGAGCCCGTGCACCTAGAGTCCACGCCCCACAACAAGGGAAGTCACCACGATGAGAAGCCCGTGTGCCGCAACTAGAAAGCCTGCACAGAGCAGCAAACACCCAGCACAGCCAAAAATTAATAGAGAACAGACTTGTGGACACAGTCGGGCAAGGAGAGGGTGGGAAGAATGGAGCCAGTGTCATGGGAACACATACATTACTATATGTAAAACAGACAGCCAATGGGGATTCTGCTGGATGACTCGGGAGCTCAAGCAGATGCTCTGTGACAACCTAGACAGGTGGGATAGGGTGGGAGGTGGAAGGGAGGTTTAAGAGCGAGGGGATATATGTATACCTAGGGCTGATGCATGTTGACATATGGCAGAAATCAACACAATATTGTAAAGTAATTATCCTTCGATAAAAAATAAAAAAATAAAAAAGCAGTAGTCTACTCCCCTAACTTCAATGATCATTCAGCTACTAGTCCAAACTACAGTCCTGGCAAATGCTACAGGACCCGCTTACAATCTTGCCCTCTGACACCCCAGAAGGGGCTCCAGTGAATTCATCAGACTGTGACCCAGAAACTGGTTATCTTTTCAGAGCTTTTCCAGAGGTAACATTACCCTCTCCCTACACAAGTAGGGGTGGGCTTGCTACTCAGCTCTTTAAAACTATATGTTATTCATGAATATGTACAGGAGGGGAGAAAAACTATGAAGAGAAGTGAGGGAATAATTAACACAAGTGCAGTGGAGAAAGCCGATTGCAACTGGGGAGGAACACACAGAGACTTCTAATGTGCCAGTAATATTTGTTAGTCTTGATAGGTGGATATCCACATATATCACCTTTTGCTTATTTTTTAATATACGTATATGTATTAGAATATTCTTCTTTATGGTGATACATTTTATAATATTTTAAGTAGTAAGTGAATTCTATTTAAATCAGTGATATTGTTTTATTATATTAAAACACTAAAGAGACCAAAAAATTTTCTTAAAATTTTTATGCTTGTAAATGTGAAATGTTATATGAAATGGGCAAATTCTATGTCACTGACCCAAGCTGATAGAATAAGAATTAGAGAATACAAATAATCCTATAATTTCTAAAGTTGAATCCATAATTTAAAACATTCCTACAAAGGAAACTTAGGGCCTAAATATTTTACCAGTGAATTCCACCAAATATTTATGAAAGGAATAATTCCAGTCTTACACAATCTCTTCTAAAGAAACGAAAAAGAGGTACTCTGAAGTAGTAATATCATACGACATCCCTTATATGTGGAATCTAAAAAGTGATACAAAAATTTCCATCCATTATCATTGTTTCTATTCAAGATTAAACTGAAGTTCATAACCAATACACAAGAGAAAAATAAAAGGATGGTAAAGAAATCCATAAAACAAAGTATTCACAGGTGATAAAGATCTTGCACTTAGAAAAAAACAGAAGCTTTTACATAAATTATTAAAATTAACAAAAGAAAAAGTAAGATTACTAGGTATAAGGTTCAGGTGCAGAAAACAATCATATTTCTGTGTTCTAGAAACAGTTTCTTTTTTTTTTTTTTTAATTTTCCATTTATTTTTATTAGTTCGAGGCTAATTACTTTACATCATTACAGTAGTTTTTGTTATACATTGAAATGAATTAGCCATGGGTTTACATGTATTCCCCATCCCAGTCCCCCCTCCCACCTCCCTCTCCACCCGATCCCTCTGGGTCTAGAAACAGTTTCTTAAAAGATACCAATTCAAAACAGCATCAAGAAAACTCAATTTCCTAAGAATAAATATAGTAAAAATATATAAGGCCTCCACATAGAAAACTGGAAAATATCATTCAAATAAGTTGGAATAATAATAAATAATAATTTAAAATGCCATCTTTATAGACCAGAAGACCCACCATTATAAAGACATCAATTCTCCCCAAAAAGCCAATAATAAACAAAACAATCTTAAAGAAGAGCAAGGTGTAAGAACCAACTATCAGCAAGAGTTATTATAAAGTACAGTAATTAAGACAGTGTTGCATTAGCTCAAGGATAGACAAAACAAAACAGAATAAAAGCTTCAAAGTAGACCACACACATACAGACATTTTTACAAAAATGGCACCATAGAGCAGTGGGAAAAGGATGGTCGCTGGTGAACTAGGCTAAGTAATTAGATGTCCACATGGACAAATGAAATTTGACTCCTATGTCATATCACAAACAAAATGAATCAATTCTAGGTGACTCAAGATCTGAAAACAAAATAATAAAGCTTTCTGAAAATAAAATAGGAGAATAAAAAAGCACCAGTTATAAATACAGGACTGGTTTTGTAATCTATGGGAACCCCTTAAAATTATAAACAGCAACAAACAGAGCATTAAATCAAGTGTGGGGCTTTAATGAGCATGGGCTCCAAGTGTCTGCACAGATCACATGCTGATGAAGCTGGCCCTCCAAGAAGCTAAAAGACTAGTAAATTGGACTACATAAAAACTAAGGACTCTTGTTCATTGAATGACACTCTTCTTTTTCAACTGCTCCATCTCTTTTTATTATAATCCTGTCCCCATGTTCCAGAATGAATAGTTATTTAATATACACACCACTGAATATTTACTGGAAGGCTTGATGCTGAAGCTGAAGCCATTGGATGCAAGGAGCCAACTCATTGGAAAAGACCCTGATGCTGGGAAAGATTGAAGGCAGGAGAAGGGGATGACAGATGAGATGGTTGGATGGCATCACTGACTCAAAGGACATGAGTATGAGCAAACTCCAGGAGATGGTGAAGGTCAGGGAAGCCTGGCGTGCTGTGGTCCATGGGGTCTCGGAGTCAGACACAACTGAGCGACAACAATAATAACAACAACACACACCACTCCTAAAATTGATCTTAACATTCCCATTTCTTTCTCAGTATATTAAAACAAAAGGGGGAAAAAGCTTTCAAAGAGATCACCCGGTTTAGTACACCCCAGGAAGAGCCACTTTACTAAACAACAGGAAACAAAACATGTCAGGAATCTGACCAAATACACAAAGCAGCAGGTAAGATTCCAGAAAGGAAAGAACGACTCCCAGGAGAACATACATAGATTCCTTCTAAACAACACTCTTGAGAGTGAAAAGTCAAACCTGAAAAATGGGAGAAGGTATTTGCATCACATACATCTGACAAAGACTCATATTCAGAATTCATAAAGAAGTCCTACAAATCTGCAAGAAAAAGACAATCTTTTTCTTGGGGACAAATAGTAAGAGGAAGAGGTGCTGAACCACATTAGTAATCAGCAAAATTAAAACAAAAATCATGCAGCCACTAAAACACTCACTAGAATAGTTAAAATTTGAAGGATTGACAACACCGACACCAACTGTTGGCAACTCCAAATCTGTCTAATTCTGTTGTTTTTCCCCGTAGCACTTATTACTTTATTTTTTTTCCCATTTATTTTTATTAGTTGGAGGCTAATCATCTTACAACATTGCAGTGGTTTTTGTCATACATTGAAATGAATTAGCCATGGATTTACATGTATTCCCCATCCCGGTCCCCCCTCCCACCTCCCTCTCCACCCCATCCCTCTGGGTCTTCCCAGTGCACCAGGCCTGAGCACTTGTCTCATGCATCCAACCTGGGCTGGTGATCTGTTTCACCCTAGATAATATACATGTTTCGATGCTGTTCTCTTGAAACATCCCACCCTCGCCTTCTCCCACAGAGTCCACAAGTCTGTTCTATACATCTGAGTCTCTTTTTCTTTTTTTGGATATAGGGTTATCGTTACCATCTTTCTAAATTCCATATATATGTGTTAGTATACTGTAATGGTCTTTATTTTTCTGGCTTACTTCGCTCTGTATAATGGGCTCCAGTTTCACCCATCTCATTAGAACTGATTTAAATGAATTCTTTTTAATGGCTGAGTAATATTCCATGGTGTATATGTACCACAGCTTCCTCATCCATTCGTCTGATGATGGGCATCTAGGTTGCTTCCATATCCTGGCTATTATAAACAGTGCTGCGATGAACACTGGGGTGCACGTGTCTCTTTCAAATCTGGCTTCCTCAGTGTGTATGCCTAGAAGTGGTATTGCTGGGTCATATGGCAGATCTATTTCCAGCTTTTTAAGGAATCTCCACACTGTTTTCCATAGTGGCTGTACTAATTTGCATTCCCACCAACAGTGTAAGAGGGTTAGCGACTAAACCACCAAGAGGTGTTAAAATTAACACCTTCTTGGTGGTTTAGTCGCTAAGTCATGTTTGACTCTTGCGACCCCGTGGACTGTAGCCCACTAAGTTCCTCTATCCATGGGATTTTAAAGGCAAGAATACTGGAGTGGGGAGCCATTTCCTTTTCCAGGGGATCTTTCCAACACAGGGATTGAACCCGGGTCTCCTGCACTGCAGGCAGATTCTTCACCAACTGAGCTACCAGGGAAGCCCTAACACCTTCTTATACACATATAAAAAAGGATTGATTGATTCTCAGCAAGCCTGTGACTCAACTAGGTCAAGGAAAGTGAACTATGGGACTTTCTGGAGTTATGGAAAAAGATCTGTTCTTTTGATAAGTTAGGTGAGTTGGAGCTGCTGTTGGTCATTTGGGTGTTATCCAATACAGAGGAAAGCACAGCTAAGAGATGAAGTTATATTTTTAAAGATGCTCTTTGAGCACTTGTATCTGATTTAGCTACACCTGAAGGCACATCCCTGGACTTTTAATTAGGTAAGTCCATCAATTTCCTTTATTGCTTAAATAATGTGTTTCTATACCCCCAACTAAAAGGAGATTCATCACTGTTACGAGATAGTAACAAAAAAAAAAATGGGAGACTGAAAAATAGTTCATTAATCATCCAAAATTACATTTATGAATAATTTATGACAATGGCACCAGTTTATGGTATGTCACATGAAAAAGGCGGGATACAGAAATATTATATAGTACACTGACTTTGGAAAAACTTCATATTACAAAACTTCATATTTTTATTCAAGTAGAATAAAAATTCAAAAAATTTAAGAGAGCATCTTTAGAAAATTATTTTTTCCTCTTTTTTCAACACTTCTGTATTTTTCAAAGTTCCTTTAATATATTTTAACACTTTTTATTGAGATATAAGTGACATACCATAAAATATTCAACCTTTTCAACTGTACAGTTTATTTTTTAGTATATTCACAAAATTATGCATTATCTAACAGCACATTTTCATCGCTCCAACAAAAAAGCCTTGCCATCAGCAGTCACTTCCTGTTCTCCCAAACTGCCAGCCTTAGCAATGACTAATTTATTTTCTATTTCTATGGATTTGTCTATTATGAACATTTCAAATGGAATCATAAAGTATGTGAACTTTTATGTCTGCTTCTTTCACTAAGCCTGTTTTCAAGGGTCATCCATGTTGTAACATGAATTAGTAACTTCATTCCTGTTTATGGCTGAATAATATTCCAACATACGGGTGTATCACATTTGATTATCCATTCATCCACTAACTGACATTTGAGTTGTTTCCACTTTGGGGCTATGATTTAAAAAAAGTTGCTATGAACATTCATGTACCAGTTTTCATGGGGATATACATCTCCAGTTCTGTTGGGGAAATACCTAGGAGTAGATAGATGGTTGAGTGCATTACTTTTATAATTTTTTAAAAAGCAAAAGGAATTGCTTTTTAATGGAAAATGTTGAATGTCAGTTGACACCAAGCTCAGGGTCACACAAATTCCTTCTCTTGCCAGAGAGGACAAGGTCCTACTGCAGAGAAGATAGCCACAGACAAAGAACAATGACCACTACTTTTTGACAAAGTCTCTACCAGGCATTTACGATAGCAAGATTTAATAATAATCATAATAATCAAGATGCCAGGGCTGGCATTAATAAAGTGAGTCTATAAGCTGCCTAAAATTCCTGTACTTACTGACCAGGCTAAAAATAAAGACAATATTTCCAACACTCTCCTGGTGGTCCAGTAGTTAAGAATCCACTTTGCAATGCAGGGGACATGGGTTCAATTCCTATTCAGGGAATGAAGATCCCACAAGCAACAGCAACTAACTGAACCAGCTGCAACTCCTGAAACGGACACAGCAGCTGAACCCACGCACCACAACTAGAGAGCCCATGGACCTCAACTACTGAAGTCCGCATGCCACAACGAGAGGGTCTGTACCCTGTAATGAAAGATCTGCATGACGTAGCAAAGATCCCGTGTGCCACAACCAAGACCCAGGGCAGCCAAATGAGTAAATAAATAGTGATTCTTTAAAGAAAGAAAACAGTATTTTCATATATATGCTTTTCATAGTTTTCCAGTTATCACTAGATTTTGTCACTGGATTCTTAGCACCTTTCACAAACTCAACCAGCATAACTTAAACATTTAATGCACCAATGCAAAAAAAAACTGTAGAACTAGGCGAGGTCGATCACTAACATAGCCTCCCTTCTGCTTTTAGGAAAAATAATCAAACCATGGGATAAGCAAACTGCTTAAAAATCTTAACATCAGAGTCAAACTCCTGGCCAAATAGTCATCTTATTCTTCCCATCATCTTAATGTCTTTGGGTGGATTTTCCTGCACACCACATGCATTTGTTCCATAATCCACCTGGCCAAGAAAAGACAAAGTATTTTATTTCACATGCAAACAATGCTAAAGCAACATATTCTAATAAACCTGAAACTCTATATTACATGCTTTGCATGTTACAAATTCCTTATGGCTCCAACAGTAATCCAATGTTATAGAAGTATCAATCCAATGGCTAAGAAAAAAAGTAGAACACTCATGTCACGATTTATAGTACAAAGAGTGAGTTTCTAGGATATCTGTCTTTAAATTCCATCTCAGCCACTAGACAAATTCCTTAAACTTTCTGAATCTCAATTTCCCAATAAAGTGTGCCTAAAAACAATAAAAGGTGTCTAAACGGGCTTTCCAGGTGGCTCAGTGGTAAAGAATCTGCCTGCCAAGACACAGGAGATACAGATCTGATCCCTGGGTCAGGAAGACCCCCTAGAGGAGGGCACGGCAGCCCACTCCAGTGCTCTTGCTGGAGAATCCCATGGACAGAGGAGCCTGGCGGGCTACAGTCCATGGGGTTGCAGAGAGTCAGACACGACTAAGCACACATGCAAAGACAATATACTTTCAGAATTGCTATGAGAGATAAAACCAACAGTTTGGCATAAAACAACTGCTGCTACTGTTATTATTAGTTATATCATTAATACTAAAGTGGTTCTACTATGGTTACCCTTAGATGACTGGTAAAATATAAGGGAAAAATCTGCTGCTCTGGAAGGCAAATAGCGATCCTGCTCTTATTCTCACCCCAGTGTAAAAATAAAGAGATGTTACCATAAGACTTGGTGTAGAAAATCAAAAAGTCTAAGGGCTTACTTCACCTGTGTTAGAAATAAAAATGGTCTAGTCATTTTGGTTCATAATTCACACATGATTATTTCAAAATTAATATATCCCCTTTAATATATCAATAGGAAAAACCCATTTTAATAAAAGATTTAAATTGTTTTATTCTATGGCATGTTATGAAAGGGAAAAAAATCACTTACGGAAAGAATCACAAGCACTGAATCTATATGGAGAGAAGAATAGGGATTATCTGGACTCCTGCACATTAAATACAAACGATCCAACATGTCGCTGTATTTGAATGAATCACTGACAGTCACTACTAAAATGAAAGTTCAGGGACTAATTATATACATCTATTCATCTGTTGTTAGCTGACTCTGAGGAAAGAGGACAAATGTACAGTACAGCTCAGTACTACTACTGAATTCAGGCATTCAGTCACTGAACACCAAATCTCTGGAGTTCTCTAAATAACCACTTAGTCAAATTTCTAACAAAGTCTACATCATAATGCTGTATCATATGATGAGAATAATTCTGAGACACTGTTATTTCTTAATTCAACAAAAATACTCTGTTAGTTCCATCTAATAGAGTCTTATTAGCTAGGTGAGAATTTAAATCCCAGGGAAGGAGCCATTATGCCCCATATTCTCTGAAATGTAAAACCCTAGATTTAAAGAGACAAAACTCTAAAATACATAGGAACGGTGCATCCACAAATTCACAAGGCGAATCAGTGGCTTGTGGACATATTTTTCTTAAAAGACACAAAAGCCAGTCCTTTCATCAGTCAAGCAAACTCAAATTCTAAACGATGATCAGTCCCTGGTAATTACCAACCCGTGATACTGTGCTGACCTGACCTTCCTCTCTCTCTCCTAATACTGGCTCCATCGCCCACTTATACTTTTCCACACATCCAAATCCATGCATTTACCACTCTGGGTTTTTAACTTCTGGAACAAACAATACTAATGGGAAGATGAAAACAACAGTTGAAAAGAGAAAAATCAAGATCAAAACATTTCACAATTAAAAGGGAAAATAACACAATTTTTACTGAATACCAGTAAATCAACCAGAATCCATGGAAAAATATCAAATACTTATAACACATGACAACTTCTTGTAGATACACATGCATATACAGATGATATGTACTATATAGCATACATCTGTCTATATATGTACATGTATATTTATGTATCTCTACCCTCCTTCTCCAGCGATTTCAGACAAGTACCTAGCTCTGGAGAAAACCCTCTATGGAATTACATTTTTGCTTCTTGTATGGAGTATTACATCATTATAATAATAAGCAGTATTCTCTTTAATTAGGTCAAAACCTTCTTCAGTAAACACCATGAATAATAATTTTGGGATAACAGTGATACAATAAAAGGAGAGGAAGCAAACAGTATTTTCTTTTAAATATAGCCATTAAATTATCTGAAGCTAATCAAGCCCTGAAACTTGTTTCATGAAAATAGACACATCTTAATTTAGAATTAAGAAAAAAAAACTCTAGGAAGTGTCACTTTACATACAAAATGTGAGAAGGTAAAGAAACAAAAAAGGCAACTTTCACATGCACCTAAAAAGCTGCATTCCATCAAAACAGACCACTGTGCCTATATTTACCATACCTGAACATACTGTTCTGCCGTGCTGCATGTTAATAAAAAATACAAAACAAAAATGGGGAAATATTAGCAGAATAAAACATAAAACTCTTGCATGGAGAATTTTAAAAAATCAATTCAAAAGCTTTTATATCTACTATCTAACATGGATTCGTCACTTAACATTTTGTTTTTAACAAACCATGTATCTCTTGCTTTTGAATGGAATAACTCCCTGAGACAATTTAATTTTTAAAACATTTTATCCTTTTCAGATTTCAGAGTAAGTTATTGTAAGATCCTGGAGACAAGAGTCTCCTTTTAAGTCAACCGCTTAATTCACTTATTAAAGCAACACGCAGCATAAAGAAGCAGAGACATGACTTCTAGGTTGTGTCTCTTTGCTGCTGTTTTAAAAAATAAAGATTTCAGACATTATTAGGCATTAGGCAAAAATAACCATTTTCAAAGTGGAATACTACTTCAAATTTAGAATAATAAAACCAAGTCTGTAGCATCAGATAAGTATTGGATTGGCCCAAAAGTTCGTTCAGGTTTTCCCATTCTATCTTATGGAAAAAGCCAAGCAAACTTTTGGGCCAAACCAATAATAAACACTTTAAGTGAAAAATATAAGAAACTGACTGAGTTGTTCATCGTTCTTGGTTCTGAAGGGATAGGCTTCCATTTAAAATGTCTCAGTATAAATACTCAAAAATATTGTGACTACTGATGTAGCGTCACTAGCATCCCAGCCCACGTGGCCAGCGGGCTCGCCCCGCCCCGCACTCACTTCTCTTCTGAGACGCGGCCTGCAGGCACGCCGTCACAACATCACAGCTTCTCTGCACTTTGTGCACAAGCCGATCTTTCTGCTTCAGCTGCCGAAGTAACTTCGCTGACTGAATGCCAATCCTGTATTTTAGTTCTCGAAGGATCATCTCCAGTTCATTCGTGTCTATCAGCAAAATGGAAAATAGAACAATAAATACTCTGAGAGGAATACAAATTCCAATATGATACTGATCATAAGATAAATCTCTGAAACAACCTTTAAACCAAGCAATTCTGAATCTTCACCCAGGATTACATATACATACTCAGCTAAGAGATTCTGATGAAATAAATCACTCATCTATTTCCTGCCCTGTCCAAGTAAATACAGTAAAAAAGTGTTATTCTTGAGGCTACCTGTAACATGTAAGCAAAGAATCTTAAGATATAAATTTGCAACCAGAGCTGGATGTTTCATTGACTCAAAATTGTATTATTAAAGTGCTCAGACAGTAAACTTGCAAGAAAAGAGAATATTCTAGTCTGTTAAATCAGTGATAAACCTAACAGCTGATAACAACATTTTTAAGTACTCAGCTTTGTAAATGATCAGTTAAAAGTAGGTAATACTGCATTTTCTAATGTAGATACATGCAGTGATGACCATTTTGTTTCAAATACAGTCTTCCAATAGCTTGACTATTGGGACAGTACTTCACATCCACATACAATAGAAAATATATTTCCTTCAATCAGATAAATAAAAAATAGTTCACATCCATAAAACTAATACTCTCAATATCAGTTTTTCTACAAAAGAAAAAAGACGAGAATCAGAAGCCATCACAACATTTACATGAATAATCATTACAATTTGGGAGTTTTGTTAATCATATTTAATGTTATCATTAGTCACCATACTGTGACCTGCCAGGCGAGTGAAGCCTTCTACTTCACGTGGCCCTCATTAGAGGTCCTGTGTGCGGTTTGGATCTACTCATTCTGAAAGAGATTTAGAGAAACTAGAGAGGATCAGAGAGACAAAAGAAATGTTCAAAAGTAAGAAAAATATTCCAGAGATCAAAGGAAGTGAACTTTGGGGGTCTGAGTAACACAAGTGGAGGGGGTATTTGCGCTAACAGCTGTCATCCTCAGCTGACCTCATTATGAAAAATGCATTTGACCCTGAGTTAAAAAACACTGCCTTTAGATTAATCAACGATCTGTCTGATCTTAGACAAGGCAGTACTCCAGGTCTCAAATTATACAAGATTATTCTGGGAAACAAATGTGAATAGCGTTTATAAACATTAATATAAAGAGCAATAAAGTAAAAATAGGAATTGCTATGAAGAAGAGAACAAAAGTCCATTATTTCTCTCACCTTGAGCTCAAATGCGGTGAGATATAATAAGAAGTAACAACACACTTAGGTTAATTGAAAATACTTGGGTTCTGAGCATTAAATACGGAGTCAAGCAACAGGAAAACACCAGAGACTCTTTAAACCTATATTCCTTCAAATAGAGCAAATTTGAATGTTTAAAGTTGTTCCTTCTAGAAACAAAAGAGGTAGGAATATCATCATCTTGCATTTAAATTACACTTTCCTTCCACAAAAGAGTGATTTTCAGTGACTCTTAAGGTACCTATAGCTCTATGATTTTGAATAATATGCACTGTCCAAAATAGGAAAAATCATCATAGTTGAATTTGAAAATGTCTTTTACAGCAATGTCTGCTGGTATATAAATATCTGGAAGATAGAAATAAGGTCTCCTTTATCTTTATATGTCCCACAGCATCAGCTCCTAACACAGTGTTAAATAAATGAGGAAAACTGAAGAGATCATCAACTGATCATCATCAGTGATCATCATCAATGATTATCATCTCCTCTTTAAGGAACTCTAGTGTATATAATAATAAAAATAAGCATTATCAACTCGATGGACATGAGTTTGAGCAAGCTCCGGGAGTTGGTAATAGACGGGGAAGCCTGGCATGCTGCAGTCCATGGGGTTGCCAGGAGTCAGACACAACTAAGCTACTGAACTGAACATTTATTGAGCACTTCAAACACATTAACTTACATAAGTCTCACTTCCTCGCTATAAAGCAGTAGTCTTTTCTTTTGTTGAAGTATAGTTGATTCACAGTATTTGTATTAATTAAGATATACAGCAAAGTGATTCAGTTTATATTTTTTTAATTCTTTTCCACTATAGGTTACTACAAGATATAGTTCCCTGTGCTATATAGTAAATCTTTGTTGTTTAGCTATTTTATATATAGAAGTATGCATCTGTTAATCCCCTACTGCTAATTTATCCATTCCCCCTGGCTTTCCCTTTGATAATCATAAATTTGTTTTCTATGTCTGTGAGCCTGTTGCTATTTTGTAAGTAACTTCATTTGTATTATTTGTTAGATTCCACATATAAGTGATACTGTATATTTGTCTTTCTCTGCCTGACTGATGAAGCAGTAGCATTATTATCCCTATTTGTAGATAAGGAAAATGAGACTCAGGTTAAAGAGCACAGCGAGCGGCAGGATGTTAACTCAAGCTGACTCCAAAGTTCACGCCCTTAATGAAAACAGTGAGAAGAGCACCTGGATTTCCTGAGAAACCATTGTGGTGCCTCACATAAATAAATGACCCACACGTGCTAAATGTCCAAATAGGTGCCACAGCAAAATCCCTAACAGAGGGAGAAGAGAATTAACACACAGGTTATCTACTTTATAAGAGAGTCTTAACTGTTTTATGTCAGGAAGGATTTTTTTGATGCTGAAAAAAATCAAATAACCTAATAAGATGTAAAATTATTTCAGTAGACAGCAGTTTCCATCACTTGATTCTTCATTCTTAGTGTTCTGATGATGTTTATTGATAAAGGTGTGTATCTGTGTGTGTGTAGGATTGTTATAATATGGCATCAGGCTCTTCCTTATAGAGTCAACTACAAAAAAAGAAGAGATTATTAAGCAGTTTAAGACTGGGACTTGGACAAAACTGGTCTTATAAGTCTTAGAATGATTAGGAGAGTGGTCACTCATTGTGATCTGTATTTCCAAAACTGTGACCTCTTCCTTAAACTTTAGCTTGCCAAATTTCCTCTTCCAAAAGGAAATTACTAATCCACAAAATTCTCTCAGTAATGAAAAGTGAATAGCCTTGTGAAAAAAATGAAAAGCCAAATTAATTCTTCAAAACTGATTTTGCTGGATTCTGAAAGAACTATTGCCCTACGGAACTTCTTGGCATAAACAGACACTCTGATAACAGCCAAATAATGGTATAAAATTAAATGGCACGACTCCAGCTAACCTCTCAGGCAGGGGGAGGAAGGTGGAAGCCATTTGTAACAATCAGCTGGGGGGAAAAAAATCTTCAGGGGAAGCCAAAAGAGGAAGCTGAAAGCTATTTACACAGATTTCAGAAAGCAGACAGATTTACTGGGTTTCTAGTTTCTTTTCCCCTCTGGTACCAGTGAGACTGATCTTATAACAGGAGACAGGAGACCACGCCATAGTATTCTTGTTCCTCCCTTTCCTAGCACAAGGACATTAATTCAAGAAATGTTATGATAGCTTAGCATTTGTTTTCCACACCTCACTTCATTTTGTAAATTGAGGTCTGGATATATCTGTACAAAAAGATAATTGTAAGTAAGTGTAAGTGCCTGAAAGGCAAGTTGAGGGGGGAAAAATTTTCCCAATTAGGACAGGACAGCATCATCAGAGTATGATAACAAAAGAAACACCAAATTAACCTCTGCCCCCAAAAGTCAAGGCCATTTTCTGATCGACTTCTTCAACTGAAGGTTCCAGCACTTAAATGCTATGATAATTACATTGCTCTAGGGCCCTCCACTAACCCGCCACCCAAGGGGGGAAAAAAAAATCCACTTAGTGAGCTTCTTGAAATCAGGCGTTCTAAGAAATGGATTTCACACATTCTGCTTAGAAGTTGCATTATTGAATTATTCTGCCTCACTAAATACTATCCAAGTATGTACAAAGAAGGCGGATTTTTTTAAAAAGCGGCTGTTTTTTTCTTCTTAAACCAGCCCCGAGGGTCGCCTCTATTCCTCCTGGGGCCCCTCTAGGTAATTTCAGATGGATAAATCAGAAACTCCAAACCCGTCTTAACAGCTGTTCTGGTGAAATTAGAATCTGGACGGCCTCTCGCCTCCAGCCTCTGCAAACACGAGGATGGGGAAGGGGTCGGGGAGTGGGCGAGACCCGTGGCTACCATTCCAACAAGTGATGCTTCACTCGCCAACTCGAGAGAGAATGGGGGCGGGGGGGCGGGGTGGCGTAAGAACCAAGACTAGTTATGAATCCGTGACACTGGCCAGCCGCGACAGATCGAAGGAGACGGACGCCCTAAACACAGTATCCCCGGGCGCTCGGGCCATCAGCACAGGTGCGCACAGGTGCGCGCCGGCTGACCTGGAGGGGGCTCTGCACAGGGGCGCTCCCCGCGCACCCCCAGCCGCCCCGGCCTCACCTTTCTGCCGCAGGTACTGCATCTGGTGCCGCGGGCTCGGCCGCTCCTGCAGCTCCTGCAGCACGCGGGAGTCGCCGGCGCCGCCGCGGCCGCCCAGGAACACGTCGGAGCCGGAGGCCTCGGTGGAGCTGTCGAGGCTGTCCCGGCGCCGCCGGCGGCCCCGCGGCCCGCGGCCTCCGCCGACCGCCTCCTCCTCCTCGGCGCAGCTGTACAGTTCGGTCAGCAGCCCGCTCACCAGGGACGCCGTGCGGCTGCCCCGTGGCTCGCCGGGCTCCGGCTCCTCCTCGCCCTCCCAGGCGTCCCCGGAGCCCCGCGCGCGCTCCGCCGGAGGAGCTCCGCGCCCCGAGTCCTCCGGCCTCGCCTCGGGCTGCGGGCGCCACGTCTGGCCCCCGCCGGCCGGCAGGACCTCCATGGCCCCCGGTCCCGCCGCTTCTCCCGCGGTGCCACGCCGGCCAGTTCCGGGAGGAGGCGCGGCCTCGGCCCCGCAGCCGGTGTCCGGGCCGGGCGCGGCGCCAGCGGGCTCCGGATCCCCCGGTGGCCGACCTCCCCGGGGTCGGAACCCGCGCCGCAGCTCCTCGGCCCCGGGCGGGGAGGAGAGGGGGGCGGCCACGCCAGTGGATGCCTGGGTTCACCTGCCGCAGGTGAGGCCCGCCGGAGCCCGGGAGCACTGTCTAAAGAGAGCCGAGGAGCAGGATGTGGCCAGAACGTATCAGGATAAAGCCCTCAGCCCGGAGGGGGAAGGGCGCTCTGGCTGCCGCCGCCTTCACTTGCATGTAAGTGATTAACTCAAAAAGCGGGCAACTCTTGCATCCTGTTCAGCCGCCAGTAGGAAAAGGTGCCTGGGAGACTTCCAAACAAAAACACCCAGCTAACAGGCCGAGGCCGGGAGCTCCCTCCTTCACATACTCCTTCTCAAAGCCAGCCCTTCTCACCTTCCCACCTGAGTCGGACACGACTGAGCGACTAAGCACTGCCCAAAGGCGTTTCTTAGTTCAGATTCCGACAGTAACCTTTCCGAAGATCTGGCATGTACTTGAGATTTAGTAACACGGTAAAATTTTTTCCTTCGGAGAATTAAGATTAACAAAGGTTCTTTCACCTAGATTAAGATCGACTAAATCTCTGGCACAAGAGCCAACAGAAGGGGGATTTAATAAATATTACCAGAAGACAAAACTAATAAATTGACGCTGCTGATTCTATCAGTAAAATAAGAAGTTTACATGATACCCTAGACCTCCGTGGAAGAACTGGATGCCCCTCCACTGTAGATATTTTTGTGAATTATTAATTATTGTCAGTGTTTTCATGTGCCAGGGAGTGTTCTGACTTCTTTGCATGAATCCTCCCATTTAATTCACACTTTAACACAATGAAGGAGTGAGCACATTTGGGATGATGGGGAGCCCACACTGGGCAGCCTGCGGGATCTTAGTTCCCTGAACAGAGATCAAACCTTCACTGCCTGCTTTGGAAGCCCAGAATCTTCACTACTGGACCACCAGGGAAATCCCTGGCTTGACATATAACATTATATTAGTTTCAGGGATACAACATAGTGATTTGACATTTGTACATGTTGCAAAATGATCACCACAGTAAGACTAGTTCATATATGTTCCCATACACTTATAATGGTAAGAACTATTTGTTTTTCCCCTCACTCTTCAGATGAGAGAGCTGAAGCACAGAAATGCTGAATCACTGGCCATTCACAGTCAAGTGAATTTTCCTTAAAACTTAGTGTCTGGCTCTCATTATGGATGAATATATATTTCGTTATGGATAAGTATGTATTTGTCTATCTCCTAATGCTGTTCTGTTACCTCAGATGTGCAGATGACACCACCCTTATGGCAGAAAGCGAAGAAGAACTAAAGAGCCTCTTGGTGAAAGTGAAAGAGGAGAGTGAAAAAGTTGGCTTAAAGCTCAACATTCACAGAAACCAAGATCATGGTATCCGGTCCCATCACTTCATGGCAAACAGATGGGGAAACAATGGAAACAGTGACAGACTTTATTGTCTTGGGCTGTAAAATCACTGCAATGGTGACTGCAGCCATGAAATTAAAAGATGCTGGCACCTTAGAAGAAAAACTATGACCAACCTAGACAGTATATTAAAAAGCAGAGACATTATTTTGCCCTCAAAGGTTCATCTAGTCAAAGCTATGGTTTTTCCAGTAGTCATGTATGGATGTGAGAGTTGGACTATAAAGAAAGCTGAGTGCCGAAGAATTAATGCTTTTGAACTGTGGTGTTGGAGAAGACTCTTGAGAGTCCCTTGGACTGCAAGGAGATCCAACCAGTCAATCCTAAAGAAAATCAGCCCTGAATATTTGTTGAAAGGACTGATACTGAAGCTGAAGCTCCAATACTTTGGCTACCTGATGCCAAGAACAACTCATTGGAAAAGACCCTGATGCTGAGAAAGATTGAAGGAGGGAGGAGAAGGGGATGACAGAGGATGAGATGGTTGGATGGCATCACAGACTTGATGGACAAGGGTGTGAGCAAGCTCCGGGAGTTGGTGATGGACAGGGAGGCCTGGTGTGCTGGAGTCCATGGGGTCGCAGAGAGTCAGACACAACTGAGCAACTGAACTGAACTAATGCTGTTAAATACTTGCATATTTTTTAAAGGAACAACAATGTACCTGGTAAACAATGGTGGTGTTTCATGTTTGTTCAGTACACTTTTTACTTTCCAAGGCACTTGCATAATAGAGCCTGTAGAAACCCGATGTCCTTTGGCACCGCCACCAAAATATATGTAAAGAGTGAGAGCAATAAGACTTTTAGAAACTGGAGTTAATTATAAGGGAAGCAGAAGTTTAATAACTTTAATGTAACCAGAATTTAAAATTGCACTAGAAATAGTATTTTTTGGTTTTATAACTGTATTAACTACTACTATATCCATTTAACTTTAAAATGTATGCAATAGAAGGAATGGAATTATTTGTTATTTTGTTGTTGTTTTTGTTTTTTAAGGGTTTTTTTTTCCCTGTTGTCTCCGGCATGGCATTTGAGTCCTGAAATTGTTCCTTCAGATGTCAAACATTGCAACAAGCAAGACTTAAGCAAAGAGAAACACTGAGATTGAATCTCTCTTCTTAGCTGATTTCCCAGCCCTTTCTCCCTATCTCCACCTAGTAAGAGAAGTGATAACTACTAGTCTTCAGCACAATTCACATCCAGGGTATCACTATCAGGACCTGTAAAGAAACTCAAAGTGAGCAGAAGGGGGTGGTGAAAGAGGCCAGGACACAGTATGCCATTGACAGTCAACATTTCTAAATTAATCAGAACTTCAATATCATCTCCTGTTCCTGAGGAGAGAAAACTGGCAAAATAAAAACTAACAAGGAGAGTAGATTCAAGCACCTTGCTCTCGTTGGAATGATCTTGGCCCAGATAGCCATGTGACTCTTTTCTCACCAGGTCAGGTCTCTGTTTAAATATCTTCTCCATGAATCCTTTCTAACTGCCCCGTTTAAAACTGCAGCTCTCTACCCCATCAGTATTCCCTTCTTCCCCCTCTTTGTTCTCTTTTTTCCCATAGCACTCACCACCTTCCAACATATTATAACATCGATGGATTTATTTTATTCTCTGTCTTCTGCCAGTAAATTATAAGCTCTTGAAAGCAGACAGTTTTGTTCACTGAGGTATGCCCACCACTTGGAACAGATGCTAGTGCATTATATGTACTCAATAAATATGTGTTGAATTAATTAACTGAATGAATAACATGAAAACTAGAGAAAAGATCAGCCAATTACCTGCTTTCGTAAGAAAAGTGAATTCTATTAAACAGAATCCTAGGAGAGGTGTTGATGAAAGCAGTCCATTTTTGTACCCTGCTTTTCTGCTATCCCAGTGATAGGAAGGACTGCAATGAGTTCCCTAAAGGTCTGAAGTCAACTAATTGGATATGAGAGAGAACCACTGGCTAGACAGAATATGATTTCAAACTGATTCATGACTAATTAATAGCTTAAATTAAATTTACTATGGTTGACTATGCTAATAATCAGCATTTTGTTTGAAGCTTTAGTTTTAATATTTAAACAATTATATTAATTATTTTATCAGATATAAGGTCTAGTATTGCATTATATTTACAAGAAGCTAAGAAGCATCTATCTCAAAGTTGAGGGTAATTTACTATAATCTATAGAATGTAATTTATATAAATCTGTATACAAGATACAGACTATGAACATTTAAATTCTTTCCAAACCTGTATCACAGTCTTGCCAATAACCTTCTGTTCACCTGTCGTTTAAAACTACCTTAACAAGACTCTCAACATTTTTGATAACTTGATAATTTTTTTCAGCATGTGCAAACACGTAAAGACTAAATTGCTATGATGAAAATTATGATGATTCTTGGAATGGCTGATTCGTAGAATCTAACAGTTAACCTTTTACTCTAATCCTTCAGGGATTACTCATTTTTGAGTCACAAGAGAAATGCACAGGATCAGTGCCCGGTTTCAGCTTTTCAGCGTGGAAGTTCACTCTTGCTCAAAATTAATTACTGATTACAATTTATTTATATCCTTGGAATGCAAGACAATTTCTGTTTTCAATTTAATAACTCTACATGAAGAATCATAGTTTTCAATCCAAAAAGCTGGGATAAGAGGTAAAAAGAGGATTTCATACTTTAAAAGCCACCAAGCCTTAGACAGACCCCTTGGGAAATATGTAGTAATGCATAGTGGACAGTAGAAAGACATTTAAGTCATAAAATTTGAGTGCTTAGAGAACTTTGGAGATCTCATTTGACTAGTGCTTAAAAATTATTATACTATATTTCAAAGTGACAGACTATAACCTCAACTCTGCAATAGTTAGGGGAAAAAATGTGACTGCTCAATGCATATAAGCTGGGAACTGAATCTCTCACCTCTCACCCATATTCAAGTGACATTCCTTGAAAATGAGATGTCTATTGTGCCAGCAGTTAGGTAGTCACTGACAAAGGCTGACTAATATCATTTGCCTAAACTGCTTTGTCTAAGTCCTTGCTTCGTGCCTCTCATGAATGCTTTCTGATGGAAAGATCTTCACACTTTGAGCCTGTTCCTACAAGTCTGTCTCTGTGCCTCCACCCCAGACCTCCCCTTCTCCAATCTCCCAGTCATTTTCCCTCCAGGGTGATGAACAGCCTGCAGACGCCGTTCATGATTGCCACTGAGTGCATGTACATTCTAACCTTAGATCATTTCTTTCTACATAAACTGGATGGTCAGGTGCACTACCCAAAGCTCTGCCCATTGAAAGGTTTTCTCTCACCACTGTCATTCAAGGCCAAGCCCAAGGGAGGCTGTAACGCAACCATCACCCACCCATGTACCAAGCTGTTTTATCCTAAAACCAAGTCCAGGCTTTCTCCTCTTTCGACTGGTCTTTAGTCCCACAGGTGTGAGCCGAGGTAGGAGTACAGGGTAACCACAGTGAGTGAGATGGGAGTCTGCGCTATCTCTTCATGCATCTGCGCCCGTATTAGTGCTTAGTTCGAGATGTACCAGTTCATCTTACGTAGAACTACTGCTGAGGCTTCCCTGGTGACTCCGTCGGTACAGAGTCCGCCTGCAATGTGGGAGACCTGGGTTCAATCCCTGGGTGGGGAAGAGCCGCTGGAGGACGGCATGGCAACCCACTCCAGTGTTCTTGCCTAGAGCATCTCATGGACAGAGGAGCCTGGCGGGCTACAGTCCATGGGGTCGCAAAGAGCTGGACACGACTGGGAAACGAAGCACAGCACAGCGGCAGAACTACTGCTGATGCTGACCAGCTCTGTGACTTGAGGATCCTAGCGAACCCAACTGGTGATGGACAGCTCAGGAAGCATCGTCATTTTAGTGCCTCGTGGTCAAGAGTCCCATTTCAGTACGTTAGGAGCCGTTTTTCAAAAGATGTGTAATTCCTGCTATAGGTAGCATAACTTTGCTCCAAAGTCCCAGGAGTCTGTGTTGTGATCTTCCTATTGGAGTGAGCTTCACATTGCATCTTTTCTCATCACTGACACCTGGAGTACCATAGCGTCTGCCAGAATGCATGGCCCAAGCAGAAGGGCTATGCGCACCACGAGTGGGAACTGCCACCAGGAAAGACTGCGAGGTATGACCTCTGCAGTTCTACAGATCTGCATTATCGGCAAGTCCCCAGGCTTGGTTTAACTTTGTTGTCATCAACTTGAAACTACTAAAAATATTTTCTTTCAGCTTGTGTTTTGTAAGTGAAGTCCCAGGGGACAATGGAAGGCGTGCATAAACAGTGGAGATAAACCAGGATTGGGGGTAGAGCAGGCAGTAGCCAAGCACCAAGAAATTGTCATACCCCGTCTCCAGGCAGGCCAGAGAGCCTCAGGGCCCCCAGGTGAGCAGGCAGAGACCAGAGCCCGGGCTGGTGGCAGCAACAGTGCAGAGAACAGTAGAAAAGCAGCAGCCAGCAGCAGGAGGAAAGGAAGATATTCTACTTAAAACTGGTACTGAGACCTACCGTAAGGGTATAGCTTGCCCATCTGTTCCCCAACAATGTTTGCACAGATCTCTGAGATTCAGGACAGGAACTGCCAGCTTTCAGGCAATACACTTTGTCAGTAAATCACTACAAAATAAAAGCACACATATGGATATTGAAATAAGGCATACCAGAAGATTATTAGAGTTCTTCAAAGAGTTTAGAGTCTCTGGTTTTGAAAACTTCTACAATGTGGCAAAGCAAATATCCATGAGCTTAGATAGAAATTAAATTTAAAGATCACTGCATGGAGACTTCCCTGGTGGTGACGTGGATAAGAATCTGCCTGCCAATGCAGGAGCACAGGTCCCCTGCAATCCTTGGTCCGGGAAGATTCCACACGTCACTGAGCAACTACTGAAGTTCATGTGCCTAGAGCCTGTGTTCCACGAGAGAGGCCACTGCAATGAGAAGACAGCACATCATAAACAGAAGCCCATTCACCACTACAGTAGCCCCTGCTTGCTGCAACTAGGGAAAGCCCATGTGCAGCAACAAAGACCCTGGCAGCCAAAAATAGTTAATTAATTTTGTAAAAAGATCATTGCACTGGATGGAAAAGAACACTATTTTCATATGTAGCTCCAGATAAATGAGTTACTAGTGATGAAAACAACTTAAAATTTTAATTTTTTCTTATAATTGAAGGTACAGTGGTAAAATGCATATATAGGCACTTATATAAAAACTTGAAGCCACCTGAGGTTTCTTGTATACCCTTCACAAGTCATAGAAAATGTCAGAGGAAATATTACAATGTAACTATTATACCAGTTGGAACTTTACAATTGCAAAATTATAAAAATGTATGATTTACATGTAAAATTAAATTCATATCTAAATAAAACTGATCTGTAGAAATAATTAAATGTTTTTATAAAAATTATTCCACAGTCATTAGCTCTCCCTGTGTTAAAATTTGTATTTTGAAATAATTCGTCAAAAATTTATCCCAGTTAGACACTCTATCATAGTCACTTTGAGTCCTGTCCGACTGTTTGCGACCCCATGGACTGTATCCTGCCAGGCTCCTCTGTCCACGGGATTCTCCAGGTAAGAATAACGGAGTGGGTTGCCATTAACTCTAATGGCTTAAAAGCTCCAGTATCGTTTATATTAGAAGAAATATCCTCCTTAAAATTAAAAATTATCAAAAATTATTTGCAATTCAGGCATTTGCTCAGAGCCACTGAGATTGCTTTTAGTTATATCAATTGAAAAATGCCATTGTTAAAAATACACATTTTGAAGGCCTATGAAATGAATTTGTAGGGAAGCAAGCCAGAGAAATTATATCATCAATCAAGATATCACATTAATAAAGTATTATTTATTGTATTATATAAATTATAACACCAAAAAAATTTTTGCAGTTTGTAAGATTACTGTTATTTACTCATCTATCACTATAACCCCTATTGTATTTTGTAAGCAATCCAATATTTCTTAATGAAAACCTTTGTATCTCACCATCTTCAGTGGCACTTTTTTCCTGTTATTTTAACAAAAGGGCCCCACAGATTGTGTTACCAGCCGTGTCTGCTACAGAGAGCTTTTCTGCCCCAGCCACCCAGTCGTGTCCGACTCTTTGTAACCCCATGGACTGTAGCTCGCCAGGCTCCTCTGTCCATGGGATTCTCCAGGCAAGAATACTGGAGTGGGTTGCCATTTCCTACTCCAGGGGATCTTCCTGACCAGGGATTGAGCCCACGTCTCTTGCATCTCCTGCATCCGCAGGTGGATTCTTTACCACTGTGTCACCTAGGAAGCCCTATCTGCTCCAGCCTCTACCCAAATCTGATATCCTTTCCTGTCACCCTGCATTCGGGCTAGAGCAATACTCCTAGATAGAATGGGTTGTGTATGAATACCAAAAAGCCTACCAAGCAATGTGCCTCCACCCGCCCCCCTGACCGGCTTTTTTTTTTTTTTTTTTTCAGCAAGTAGAAGCAGCAGTGGACAGTTTTTACTTTGGAGGCAATGTCCTGACACAACCCTGGACCCCTAAGATCCTTTATTGAGTGCCAAGTACCTGAATTTTCATAGGGTCTCTCTCCTATCCTCAGGAGCTGTGTCACATGAAAGATTCCAGCCTGTTATCTGCCTCTTGTTCAGCTTACCTGATCAGCATGATATCATCAATGTAATGGATGGATAGATGTTCTGCAGACTGCCCAGATCTGTTTAAACTCTATTATGACATATGGTTATAATAGGTGTTTTAACATCCTGATCAACTAATTCATTCATCTTGTCATTTATTATCTCTTTTTACTAACTGATTTATCTTTTGGTTATGGGTCACATTCTCCTTTTGAGTGGGCCTGTGTAGTACTTATTTTTTATTGGATCTAGGCCCTTGTAAATTTTATATTGTGTGTCTAGATTTTGTTGCCTTCCTTTAGAGTATGGGGCCTTGTGTTGGAGGGCAAAGTTGTTTCTTGCAGATCAGGTTGGTATTTTGAGACTTGTATTCTAACTTGCTTATTGTAGGCACACAGTACTTTTTCATTCATGATAGTTTAGCTCTGTTACAAAAGTGTAACTTTTCTGTATTCTCCACTGAAGGCTCCTTGTGATCAAGAAAGACTTTCCCTTCTAGATGGTCGGATTGCAAACATTTCCAACTCCTCTCAGAATTATTATATCTCCCTGGTTATTCATTGCCTTAGGTAGTACTGCCTTCATTCTAGGCATGTGCATCTTAGTGTTCAACAATGTCTCACAAAGATATCTTTGCAGATTTATATATCTTTGCACCTACATAGCTTCCTCCTCTTTGGAACATTGCCCCAAGTTCTAGCTATTTCAGCCCCCCTCAACTGAACCTTTCTCCTTTCAATTCAACTTTATTCTACATGTTATCTTTTTTCTGGCTCCCTGGTTCAGAATGTGCCTCCCCTGTTGAAAACTGGGGCAATTGTTTATTTCCCTTAACACATAGATTACAATCTTGCACTGACTCTTGTCCATTGTGTGAAAGTATACATTTTGTCCTGTTTTCTACTTGTTCAGAGCAGGAGGGTTAATCTGGCCCTGTTTCTCTTTCATGGCCAGAGGCTGGAATTTTGAGGTTATTAAAAGTGAAACAGGGTATGTAAAAGATGGTGTTGTACCTAAAAAATTTCATGGAAATTTTTCAGTAGCTGGATTTTATACATTTTGGTTTAAACTCTTGGGGAAAATGACAAAATGAATAAGTATGACTTATTTTATCCAAAAAATTTATGAAAAATTAATTGAAGTGATGGGAAAATGCTTTCTTAAAAGTGGTAAGTCATGGGACTTCCCAGTGGTCCAGTGGTTACGAACCTGCCTTCCAGGGCTTCCCTGGTGGCTCAGTGGTAACGAATCCACCTGATGATGCAGAAGACATGGGTTCTATCCCTGGTCCGGGAAGATCCCACATGCCTCCATGCAAGTAAGCCCATGTGCCACAGCTATTAAGCCGGTGCTCTAGAGCCTGGGAATCACAATTACTGAGCCATTGAGCTGCAGCTACTGAAGCCCACATACCCTAAAGCCTGTGCTCAGCAAAAAGAGAAGTCACTGCAATGAAAAACTAGCAACTAGAAAGTAGCCCCCACTCACCACAAGTAGAGAAAAGCCCATGTGGCAACAAAGACCCAGCACAGCCAATAAATAAATAATAAAATTATTTTTTAAAAAAGAAAATTCTACCATCCAGTGCAGGGGACAAGGGTTGAATACCTGTTGACAGAACTAGGAACCCACATGCTGTGGGGCGATGAAGCCTATGTGCCACAACTAAGAGCTAACAGCAAAAATAAATAATTTTGTTTTTTAAAGTGATAAGTCAAATTCATGACCAGACACCAAATAATAACAATTCTGTTCAGGATGTGACAAATACTGATTAGTTGTCAATTATTGTGCACTACTCTTCTAATAGGAAACCCTATTAATAAGTTTTAATTTTTTTTAGCCAACTGAAAACATTTATGAAACTTTAAAGTTAGGCAAGATTTGGGATATATTAACATGCAGTTGAGCAATATTTACAATCAGTCATATGTCAGCACAGCTGTTAGCATGATTAAGCCAAAAGGCTGCAGGCTCTTTAAAGACAACTTTATAGAACAAGAGCCATGCAAAACTCCTTAGCTTACTTTTGTGAGAGGAAAGGCTGCCTTCAAAGTACTTGACATTGTTAACTACTTCAATAATGTGGAACAGCTGTGTGTTTTATTTTCAGGTTCAACTGCTATATGGAATATTTTAAACACATATACCATTGGGAATTTTTCTTTGAAGAGTCTAAGTACAGTAAAAGGTCTGCACTTTACAAAGGTGTTCAACCCTTACAACATAAGGCTCAACGAAGATGGACTCTGAAGTGTATTTGCAACGATAGAAGACAAACCAGAATACCCAGGAGATGTGATAACATTATCCAACCCATTGGAAAAACTCAAATATAACATTTTAATTGCAATTTTAGAAAGACATTTTGGAATGCTTCGATGAAACAACTGATAAATTATAGACTCCTGATGTGGATATATATATATAATAGTAGGTACCTTCTTTCATCATCCTTAGATTTACTGATTTAAAGCACTGAGATAAAACTGAGATTAAAAATTAATGAAGATGATATCAAAGTGATAAAGATGAGTGAGAAAACCAAGCGAAATTATTTTGACACTGAGAAGTGAGTAGTGATCATCTTTTTTTCAGATCGTAACAAAGACAGTAACTCATTAAGAGGAAGAGACAAATTGCAAATAAAAGTAATAAATACACTCTTGAATCATTTGATAATCAATTGGTAAGGAGAAGTGAGTCATATAAATTCATTTTAAAATATTTAAATTTTTTTCTGATTTGACCTCAAACTAACATCAATGAAGATGATCTAAACTCAAAACAGGTGATTACAGTGAGTGCACTGATCACTAAATTAGTGCTGTCAATTCAAAGAATATCTAAGATTAGTAACTGCGCAGGAAAATTTGAAATGCTTCTGAAATTTATAGAGCTTCTGAAATTTCACACACACATACACATTCACACACAAACAATGAACTATGAAGATGAAAATATTTTTTCTGAGGTATTAATGAAAAACAAATATTGATCAACCATGCTAGAGAAAAAATAAATTATCTTTATATTATCTCTATAGAAAATATTACAAACCATTGTCATATCAAGAGTCAATTAAAGACCCCATAAAAATTGGGGGAAAAGTTTGGAGAGAAATGTCTGACAGTTAACTAATAAAATATTTCATTATTTTAAAATTTGCATTATTCATATTTTTCAACTTTTAGTAATTTATAATATTACTATTTCTTTCCTCAGTCTGGTGTTAGCTGCTCAGTTGTGTTTGACTCTTTGTGACCCCACGCACTGTAGGCCGCCAGCCTCTGTCCATGGGATTCTCCAGGCAAGAATACTTAAGTGGATTGCCATTCCCTTCTCCAGAGGATCTTTCCAACCCAGGGATCGAACACAGGGCTCCTATATTGCAGGCAGATTCTTTACCGTCTGAGCTACAGGGAAGTCCCCTTACTTATTTTCTCAGTCTAGATATAACTTTTGTGTTTATAATTGCTATTCTTTTGCTTAAGGAGCCCCCCAAATTGTATATGAGCTTCAGGTCACATAAAATCTGTTTTTGCCTCTGTCATCATCATCTTCTCCATCTAACTGATCCACCTTTATGCATTCTTGTCCTCTTCTAATCTGTACACCATGCCACAGCCAAAAGGATCTTATACAAATTTATGTATGACTGTTTTTCTCCTCTACTCTTCCAGTCATTTCCCATTAGCCTTAGGCTTAAGACCAAAATCTTCAACAAAGGGTCTGGACCCTGCCTACCTCTCCCTCAGCTGCAACCGTGCTGGCTTCTTTAAGTTATTTGAATGCACATTCTTAGAGCCTTTGCAAATGCGCAAGTCCGTGTCTAGGAGACTGTGTGTGTGTGTGTGTGTGTGTGTGTGTGTGTGTGCGTGTGCGCATTCAAGTCCGACTCTTTGCAACACCATGGACTCCACAAGGCTCCTCTGTCCATGGAATTTTTCAGGCAAGAATACTGGACCAGGTTGCCATTTCCTCCTCCAGGGGATCTTCCCAATCCAGGGATCAAACCGACAATGCCTTCTGCATTGGCAGACATTCTTTACCACTAACACCACTACCTCGGAAGCCTAGGAGGCTTCCAACTGTTCTATTAAAAATTACCTTCTTTAAACTTCAGACTGTCATTCAAAGTTATTTCTTCGGTATCTTAGATAGATCAGTAAAACTCAAACATTCAAAAAACTAAGATCATGGCATCTACTCCCATCACTTCATGGCAAATAGATGGGGAAACAATGGAGACAGTGACAGACTTTATTTTGAGGGGCTCCAAAATTACTGCAGATGGTGACTGCAGCCATGAAATTAAAAGACACTTGCTCCTTGGAAGAAAAGCTATGACCAATCTAGACAGCGTATTAAAAAGCAAAGATATTACTTTGCCAACAAAGCTCTGTCTAGTCAAAGCTACGGTTTTTCCAGTAGCCACGTACGGATGTGAGAGTTAGACTATAAAGAAAGCTGAGGGCCAAAGAACTGATGCATTTGAACTGTGGTGTTGGAGAAGACTCTTGAGAGTCTTCTTCTGAAAGTCTTCTCCTTCCTTCTGAAAGGAGATCCAACCAGTCCATCCTAAAGGAAATCAGTCCTGAATATTCATTGGAAGGACTAATGCTGAAGCTGAAGCTCCAATACTTTGGCTACCTGATGCAAAGAACTGACTCATTTGAAAAGACCCTGATGCTGGGAAAGATTGAACGTAGGAGGTGAAGGGAACGACAGAGGATGAGATGGTTGGATGGCATCACCGACTCAACTGACATGCGTGTGAGCAAGCTCCTGTAGTTGGTGATGGCCAGGGAGGCCTGGCGTGCTGCAGTCCATGGGGTTGCAAAGAGTCAGACACGACTGAGCGACTGAACCACCCCCTTAAATGCTCATCACATTCTACTTTTCCTTCATACCATGTTTCCCTATTTGCACTTATATACTTTTATGATTGTTATACTGTGTGTTTCTCTCCTGTGCGTGCATGATCAGTCAAGTCCAACTCGTCGTGACCCTATGGACTGTAGCCCTCCAGACTCCTCTGTCTGTGGGATTTTCCTAGCAAGAATACTGGAATGGATTGCCATTTCCTTCTCCAGGGGATCATCCTGACCCAGGGATCAAATCCAAGTCTCCTGTGTCTCCTGCCTCAGCCAAGTGGATTCTTTACCAATGAGCCACCTGGCAAGCCCCAAATTTCTCTGCCACTAGATTGCAAATTCCATGAAAGAGGGACAGTGTGTCCTCAGCACAAGCCTAACATTTGGAACAAAACTGGTATCTAATTGTACAGTCTCTGGCCTCAAATAATTTACAATCTAGTTTCAAAACAAAAACAGTGATAAAATTTTACAATTTGGAGCATCAGTGCAGATAGATTATTTTTATCTGCGCAGAAAGTCTTACTGGAAGCCTTGAAGTCTGAATACATAGGAGTTAGTTTTTCCATCAGGGTGCAAAATTAGCCAAGCTTGAGGCTGAAACACACTACACTGGCCATCCGGGGAGTACTCTGACCAGATTCCCAACACAATTCTCTTTTACAGTGGAAACCAACTGCATTCTCTTTTTTCACAGCACTTTTAGAAAACTTTTTTTGAGTACAGCTGATTTAAAATGTTGTGTTAGTTTCTGCTATACAGTAAAGTGAATCAGTTATGCATATGTTAAAATCCACTCTTTTTAAAATTCTTTTCCCATACAGGACATTACAGAGTATTGAGTAAGAGTTTCCTGTATCATATGGTAGGTCCTTCCTAGTTATGTTTTATATATTCTACTTCACTTTTAAAAGATTCTCTTGTCTTCTGTACTTACTATTACAAAATAGTGATAAAACAAAGGACATTACCTTGTGCATAAGCCTGCTAGTTGCATGTATGACATTCCTAAGCCCTTCCATAATTATTTTTACCTTATACTACCACAGAGCTTCCACAAGTTTGAAGACTTCCAGTCAGAGGGCTCAGCTTAGAGAAAATACACTCTATCTGTTGGGAAACAGAAGGTACAGCCTGCTGTCCTCAGTTGATAATAAGGCTTGTTCCTTATTATCAACTTTCCAGGGATATTTCTTTTGCTATTGCTATATTCACTAGTTTGTTTTCTTTTTTAGATTCCACATATAAATGATAACACAGAGTATCTGTCTTTCTCAGTATGACTTATCTCACTAAACATATACCCTCCAAGGCCAGAGATGGTTCTGTTTCCTAGACTTGGGTAGAGTAACAGCTGTTCTAGAGCTATTACAGAAATATTTGGAGTCCTAGGTTCGTGGAATTTCCCCCCAAAGTTTACTTAATATTTGGCTGGGTAACCATAAAGCAGTGTATTGGTTTTTGCTTGATTGCACAGCTTCCAGTATCATCTAAGAGGTCTTTCGAAAACTCACCAATTGAATGTTAGGGTAAATACTTCCAAATCCATCAAGGGATATTTAGGCTGCCTAAATATCTTGAAACTGTTGGTTTGACATCATGTATCAGCTGAGGAATAGTATAGACAGGTTTACAGTTAAAATGAGCTGAAGGAAATATTAAAAGTTATTTTATATATAAGGGCTTTCAGTAAGCGTTTGTTGACTCAGGGATTAAATACAGTAAGACCCAGACTTTGCCCACCAGCTTCCACTACCTGGAAGGCATATTCCCCCTTTTTAGTTCAGTCGCTCAGCCGTGTCCGACTCTTTGCGACCCCATGGACTGCAGCACACCAGGCTTCCCTGTCCATCACCAACTCCAGGAGCTTGCTCAAACTCATCCAGTCAGTGATGCCATCCAACCATCTCACCCTCTGTTGTCCCCTTCTCCTCCCTCCTTCAATCTTTCCCAACATCAGGGTCTTTTCAAATGAGTCAGTTCTTCGCATCAAGTGGCCAAAGTATTGGAGTTTCAGCTTCAACATCAGTCCTTCCAGTTAATATTCTGGACTGATTTCCTTTTGGATGGACTGGTTGGATCTCCTTGCAGTTCAAGGGACTCTCAAGAGTCTTCTCCAACACCACAATTCAAAAGCATCAATTATTCGGCATTCGGCTTTCTTTTTAGTCCAACTCTCACATCCATACATGACTACTGGAAAAACCATAGCTTTGACTAGACGGACCTTTGTTGGCAAAGTAATATCTCTGCTTTTTTTTTTTTTTAATCTCTGCTTTTTAATATGCTGTCTAGATTGGTCATAGCTTTTCTTCCAAGGAGCAAGCGTCTTTTAATTTCATGGCTGCAGTCATCGTCTGCAGTGATTTTGGAGCTCCCCCAAATAAAGTCTGTCACTGTTTCCATTGATTCCTCATTTACTTGCTATGAAGTGATTGGACCGGATGCCGTTAACTGCTTCCTATTGACTGATTCCCTTTTATCCGATCTTCCCCCCATTTTCATCCCTGCGCAAAGCACTCCGAAACAGGTCCTACCAGAACCCAACCTCTGCCCGAGTTGGGAGCAAGGGCGGGTCCGCCGATCGGCAGCCTTCTCGCCCCTTCCAGGCCACTTCCCGCTTTCCCTACCGGCCGCTCCCGCCCAGCTCCCTTTCCATCCGAAGCCCCGCCCCGCCGCCCGTCACGTGACCGCATGGCGTGCCCCGCCTCCTGCCCCCGATTCACGTGATCGCGCCCGGGAGAAAACGCCTGACCCGAGCCCGTGCCCCTCCACTGTACACCCTTTTCTTCCAGTTGCTCGTGGGCTTCTCGCTTTCCAGTCATCCGCGCGTCTCTCCACTGCGCCCGGGGTCCCCCCGGAGCCCTGTCCGCCATGCGGCTCCTGTCTCTGGCCACAGATAGGCCCCGGCGAGGCGGCCCCCGCCACCTGCCCTCCGGCAGCTCAGCGCCGCCGCTGCTGCTGCTGCTGCTGGGTCTTTGCCTGGGGGTCTCCGGGGCGGCGAAGGGCTCTCGGAGGCCCAATGTGGTGCTGCTTCTCGCTGATGACCAGGACGAAGTGCTCGGCGGCATGGTAACTCTTCTTTTTATTTCTGCCCCGCCCCTCGACCTCCTGGGCTGACTCCGGGGTTTCTGGCCCTTCTTCCCCACCCGGACTCCCTCACCTCGCTACGTCTACCCCGAGCTGATTTGCTTTCGCCGCGCCAGGGCCATACGCCCGCTTGTGGAGGTGAAGGACTCTATTTCCTCTTTCTCTTGTGTCGGTTGTGGGTCCACACACGGAGCTTCTAGTCTGGACCTTACTGCTGAGGAGTTTGCTTCATGTCTTGAGACAACCTTGTGGACGTCAGTCAGGGATGGGGTGAACCTATAAGGAGCAGGTGATGGCTAAGAGTACGCAAGCCTTGATTGTCATTTGGGCTAGATTAGAAATCCAGCCCCCTCTATGAGGACCTAGGCCACTTATGCATTGACCCTGTGTACGATGTCTGTGCCTAATATTTACAAAAGAAGTGCTGACATGAAGTGTTCTGGTAGGTAGGTTGTCGAACTCTTGAGGGAATGCGTTGCCTTACAAGAATCAGGAAGATTCAATTAGCCTAATTGAACACCTGGCTAATGCATTAAATACTGTCAGCACTCCGTTTTGTATCAGATGGCTGTTTTTCCGAGACTTCATTTTTTGCCAGGGTGAATTTTACTCCTGTATCTTCCTCTATATCCTTTACTTCCTGTATCTTTCTCAAGTTTGTGACCTTCAAGAACATCTGCTCAACCCCCTACCTCCGGGAGGCCCAGAAAGTGGCTTGCCTCAGGCACATGAGTGGTTGTGGCTGTACAGACAGAATCCTGACTAGTGCTCTGATCCTGGGTATGGCATTCCTCTTAAATCTTTTTAAAAACAAGTTCATTATTGCTTTCTTCTTTTCAGTTCTCTTTTTGCTTTGAAACACTTTAGGCACGAGGTTCCTAAGTTTTACTGTGTGGGAACACTCTAGTTCAGTGTCCTTCAGACTGCTGATTTCAGCCCATAAGTGAGTTATGAAATCAGTTCAGTGAGTAGCCACCAGCATTTTTACTTTCCCATGGAATAGAGTAGAATGGAAAATGTGTGATACATGGCAGTCAAGGTAAGCATATCCATATGTAGATACATTTTAGCTGTGTTCAAGAGTGTAAGAGTCTTTTCTAAATGATGTTTAAGATGCTTGCATTTTAACTCCATACTTGTGCCTGCCATGGGTACCTCATTGCCTTTTAGTTTCTGCCCGGTCCCACTGACTTTGAAGAATCTTGACTTAATGGCCTTCCTGGATTTTACTTGTTTTTTTTCCACCGTTCCAGCTGCCACACTTACCCTCCTAACGAAACTTTTTTTTTTTTTTTTTTGCTGAACCCATGCCCCCTGCATTGGGAGCACAGAATCTAAGCCACTGGACCACCAAGGAGGTCCCACGAAACACATTTTCGTATGTATTTTTAAAGTGTTTTGTCCAGAAAAATCAAGCCATCTCCATCAAAACTTAATAATGCTTTAGTGACTTAATTAAAAGGCCAAGTCTTCATAGCTCAGTTGAAAACAAAATTCATCACTTTACGGTGAGGTATGCGGGATTCAGTTTCTTCAGCTCTCATAGACCACCAGTATGGTTTGTGTGTATCTAAGGTTTCTTCCCGTTAGTGTGTTAATCAGGTTTACCCCTTTAAACCAGTAGCAGATTCTTTCTGTAGATGTTTGTGCTGGAGAGAAGAGCCAAAATTAAGTGGAGGAAAAGTCAAATTTAATACTGTCAGTTTTCTGGAGAATTCTGACTTCTGTAATCTTTTACAGAATATTCTACCACTAATTGTCAAACACGACTTGAAGGGGAAGAGCAAAGAAATAACGGCATTCGAGAACCTACTTGGAGCTAGTTGAACTTCCCTGGTGTCTCAGACGGTAAAGAATTCTCCTGCAATGCAGGAGACCTGGGTTTGATCCCTGGGTTGGGAAAATCCCCTGGAGAAGGGAAAGGCTACCCACTCCAGTATTCTGGTCTGGAGAATTCCGTGGACCGCATAGTCCATGGGGTCACAGAGAGTTGAACTTGACTGAGTGACTTTCACTTTCACTTTTGGAACTAGTCAAGAGCATGAAGTGTTTTATCCTGTTCTTCAGTCATCACAGGAATCCTCTGCTGTACGTATTATATTTACCTTAAAAAATGAGAAACTTAAATTTAGAAGGGGCTAACTAACTTGGCCAAACTTCATATAGCAATGTGGTTGGTGCTTTTAGTCACTCAGTTGTGTCTGACTCTTTGTGACCCCTTGGACTGTAGCCTACCAGACTCCTCTGTCCCTGGGATTTCCCAGAAAAGAAGAGTGGAGTGGATTGCTATTCCCTTCCCCAGGAGATCTCCCCAACCCAGAGATCGAGCACAGGTCTCCTGCCTTGCAGGCAAATTCTTCACCACTGAGCCACCAGGGAAACCTCACATAGCTATAATTCGGGGCAAATCCTGGCATCTTGTAATCTCAGAACCCTGAGATGATATGCTTTTTCTCCTATTCTAAAATACTGTGGTAATACTGATTTACTGGATATCATTCAACATACCCATATCTGCATAGTCAATTATACGATACATAGATCAGAGATTTTTTCAGGTCACATTCAGGAACACAAGTGGGCTCATGCATCTCGTTAACTTACATGCAATACTTTGTGTATATTATTTTCATTTTTGTGAAGAGAGGGAAGTCTCTGACCCCCGTCCCCTCCCCCCCCCCATGAATTGCTACCTTAGTTGGCAAATAAACAGGTGTCAATCCCCCAGACTAACTCAGGTCAAAGGATTATAGCACTTGTATGGGTTGTGGTTTTGGAATCTTGCAGTCATCTACCAAAAAAGTAGTAGTTTTTTATGTGGTAGCATCATCTTTAACAGTTTATCTTTCTTGGTGTAGATTTCATCTGTGGAACTCCATTTTTGGTTTTTGCCCACGGAACTGTTCATCCATTTCTTGGTTTTATTCATTGCGATTGGTTTTGTTGTTGTGGTGTGATGAACATAGTGTTCTTCAGTGAAGCACAGGTTGCTCTTTTTAAAGACATTCTCTCTAGAAAAAGGGATGTTTGGGCAAAATCTCAAAGGACGTGAGGAAAGGAGACATAGGGGGAAAATGAATACATCATGTCCTTGCTTAAGGCAAAGTTATCTTTCATTTTTAAAAGTTAGCCATAGAACAATCAAAATGGTCTAAGTGTTGTTTCAGAGCAGATGTGTTTGGGGCCCAGGAAAGTGAATGACTCCTTTAGCGTTTTTGGTGGTGGTTTTTTTTGCTTCAGACGAGTAAAGCAGCACCTTAGTCATATGCAAGTGTAAGATTGGTTGTTTCTTAAAGAATGTAGTTTGGCCTTAACCTGACCAGCCTCTATCTGTGTTTAGATCTTAGGGACTGACTTTGTCATTCAGGTCAGCATGGGTTCACATGCACATTTTTGGTACAAACAGGTTCTTGTTTGCGACTTGTTTGATTAAGCATAGAGCATGGTTATCCCTTGTACTACCGTTTAGCAGTATAAAGGTTATGGTTATTAATACACCTTTCCCACTTAAACTAAAGGGCTTCCCTGATAGCTTAGTTGGTAAAGAATCCGCCTGCAATGTAGGAGACCCCAGTTTGATCGCTGGGTCGGGAAGATCTGCTGGAGAAGGGATAGGCTACCCACTCCAGTATTCTTAGGCTTCTCTTGTGGCTTAGCTGGTAAAGAATCCGGCTGCAATGAGGGAGACCTGGGTTTGATCCCTGGTTTGGGAAGATCCCTTGAAGAAGGGAAAGGCTAGCCACTCCAGTATTCTGACCTGGAAAATTCCATGGACTGTATAGTCCATGGCTCTCAAAGAGTTGGACATGACTGAGCGACTTTGATTAAACTAAAATCTGAATAACTCCAGCTTTGCATCGACGTCTGGCTCCCGCCTCTGCTTGTCCTTTTACCGTGTGCTCCCTCTGCTTTCTTTGCTGCTTCTAGCACACTGGCCTTCGTTCCACCCTCATAGGTGTTGCTTTCTTTTTCTGGCAGCATTTTCCTTGTTCGCTCACCCTGAAAGCATCTTCTCCTGCTTTGCATGACTGACTCACCATGTCACTGTCAGAACTGAAGTTACATCCTGAAAGAGGCCTCTCCTGACCACCCAGCTAAAGTAGTTTTCCCCTTTTCTCTCATCAACCTCAAGTACGATGTCCAGGTTTATAGCACTCTTCACTGCCTGAAATAGTTGTCTGTTTCCCTGTTGTTTAAGTGCAAGGATCGTGAGGGCAGGGACTGTCTATCTTTTGTCCACCACTGCCTAGATCAGTGCCTGGCACACTTTGTTTAGTAAAAGTGTTTTAATCAGACAATTTAGTCTTACTGTAACATCACTCTCCAGTAGCTTTGTATGAATACCAATTTGACTATTAAGTTCCCTTAATAATCAGCTCACACAGTCCTTTTCCCATTTACACTTTGCATTCCTATTTCCCCTCCCTATGGATTCACTGCAAATGGCATATTTTCATTCTTTTTTTATAGTTGAGTATTATTCATTGTATGTATGTACAATATCCTCTTTACCCATTCATCTGTCAGGGGACATTGAGGCTGTTTCCATGTCTTGGCTGTTGTAAGTAATGCGGCAGTGAACATGTAGGTACATGTATCTTTTGAAGTTAGCATTTTCATTTTCTTCAGATACTCAGAAGTGGAACTGCTGGATCATATGGTTAGTTGTATTGTTAATTTTTTGAGGAACCTCCATATGATTTTTCATACTGGCTGAACCGGTTTATATTTCCATCAACAATTGCATAAGAAAGAAAGGAAGTCAACTTGTTCAGTTGTGTCCGACTCTTTGCGACCCCATGGACTGTAGCCTGCCAGGCTCCTTCGTCCATAGAATTTTCCAAGCAAGGATACTGGAGTGGGTTGCCATTTCCTTCTCCAGGGGATCTTTCCGACCCAGGGATCAAACCCAGGTCCCCTGCGCTGCAGACAGACTCTTTACCGTCTAAACCACCAGGGAAGCCTGGTAAGGGTTCCCTATTTTCTATATTACCAACACATTTTTTTGAAGTTGTGCATATATTTATTTTATTTTTAAAAAACTTTTAATTTTGTATTGGGGTATAGCTGATTAACGATGTTGTTATAGTTCCAGGTGAACAGAGAAGGAACTCAGCCACACATACACGTATATCCGTTCTCCCCCATTCTCCCCTCCCATCCAGACTGCCACATAACTTTTTATCTCTTGTCTTTATAATAGCCATTCTAATAGATATGAGATACTATCTCATTGTGTTTTTAATTTCTTGTCTTTTTGAGTACAGCCATTTTAACAGGTGGGAAGTTCTATCTCATTTGCATTTCCCTGACAATTAGAAACATTGAATATTTTTTCGTGTACCTTATGGCCATTCATATGTCTTTTCTGGAAAAATATCTATTCAGAGCCTCTGTGCATTTTTTAGTTGGCGATTGTTTTTGCTATTGAATTGTATGAGTTCTTTATATATTTTGCATATTAATCCTTTCTCAAGTATGACTTGCAGATATTTTCTCCCATTCAGTAAGTTTCCTTTGCTCTGTAGATTTTTTTATTCTTTAACTGAGCTGTAGTTGATTTACAATCTTGTGTTTCAGGTGTACAACAAAGTGATTTAGTTGTATATGTACATATACTTTTTCAGATTCCTTTCCATTATAGTTTACAGTAAGATAGTGAATATGGTTCCGTATTGTTATTGTTGTTGTTTAGTCATTAAGTCATGTCTGACTATTTTGCAACTGCATGAACTGTATTCTGCCAAGCTTTTCTGTCCATGGAGTTTACTGGCAGGAATACTGGAGTAGACTGCCATTTGCTCCTCCAGTAGATCCTCCCAACCTAGGTATTGAACCCACATCTCTGGCATCTCCTTGGCAGGCAGATTCTTTACCAACAGTGCCACCTGGGAAGCCCATAGTTCTCCAGGGTACATAGTAAGTCTTTGTTTTTTTAATCTGTTTTATGTATAGTCATGTGTATCTGTTAATCCCATACTCCTAATTTATCTCTTCATCCCCCACCTTTGATAACCATAAGCTTGTTTTCTGTGTTTGTGAGTCTGTTTTTGTTTTTGTAAATAAGTTCATTTGTATTATTTTTTTAGATTCCACATACAAGTGTATCATATAATATGTCTTTCTGTGTCCTTACTTACTATGATCACCTATAGGTCCATCCATGTTGCTGCAAATGGCAAATTTTCAGAATTTCATCCTTTTTATTACAGAGTAATAGTCCACTGTGTGTATATATGTGTGTGTACACACACACCCACCCACCCCCATCTTATTTCATCTATTGATGGACATCTAGGTTGCTTCCACATCTTGGATGTTGTAAATAGTGCTGCTGTGAACATTGGGGTGTGTGTATCTTTGCAAATTTTAGACTGTCTTTTCCAGATACATGCTGAGGAGTGAGACTGCTGGATCATATTGTAATTATACTTTTAGTTTTTTAAGGAACCATCATACTGTTCTCCATAGTGGCTGCACCAATTTACATTCATACCAGCATTGTTGGAAAATTCTCTCTTCTCCTCACCTTCTCTAGCATTATTTGTAGACTTCTTGATGATGGCCATTCCGACAGGTGTGAGGCCTACAAACCTCATTGTAGTTTTGATTTACATTTCTCTAATAATTAAACAATATTGAGCATTTTTTTTCCTGTGCCTGTTGGCCATCTGTATGTCGTCTTTGGAGAAGTATCTTGTTAGGGCAGAAGACCTAACTTTCAAAAGACCTAACCCTTCAAAAGAAGACTTTTTGATTGGGTTTTTGTTTTTTGATACTGATCTATTTGTATATTTTGGAAATTAACCCCTTGTGGGTCCCATTCTTTGCAGCTATTTTCTCTCAGTCCATAGGTTGTCTTTTTGTTTGTGATTTCCTTTGTGTGCAAAAGCTTGTAAGTTTGACTAGGTCCCATTTGTTTATCTTTGCTTCTATTTCTTTTGTCTTGAGAGATTGATATAAGAAAATATTGCTGCAGTTTATGTCAGAGTGTTTTGCCTCCTCCTCCTAGGAATTTTATGGTGTCATATTTAAGTCTTTAAGCCATTTTGGGTTTGTTTTTGTGTATGGTGTGAGGGAGTGTTCTGGCTTTATTAATTTTCATGGGGCTGTCCAGCTTTCCCAGCAATATTTATTGTATATTCCTTTCCCATTGTATATTCTTGGCTCCTTTGTCATAAATGAATTGACCCTAAGTGTGTGGATTTATTCCTAGGCTCTCTGTTCTGTCTCTTAATCTGTGTCTGTTTTTACACCATTTCCGTTCTGACTACTATAGTGGGTTTTTTTGTATTCAGGTATGTAGGTTTACAGTATGTTTCAGATGTGCGACATAGTGATTCAAGGTTTTTGTAGACGACACCCGGTTTATCGTTACCCCGTATCGGCGGTCTTCTGTGTGCGGCGCAGTGCTTCTGTGTACCTTATCTGATACATTTTATTCACAGTTGTTTGGACCTCTTAATCCTTTACTCCTGTCCTGGGCCCCCACCTCCACCTCCCTACTGGTAAACCACTAGTTTGTTCTCTGTATCTGTTAATTCCTTTCTTTTTTTTGTTATATTCATTAGTTTGTTTTATTTTTTAGCTTCTGCATATAAGTGATAACATACAGTGTTTGTCTGATTTATTTCACTAACCATAATACCATCCAGGTTGTTACAGATGGCAAAATACTAGTCTTTTTTATGGCTAAGTAATATCCCATTGTAGATATATACCACATCTTCTTTATGCATCCGTCTGCTGATGGAGACTTAGGTTGCTTCCATGTCTTGGCTATTGTAAATAATGCTGCTATGAACATTGGGGTGCCTGTATCTTTTCAAATTAATGTTTTTGTTTTCTGCAGGTATATAACCAGGAGTAGAATTGCTGGATCATATGGTAGTTCTATTTTTAGTTTTTTGGGGAACCTCCATACTGTTTCCACAGCGACTGTGCCAATTTATATTTCCACCAACAATGTACAAGGGTTCCCTTTTCTCCACATCCTTGTTAGCATTTGTTATTTGTGGTCTTTTTTAATAATGGCTATTCTGACAGGTGTTAGGTAGTATCTCATTGTGGTTTTGATTTGCTTTTGTCTGGTTAATGGTGTTGAGCATCTTTTTTCATGTATCTGGCCATCTGTATGACTTTGGAGAAATGTCTGTTGCAGTCATCTGTTTCTTTTTTTAAAATAAGTTTATTAATTTTTTTTTGCTGTGCTGGGTCTTCATTGCTGCATGGACTTTTCTTTAGTTGTGGCTTGCAGGGACTGCTCTCTAGCTGCAGTGTGTGGGCGTCTCTTGTTGTGGAGTGTGGTCTTTAAGGGCACACAGGCTTCTGCAGTTGCAGCCCATGGGCTCAGTAGTTGTGGGTCCCGGGCTTAGTTGCTCTGGGGCATGTGGGATCTCTGGATCAGGGATCAAACCCTTGTCTCCTGCATTGGCAAGTGGATTCTTGACCACTGAGCCACCAGAGACGCCCTGGTCTTTTGTTTCTTAATCAGGGTCTGTTTGTTTTTTAATACTCGGTTATATGAGCTGTTTATATATTTAATGTTAATCTCTTGTCATTCATATCATTTGCACCTATTTTCTTCCATTTAGTAGGTTTTTATTGCTCTTCGGTCAATAGTCTGTTGGGTATAGGCTTTTAAATTTCATTAGGTCCCATGTGTTTTTTATTTTGTTTCTTGCCTTAGGAGGCAGATCCAAAAATATATTACTACTATGTATGTCAGAGAGCATTTTGCCTCTCTTTTCCTTAATGATTTTTATGGTTTCCAGTCTTAGATCTAGGTCTTTAGTCCATTTTGAGTTTATTTTTGCATATGGTGGGAGAAAATGTTCTAATTTCATTGTCTTACATGAAGCCGTCCTGTTTTGGCAGCACCGCTTATTGAAGAGACTGTCTTTTCTCCGTTGTATATTCTTGCTTCCTTTGTCATATGCTAACAGATCACAAGTGCGTGGGTTTATTTCTCTCTATTCTGTTCTATTGATCTACATGTCTGTTTTTGTGCCAGGACCATATTATTTTGATTACTGTGACTTTGTAGTATAGTCTGAAGCAAAAGAGCGTGAGGCCTCCAGCTCCATGCTCTTTACTCAGGTCAGTTTGGCTATACAGGGTTTTCTGTGTTTCCATACAAATTGAAAAATGGTTTGTTCTAGCACTGTGAAAAATGGCATTGGTATTTTGATAGAAATTGTATTGAATCTGTAGATTGCCTTCGGTAGTTTGGTCATTTTAACGATATTAATTTTTCTGAACCATCAGTCAGGAAAGATTTCCATCTGTTTGTGTGTTCTTCAGTTTCTTTCATCACTCTTACAATTTTGCGAGCACAGGTCTTTGACTTCCCTAGGTAAGTTTATTGCTAGGTATTTTATTCTTTTCGATGTGACTATAAATGAGATCATTTCCTTAATTTCTTTTTGATAATTCATTGTTAGTGTAGAGAAATGCAACAGCATATTAACTTTATTAACTGCATATTAATGTGTCCTGTGGCTTTACCAGATTCATTGAGCTCTGGTAGTTTTTTGGTGATGTCTTTGGATTTTCTATGTGTAGTATCATGTCGTCTTCAGAGAGTGACAGTTTGACTCCTTCCTTTGCAATTTGGATTTCTTTTCTTTTTCTTCTCTGATTGCAGCGGTTAGGACTTCTGAAACGATGTTGAATAAAATTGGTGAGAGTGGGTATCCTTGTCTTATTCCTGATCCTAGAAGAAGACTGCTGAGTAGGATGTTATCTATGAACTTGTTATTTATGACCTTTATTATGTTGAGGCACACTCCTTGTCTATTTACTTTGAGAATTTTTGTCATAAATGGATGTTGAGTTTTGTCAAATGCTTTTTCAGAGTTCTTGAATAAGTGAGAATTCTCAAGCTAATGGATTCTTTAGGTTTTCTAGTGAAGTGAAGTGAAGTCGCTCAGTCGTGTCCGACTCTTTGCAAGCCCGGGGACTGTAGCCTGCCAGGCTCCTCTGTCCATGGGATTCTCCAGGCGAGAACACTGGAGTGGGTTGCTGGTTTTCTAACATCTATATAAAACAGTGGTGGTAACTTTTATACAGTGAGAATGACCCTCTTATTAATATAGTTGTGATTTTGGGTTATTAGTCTGTAAGGAATTTTTACACAACAAAATACACTTAAAACTGTGTTCAGTATGGTCTCAGCTTTCAAAGGCACTTCAGAATCATCATGAACTGACTCATATAATACAGCTAAAATGAGCTTCTTCAGATTGGCCTTTCTTGCTGTCTGGAATCTGAATAAAGATTATTAGTGTTTATTACTATTATTTGTATCTAAATGACCAACATCATGCTTTCTGTCCTCACCTTAGGATTTGAAACTAGTTGTTGTTCTGTACTTGTCAGGATCTTAAATTCTGAGCAAAAGATAAAAAGCAAGGATGTAAACAAAGCGATTTCTGACTAGTCTTTTGCTTGATGAGGCTCTCTGTAGATCTGTTTGCCCTTTGGCTCAAGTTTTACCTGAGGTGGTGGTTGTCTAGCGCAGAGGGCCATGAGCTTATAGTCAGGAATTGTGCGTCTGGGCTGCACGCCAAGTGACTGATATTTGAGTCAGTTTGGGGGCCTTGTCTGACTTTTAGAACCTGTATTGGTTTATTTCTGTTTTAAGGGGTGAAAGGCTCCTTTCATATCGTTTTCCACATTCTGCTTCTAAAGATGAATTAATGGAGGTAGATATACCCTGTCTTTTTGTAAGGGGGACGGTGACAAATGAGAGAAGGGCATCAAGGTCTCATTACATTGAAATCAGCATTGCTAGAATAATGCCTTCAGCTGTGAACTTTCCCTTCCTGCAAGCATTCTAACTACCTGAACTTTTGCACAGGACATAACTGACTGGAACCAAACTTGGGTTCATCTCCTGAATCACACGGGACTCTCAGCTGTTTCTTAGTGTCAGATGGAGCTGATCATTTGGGAATAAAAGGTTGAGAGTAATCAAAAAACACAAATTTTGTCCTGTGTGTTTTAGTTTATCGGAAGAAATTGTTTGACAGATATTTATTTATTTTACAGACACCACTGAAGAAAACCAAGGCTCTCATTGGAGAAATGGGAATGACTTTCTCTAGTGCTGTAAGTTTTGAAGCTGATTTAATTTTGTTAAACTCTTGTGTTTATATTCTAAGAAGAAACACTCTTTTGAGTAGTCTACTGTATTTTTTATGGTTTTTCTTCTAGTTAAATGCCTGATCTGAAGGAAAGATTCTATTTAATGTGATGTAAGTTCTTTTAATTGAAATATTACTACTTAACTATTGAAAATTAATGGCAGGTATCTTGTAAGCCATTCTGATCTGCACCTCAGAACTAGAGAAGTTTATTTAAACCTTCATGATTGGAAGTTTGAAAACAGATTGTATTGGGTATCATTTGTACTCTGTAAAGTGTTCCATGGTAAAAGCTTACAGACTATTTTACAAAGCCCAATTAACCCTCATAGTCAAACCTAGCAAAGATAATACCAAGAAAACAGAACAAACCTAACAACTATGCATATGTGTGTGCATACATATAGATGTATATTAATACATGTGTATATGTTCGTATATAAACATAAATGCAAAGATCCAAAACAAAATACTGACAAATCAAATTCAGGAACCATGCTCATAACCAAGTCAGTGGCAGCATAGCTTCGTGTCAGGAAATCCTTTGAGGAGCAGCAGTGTTGTGGTAAAGAGCACAGACTCTGGAACCAGACCACCGTGTTTTGAATGTTCTCGCTGTCTCTTTTCTAGCTGTGCTTCCTTGAGCAAGTTACTAAGCTTTTTTGCATTTGGTTTCCCCATTTGTAAATAGGAATACTAAAGCCTATCTCAGAGGTTAAATGGATTGTTACAGGTAAAGCAAGCACTTATATCAATGCCTGACTTGTAGTAAGTACCACTACGTAATGGTGGTTATTATATCGTCCACCAACAGTGGTTAAAAGAAGGAAAATTAGATGGTTGTCTCAATAGATATTTAAAAGTCCTCTGAGGGACTTCCCTGGTGGTCCAGTGGTTGGGACTTTGCCTTCCAACGTTGGGGGGTGGTGAGAGTTTGATTCCTGGTCAGGGAGCTAGGATCCCACATGCTTGCAGCCAAAAAACAAAAACACAGAAGCAGTGTTTTAACAAATTCAAGAAAGACCTTTAAAAATGGTCCGCATCCAAAAAAAAAAGTCCTCTGAGGTGTTGGCACCCCTTTTCTTGTAACTTGTTAAACCATTGGAAGAATGCACCATGATGACTATTTCAAACAAATAGCACAATTATAGTTAAGACTAAAGTCTCAGGGTACTGTTCTTAGGGAAGACAGCAAGGGCCCAGTATCTCTCACTTAATCATCTACTGAACTGTCTAGTCATTGGCATAAGTCTTGTGAAGACCAAAATCGTTATTTCCACTTGTCTGAAGTTTCTACTTAGAAATCATAAGAGAGTTGTTGGAAAGCTTTTAAATTAATAGAATTTAGTAAATTAGAAATGAAAAGCTGTAAATAACTTTCTTCCATGTAACTAGTTAGAGAAACATGAGGTGGGGGGAGAAGTGATCCCACTGATATAAAGGCAGGAAAATATAGGCTCTAGGAATAGCTAGTGGTGTCCAGTAATGGTTTTAAGACCTATAAATGCAGTTAGAATATTTGGTGAGTGATAAAGTACTTCATGCATAGTTATACACATCATTTTCTGTGGAGAGACACATTATAAAATGCTTATTCTAGTCAGAATCCCAGTGGGATTCTTTTTAGGCTGAATTTAGTGATTCCAAAGTTATCTGGAATAATAAGTAGGTTAGAATAATCAAGGTAAAATTTTTAAAGAGATATCTCTACCAGGCCCTGAAATGTAAAGTGAAGATCCAGTGAACAGCATAGCATTGGCCAAAAAATAGATCAGGAAATAAAAAAGGAGAAGAATTAAAAGAGTTGCCAGTGTGAAAATTACAAAAGTCAAACATCCAGCCAAATTAAAAAGCAAAAGTAAAAACTAGGAAGTATTTGTAGTATGATTGAATCCTTCCTTAAAGCTTATGTAGTGAGTGAGTGAAGTCGCTCAGTCGTGTCCGACTCTCTGTGACCCCATGGATTATAGCCTACTAGGCTCTTCCATCCATGGGATTTTCCAGGCAAGAATACTGGAGTGAGTTGCCATTTCCTTCTCCAGGAGATCTTCCCGACCCAGGGATTGAACCCAGGGCTCCTGCATTGCAGGCAGACAGACACTTAACTGTCTGAGCCAGCAGGGAAGTCTTAGAAAACTTAGGTAACAGGAGGGGAAATGTGCAAAGTGCGTGAACAGACCATTCCCATGAACACGGTTGATCAGTATGCATGTGGAGAGTGTTCATCCTCACCAGTATTTAAGAACGCCAGTTCCAATTTAAAAGGCCAAAGAAATGTGAATTGTTTCAAAGGGATAATACGTAATTCTGGCAAGGGTGTGCTCAAATGAGCATTCCTGCCCTGCTGGTGTGAGTATAAGCTATTACCCTTCTGTAAAGTGGATAGGTAATGAGTGTTAGGACCTAGACAAATATTACTAGGTCAAATAGGGTAATTCTGTTGATGAGAGGAGCTAATGGATACATAATTAGAGTAGGAAAAAAAAAATCTATGTCCAGTGTATAAAGTGATGCAGGTAAGCGAAAACTCCAGCTCAGCCTGAAAATGACTCCCTACTTCTCAGCTGCTCTAGATTCGAGGAGTATTCTTCATGTTTGCTTGGGACCTCGCTCCCAGCATGCTATGTTCCTTGCATGTAACATTTCTTTGGCTGATGAGATTAGAACAACTTCAGGTTATCCTGTAAAAAGAAACTAGCGGAAAAAGAAGTGTGTTCTCTTGGTTGTTCTATTTCCTGTCTCCACGAGAGAACTTAGAGCAGCTCTGAAGTGTGTTATCTATAAAGAAAATCCCTATTCCACGGGAAATTAGAGATTTGAAGTTAGGGGAACTGAGCAGCTTTCTTTCTTCTGATTAGAAATCTGTCTTGTGTAACTGTCTCTCTTGCTTCTCTTCCCTTTGTAGTATGTGCCAAGTGCTCTCTGCTGCCCGAGCCGAGCCAGCATCCTGACAGGGAAGTACCCACACAATCATCACGTGGTTAACAACACTCTGGAGGGGAACTGCAGCAGCAAGTCTTGGCAGAAGATCCAAGAGCCGAATACTTTCCCAGCAATTCTCAGATCCATGTGTGGTTATCAGACCTTTTTTGCAGGGAAATACTTAAATGAGGTATGTTGAATGGTCTAATTATTCCCTTTTGTTTTGTTAATAACAGCTCCTGAAATATGAATTTATATAATTCATGTTAATTGTTTTTTAATTAGTATCCATTCAAATCATGTTAAAGGGTTTTTGGGTATCTGGCTTTTCTCTTAATCTACCTGTTAAACAGGAACTTATTTACATGAACGTAATTTACAGGATTTGGACATGGTGGTTATTCTTTCTTCAGACAGTCTCTGGAGCATTTATTTTAAAGTTGTCTTCAGACCACAGTGGCCTGAGACATCTTCCCTTTTTTCCCTCAAGAATTCTGCTTGTCACATGGCCGTCATGATATCTTTGTTTCCATTTCTCCTTTATCAGGAGCAGAGTGAAGAATTTTTTCCTTTGAGCTTCTTTCCTGAATAATAACAACTTAACCCATTTTTTGGAAACAGATTGTGTGGAGATCAGTGATGAAGGAAGAGCACCCACGCCTGAGACATTCAGGCCATTGAATTATGTGCCTGAGTGGTTAGCGTGCTGGCCTTGAAGGCCCGGGATGAAGGAGGCCTCATTGTGATCTGCCCGGGCCAGGCTTCAGGGCCTTGCGTCCACCTCACTGGCCTTAGCATTTAGTCAGAGTTCAGGCTTAATGAAAATAATGTGTTTGAGAGTGTTTGGGATTATCTCTTAAAGAAAAAGTGGGATTCAGGTCAAAGAGAACATGTTTGTTTTCTTATGTACTTTATCCATGGTTGCTAGAGATCTTAATATCTGATCTGAATTTTCTTAATTCTCTCCCTCCCTGTAATAATTGGGGGAATTTTCAGCTTTGTGGGTTTGATGAAAAATGACTCAGTTTGAAGAGTCGTGAGTAATAAGTGTGATGGATTATGGCTACAGGTCATAAAGAGAACATACAGTACTTTTCATATTGAATATCTTCTAACATACACAAAATTAGAAATTCTTCAAACTACAAAGAATTAGTTCTTAGAGGTACTGCATTAAATGGGCAGTGTTAAGCCTTGTCAAGATAAAATGGGATGACTCTGTGGTCTCTTCACTTAATTCATCTCATCAGATAAATTGAGTCCAAATGTAGTCTTCAGGGAATTCCCTGGTGGTCCAGTGGTTAAGACTCCAAGCTTCTAATTCAGGGGGTGCAGGTTCAGTCCCTGGTCGAGGAACTAAGATCCCACATGCCATGTGGCATGGTCAAAAAATAAAATAGCAAAAATGGACTTCATCAGCAGGAGAGCTGAAGTGATAGACTGAGAGCTTATAGCCTGATTTGGGCAGTTAGCCACAAGGCTGGCTAGACCAGTCTATGCAGTCAGTAGCTCAACAGATGAGCCCTGTGGCTTTAGCTCTATTGCCTTTTCCTGTAAAGGACCAAGAGTAAATAGTTCAGGCTTTTGCAGGCCGTATGTCTGTGTCGTGACTATTTAGTTGTGTCATTGTCGCCGGAAAGCAGCCACAGACCTGCGGAAGCCAGTGAGTGTGCTGTTTTCAGTAAGGCTTCACCATCACTGAAGTTTAAATTTCAGGCAAATTGTCACAGAAGTAATCCTCTTTTGATTTTTTTTTAAATTCAAGTATATTTGATTTTGTTTGGTGGTTTTGGGGTGGTTTTTTTTTTTTTTAGTGTTTATATTTTTTAATGTTTGGAAGAAAATTCTTAGCTTGCCAGCTAAGCAGTTGGCAGGCTGGATTTGGCCCACCAGCCATAGTTTGCCAACTTATGCTTCAGAAATTCCTAGGTCTGTAGTGTTCTTCGCTTTTCAATTGATTTTTGTACTTGTGAAAATTAAGCACTTACCATGTTTCAGGCACTGATGTAAAAAGATTCTGACAGTTTCGTGTTTCTTTCTGGTCTGGTCACATCCCATGAACTTCTAATGCATTGCTTGTCTTGCTTTCCAGTATGGAGCCCCAGATGCAGGTGGACTTGGACACGTTCCTCTGGGCTGGAGTTACTGGTATGCATTGGTGAGTGAACAATGAAGTCAGCGACAATTACACGCAACCCTACAGATGCTTGTTTACTTTCTACTGAGGCTCTGACATTGACATTACTTGGTTTGCTGTTATGATTGGCCACTTCATCTCCTTAAAAGTCTGTTGATTTGTGAGGCACTCTGTTGTGAGATATTTTTCTTGCATTGCACAAGGTTTAGCAACATATTTTGCTGTTGTACCAGATCTGTTTCTGGGTTTTTAACTAAACATATTATTGAAACTCTGCTCGTAGTTAATAAAACCGTAGTCAAGAAGTCTAATTCAGTATTGACTTCAGCAGTCATCTTTTATGTCTTATCACTGTTTAAGCAGAGTACAGTTTAGCCCAGTATGGTTTCCAACTTTCATTTTGTATGCTGGCCTCATTAAAAAGAAAAAAAAAAACTCACTTTCCTCTCTTTGATAGGAAAAGAATTCTAAATATTATAATTACACCCTCTCTATCAATGGGAAGGCGCGAAAGCACGGTGAAAACTACAGTGTGGACTATCTGACAGATGTCTTGGTGAGTTACTGAAGCTCTGTCCTTGCAGTTTAGCTCATGTTTAACTAAAGACTCTGCCTCAGAAAACTTTGGTTATATTTGTTCACATTGAGTAGCATGAGTAATAACTTGATCTAACTGCTGAAGAATATTTTCAGCTGGTTAAAGATTCCTGAGAGTGTTTTTCTTTGTAATTAAGCCAGGCTCAGATCTAATGTTTTTGAAATTCCAGCAGCAAATCCCTTTTCCAAAGGCTAATCTCTAATACCGTGGAGATCACTTTGAAGAGGTTTTACACTGTAAGGGTTCCTGCTCTTGACCCCAGTTACTCGCAGGCTGCAGGGTGACAGCTTCATCAGGAGGGTAAGGGGATAGAGGCAGGGAAGTTCTTCAGGCGTTGAGTATTATATATTAAAAAAAAAATACTCAAACGGGAACATGAATTTGGGACTCTCCTTCCCTGTCTGAGATGGTTCTGATGACAACCCCCCGTAGGGCATTCATTCAGCAAGTACTTAAGCACCCCTCGGAGCTGGTACTAGGCAATAAATAAAGCAAAGTCCCCGATTCTGTGGGAGGTCACCTTTTAGGGGTAGATTTATTTACACGTGTGTGTTGTCTTGTTAGAGGGTGATGAGTTAGAGCAATAAGGCAGAGGCTGGAAGTTACTTAGCTAGTGTTTAAGCAGAGTCCTAAAGGAGAGGAGAATGGCTGTACGGATCAGCGGAAAGCGTGCCACAGGCAAAGGAAGCAGAAAGTGTGGCGGTGTCGCGGCAGGAGCGTGCCTGGCGTGTTGGAGAAACAGGAGTTTCTGACGGGGCTGAGGTAAAGTTAGATGGCTGGGATGATGGTAGGAAATTGATAGTGTCTTTTGAGTTTCATGTTGGGAATAAATGAAGATGTAAATCAACTAGAACAATTAAAAGCACAGCATGTGTGTGTGTGGGAGGCTTTAATTTTCATAAACTGTCTCCAGAGAAGCAAATGAAAAACTTTTTAAGTCCAGATAAATATGCCACCCTGGTGTGGCATATTTGGACTTAGTATTATTCACTTAGCTTAGCTTAGCTTAACTTCAGCTGGCATAACTTAGGATCCTATCTACTGTTTTGACCCCAGCATTTTTGTAAGATTATGGTAACTTAATTCACTTTTCCCACTATTGTGAATTAGGTTGACTCTTTTTTATATTCCTTAAAGCATCAAATGTATATGCTCTGAGCAGCATTAATGTAAATTAATACTAAAATGGCCGAATTATTCTTTTTTTCCTCATGGGAAGCATAACAACTTTTAGGTCATGTAAAGTCGTCAGAGTCCCATTTGCTTTCTTAAGGAAAGCGTTAGTCGCTCAGGCATGTTTGACTCTTGGAGACCCCAGGGACTGTGGTCTGCCAGGCTCCCCTGTCCCTGGGGATTCTCCAGGCACGGACACTGGACTGGGTTGCCATTTCCTTCTCCAGCTTGCTTAAGAATGGGTGTGCTTTTCAGTATTTTCATGCGTTTGCCTGAAAGCCGGATGATTCGTTCCAGCAACACGCTTGCAAGTGACTGTGACATAGATTGCGGGCCAGAACTGGGAGGAAGCTCAGAGGACCCTGCCCCCCTTTCACCAGAGAACAGACGCTTATCCGGGCCTCAGCTGCTGGCTGGGGCGAGAGGTGACCAGTCTCTCTGTGTTTCAGGCCAATGTCTCCTTGGACTTCCTGGACTACAAGTCCAACTCCGAGCCATTCTTCATGATGATCTCCACCCCAGCGCCTCATTCGCCCTGGACAGCTGCACCTCAGTACCAAAACGCCTTCCAGAACGTCTTTGCACCAAGAAACAAGAACTTCAACATCCATGGAACGGTAACTTCCCCTCAGCCTTGCATCCGGCCAGGCTCGATGTGATTAAGTGTATAACGCACTGGTCAGGAAGCCTTTGAGTCGTGTAGGTGGTCTTCCTTCTCAGTCTTTTCGAGGTAGTTGTGCCTGTCTCTAGTACACTAGGTAGTATATATACATGTGCTTCAGGAGTCCAGGTAAGTTTCCTGCCATGCACCCCGTGAGCAACTCGAGAGTCCACAGGGAGTGGTGGAGAAATGCTGTCCTTCCTGCCTACGGTCCCTGCTGATCACCTCCATGCTGGCTTTCCTCTGGGCGGAGGCATAGGAAAATGAGTGGTGATGCAGTGTAGCGTGATTGGAAAGGGAAGTTGGGTGGAGAGATGAACCAGAGCACGGAGGGTAATAAAGGGCTGTAACCTAAGCACTGTCCGCCTCCAGCGCCGCTTACCCTCCCCTCGGTCCAGGAGATAGGCAGTTCAGTGGTTCGAAAACTGAAGACTGCTCCCACCTCCTGCTTGTTTCCCTGAAGTCTTAGTTACTCGTGAGGCGGTAGAAAGAATGAGTCTTGGAGTTAGATTGAGTACTACCGCTTTCTAACTAAGTGACCTGACCGTTAGTAAGATGCTTAAGTTCCGTTTTTCCCTCTGAAGTGGGGGATCCTGACCTCTCATGTTCAGTTGCTCAGTCACGTCTGACTCTCTGCGACCCCATGGGCTGCAGCACGCCAGGCTCCCCTGTCCTTCACCGTCTCCTGGAGCTTGCTCAGACTCAAGTCCATTGAGTCGATGATGCCATCAGCCATCTCATCCTCTTGTCATTCCCTTCTCCTCCTGCCTTCAATCTTTCCCAGCATTAGGGTCTTTTCAAATGAGTTGGCTCTTTGCATCAGGTGGCCAAAATATTGGAGCTTCAGTATCAATCTTTCCAATGAATGTTCACAGTTGATTTCCTTTAGGGTTGACGGGTTTGATCTCCTTGCTGTCCAGGGGACTCTCGAGAGTCTGTACATAGAAACATTTAGCATGTTGCCTGGCACATGATAGGCTGTGCTTGTGTGTATGATGTTAAAACTGAGTGAATTGAGTTTTAAACCAAAGGGCTGGTCTCTCTCTGTTTCAAAAGAAGTTCATACAAGCTCCCATGGCTAAGTAAGCTTAGCAACTTAAGGTTAAATAAGTCATGTGCTGCAGAATTTCTCAGTTTTTCCTGTTCTAACATGAATTTGCAATAGGAGAACATGGCTGTATAGCATTTTTCAACCATATTAACTAAACGCTGAGGATGGCAGTTTGGATGATGGCAGCCTAGGGTTACATGAATAAGGAGGAGAAAATCAAAAGTATTTGGCAAATTTTTAAGAAAACATCTTTAGTTAAATGAGAAGAAGCCTCTAGATTTGGATTTGAAGTTTTAGAAAATTGCCATGATAAGGTTTTTTTCCCAAGGTTGAAGAATGATCTGTACTTTAGGTAGGAAGATAGAGGGGAGTGGAATGATGACTTATTAGGCAAAACTTAGAGGAAGGTAAAGTTAGTGTTTACCCTTTTGTAGTGTGAGTGGTAGACTCAAGCACAGATTCCAAGTTGCAAATGTAGTCTAGTCAGTTTCCAGTATCCTTCTCTAAATGTCTTGCTGCTCAGGAAGGATCCCAGGCCTTCTGCTGTTAGGGAGGGGTTGGGAAGAAGCTAAAAAACGAGTGATAATTGCAGGCTTTTTTTTTTTCCTCACAAACACAGAGAAAGGTGGGAGTGGGTGGTGGAGGGAAGATCTGAAGTTGCTTAAACAGGCTCCAGTTGGTTCCTTTCTGCTCAAATATCAAGTGATCCTTTATCTACTCGAGCACTTTATTTGACTGTGGTGACTTTAACTTTTTCTTCCTTTTAAATTTTAGAACAAGCACTGGTTAATTCGGCAAGCCAAGACCCCAATGACTAATTCTTCAATACAGTTTTTAGATAATGCATTTAGGAAAAGGTAAGAACTGCTCCTTTCTCAGTCTGGGTGGTCTTTGAGGACCCTCAGAAGCAACCCGTGAACAGGGGACTGCACCCTGTGGTTATCTGTGAGAAAAAAATCAGACCTTAGCAAGTTGGTGGGAAAGACTCGGTAGGAGGTCTCCGCATTTAGCAGTAAGGTGGCCTTTGGCCCTCAGGACTGATTAAAGAGTCCATTTTTCTGACTTGTTAAAATGTTGCAAATTGGAGCCATTTGGTTGAAATTTTTCTTTTCACTATGTCTAAAGAAAATTACATATGACCCAAAGGCTTGGACTAGAGCAAAATATCTGCCTTTGCTGTTTTGAGTTTTCGAGAAAATTCTTTTAAGTCAGTTTTTTTAAAAGTGCGTTACTTTCTCTTCAGGTGTATTTATTTTAGACGAGGAGTTGGCGGACTCCTTCTGTGAAGGGGCAGATAGTAAATGTTACAGGCTTGTAGGCCACCTTTGTCTGTTGCTGACGCTCAACTCTGTTGTTGGAGTGCAGAGCAGCCCTGGACAATAGGAGAACGAATGAGCATGGCTGTGTTCCAATGAAACTTCATATAAAAGCAGCCAGCAAGTTGTCGCTTCGGGGGTGTAGAGTTTCAGATTCGCAAGGTGAAAACGTTCCGGAGATCGGTTTCACTCTGTGAATATACTGAACCCTACTGACCTATCCACTTACAGATGGGTAAGACAGTAATATTTTATGTCTTGTACCACAGTTGAAACCAGAATGTGGTCAAGCTTTGACCCACGACTATAGTTTGCTGACCCCTTTTAGTCTATTAAACACTGTTGCAGCGCAGGTCTGTCTGGATTCATCTCTGTCAATCAGTGCTGATTTGACAGGTTTGCCCTCTGGTAGTGGGGTTTTTTGTTTTTTTTTTACTTGAAGGATAATTGCTTTACAATATTATTTTGGTGTCTGCCATACATCAACACCAGTAGTCTTTCATTCTGATCACCAGTCATGATAAATAATAAAGCTAACTGGTTTCTTAAAAGCCTAGTTTATTTCTGTGGAATCGGTTAAATTTGGAGTGTTTTGGAATTTCCTAATCTGTGTTTTGCAATGAAAGGAAAGGAAATGTGGGATTGGAGCTTTCGGGGAAGAGTGGCTTTGAGGGGTTTCTGTGGGAGGGAGGTGAGGGGTGTTTTGGGTCTGGGGGCTTGTTTGGACTTGACTTGGCCATTTTGGCAAGATGGCAGTACCTCAGCCCTTTGTCTCTGAGGCGCCATTGCTGCCCCCGCTCATTCAGGTGGCAGACTCTGCTCTCAGTGGATGACCTCGTGGAGAAGCTGGTCAAGCGATTGGAGTTCAATGGGGAACTCAGCAACACCTACATCTTTTACACCTCAGACAACGGCTATCACACCGGTAAGGGGCAGACCATGGCCTTGGCGAAGTGCCTTTCCGTTCTCACCTGATCAGTAGCTCTGACTGGGAGCTTCTGACCTTTTGCAGTGGTGAACAGGCCAGAGGGTCTTGCCCTCAGGGCTCCTCTGGTTAGAAGGCCAACTCATTCCCATTCCCAATTCATTCCCTGGGTGGGGAGAGACGCAGTTTCATTACTTGCCGTTTCACAGGCTAAATTACATGGTGTTCTAAGGAGTCTAAGCAAAGGATAAGCTTGATGGGTTGGAGGCAGGCTTTATGAAAGAGGTGAGAAACTGAACTTGATTTAGAGGATAGTGGATCTTAGAGAATAGGGGTATGACATTTTACACAGGAAGACCAAGAGAGGGTCGCCTTGGGGAAAAACTGTCTTGTGAAATTAGGTTTTTGGTGTGTGTGGTTTTTGTCTTTTCACAGCTGCAGTATGAGTCAGCCCCGTGTCCTTGACTTTCATCCTTTCTACTTGGACCTTCTCTAGCTAAAAATCAGTATTTTCTTGTTTCTCCACCCTTAAATTTCCTAAACTTGAAGGTAATTAATCTGATAATTGCACAGGAGCGAATTGATTAGGCATTTCCTCTGTTATTATGAATATCTTTAAACAAAGTAAAGATAGTAAATTAACCTTCGTTGTCTAGCTTTAATTTTCAGTGACACAGGGCCAGTCTTTTGAATTCCTCATTCCTTCTGGATGTTTCTTTTTTAGCTAGAAGTTTCTGAAGGCACTCCAGACGTGGTGATTCCATATGTCAACACTTGATTATGCATCTGATTAGTTGATTGTGTATCAGAACCTATATAAAATCCACACACCTTTACTTTTTATGTATCGTAAGACTGTCTTTTGCCACTGATTTATTGGAGAAATTGGTCTTTTGTCCTTTAGAATATCACATCCTAGATGTGGCTAATTGCATATGTGATAACTTGTTTATCTATACTCAGCATTTTCTATACACTGATAGTTAGATCTAGAGTCTTAATGGAAATGTGTGTTTTTCGACAAGAATGCGTTCTTATTGGTGCTGCTGTGTACTTCTTGCTGCTTCATGTTGTGAAGCCTAGGTGTCTGGTTGCCTCACCTCAGAGACGCTGTTTCTGATTGGTGGTTCGTGTGGTACTAACCTGAATTCCTCCTTGTGAACCTCTTGTGGCTGAAACTTCCATTGGTGATTGTGCTTAAATCGGTTCCCTCAGAAACTGCAAACTTTGACTTCATACCTGTGTCCTTCCTTTTGAATTTACTAGCTGGAATTCCTCAGGAAATTTGCCTCATCAACTGTTTGGTTATCTTGAGGTACAGTTTATTGAGGAAAGGCTGGATAAATGGTTTTGTTCCTTTATTTAACAGCTTTTAGACTAACTTCATTCAGTTGTGATCAGGTGGAGTGTCATAAATAAATAATGTGTATTTGTGCTTCAATACTTTTAGTCATTCCTTTTGTTGTATTTGCCTATTTAAGGCCAGGGAGTTCCTCTGGACATTTATTTAAAGAAGATGAGCTCATTGTTTCCTGCCTTGTAGTAATTAGAGACCCTGGGGGATTTTAGCTCTTTGCTAAGACACCATAATTAGTAAAACAAGGCTGTTTGATTTTTACTGTTGATTGAATGAATGCATACATGAGAGACATTTCTGTCTTGGCTCCATCTTTACCCTATGCATTTTTTTTTTTCAGGACAGTTTTCTTTGCCAATAGACAAAAGACAGCTGTATGAATTTGATATCAAAGTTCCACTGTTGGTTCGAGGGCCTGGGATCAAACCAAATCAGACAAGCAAGGTAGGTTCCTGATACGGTGATGCTGTGTATAGGTAGTATTTGCCTGAGAAAAGAAAGCTTTTCCTCCCAAGAGGAGACCTATTCTGTTTCTCCTCCTTTGAGGATAAAGGCTGATTGGCTTAAGATTTTACAAGTGTGTTTATAAGCTTTGCAAATGGTGATTCTTGTTTCTTTCTTTTTTTTAATTGAAGTGTATTTGATGCACAATATTCTGTAAGTTCAGGTGTGCAGTATAATGAGTCACAGTTTTTAAAGGTCATGTTCCGTTGGGTTATTTGTCAATATTGGCTGGATGTCCTGTGTTGTACCGTATATCCATGTAGCTTATTTTACACTTAATACTTTCTTTTTTTTTTACACCTAATACTTTTAATCTTCCATTCCTGTATTTCTCCTCCCCATCCCATCTCCCGTTTGGTAACCACTAGTTTGTTCTCACAGAGAAGGCAATGGCAGCCCAGCCCACTCCAGTCCTCTTGCCTGGAAAATCCCATGGGCAGAGGAGCTTGGTAAGCTGCAGTCCATGGGGTCACGAAGAGGCAGACACGACTGAGTGATTTCACTTTCACTCTTCACTTTCATGCATTGGAGAGGGAAATGGCAACAACCCACTCCAGTGTTCTTGCCTGGAGAGTCCCAGGGACGGGAGCCTGGGGGGCTGCCGTCTGTGGGTTCGCACAGAGTCGGACACGACCAAAGCGACTCAGCAGCAGCAGCAGTTTGTCCTCTGTGTCTCTATCTGTTCTCCATATCCATATTTTGTTATATTTGGTAGTTTGTTGTATTTCACAAATAAGTGATACCTTACAGTATTTGTCTTTCACTGTCTGACATTATAATAGCAGTAAACTGCTGGCCACCCACTCTCGGCTGTATTTTGCCCTTATATACGTATCACATCAGCATGAATAGCTTTCGCTTGTCTCTTGAGATTGAATCTTTACATGGTGACTGCACTTGCCCAGGGTGCTCATTGAAACTGCCTCCTGAAAGTGAAAGGCTCAACATCTAGAAAGTTTTGGATTGAATCACTTGGACTGGACTAGAAACCCTGTCTCTGCTTTTTTTCCTCAAGTTCACAATGACTCTTGAGAGGCAGCCCAGGCTGGAGCCCCAGCCCTGCAGAGCAAGGCTCTTCAGGCTTGCTTGTGTGTGCGCGTCCCCTGGCGGCCTTGTTGACGTGCAGATTCTGATTCTGCATCCCAGCCTGCCCGCAGGTATTCCTGACCGATGTCCACCTGGTCTGAGCTCCCTCTGCGTAGAGTGCTACAGAAAGCTCATCTTCTGAGAATTCAGTCCCTCTCTGTGGGACTCTTCCTTACTAATGCCTTTCTGCTTTACTGATGCTCTTTCCTAACACTGTCATAAAGGATCACATTCTTCCTCTGTTGCCATTTCCATCTGGTTTCATACTGATTTTAATACTGAGGCAGATGATGGGCCCCTTGATCCAAGCTCTTTGGTCCCGCCTTGAGAGAGAAGAATTGATAGGTGCTACCAGTTATGTTTACCATCTTCTCGGATAGCACAATTTCAGTCCCAGCTCTGTGAGAGAGATAAAAGAAAACAAGAAAATGGATCATTTGAGCTAAAATTGGAAGACCGGCCAGAATTTCTAGGTGTTCTGGGTCCTGAGTTTAATTTAATGTTTACTTTGTTTAAATGTCTGCCATTTACTTGTCTCCTTTCACGGTGCTCTTGATTGGAATTCTGTTAAAATTCTCTCAGAAACTTAAAGTGGCCTTCATAATTGCCTTCTGAATTTTCTTTTTCTCTCAAGACCCACATTTTTAAAGCCAGTCACTTTCCACTACAAATCCATCACCCTCTAAATGGCTGTCTCCTTTCAAGAGAGGTGGGCAGGTTTGGAAGACCATTCAACCATAAAAGCTTCTCCTGGGTGTTGGGAGTGTATTGAGGAGGCACGTCTGTAGCCATGTGCATGTCCCAGGAAGAGGGCTATTGGGACTACATCTGTGTGAGGAGGGAGGCTGATGAGCACAATTGTCAGCCAGCTGCCCAGGGAACTGTTCCTTTTTTCTTCAAGTTTAACAGTGGCACTAAATGTTAAAATCTGAAACTTCACCTTCTGTAAGTCGTTTAAGTGAACCCAGGTCCTAGGAAGCCATCTCAACAATAATAACCTTTATTGAATATTTAGAATGCAACAGGTGCTGTTCCAAGTGTTGCTGCCTGTATCAACTCAACCTTCACAGTCTTTTGAGATATGAATACAATTATCCATCTGTTTTATAGATGAGGAAACTGAGGTTCAGTGATTTGCCCAAGATGGTGTAGCTAAAGAATAGCAGAGCCCTGCGTTTGAACTCGGGCAGTCTGGCTGATGTGCCCTTAACCAGAATTCGTACACTCAGGCATGACTGTGGTTCAGACAGGTATCTTCCCGTGCCAGCACACTGCACAAGGAGCCTGGCAGTCCCAGCGGGAGCTGTCATTGGAAGATTAATTCTTAGCTCCCTGTGTCAAGGGGGAGCCAGATACTTGAGCTGCATTTGTCAGCGAAAGCCTCTGAGGCATCTAGGCAGAGACTCAGGTATCGGAAGGCTTCAGTCCTGTGGAGATCTGTGGGAGGGCGTCCTCAGCAGCAGGACAGCGCAGAGAGGAGAATGAGCTCAGCTGGTTCAAGGGCAGAAGGTGGCGGTTGTGCTGAAGCGCTTTCACTTCCTACCTGGACCAGACGTCTCTCTCACCCCCTTACCTTTGTGCAGATGACTGCTTCTGTCTGCATGCCCACCTCATGCCCCTTTCACTCGGCTAAACTGATGTCCTCTGGGGCTTTGTTTTAGGGCTCTCCTCTGGGACATCAGGGTAGATACCTGCCCCACAGTGAGTGGGTGCCTTTCCCAGGTTCCCAGCCGGCCTCACACTTAACACACCTGGCTGAGTTTGACTCCAGGAGTCCCCACTTGAGAGGTATTATCTGAACTTAGACTACCCAACCCTTAGTGGGAGTTTGGGGTTAGCAGATGTAAGCAGTTGCTTATGCAGTGAATAAACAGGGGCCCACTGTATAGCACAGGCGCCTCTCCTCAATGTTCTGTAACAACCTAAATGGGAAAAGAATTTGAGAAAGAATAGAGGCGTGTATTTGTATAACTGAATCACTCTGCTGCACATCTGAAACTAACGCCACATTGTTAACTACGCTCCAGTAGGAAACAGAACATTTTTAAAGGTCCTATTATGTAGTCTGGGGAACTACATTCAATATCCTGTGATAAACCGTAATGGAAAAGAATATTTAAAAAAAAATATCTCTATATGTGTATAGCTGAATCACTTTACAGCAGAAATTTAACATACTAAGTCAACTGTACATCAATTTAAAAAAAGAATACCTAGCCCTTAACATACAATGGTGGACATCCAAGTTGTGTGAATGGATATTACCAAGGTTACACAGAAGGTGGCAGAACCAAGTTTGAAAGTTAACTGTTTTCAAAAATCCATGGGTTTTGGGGGAGTTCCCTGGTGGTCCGGTGGTGAGTACTTGGTCCTTTCACTGTCAAGGGCCTGGGTTCCATCCCAGGTCAGGGCAGTAAGATCCCACAAGCCATGCAGTACAGCCAACAAAAGAAAAACACCATGGTCCATGACCTTCTGTGCTGACAGTTGTGTGAGAAGCATGAAATATCCAACTTCCACCTAACAGTGTATCAGCGATGGTGGCTGATTCATCCTCTGCTGGGCTCACAGCTGTCACGGTGCCGGTTCTGTGTGAGGTCACAGGGTGGTGAGCTGAGCATAACAACCTGAGCTAGCAGCAGCCTGGTGGCCAGAACAGGGCCCCTTGAGCAGTGGATTTACCTTTGTGTTGCCTCTTGAGGAGAGCAGGGGCAGGTGGTATGGGCAGATGCCAAGCACTGACTGTTGAGGTCTTCTCCTCTGGCTAGACATGAATCTAGCTTTAGATTTGGTTGTGTAAGTTCTTCAGAAGGGCTTTAAGAAAGGAGAATGTTGGTAGGAAAATGGAAATGACATAGCATGATTCAGGAGAAACGGAACTGAACAGGGAGTCAGGAAGACCACTTACTGGCTTTAAGACTTCGGTTAGACTAAGCCTTGGTTTTCCCCATGTGAAACTGGAAAGATGCTAAGTGTGAATTCTCTTGTGTTGCTAGGTCTCATCCCGGCTTACTCCTTGTTAGGGAAGTGGGGGATGAGGGGCAGGTCGAGGTGAAGCAGCCCAAGGTGTGTGGGGTCTCTGCTTTCTGCTCACTGGGTGGGTTTGGGGTGCTGTCTGGTGTGCTTCCCATCTGCCTTTGAAAGCCTTGTATGAGCTCATCAGGGTGTAAATGTCTGTTCAAAGTCCTTCTGGGAGCCCTTATTCTTATAGGTAGTTTCTAGACCTAAAAATTAAGCAGATTCAAGACATGATATCCCTCGATCTCATGCCTCAGTTTTTTAGGGCCTTTTATTTGATCAAAATGTCTATACACTTAAATCCTAGGACCATTCCCAAATAAATTGTGAGGCTGTGATTTATGGACTGATTTACTTGGTCTTGTCAGAGCCTTTTCTGTTCCAATGCATAAATGAATCTTTAGGTTTACACTCAGTGATAAAAGCAGTACCATTTTAGGAACTTGAAATGCTGATGTTTCTAGACATCCTTATGGTGATGGGCTCCCAGTATCCATTATAATTCTTGTCTGTATAAAAACCAGAGAGAGGTATAATTCTCTCAAATTCTTCAATTACACTTGGTATCTACTACAAGTCTCCCATCTCCTAATAGTGTATGCTCATTTTGAGACTGCTTCTTAGTCAAACAAAACCCAGTAGTCAAACAAAACTCCATCATTTTTAGGGAAGATATGATTACGTAGACACTTGGAAAGAAAGCGTCCTGGGGGATGGTGTTTATGGTACTTGTGCTGAATCTTAGCAACTTGGTTTGTTCTGGATCTTGCAGACTTCTGCCCACCCCCTCCCCCCCAACACACACAGCACACTGCCGCTAGAGGGCATTCCCACCCCTAGCTGATGGCTGGGGAGGCCGTTTTTGCTGAACCCGGCAGTCACTGTTTTATATGTCTGTCCATTTTATTATTTTGGTGCCTTGGACATGTTAATAATACCTGTGGGACTGGCTTCATTCATGTTCCGGACATCATTGAAAATACGTCGGTCACATTTTGAAGTCGTGTTGCATTTATCTGATGCTGGAGGTGGTATCTCTGCTTGTCTGTCTTTTCCTGCCATGGTCTCTTTCATATCCACACTCACTCTGTTGACTGTCTCCTCAGCTGCTCGGTCTACCTGGGGGACTTGGAACCAGGAAAGGTATCTCCCAACCCCAGGGCTTGTGTAATCCCCAGAGACATAGTTTTTGTGTTTTTTATCCTCACTAACATGGATTGCTTTTCCTGAGTTGCCTGCTACTGAAGGTTAATTTCCAACAGCTGCAGTTATACTAATGGATTCAGAGCCAGGGTGTGTATCTTCACGCTGCCCTCCTGGAACCATCACTCCTTCTCCAGGAGCCAAGATGTCTTCCTGCCTTTTGTGTCTGTACTTTTGGTTTTGTTTTTAAATTAAAAGTAGCAGGATTAGGTTTTTTTTTTTTTTTTTAATCCCCTTTTGGCTTCTCCTGAGATGATCTGAATTTTCTCTAGTTTTCTTGACTGGTGTTTATTTCTAGTAAATGACAGCTTTTCCAGTTACAGGCTGCTGACTTTGTTTCAGTTACTTCTCTTTCGTTTCCTCATCTGTAAAATGGGGGAATAACTGCTTCCTAGGATGGCACGTGCATGCTCACGCCCTGAGTTGTGTCTGATTCTTTGCGACCCTATGGACTGTAACCTGCCAGGCTCCCCTGTCCATGGGATTTCCCAGATAAGAATACTGGAGTGGGTTGCCGTTTCCTTCTGCAGGGGATCTTCCCCACCCAAGGGTTGAACCTGCATCTCCTGCATTGGCAAGTGGGTTCTTTACTGCCAAGCCACCAGGGAAGCTCCTAGAATCGTGGCGAGGCTTAAATGAGAATATGCGTAAGGAACTGGCCCAGAGTAGGTGCTTGGTGAACATTAGTTCCTTTCATTTCCCTGGATTGTCTCATCACTCCAAGGCTTTTTCTAGCCTGTGACCATGTGACTTCTAGACCTATGCCCTCTGCTACAAAAGTTCATGTTATTGTTGAGCCAGAACATATATGGGATAGTCCAGACTGAGATGCAGAATACCAGATTTCAAATAATTGGTTCAAAATTTTGTATAAAGTAAAATCTCATCATATTTTTGGTATTGCTTATATTTTAAATAGTAATATTTAAACATTTGCAATAGATTTTACCTCTCTTTTCCCTACTTTAGTGTGATCATCGAAAGTGAAAGTGTTAGCTGCTCAATCATGTCCAACTCTATGCGATCCCATGATCTGTAGCCCATCAGGCCCCTCTGTCCATGGGGTTTCCCATGCAAGAATGCTGGAGTGGGTAGCCATTTTCTTCTCCAGGGGGTCTTCCCGACCCAGGGGTAGGACCCGGGTCTCCTGCACTGCAGGCAGATGCTTTACTCTCGGAGCCACTAGAGTGGTTACTAGACAATTTTAAGTTACATACATGACTGCTGTTCTGTCCCCTGCTGGGCTCTGCAGGTTTAGACCTGGTAGAGATATTGAGTACAGAAGAAAAATTGTCCAGTAAATCAAGGAGATATGTCAGGGAATAAATGCTTCACGGTGTCTTTAATTTCTAGGATGTTTTTTTTAAACATCCAAGTTTTGTGCTCATTAAGGAAACTTACTGATGCATTGTTGAGATAAATTTTCTGCACTCTCCAAAGCCTACTGCAAATATTTTTAGCCATGTTGTCACTTTGAAAAACTATTTCAAAGGCGGATACCCTAATGGATGACAAGTGTTCAACCTTCGAGCCTTTCAAAAATGTCAGGAGTCAGTTTGAAGTCAAGTAGTGAACTAGTGAGAATAATCAAGTTGGAAAACACTTGTATAAAGTAGCCTGACATATTTCTCATCATTCACAACAGACTCAAGGCAATCCTAAAGGAATCTTGAAAAATGTTTCGGTCAATAACAGTGTGTGTAAAATAAACATAACTTCCCAGGGGCCTGTATTACAAACTTTATAAGGCTTTATGTTTTATATCTTAAGTTATCTTAGTTATATTTGAATATATGCAGTAGGAAGTACGGGTTGTACAAAAGATAACAGAAAGTGCTGCTTGTTTCGTGGACGGGTTTAGGGAAAGAGAACTCTAATGTAGGTAGAAAAGGAAAATGAGACCAGCTGTGTTCTGAGTCAGTTTATTGTTTCTTTCTCTTTCTCACAGATGCTTGTTGCTAACATTGACTTGGGCCCTACTATCTTGGACATTGCGGGCTATAGCCTGAATAAGACCCAGATGGATGGGATGTCTTTTTTGCCCATTTTGGTGAGTATAAAGCCCTCAATCAGCCCTGAGCCAAGACTCTGAAGTAAATTCCAGGTTGTATAAGTAGAGTTAAATTTTAAATCTTCAGAGGAAACCCTTTAAATCTTAAAACTATTAAATTTAGGAAGCAGAGAATACAGTTTTTCTCATGTCTGTAATGGGAAGGAGCTTTCTTTAAAAAAGACTAGACACATATAAACAGAGTTCTGTATCCTTCCTTTTCTTCTTCCCCCAAAACTCTCATCATACACAAAGACAGGTAACAAATTGAGAAAATATTTGCAGCATATATGAAAAAGGATAACTAATCCTAACAGATGAGTTCTTTTTTTTTTTTTTTTTTTTTTTAGTTCTACCACTTTATTGCTCCCAGCCCATCTCCCTCCACCCTCGTGCACACGTGCTCAGTCATGTAACCCCATGGACTGCAGCCCACCAGGCTCCTCTGTCCATGGACTTTTCCAGGCAAGAATACTGGAGTGGGTTGCCATTTCCTTCTCCATAGATGAGTTCTTAAAAGCAAAAATTAATATCCCAGTATAAAAATGGGCAAAAGAAGTAACTAATCAATTCTCAGAGGAATTAAAAATGACCAGAGTCAGTGCTAAAGGATTGCTTCAATGCTGATCAAAGAAAAGCTTAACTGAAGGAGGCCCCTATTGCCTGTAGAACTGGCAAAGATTAGAAAGATTAATACCCAGTAATTATAGAAGTCTGAAAAAAATGAAAGCTACGCAGGCTCTGTTCATTGAAGTGTAACCAGTACAAGCTATCAGTAGGCTAATTTAATAAGACCCATCACTTCAGAATACACACATCAAGCAGATGCATCTGGGAATTTACTCCTAAGAGAACAAAATTCGTTCAAGAATTATTTGAGTACCTACTGTGTCTAGCACTACACAGTGCTAACTATGAAGAACTACATGTAATATTCACCTGGAACCATCACAACTTTGTTAATCAGCTATACCCCCATACAAAATAAAAAGTTTAATTAAAAAACCCCTACACACAGTATTAATAGAAGAAAATTAAAAACCTGAATATACAGTAGGGAATTAGTCACACTGTGGCAAAATTAAACAAGACTATTAAAGCAACACTAAATTATGTACATGAGTATACACTGACTTAGAAAGATGCCCCCACCACACACTGAAGGGAGGAAAAGAGGTTTCAAACAGCATCTCTTTTTCACTGAAAATGTATGTGAATATGTTTAGGCATAGAGAAGTTTGACGGATCAGTACTCTGTATTATAGGCAACTCTTAACTGATTTGTATGAATCTGTCACAATTATTATGTGATGTGTGACTCATCCAAGAGATTACATGTCACTCATGTAAGTTATAAAACACAAAAAATACCCATGAACCCATCATCCCATTTAAGAACTGAAATATTCCTCATATTGATGTGTCTTCCCTATGCACTCCTCCCCATCCCACCCCTTACCTGCCCTTACTAGTGATCACTTTTCTGAATTTTATGGTTGTTACTCTCTGGCTTTTATTTTTTTAGTAGTTAATCATGTACGTGGCCATAAACAACATACCTGTTTTGGGGGGAAAATACCTATCTTGTTTCGCACTCTAAAGATGACATTCTACTAGTTGTAATCAAGACTTTTTTCTCAGTTCAGCATTGTTTGCAGATTGATCCATATTGTTCACTGATACCTAATATTCCATCATAAGAAGGAATGCTTCACCACTTAATTGTATTTTTTATCAGTGTACATTTGTGGTATTCTAGTTTTGCTATAGGCTCAGTGAGTGCTGCCATGGCATTCTCATACATGTTTCCCAGTGAGCATGACACCAAGGTCATGGGAACCTCATATCTTCATTCCTACAAATATCACCAAGTTATTGTCCAAAATCATCATCAGTTTATATTCCACTAGTAATGTGTGAGAATTCCCTTTGCTCTGTATGAAACTATCAGCCTAGTTCATTTTTTACCTATCTAGGGGGTGAAAAACAACAAAATTATATTTGGTTCTACTGTACATTTCTTTGTTAATGAGATGAATCACTTTTTTCACAGCTTATTTCACTAACTGTACAATTCACCAGTTTAAAGTTGACAGTTCACTAGGTTTGATACAGTCAGAGTTGTACAACTGCAGTATAATCCAACTTTTTCTTCACCCCCAAAAAGAAACCCCCAGATACACTTGCAGTCACTCTAGGCTCCCTCTCTCAGCAACAGACAGGCACTACTTTCTGTCACTGTACATTTGTCTGCTGTGGACATTTTCTGCAAAGAGACTCATACAGTATGTGGGGTCTCGTGATTGGCTGAAAACACTGAGGCTGTCTTCAGGGGTCATCCCCATTGTAACACGTTACTACTTCATTCCTTCTTATTACTAAACAGCCCTATTCCATGTGTTTATCAAGCCACATATTTATCCAGCCACCAGTTGATAGACATTTGCATTGTTTCCCCCGTTTGACTCTATGCGTAACACTGCTGTAAACATATGCATATAGATTTTTTGGGGAACTAATGTTTTCCATTCTCTAGAGTGTATCCTTAGTAGAATTGCTAGGTCATGTGGTGATTTTTCTGTTTAACCTTTTGGGGAACTGCCAGACTGTTTCTAAAGTGATGGCACTGTTCTGTATATTCCCACCAGCAGTGTGAAAGGATTCAGTTTCTCTACATCCTTGCCAGCAGTTGCTCTTATCTTTTTACTGTGTCTTAGTGGGTATAAGTGGGACTCATTGTGGTTCTGATTTGCATTTTCCTAATGACTAATCATGTTGATGTGTTGTCATGCGTCAAACATATCTTGTCGTGTGTTTGTTGGACATTTGTATATCTTCTTTGGAGAAGTGTCTGTTCAGATCCTTTGCTTGTTTTTGTCAGTGGGGTGTTTGATCAATGAATCATCTTTCACTTCCGTCTTTTGTGTTTCTTCCCTTATGAAATGCCTCTCTTTGCCCGTGATATTCCCCATTTGTGACTTGTCTTTCCCCTGCATTAAGATGACAGTGCAGGAGTTGAATGCGTAAAGCACCTCATTTTATGAGATGATTTAGTGTCGTTTGTGTCTTATTTATGAAAATACTTGTGAACCTTGAGGTCAGAAAATAGTTCTCCCAAATTTTCTTTTGAAAGTTTTCTAGTTCTGCCTCTTACCTTTGAGTCCTTGATGTATCTGGAATTGGTTTTCTTGCATGGTAGGAGTCAGGAATTTAGTTTCATTTCTTTTTCTATAAATACTCAATTGTCTTTTCTGTTCCACAGATCTGCCTGTCCCTCAACCAATGTGTTATAAAGTTGTATAATTAGACCTTGCATGGGTACACTTCTCTCAGGGTTATGAGGGGTCTCTTAAGGGTTGTTCTTAGGGCTATCTTAAAAGACAGTTATTTTTCTTCCATGTAAACTTTATAAAAACAGCTTTTCAGATTGCTTAAAAAATCATTTTGGGCTTCGGCTGGAATTGCAGTAAATCTACAGATCAGATAGAAGGAAATTTGTATCTCTTCACTCTTCCTAGACAAACCTTACACTGTTTACCTTATTTCTAGTTAGGAAAAAAAACACTATAGGGCTAAAATCACTATACTATGTATAGTTAATTTCCCTGCAGCTTTGAAAATGCCACCCGGGACCTGGCTATAGTCCTTGTTCTTTTGTTTTGAAGGTTAGTCCTGTGGAAACCTCTGGTGTATCAGGGCTGTCGTACCCCTTGCCCTGCCTTAATACGGTAGCTACTAGCCGCGTGTGACTACTGAGAATGAAGTGAGACATTCAGTCGCTCTGTGTCTGTAGCCACGTATCAGTTGCCCCAGACACCTTGTATCAGACAACAGTCACAGAACATTTCAGTCAGCAAGTCCTGCTGGACAGGGCTGCTGTAGACCAGGGGCTGGCAAGCCCCCGAGGGCCAGGTCGAGCCCAGCCTGGGGGTTTGGTAAATGAAGCTATCGGGACACAGCTGTCCGCGTGTGTGTTGCTTGGCCTGCTTTCCTGCTGCGGTAGCAGGATCGAGTAGAGGAAACAGACTCTGTAGCCACAGACTCAAAATACTATCTGGCCTTTGACAGAAAACATTGAGTGACCCCTTCATTGGTTTCAAACTCGGTGGCACATTCGTATCTCCTGGGAAAGAAAATACTAACTCCTGGGTCCCTGCCCCAGCAAGCCGGATTAATTGGAGATGTGATGTGGCCCCACCGTGGTTTTACTATGCAGCCGAGTTGGAGACCTCTGCTCTCAACCTCCAGGCACTCTTCTCCCTGCATACTTTGACATTTAAGTGTGGGGTTTTGAGGTCCACTCAAGTCTGACAGATAAGCTCTTCCCCTGACCCCCAGCTTCCGTGGCTCAGGATTGGCAGAATGGGTTCTTACAGGGGAGTTGGTGACTGCTGAAGTCTCCTGTAGCTTAGGATTTCTGTGACCTTCATCTGCTCGGGATGGTGCGGGTTCTTCCTAGAACGGTGACTGAGGACATCAGTTCCTCTCTGACTCTCCTTTCCAGGCAGCTGTGACCCCCTGCAGCCTTGAGCAGATCACACACGTCCCCATGCTGTGGTCACCAGGCCAGATGGGTCCACTCGAGTCCTCAGGGTAGTGGTTCTCACGCCAGCATCCATCAGCACTGCCTGAGGGGCTGGTTCAAGTGCAGACTGCTCCCCACCCCACTGGGAATTAAGAATTTGAGTTTGTAACCAGTTCCAGCTGCTGGGGGCACATTTTGAGCACCACTCTTTCAGAGCAGTGCTTCTCAAATTTTACTGTACATGTGAGTCAGCCAAGGATCTTATTTAAAATGCAGACAGGCTCTTTAAGACCAAAGTAGGGCCTGAGATGGTTCAAGCAGCCCCCAGGTGCTGCCGATAGACCACAAACCAGACTTTGACTACAGAGCATTTTAAGAGCTCCCTCCCCACACCCCCCCGCCCCCTTGGCAGCTGCAGTGCCAAGTCCTAGCCACTGGTCACCAGGGAGTTCCCTTAGGAGCTCCTTCTAGCCTGGCCTCGGTGCGATTCTGCTGCTGGGCTGACTTTCCAAAGCACAGCCTTGACTGTGTCACTTCCTTGTTCAAAACCCCCAGAGCCTGTCGTCACCTGCCATTCTATGTGGTACAAGCGGGCAGCCTGCTGTCAGGACCTTTCCTGTTCGGTACCAGCCTGCCTGTCCACCGGCCTTGGCGCTGCTTCCTTGACTGAAAGCTGGGTATCAGGAACCCATATGCCAGGTGTCCTGCTTCCATCCTGGCCTTACACTGTCCTTTTGATGCCAGACTCCCTCTCCCTTTCACCTTTGTGCACCTGTCTTAAACGTTCCCATTTCAAATGCTGCCTCTCTTTTCCTCCTGCCCCACTGATGTGCAGCACAAATTAAATGACTTTATACTGTATGGTATCTTCGTTCTAACCATCAAGAAGTACTTCAGCCCTGTCACAGTCCTTAGCTCGGCAGCCATGTCTAATTTCTCGGCATGAGCTTAGACGAATTCTTAGAGTTTCTAGACAGTATTGTTTACTCTGATCTGAAATTACAGCACCTTGCCGTACGACTTTGATTCTTGCTTCACGACTTCATTGCTTTCCATTCCTGACCTGCTTTACAGAAGTAGTCTTGAGAAATAACTGCTCAAAGCATTTGACATCACTTGTGAGAATCCTCGGGGCGTCGCAGGTGGCTCGGTGGTAAGGAATCCGCCTGCCAGTGCAAGGAGACCCAGACCCAGGAGACGAGGGTTCAGTCTCTGGGTGGGGAAGATCCCCGGAGGAGGAAATTACAACCCGCTCCAGTACTCTTGGCTGGAGAATCCCATGGACAGAGGAGCCTGGCAGGCTGCAGTCCACGGGGTCACAAAGAGTCGGACATGACTGAGCGACAGAGCATGTGAGGACTCTGCAACTGGACGTGATACTCGGTAGCCTTCGAATGCCTCCACTTAGTCCTCCCCTTCAGCTACTGCAGTCAGTTCACTGTGGCCCCAGGACCCCTTGCGAGGTAGGATGAGTAACACTGTGATTTTATCCTACTCTGTATGCCTCACCGAAACCACTTTTGCTCTTCTTCCTAGAAAGGGACCAGTAATCTGACTTGGCGATCAGACATCCTGGTGGAGTATCAGGGAGAAGGCCGCAACGTCACTGACCCCACGTGTCCTTCCCTGAGTCCTGGCGTGTCTGTGAGTGTGGCCCAAGTTGTCTTAGACACCTTCTCTTGGACAGCACAGCCCGGCACGGGTTTAGATGTGCCAAGTGCTGAAACTCAGTTAATCTGTGTCCTCCTCCTGTCACTTTGTCACTTGACTCTGGGAGGTTAGGAGATAAAGGTAAAAATAATCCTGAAAATGATTATCTGCTGGCCTACTGTCAGAACGGGCACTTCGCATTATAAAATATCTGCCCTCCCTACTTTATAAGGACCCCTTCCTTTTTTCTACCCATCCCAGCTGTGGTACCACTTTTCATTAGGGATGTGATCAGTGGCATCTGACAAAGACAGGGTTTCCACCTGTAACCGGGCCAGCCTGAGCACCTTGATTTGGTGGCAGCCAGATTGGTCACGGAGGGGACACAAGTGACATCCGCCACTCTTTAGGGAATAGGTAATAGAGTCAACTCCAAATGGAAGCCCGACACTGACATGTTAAAACATAGTAAAAACCCAACCAAAAGATGGTATGGAAGACTCGATGGCATCAAAGTCAAGTCCTATTTGGTGATAAGAGCGCTCATAAACAGTTTACTGCAAATGATTCCACAAAGCTCATTTCAGACTTTCTCCAAGCCCAGGATGAAAGAACCTAAAATAACCTGGAGAGTGATTCACCTGCGTATTGATTGCTTCTCCTTGCCAACCTGTATGTCTACAGGTGCTCGTTAGAACTCGTTCCAATCAGGAGATGCAGGCAGGGGTGGCAGCAGTCACATACACACACACACCTCGTGTTCCTTCATCGAGTCAGCCCTTAGCAGGAGCCAGCCTCACGTCTGTTTTCAGTTTTCTTCTCTCTGGAAAGTTTCCTCATTTCCGTCCAGTTGTATGTCTGGCTCGAGCCAGCCTGGCTGCCACTGGATGGAAATCACATCTGTCACTAAAGGATGCCCTTCAGCTGACTTTCTTACTGTCCCCACAGCAATGTTTCCCTGACTGTGTGTGTGAAGATGCGTATAACAACACCTACGCCTGCGTGCGGACCACGTCAGAACTGTGGGACCTGCAGTACTGCGAGTTTGATGACCAGGAGGTAAGAGGGCCCGCTGCCCCCCGCCCGTTGTGTCTGTCTATTGCCAGGGCTCTGTTAGCTGGACTTGGTGGCAGAAGAGAAATTCCAGGGATGGTCCCTGAGGAAATGGAGTTTATTTGTTTACCGAGGTGCAGTCGTAGCAGCAGCAGCAGTTGCTTTGTAATATTGTGTTGGTCTGCTGTACCATGAAGCGCATCCGCTGTGTGTGGACAACACCTTCCTCTTGAGCCTCCCTCCCCTGCCCTCATCCCACCCCGCGAGGGCATCACAGCACCAGGCTGAGCTCTCCGTTACCCAGCAGCTTCCCGCTAGCTCTGTTTATACATGGTAGTATATGTATGTCCGCCACAATCTCCCAGTTCTTTATCTGTGTTCACACTTATGTTCCCATGAGTTAAGGGAAGAGAATTCCACAAGGCCATACTTGACTTCTGTAACTGACCTTGCTGGGTGGGGCTTTCTCCACTTCTCCCACCGCCCACACATACACTTTAAATACACACAGTTCACTTTTTCAGAATGCTACATCCCTGGTCTGTTTGCTCCCCTGATAGTTTGGGGTGAGGGTAAGAACTTCTCTGGAGATGAAGGGAGTTGGGGGCCTTTCCTAGAAAGCTTCCTGGCCACCAGCTGGCTCAGACCCCCCTGTTCCTGGCACAGCGTGGTCTGGTGCTGCTCACGTGAATCAGCAGGTTAAGGCAGCATCCTTGGGGGAGGTGGCTTTTAGCCAGCCCGGATCAGTGTGGATTATCTGGAGGATCACACACACTCCCATCCCTTGTTTCTTACTGGTTATCAGCAAATGCACACCTACCCCATCTGGCAGCCTGCACTTTGCCAGATGGAGCCAGAACTCATCATGTTTCTCAGAAACATGCTCACTATTTATTTGTTGGTCATAAGCACTTCAGAGAAGAAGCAAGAGAGCTTTCCTCAAACTCGGTTCCTTCCACTTTATAAGTGATAGTGTGAGGGCAGCTACTTGAAGCCTTTATAAGCAAAATTTATCTACATCTTCTTAGTCCAGTTTGGAGAACAAAGTACTGATGGAGGGGGAAATAGTGCTATTAGATGTCTCTTATTTTAGAAATAATGTATCTTTCCTCAAGTGGTGTTATATATCTAAAATTGCTTTTTAAAATAGGAAAACTTAACATTTTTATAAGATGGGTTCCTTTCATTTGAATCTTCACAACTGTAAGGCAGAGGTGGGCCTCAGATATCAGCGCTCACTCAGTAACCTCCTTTCTTACTCCAGTTTCTGAGCCCTTGCCATGTGACAGCCCTGCCGTCTGTTCTTGCTTTAATTATGGAAGACAGGCTCTTCCCTCCTGACTTTCCCTGAAGGCACAGGGGTGCTGGGGGCCCGTTTCCAGCATGCGGGCCATAGGCTCAGAGTAACTCAACCCCCAGAACAGACGGTCCACTGTCTGCTCCATACCCTAGGGCTCTTTGAGGATCTTGAGACCGGATGCTGTTTCCCTGGGCCTTGGTTTTTAATCCACCTCCTCTCTCCCCATTTAGAAATAACTCACACATGAGGAGTATTTCTTCAGATGTAATAACCCTTGCTCTTCTCTTTCCTCTGTCTTTTCATTTCCTGTAGGTGTTCGTAGAAGTCTACAACCTGACTGCAGACCCACACCAAATCAATAACATTGCTAAAAGCATAGACCCAGAGCTTCTGGGGAAGATGAACTATCGACTGATGATGCTGCAGTCCTGTTCTGGACCAACCTGCCGCACTCCAGGGGTCTTTGACCCCGGGTAAGTTTCTCATTGTCCTCAACGACTTGGCCCAGGTGTCTTCAGCAGCCCTGCCAATCCTGCAGGCAGAGGGAGCCCCGTGGGTCCTTCCTGCTCTGAGCTGAGCTGTTTCTCACTGTTCTGCTTTATACAGGGAGCACTGGGTCTTAGTGCAGCAGCCAGCCGTGCTGAGAAAATGAGCTGCTTTCAACTGCAGCTCTCCACGGGCAGTGGGCGCTCTCGCTGGAGGCACAGCCTCTATTTACATTTAAGCTAATTACTGATACATGTGTATGTTCCTACTGCCATTTTTGGATTTGGTCTTATAGGTCTTTTTTTTTCCCCTTTCCTTTTTCCTCTCCTATGATTTGATGACTAACTTAAAAGCTTTAGATTTCACTATCAGATCTGCATGACAGCCTTTCTGAATATTCTTGGTTTTAGGTTCTTCTTTTTCATTACTTTTAATAGATCATGCCACTCCCTCCTGGCCTGCAGTGTTTCTGCTGAAAAATAAACAGACAACCTTATGAGGACTCTGTTTTAAGTTATGTGTTGCTTTTCCCTTGTTTTTTTAAAAACTATTTTCTCTTTAATTTTTGCCAATTTGATTAATGTGTGTCTCAGTTCTTCCCTAGGTTTATCCTGCCTGGTACTCTTTTTCCTAGACTTGAGTGACTGTTTCCTTTCCCCTATGAAGCAATTTGTCAGCTATTATCTTTCCAGATATTTTCTCAGGCCCTTTCTCTCTCCTTCTGGGACCCCTATAATGTTAATGTTGGTGCATTTAATGTTGTCCCAGAGGTCTCTTAGACTGTCCTCATGTCTTTTCATTCTTTTTTATTATTTTCCAAGGCAGTGATTTCCATCATTCTGTCTTCCAGCTCACTTAACCATTCTTTATTCTGTCACTGATTTCTTCAAGTGTATTTTTCATTTCAGGTTTTGTATTGTTCATCTGTTTGTTTCTTCTTCAGATCGTCTCCTTACTAAGCATTTCTTGTATTTGTACCTCCATTCTTTTTCCAAGATATTAGATAATCACTCTGAATCTGATTTTTAGTAGATTGCCTATCTCTATTTCAGTCAGTTCTTCTGGGATTTTATCAAGTTCCCTCGTAGAAGACATATTCCTCTGCTGTTGCATCTGGTCTAACTTTTCTCTTAGAAAAGTTAGCTGCAGATTCTGTTCCTCAGGCTGCAAGATTGTGGTACTTCTTCTGCTATCTGCCCCTTGGTGAGTGAGGCCAGTATAAGAGGCTTTTGCAGGCTTCCTAGAGGGTGAGAAGACTGGTATGGGCCCGTTGGTGTGGAGTTGGGCCCACTGTCCAACTCCACCAGATCTTGTCCCTCTGGTGGGTAGGGCTATGTCATGGGTTGTGTTTAGCAAGGTGCTGTGGGCTCAGGATGACATGAGGTAGCCTGTCTGCTGATGGGAGGGGTTGTATTCCCACCCTCTTGGTTGTTTGGCTTGAGGCATCCCAGCCCAGGAGCCTGTAGGCTGGTGGGTGAGGCCGGGTCTTGTAAGAAGGTAGCCTCCAGGAGGGCTCCTGTTGATCAGCACTGCTCAGAACTACCCCCACCAGGGTCAGTGTCCCCACAGTGAGCCCCAGCTGCCCGCTTGCATCCGCAGGAGGTCCTCCGCTATCAGCAGGTGGGTCTGGCTCAGACGTTGCGAAAACAGTGCTTTTCCACTGGGTCCTGGCGCACACTGTGTGCATCCTCCGAGAGTGGAGCTTCTCTCTCCTCCCCCAGTCTAAACTCGCCGGCCTTCAAAGCCAAATGCTTTGGCAGCTCCTCCTCCCAATGCCGGACCACCAGGCTGGGCAGCCTGATGTAGTGCTCATAACTTTCACTCTGGTGGGAGAACCTCTGAGATAAGATATTTTACTCGTTTGTGGGTCACCCACCCAGTGGGTGTGGGATTTGATTTTATCACAGTTGCATCCCCACATATGTCTTCTTGTAGCTTTTTTTCTTTTGAACTTTTTGTATTGGGGTATAGCTAATTAACAATGTTGTGATAGTTTTGGGTGAACAGCAGAGGGACTTAGCCATATATATACATGATTCTGTCTCCCTCAAACCCCCCTCCCATCCAGACTGCCTTGTGGTGACTTCTTTGTCTCTGGATGTAGGATATCTTTTTGGTAAGTTCGGAGGGCAGGGGGCGGTTGCCAATGGTTGTTTAGCATTAGTTGTGATTTTGGTGTCTTCATGAGAAGATGGAAGTTCATATCCTTCTACTCTGCTATCTTGTCTCCATCCTCAAAACAGCTGCTGACCTTGGACACATTATCATGCTTGAACAAGCCTCAGCTTGCTTGTATGAGAGGCTTGTCTTGGGCGTTCACAAGATGAGTAGATCTCCACACCCGCCTGGCAGAATCTTAAGGTTTATATAGAGGCTTTAATGGTGTTCAGCCACTTACATAATCCAGATGATCAACACCTCTTTACTCTCTAATGCCTTCTTCCATGAAGTTGCTTTGTGTTTTAAACCATAACTGTTTTGTTTACATTCTGGAGGGTTAGGGCTAAGATTCTAGATGCTGGCTTTGCTGATACTGGCTTGAGCTATTTAAAGTCCACCTGGCTTTCTTTTAAATTCCTTTGTTATTTAGTTGCTAAGTCATGTCCAACTCTTCTGTGACCCCATGGACTAGAGGCTACCAGGCTCCTCTGTCCATGGGATTTTGCAGGCAAGAAGACTGGAGTGGGTTGCCATTTCCTTCTCCAGGAAATTTTCCTGACCCAGGGATCAAACCCACGTCTTCTCCGTCAGTAGGCAGAATTGATTTTATGTGCCAGATACTTTACATGAATTGCCTTACTATTTTATTGGTGCCCAGAGATGTCTGTGACTTACCTATGTTCACAATAAGCCACATAATAAGTGGCTACCTCTTACCCACTGGGGTCTGTGTGTCAAAACGTAAAAGAAGACAGGGCTTTGAAAATGCTGCAGGGGCTTTCAGCAAGGGCTACACTGTTGCACCAGAATGCTTTATAGTTTAGGGATCCTTCCCTCCACTGAAAAGCTTTAACCTTTCCTCCTAACCTTTCAAGATTTGCCTTAACTTCTGTTTTGCTTTTCTCCACTTTTACTATATTATTTTGTGCTCACTGACTTATGATGGAATTGCTCTTAATTACTAAGTACTACTACTTCTACTAGACTTTCCCCCTAGATCCTCTCCTAGTGATTTAGTTGCTGCTTTTGTATCCCTTCCTGCCAGTCTTTCCAGTTAACATTCTGAATGAAGTACTCAGTGGCTCACAACAGTCAGTGCCATTGTCTTTTGCTTTTTCTGTCCCCAGGTATAGGTTTGACCCTCGTCTCATGTTCAGCAGTCATGGCAGCATCAGGACACGAAGGTTTTCAAAACACCTTCTGTAGCGCCTGTGCAGTTGGATCTCTGCTCAGCTCTTTGATGAAGTGATTGGAGTAGGTATCTGTAGCTAGTCTTCACGACCACGCCTGGAAGGGTTTCTGGACTGGCTTTAAGTCCCGTTTGAAAAAGCAACCCAATCAGCTGACTTCCTTGTGCAATGTGTTAAAACTGTGAACTCTGCCTGTGTGTCAGGAGTGGCTGTCCTGGTCCCTTTATTTAGCTGATGACAGTACTCCTGAGATCTTTGTTCTCACAAAACCCTTTTTGTCCTGGGGCCACAGTTATTAATTAGTCCCCATGTGATCTGGACTTACAAATCCATTCAGATAAATGGCACTGCTTTGCCGGGGGTGGGGAATGTTGTTGGTATCCAGCTTGACCTAAAATCAGAGGACCTGCATAGCATTCCAGATCGAGCACTTCACTATCAAAAATACCAATATCACATGGCTTGAAGAAGAACCATCAGAGCTGAACCATCTGATTAAAAACAAAAACCATTGGTTTTTAGATTAGTAAAAATACACTTTTTATAGTATTCATCACAATGTGATAAGGTCACAAATTCAAAACTTATCAACCAAGCTCTGTTCATTTTTGGGAATTCTGGGCTTGTGCTTCACTGAAATAGAACAGTAGCAAGCTTTTGGTACAGGCTAATTTTAAGTAGTTCCTGAAGGTGATAGACATCTACCTGCCAGTGACTACTCACATAGTGAGCCAGTTAACACCAGGGCTATTGAGGGAGTGTCTCCCCTCTTAAGATCTGAAAAATAAAGTGGGTTAAGTATTTCAGCAGAGAAGAACTTGCATGGGTTGGTGAAGGTTGTGTTTTCTGAGGGCCTTCTGTAGATAGGGCCGTCAGGCTGACAGGTTGATGAAGGGCCATCAATGAGGTGTAGAAAGTGCCTGCCCCGCAGGGAGCCTGGGTTCCAGGCCCACAAGTGAAGTTGTGACACTCCCTCTGCATTTTGCTGACATTCTGTTCATTTGTTATAAGATGTAAGAATTTTCGAGTTGATATAAAGAACCAACTACTTAGCTTCTTCCCTTTCAGCTAACTTCTTCCTGAGTTTTTGGAGTCTGGAGCAATTTGGGCCTTGTTTACTGTTTCTCCGTCAAAATCAGATCTTTCTGACGTTTCCTCGCTGTTTAGAACACCTGTATTTCTGTCTCTTGGCTCAAAGACCAATCCCCTTTCTTATGCTGTCTTCACAAGAAGGCTAGTTGATGGTGGGGGGCAGCAGGTAGGAAGAGGAACTATGGTTTATAATCTAACTCAGGCAGTCGTGATTTTAGCTTTATGTAAGGTCGTAGGTTGAGCTTTAAGCACTTTGTAACACATGGCCATAATAAGTAACTTTATATCACAATCCCAGATTGCCATGTTGGGTTAATAGCCATTAGGTTTATTCCTTTACCTCACACAATCCCAGTAACTGTGGTGGTATTTAGAGGTGAAATGGGCAAGAGAAATGAATACTTCTGTTTGAAGTGTTTTAGGAAAAGAAATTCTAACAGTTTTGTAACTAAAAGCAGGCTACAATGTTGAGTATGGTTTATCAGCTTTATTCTATGATTCTTAACATTAATCAGTCAGCTTCCACATTAATGAAAGTTGGCCAGTTATTCCCGAATGAATAAAAAGAAACCAACTCTTACCAGGTCTTGTACTGTGATGTGCTATTATTCAGTTTTATGATGCTGCTTCCTAAAAGCAGATGAGGTCATGAGAGTAACTCAGATCAGAACTGCTCTTACATGCAGCAGATTTTAGGTTGGGTTGGTGGGGGGATGGACTGAAGCCCTCTTTGTACCTTTCATTTTTAAATGGTCTCTATTTTTTTTTCCTCTTGGACTGGCTATGCTGGATCTATACTAAAATCATTTTTCATAAAGAAGCCTCAGTTTATAGACTAACAGACCACAAAATGCACTGAAATTCTTCAGAATATGTACAAGGGCCTCACTGCAGGAGGCTTGCCTTTTTTCTCTCAATTGTACTGACTGGAGGTTTATTTGCCCTTTTAAGAAGACCGGGTGCCCTTCAGAATAGAGAAACTGTAACTATTAGGAATGAACAGAGATCTTGGGGATGAATAGAGATTTTGCCTTACAAGATTTCCTTTTACAAAGCTCTCCCTCAAATACAATACCATTCTCTGCAACTAAAAAGTAGGGAATGCCTTTCGAGCATCTTTGAATTCGACCAGCGGTGCTGTTTCAAAATGTTTTAATTAACAACACTAGGGTAGTCTGGCAACTGTTATAAATTTAAAGCGTCTAAGGACTAGTGTTTTAACAGAAGAAGATAAATTGTCCCAGGATCCTTATTAAGAGACAGCAAAGGGGTATTTAAACTGATCCACCAGTGGAACTAGGTGGGGGTATTAGGTCTTTTGTTTCACCACCACTCAGATCCCACTGAATTTGTGAATTTGTGTTTGCATCATCTGTTCCTGGAAGTTCTTCTGCCCTGGCTCTGTGTCATCTCAGTCGTCTGACTTAGAAAGTGCCCTTTGAAGGACCCTGTTCACTGCTGCACTTTTCAATGAATTAAAATTTATTTCTGTTGTAGTGGAAGTGTGTCCTTTGTTTGAGTCCACAAGTAGTAATTTTGACTTTTGTGTTGTTGTATACTGTTTAATGTTTAATGGCTCACCTAGTAGTGGAGATGGGCTGTTTCCATGGGGTACTATAGTCCCTACCTGGAAAGCTCATGTGTGTGTCCCTGATGAGCAGCATGCAGAAAATCTTCCTGATAATTCTTTACGCATTTACAGTTTGGAGGGAAGAGAAAACTTACCTTGGCCAGCTTTATTTAGATGAACTCACCTCCAGAGGTGCTTTGCCTTGATATCTAGTCATGTGATCCATTGCCCTAAATGAGAAATGGAAGTCCTACTGGGATTGACATACTTTTTTTCCTAAAGGGGTAGTATTTTAGGTTTGCAGGCCATGTCTTTATCGCAGATACTTAATTCTGCTGTTTCAGTACAAAAGTAGACAACCCACAACTGAATATGCATGGTTATGTTCCATTATCAAAAAAAATAAAAGCCGTAATTTGCCAATCTCAGATGTAGTAGGTTGCCTCTTAGAAGTTCTGAAGACTAGAAAAACAAAAGAGGTGAGAAGACACCCATTAAGTTTCCAGACTACCATCAGAAAAACAAATACTTGGATTTATCACAATATCCAGTCACCAAGGGAGAGGAGACCTCACTGCATAGACTCAAGGTGAGAGTAAGTACAGACAACTACATCCATTTTTCTAACTTGCACCCTCTCTGTTCCCACTGAGACTACAGTGCCCTACTGTAGAACCAACCATACACATTTAGTATTTGTTTCCTCTTCTTTCTCTACCCTCAGTGGGTTTAATCGGCTGGTCACACGTGTGCCTTGAAGTCTGCTGTGGCATGAGCAGAGAACCTCGGGCCCCCAGCTGAAAACTCGATGCAGAGAACTTTACTGATGGCCTAGGGATTCCTCCGTAAGACAAGATGTACATGTGGAACATGGGAGCTGGCTTCAGGAGGACCACAGAACAGATGACAGTTCTAAATCTCAGTCTTTGAGAGGACGCTTTCATGACACTTTAAGCTGGTGAGATCTGAGATCTAGATCCTCGTGACTGGCAGCTCTGACATGCTGATAGGTCCTCAAAGGGCACAGAAATACAAAGAATGGTTGTAATTACCATTTATTGTGATAAAAACGGCTCTGCAGACTTAGTTCTTTAACTCAGTTTACCCAAGCTCATAAAACTAATTAGAGTCAGGATTTCAAAGATATGGCTTTGAAGCCATCTTTCTATTAAATTCTGCTGTCTCTCTGATCTAAGAAGGATTTCACTCTCATAGATCTGAGTGCCTAATCTGTCTGGAAGTGAGCTGGGTTATGAAAGAGAAATATTCTTCTTCTGACCTCCAGGACATTATCATGTAGACTGAAAAGAAAACTTGTCCCTGATATCTGTATTTACAGGGAAAATAGTTTCAGACTAAGAAGGAGAGTTGACACTACCATTCAAATGGTTTCTTGTCCTGCTCCACAGCCTGACTTTTCAAAACAGAAAACAAAGCTCCTCTGACAAACCTTTAAATAGACTCACCAGGAATAAGAAGGGCTCAAATAAGTAACATCAGAAATGAAAGGGAAGACATTACAACTGCACCTCAGATTGACAAAGGAGAGTACCACAATTAATTAGATGCCAACAAATCAGATAAATGAACAAATTCCCAGAAACATACAACCTTCCAGGACTGAATCATGAAAAAACAGGAAATGTGAATACTCTAATCACTAGTAAGGACCAGGTAGCTTCACTGGTGAATTCTACCAAGCGTTCAAAGTGGAACTAACAACACTCCTTCTCAAACTCTTCCAGAAATAGAAAAGGAAGGAACACTTCCAAACTCATTTTACAAGGCCAGCATTACTCTCATACCAAAAACCAGACAACAGGTCAACATTCCTGACAAAGAGGCAAAAATCTTGAACAAAGTATCAGCAGACTGAATTCAACAACACATGAAAAGCTTCACACACCATGATCAAGTGGAATTTAGTACAAGAATTCAAGAGTGATTCCGTATCCACAGATCAGTGTTATATACTACGTTAACAAGATGAAAGGTAACAAAGATAATCATCTCAACAGATACAGAAAGAGCACTTGACAAAATTCAGCATTCATTTATGATAAATGGTTATAGAGGAAATGTACCTCAACATAAAAGCCATAGATGAGAAGTCCACAGCTAACATCTTATTCAACAATGAACACTTGAAAACTCTGAGCAGGAAAAGAAACAATTGACCAGGGTTCAATCCTTGGTCAGGGAACTATTTAATAAGATCCTGCAAGCTGCACAACACAGCCAGAAATAAGAAGACAAGGATATTAAGAGCATCTGTGTGCACTGCTGGTGAGAATGTAAACTGAAATAGCCACTGTGGACAACAGTATGGAGGTTCCTCAAAAAATTAAAAATAGAACTACCATATGATCCAGCAATTCCACTTCTGGGTATTTATATGAAAAAAAAAAAAAAACGACACTAATTTGAAACCCCATATTCACTGCAGCATTACATATAATAGCCAAGATACAGAAACAACCTATATATTTACAATAGCCAAGATACAGAAACAAGTATCCATCAATGGATGCATGGATAAAGAGGATGATGTATATATACACAATACTATTCTGCCATAAAAATGAATGAAATCTTACCACTTGTGGCAATATGCATAGACCCTAAGGGCATTATGTTAAGTAAGACAACGACAAATACCTCATGATCTCACTAATATGTGGAATTTTAAAAATAATAACAATTACAACAGGAAAGAAAACCAAGCTTATCGCGGTGGAGAACATATGGTGGTTGCCAGAGGTGGGGGTTGGGGAGTAGGACATACAGGTGAAGGGGGTCCAAAGGTACCAACTTCCAGTTATAAAACCAGCCACGGGGATGTAACGTACAGCATAATGACTAGTTAGCAATGCTGTATTACATATTTGAAATTTGCTAAGAGTACATGTTAAACGTCCTCATCATGAGAAAAAAAATACTTTTGTAACTGTGTATGGCAATGTATAACTAACATAATGACCAAACCTAATTTACCAAGAGAAAATAGGACAAACCTTTAGCCAAAACCTATAAAATGGCAGGTACCTGGAACAGGGCAAAGCTGCCCAGTGGTAGAGGCTCAACTTGTCTCCCAAGGCAGAAGAAAATCTTCTGCACATTATATAACTGAAAAGTATAAATAAATACCAGTATGCAGCTATAACTACCAAAATCTAGTAGAAGCTTCTTTATATGGTTGCTGAAGTATTGCTCTCAGCACGTGCTGGAAACATTTTAGTGGACTCTCGGCTGGCAGGCCCCGGACAGACGTCCAAGCCTTCCCCTCCGGAGGGTCTCTATTGCCCACAAAAGTTGTGCGTGGGAGAGCCCAGCGCAGGGGCGGAGCTGCTCTTTCAGCAGCTGCTGCAGGCCAAGACCTTGGCTTGGCCTCTGAGGCACCTGTTGTCCAAATCAAGCCATCAGACGCTACTCCTTTGCCTCGTCCTAATGCTAGGAATATCTCAGAAATACAGCCGCTTCTGCTTAAGCCCTGAAGAAAAGTGGCCTCCCATGTCCTTTTCTTCCCCAGGCCTCCTGTGTTTCCCAGCCTCCTCCGAGATCACATGAGTAGCAACATTATTAGACCTGACATCAACACAAGAACTTGGATCCTTTCAGCAGTCTGGAATGAGGGACCCCTTACTGAGTCATCTATCAGGCAGCCTCAGCCAGTGACTGCACTTCATGGAGGATTCCATAGAAAATGAAGCCTGGGATGCTGAGTCTGGTCTTCTGTACCATAGGGGAACACAAAAACGGGGTCTCGGTCATCCCGCCCCCTTTCTCCCTGTATTGCCACTTAGGGCCCTGGTGAAGGGTTCAGCCGGGGGTGAACACTGACTTTACGAGAGGCAGGAAGCCTTGCAGAACAGCCCCATTCCTCCTCCAAGCTGCCCAAGTGGCTGTTTCCAGACACGATGAAATGTTTAGTCCCACAGATGTTACGCCCCCCAGCTCAGAGCGCTGACATGAGCTGAAGACATGCCCCAGCCCCCACAGAGATTGCTATCTGGGGTGAGAATTCACACACATGACACCACCAGATGAGAAACAGGCCACGGCCTCCAGATGACACCCACACGTGACCCTCTGGTCTGGATCGCTCAGCACCTACAGGAACGTGATGGCATGGGCAACCCTGGTCCCCGCAGCTCTGAGCCTTGCGGGTCTAACTTGTCAGAGAAAACTGACAATGCCTCGCCATTATATTTACGGGGGGCACATGGAAAGGCACTGAATGTAGATTTCTTGGTCTGTTAATTGCCCTGGATCTTGAGTGTTTTGCCTTCCCTAAGCATGAGTTTAGAAAACAAAAACAAAAAATTTCACCTTGAAAAAAATGTCCCTCTTGGAAATTACATCCTAGGTGATGCTTCTTAGATGAATGTCAGTGTCAACATGGTATGTAAACATCCTGGCCCATTAGTAAAGCAGCCATACCACCACTATAGGAAGAAGAATTTGAAAAATAGTACCACCTTACACTACATCAGGCTTTACAGGGTGTAGAGTACCTTGACCTTCATTATCTTATTTGGTCCTCATGAGTCTGATGAAGAAAGCAAACATGATGCCCTCTCCACTTTACAGGGGGGTAAAACAGCTGGTCCAGGGCAATTGCTACTGTAAATTTTAACTCTGCCCCTGCCAAAGATGAACTCAGAACCCACGGAGAATTATCTGTAAGTTCCTTTCTCGTAACAGGAAAGACAGCAAGAGTGACGCCAATATAACACACTACCCAAAGAAAGGCTTGAGAAACCAGTGGCTATTACGTAGAAAATTTTCCTGTAAACCATAAATTCTGCCAGGTAACTCCGACTCATCCTTAAAAATTTTAGCTCTAAATCACTCCCTCTAGGAAGCCTTCTCTAAAAGCCTGAAGTAATAAACTCTCACAGCGCTCTGTATTTCATCTTGGTGACACTTGCCGGTTTTCATTACACATGGAAACTGATGCAAACCAGTTTCAGTGAAGACAGGACCATGATGTTTTCTCTCACCATAACTGACACAGTCCTAACATCCTCAGGTAATTTAAAATACTTGCTGAATAAAAAAAGTTAAAACACTTGGTGTTCTACTTAAGTTTCTTTTTGTGCGAAGAACAGAAAAAAATAATAGAAGTGAAAAGTTATTAAAAAAATTAAAAAGGATCGTTGTAAGAATATAGGTATCACAGAACCCAACAGTAAAACAGACACACTCATTCCTCAAATATGATTACAATTAGTCCTAAGCTGTTTGTAGAAAAAGAAAGAAAAAGGAGGGAGGGAGGGAGAGGAATAGGAGGGGGAGGATGGAAAAGAAGGAAGAAACTATCATAATTCACATTTTAATAAGCAGAAATCTTACTGTATTTCTAATAATATGAAAGCAACCTTAAATATTAAGTTACAATAGTACTGATCATGTGCATTAAAGTTATAATACTGTAAATAACTGTGGGAGGGAACCAAACAGTTGATGGTACCAGTAACATCAGCATTTGTCACTTGGCAGATTTTTCAAAACTAGGCAAAATTAGGAATGTGTAGAACTCACCTTTTGTTTTTCCAAAAAATAACACTTTTTAAGGACACTTATTGCAATGCAAGGACCTAAAATATGAACATATCTATAGTGATGTCACCACTCCTGTTGCTAATAGTGGTGTTAATAATTTGCATTCTCTCTTTTTGGCCTGGTCAGTATGGTTAGAGAATTATCAACTCTACTGATCTCTTAAGAACATACTTTTGGTTTCGCTGATTTTGTTTTTTGTTTCATTTGTTACCACTCTTTATCACTTCCTTTCTTCTGCTTACTTTGGGTTTGCTTTTCTTTTTAAGAGGAGGTTGAGATCATTCGTTTGAGCCCTTTCATCTTTTCTAAAAGGCATTTAGTACCATAAATTTCCCTCTGTTTCTACTCTTGACCCCATTATAGAAATGGGCACATGAGTACAGAGCTCATGTAAACAAAGATGATTCCTTTCTGAGGGAGAGGGCACCAGGAGAAATTCAACAGCTAACAAACATCAAGTAGGTTCTGCATTTACTCTCTTCACCTTCCAGAGGCCACACAGACTCCTCTTGGCTTCTTGCTGCCCATTCTGCCTTCTCTGCAGTCTCTCTGCTTCTGACACAAGGCTCAATGGTGGGTTCAGTCCCCTGGCTCATGAGTACCCATCACAGACTAACTACAAATCCTCTGTTTCTTTATTTAGAATTTTAAGAAAGTCTAATTGATCAACAGTCTTGTATCCAAGGCCTAACTAAAACCCAATTAGCCATGGTTGGGGCACAGGGTAACAGTATACAGAGGACTACCCTTTCCAGGGCTAAGTGAGGCACGACAGGGAGTCTCTGCAGGCTGGCCGTTGCTCTCAGTGTGGAAGTAACCTGTTTAAAGAGAACTATGCACCTGGATAGATCCCTTCAACCTATGAAATACTCTGCAGAGCTCTAAGATTTACACTTAATGTTTGGGAAAAAACATGGGGTGCTAGTTAAAGTAGGAGATTCTCAGGGCTTAGTATTAGCTTTGGGGTAGGGTATAGAAAAATCTGCCTTTTAAAAATCAGCACCTGTATGTAGGTAGTCCATAAAGAAACCGAGTAATAACCTCATTTTTGTCTTGAAAGCTCATCTAACAGATCTTAAACACTACCCTTTCCCAACCACTAGCTTCATAACAACTTTTTCCCCGAGAACTATAGTGCCTCTGCTTGGCTCACCTTACTTGGAATAGAAAAAAAATTTGAAAAGCAAGCCGGGAGCAGAAGGCACCACGAGGGACAGGAACATCATTTCCGGCCTCACCCACATCCTGCCCACCAGCTCTGTGTCTTCCCTGACACACAGACCCTTCCCCAGCACACAAACTCCTGCAGAAAGTTTATCTGGAATTAAGGCAATGAGGCTTCAGCTTTTCTGAAGGCTGAGAGCCAAGTTTTCGATTTCTAAGGCTGCTGTGTATTCTCAGACAAGCATCTTTTATTGATCAGGCATTTAATAACATGCTCAGTTTTACCTAAAAGTCATGGAGTTGGAACATTTTCCTTGAGTGATCACACATGCATGAAAAAGATGTGAGTTTAAGCTGTCACCTCCCAGCCCATAATTCAAGGATTCTAACTTGTGGTAAGATACCTCACGGTGCTGCTCCAGAATGACTAGAACTTTAGCAAATTTTCTCTCATTCGAAAATCAGAACATCCTCTGGATCGGAGGTCCCCTAGAACTCCAGAGAAAAGGAGCTGCACAGGTTTAATTAATCTCCTGTGTCCACACAGGGTGGCTAAGGCGAGGGGAGGGTGCACACACTGGGCCACAAGCAGACCTGTGGCTGCTGAAGACGGGAGCGTTCACGGTAAGCCTCCTTGCTTAGAAAGATCAAAACCAACTCTCCTGGATAAAGGAACTCCCTCCCAGACACAAAGCCAAAACCCAACTTCTCTGAAGTTTACAAAGAGTCCAGATACTGTTTGTGTGCAAACATTTAAAAATGCCAATACTCACCTTTCTCAGAAAAGGGAAGAGGAGCTTTCTGAGTTCAACTGCCACCAAGTGGGTCACAAGTGACTTTGGAAACTAATACGAAGATCAGAAGGTCTGTCATCTGCCTGGTCAGCCTCATCTTAGAAAGAGAAAGATCTGCCAAAAAGCAAACCCAAAATGAAACCCCAAACTACCAACCTCTAAAAAGCCAAAAGCCAGGAAAAATTTAAAAACCAAAAAAATCCTACAGATGGAATTAATACATTCAACTGACAGCTATTTAATCTGCCCACTCCTTTCCACCACCACCCCCTTAGCCCCATTTCTCACCCCATCCTTATACAAACCTGTTTTCTTAATTAAGCAAGTAGTGATTCACACCAGGCAAATGTATACTTTTAAGATTTGCATACTTAGTTTCCCTGTTTCTTTGGAGAGGCTCATCCTTGATCAGGAAGCAAAACTCCAGCCTCCACAAAGTGTTTAGTGGTTCCTGGGAACTGTGACTTCTTGAAGCTATTCTTCTAGTGGATCCAGGGAATTATCTTACTAATTGCAGTGAGAACATGAGGTTTGGTTACCTACCCTGTGGCTTCTTGCATGCAACAGAACCTGTAAATGAAAACACAGGTAGGCATCTCCTTCTCTGTAACTTAGTATAACCACTTAAATGGAATGCTAAGTGAACACCAACAAAAGGATGATAGAGTGCTCTGACATCAAGCCTGTCGCCTTCCATTTCCCACAAATCCCAACTCTACCAATAGCCCTGATTTCAGTTGAACTGCCCACTATACACATTCTGATGGGCCCTTACTGGGCAGTTTTACTGAAAACCAGGGTAAAGCTTACAGGAACTAACTGGTGCACAGGAGGGCCATCTTTTATTCACTCACAGAGCAGCCATGGGCAAGCTGCTGGACTTCAGTGGGTTTCTGTCTCCTCATCTGTAAAATGAGAGTGTTGACAATACCCATCTCATGGCGGGGAACTGAGTTAATACATATTAAACTCATTAGAATAATGCCTAGAACATGGTAAACACTGTGTCTGAATTTGCTATTACAGTACAGAAGGTCCCCAACTTAACAACAGTTTAACTAACTGTTTCTTGACTTTACGATGGTGTGACAGTGGTATGCATTCACTAGAAAATGTACTTGGGATTTTGAATTGTGATCTTTTCCCAGGCTAGTGATACTTTTTTTTGTTTATGAAGGTAAACAACCAATATACTTGTAACATTCTGGGGGGAAAAAGAAAACATTCCATACCCAGACAACCATTCTGTTTTCCACTTTCAGGAGAGTATTCAATAAATTACATGAGACATTCAACACTTAACACACTTTGTGTCAGATGACTTTGCCTGACTGTAGGCTAATAATGCATGTGTCCTGGGGAGGTTTAAGGTATGCTCAGCAGAACTATGATGTTTGGGAGGTGATGTGTATGGAATGCATTTTTGACTTACTATGTATTTCCAACTTATGATGGGTTTATCAGAACATAACCCCTCGGTCAATCAATGAAAATCTGTATATGGGGCTTCCCTGACGGCTCAGTGGCAAAGAATCCACCTGAAAATGCAGAAGACACGGGTTCGATCCCTGATCGGGGAAGATCCCACACCAAGCCCGTGTGCCGCAACTACTCAGCCTGTGCCCCAGAGCCCGGGAGCTGCGACTCCTGAGGCCTGCGCACCCTGCCTGCTGCGCGCCGCAGCAAGGGAAGCCTCTGCAGCGAGGAGCCTGGGCCGCACAGCGGGTGGGCAGCCCGCTCAGCACACCAGAGGAAAGCCTGTGCAGCAACAAAGACCCAGTGCCGCCAAAAATGAGTGAGTTAAAGTTATAGATGATATGCGTTTTACTATATAATGCAATATATTTAATACATTTATATAGTAATATATACATATTATGTAAAATGTTTTAATAATATATATTATATATAAACACACATATATAAAAGATATGTATATAGACTCCTCCTTTCATTCAAAAACAGAAAAATTCCTAATTAGGATCACCTGACAAAGTCCCAAAACAGTGTACAAATCCTTGAGAACTAACTTTGCAACATAAGAATATTCATTTAATTATCAATTGATGACAAATTCCTTGGGCAAGAAGCGAACTCCCTTAAAGGGATAAAAATTCCCACATTCCCAACTGCACCTTGGGTAAGTAAACCCAGGCCGAACTTCTAAACTAGATTCTTCTGGATATTTTTGTGAAAAAGACCGATGTTGAGCCATCATTTCTATCATAATACTTTCACTTGCAAAGCAGCTATGGCACTTAGATGTTCTCCCCTCCACCAGTTGGTACAGCTTTGCGCCTGCTTCCCCACCTCCTCTAAGGGTTAGTGCAGTAGTAAAATCACTCGTCTCCACCAGGCTTGGAAGCCTATGAAGAGAAGCAGTTGTGTACCCAATCCTGTGAGAGATAGTCACAGTGATTCAAAAAAATACAGATAATTTAACGTTGAAAGTGGTCTCTCTTTAAGAGTGGGAGGGGACCTCCCTGGTGGTCCAGTGGTTAGGAATCCGCCTGCCAGTCCAAGGGACATGGGTTTGGTCCCTGGTCTGGGAAGACCCCACATGCAGAGGGACGACTAAGCCTGTGTGCCACAACTACCGAGCCCATGCGCTGCAAATACTGAAGTCCAGGCTCTCCAACAAGAGGGGCCAGCACAGGGAGCCCGCCCGCCACAGCTCGAGAAAGCCTACACACGGCAACAAAGACCCAGCGCAGCCAACAAACAGATGCAGTTTTCTAGGTGGGAGGTCTCAGGAAAGGACTAGGTGGTGGAGGAGACTTGCTGAGGAGGGGACAATGTTCTATCGTGGCCGTGGTCACAGGGCAGCCACTTCATAGTAATTCTTTATTCACATGCTTCACACACTTGTATGTATACACTTCATACACCTCTAAATATATGTATATTTCACAAAACAACTGTTTCAGGAATGTGGGCAGATACTCACCTCCAGTTATCTTCCCCAGATGGTAACGCAAAGGAAGGTGACATTTGGAAGAACAAACGTGAACCATGCAAACCTACTGAAAACTGTCACATTTCAGCCCATGTCCACAATTACCTTCAAAAGCAGTTCCTCCCACTCCCATGACCTTTTATCCAGCATACTGCCATAAATAAAAACACACAAACATGAACTAACAACTTCAACTTTTAATAATGGAAACAATTTACCATTCCAGAAACAATTTTAGGGGAAAAAAACTCTTTCCCCATAAAAATAAACTTAAACTCATGAAAATTATAAATATTATAATTTTTTTTTTTTTTTTACTTCTGTGATTTAAAATGCTCCCCTGCAATACCACCCCTTCATTTAACCTCGTTCCTGTACCATCACATACTGAAGAGAAAACAGTATTACAGCAAAGCTTAGATAGTTTAATTTAACATAAGAATTTGTACAATAACTTTTTAAAATCTGTGGCCTCAGTGGCCTCTTACACATTAAAAATGCGGCAGTCACCAGTGTTCGGGAGAGACCATTGGTCTTCAAGAATCATGAACCGACAGGACTTCAACACAGTTAAGTTTTCCAAACTGAAACTTGTAGTGCAGATGACAATGAGCGAGGTCCCGGATCATACAGACGAGGATACCTAATTTAGACAATCTACTTCAAGTAAAAAAAAAAAAAAAATTTCACAGATACCCATCAGGTAACTACTTTAAGGTTCGAACAGTGTCTTAATCTGAGAAACAACGGCTTCACAAAATATGAGCTTACTGGGATGGGTAATTAAAAGACCAGGTGGCTGATAACAGTACACTCACACCAAAGCCATAGTCTGAACAGTAAAACCAGTATAAAAATCATGAAGGCATTCCCTGAACAATGAAGGTAAAGAATTGGTTGACAATGTCACTAAAACCTCATTGAGGCACTAAAAGGAACTTACATGCAAAATTAAACAAGATGTGCCATACATATTTTATAGCTAGTTCTACCTTTTTTTTTGGTTTCTTTCCAACTTTCCTTAAAAAGCTTAGGAAGATATGATTGTCTCAGTAATGTGTGTGGCATAGCAGAAGCGACACATCTGCCTCCAATAAGACGGGTGTTCTCTGAAAAGTCAGAAGATCCACCAAGAGGGGAACAGAAATGCAGTTCTTAAAAAAGGCACAGTTCACTTAGGAGGCCAAGAACTGAAGCACCTTGGAATTTCAAAAAGAATCCATTAGGTGTCACCAAAGTGTTAACAATTCCTTGGGAATTTATAAACAATATCTAGACTACAAATAGACTGGAAGGCCCCTCTGGAAGCACAACACACCTTTCCTGTTGTTTTCAGATTAACTACTGCATAAAATGAGACTATTTAACCTGTTTTAAGGAAGGCTCCTATTGCACATGCACTTCTTTGGTCTGCAGGAACATGCACTTTGGTTAAAAATCTAAGAACCCCCCTCCTCTGTGGTCCGCTGGGAGTGGACGCTGCCCCCCGCTCCCACTTTACCGTCACCCTTCGGAACTGAGGACCTGGGTCGTCCTGGGCCTCCTTAATCCACACCCCTGTTCCACATCAGTCTTCTTCAGTTCATAAGAGGAGAAGGGAGAGCAGTGAGGGGAGGGAAGGAGGAAGAAGGGAGGGGAAGGCTAAAGGGAGAGGAGCGAGTGATAAACAAGAGTGCTGAGAGCCCCTCACTTTACAAATCACTCGACAAGTCCCAGTTGGGGGGTGGGGGGGCGTGGGGGGGCTGGGCGGCACACTGCCTCCTCCCGAACTCCTTTTCCGCTTTGAAAAGCAACCTCAGGGGGAGACTGTAACGTCACAGGGGTCAGAGCTGCCGCTCTGCGCCCGGCCGGCCCAGAGAAGCTGCACACCCATCAGACCTCCCGCCCCGGAAGGGCGGGGAGGGCGCGGGCTCACCAAGATGGCGGCTCACCAAGATGGCGGCTCCCGCTGCCTCCCCGGCGGCCGTCAGTTCCTCCTCTGGGTCCAGCTCCTACTTTCTTTGGTTTCCGTTCCCACGTTTTACTCACCAGGAAATCAAGCACTATGACAATGGATTTAATGTCTCTAAACTGAAAGCTTTTAACCCCTCAACAAGCAAGTTCACCTCCTTCTCCACCATCCACTTACCCAAACCACCTTCCCTCAAGGCTCCCCACCTCCACCCTCCAACTTCTTCCATCCCTCCTCTTTCCTCTCTGTCAGACTCCTCCAAAATCCTTCACCAACTCCTCAGCGCCCCTAGCTTCCTGTGCCCTTCAATTCACATGAATTGTTTCCTCCGACATTAAAAACAAAACAAAAAAAACCCCAGTAACAGACAGGTAGTTTCAAGGTAAGACAAGTATTCAGAAATAGTCTTTGTTAAGCTTTTAAAAAATCATTTGCACAACCTTAAGCTTAACATCATCATATACTCAACTAAAAGAAAATAAGGAAAAAAACACAACTCAAAGTCCATGCTTCAAAGCACTCTAGAATGCTCCAGATGAGACCACAGGTTCACAGCTTGCCAAGAGGTAACACCGTGGTGCCGTTAACAGAACAAGCTTCCGGAATCCCTGACAGAGGACGCCCAAGCTGCAGGATGCTGCATGACCAGTTTGGGGGAACTAGATCTAGAGATTTGTAAAAAGGAAAGGCCCTAGCATCATAGGGCAAGAAAACCGCCCTCCGACAAGAGAGACCCTGGCCGCCGGCGCACACGCAGGTCCCGTGCCGTCCCTGGGGGGCAGGGAGCCCCCACTTTACCCCGGTTTCCACGCCTGGCTGAGGGCTTCTTCCAGCTTGTGTCTGTAGGCCGCATAGCGCTCCTTCAGGTTCTGTAGCTGCTCGTCTTCTTCCTTGTCCAAGATCCTCAAGAAATTCTGTAGCTCCGGCAGGCTGAAGGCTTCCCACTGTGAAGGAACACAAAAATGAAAAACGCCAGGTGTTTATTAATTCAAGACTTAGGAATGAGGAGGGCGGGGAGCACAGGGGAGTGTGATTGCCTTCCCCTCCTGACTCACACTGCCCAGTGCTGCCCGGCCGTCTCAGAAGGCCTGGTGGACAAGAGCTGAGCCCCCTGACCAGCCTTACATCCCCACCTCGGCTCACTCCCACTGCCCGCTGCTCCCCTCCTCCCAGCCTCCTCCAAAAGGGCTCTAAGAGCAAACACCTAACTCCAGGAGACACTAACCCTCAGAAGCATGAAGTGGAGCTCCACACTCCCTCCTCCCTCCCTCTCCGTGGGTTCCTCACTGTCACTGCCTTCGTTCCCCAGTTCCCACGATCAATCTCACCCCTCCTATCCACCACCATCTTCCCCTCCAACCCTGGGCTAGCCTCCCAGCTCCACTTTTCCATTCCCTAATCTGTTCCCCCAAACAGCCAGCCTGAATACTCTCTCTAAAATGCCAATCGAGGCATGACCGTCCTTGTCTGGAATCATTCAGTGGCTTCCTGTGGTTGTTTCTGCTAAGTCTGAAAGACCGTCCCCTCTCCAGTCCATCTCTGTCCCTGCGCCCCTCACTCGTTGCCCTGTGTGGCTCTGCACACGCTTTCCCCTCCTCCACTCTGCCGGTGAACTCCTCCGCAACCTTCAAGTCCCAGATTCCATGCCACTCTAAGAAACCTTCCATGATTTCCTTCCCTTCTTGCTCAGTCAGGATTATGTCTTTTAGAAACTTTCACTGAGCACTGGAAGCCCTAATCACAGCCTGATCACAAAAGACCTAAACAGTGTTATAATTATTTGGTTAGTATTTCTCTTGTCTGCACTGCATCTGTTATACTTCCAACTATGTGGGCTTTGTCTTTGGCCCTTGAGCTTCTGACTTCGTTTTCCCTAATAGCACCTGGTACTCGGCAGGCACAAAATGTTTATGGTATTTTTCTAAAAAAAAAAAATTTTTTTTAAGCAGTAAATATCAAGAAGGGTATGTGGCATCATCTGGGAGGTTTCTTTCCAAACTACACCTCCTCCCCTCCCAAAAGGAGGCCCTCAGTCCTGGGCTGAGCACCACTATCTCAGCCAGGAGCAATGTCTGATGGGGGGACTCCCGGGGGATGGGAAAAAACAGGATAACCTATTACAAGTGCCGAGAGAGGAGACAGAATAAAATCACCAAATGGATCGATGACTGAAGGAAATTGGCTCTTGGAGACTGACTGAGCTAGTTACTAAAGAAAGTGAGAGGTGAAGCGGGAGAACGAAACGGTCTATATTAGAATACTCAGTTAATTTGAAAATTAACTATTTTTCACAAAAGTTCTCCAAAATAAAGACATTATAAATTAGCATCTCCCTCCCACTCTCTGACAGCTATGGAAAGTTTCTTCTCTCAATTCAGTTAACCTCAAAAACTTGAGACACAGGCATACCATAGAGAGGTCAGAAAGCAATCCAGAACATTAGAACACAATGTAGAGTGAATTTCAAAACTAAGCCAATATAATTCCCTCCCAGACAAGGCAGCTCCAATTACACTAACTAAACTATGTGCAACACTCAGAAACTAGGACCAAGAAAGATAAGATGCTACAAGACTATGCTGATATGACTGACTTGTGTGCAGAGGGCAGACTATCAGTTCAGTTCAGTTCAGTCACTCAGTCGTGTCCGACTCTTTGCGACCCCATGAACCGCAGCACGCCAGGCCTCCCTGTCCATCACCAACCCCCGGAGTCTACCCAAACCCATGTCCATTGAGTTGGTGATGCCATCCAGCCATCTCATTCTCTGTCATCCCCTTCTCCTCCTGTGCCCAATCCTTCCCAGCATTAAGGGTCTTTTTCAATGAGTCAACTCTTCGCATGAGTTGGCCAAATTACTGGAGTTTCAGCTTCAGCATCAGTCCCTCCAATGAACACCCAGGACTGATCTCCTTTAGGATGGACTGGTTGGATCTCCTCACAGTCCAAGGGACTCTCAAGATCCTTCTCCAACACCACAGTTCAAAAGCATCAATTCTTCGGTGCTCAGCTTTCTTCCCTGTCCAACTCTCACATCCATACATGACCACTGGAAAAACCATAGCCTTGACTAGATGGACCGTTGTTGGCAAAGTAATGTCTCTGCTTTTAAATATGCTATCCAGGTTGGTTATAACTTTCCTTCCAAGGAGCAAGCGTCTTTTAATTTCATGGCTGCAATCACCATATGCAATGATTTTGGAGCCCCAAAAAATAAAGTCAGCCACTGTTTCTACTGTTTCCCCATCTATTTCCCATGAGGTGATGGGACCAGATGCCATGATCTTAGTTTTCTGAATGTTGAGCTTTAAGCCAACTTTTTCACTCTCCTCTTTCACTTTCATCAAGAGGCTTTTTAGTTCCTCTTCACTTTCTGCCATAAGGGTGGTGTTGTCTGCATATCTGAGGTTATTGATGTTTCTCCCGGCAATCTTGATTCCAGTTTGTGCTTCTTCCAGCCCAGCATTTCTCATGTTGTACTCTGCATATAAGTTAAATAAGCAGGGTGACAATATACAGCCTTGACGTACTCCTTTTCCTATTTGGAACCAGTCTGTTGTTCCATGTCCAGTTCTAACTGTTGCTTCCTGACCTGCATACAGGTTTCTCAAGAGACAAGTCAGATGGTCTGGTCTTCCCCATCTCTTTAAGAATTTTCTACAGTTTATTGTGATCCACACAGTCAAAGGATTTGGCATAGTCAATAAAACAGAAATAGATGTTTTTCTGGAACTCTCTTGCTTTTTCAATGATCCAGCAGATGTTGGCAATTTGATCTCTTGTTCCTCTGCTTTTCTAAAACCAGCTTGAACACCTGGAAGTTCACAGTTCACGTATTGCTGAAATCTGGCTTGGAGAATTTTGAGCATTACGTTATTAGTATGTGAGATGAGTGCAATTGTGTGGTAGTTCGAGTATTCTTTGGCATTGCCTTTCTTTGGGATTGGAATGAACTTTTCCAGTCGTGTGGCCACTGCTAAGTTTTCCAAATTTGCTGGTATATTGAGTGCAGCACTTTTACAGCATCATCTTTCAGGATTTGAAATAGCTCCACTGGAATTCCATCACTTCCACTAGCTTTGTTCGTAGTGATGCTTTCTAAGGCCCACTTGACTTCACATTCCAGGATGTCTGGCTCTAGGTCAGTGATCACACCATCGTGATTATCTGGGTCATGAAGATCTTTTTTGTACAGTTCTTCTGTGTATTCTTGCCACCTCTTCTTAATATCTTCTGCTTCTGTTAGGTCCCTACCATTTCTGTCCTTTATTGAGCCCATCTTTGCATGAAATGTTCCCTTGGTATCTCTAATATTCTTGAAGAGATCTCTAGTCTTTCCCGTTCTGTTGTTTTTCTCTATTTCTTTGCATTGATTGCCGAGGAAGGCTTTTTTATCTCTCCTGGCTATTCTTTGGAACTCTGCATTCAGATTGGAATATCTTTCCTTTTCTCCTTTGCTTTTTGCTTCTCTTCTTTTCACAGCTATTTGGAAGGCCTCCTGAGAGCCATTTTGCTTTTTTGCACTTCTTTTCCATGGGGATGGTCTTAATCCCTGTCTCCTGTACAATGTTATGAACCTCCATCCATAGTTCATCAGGAGCTCTATCAGATCTAGTCCCTTAAATCTATTTCTCACTTCCACTGTATAGTCATAAGGGATTTGATTTAGGTCATACCTGAATGGTCTAGTGGTTTTCCCTACTTTCTTCAATTTAAGTCTGAATTTGGCAATAAGGAGTTCATGATCTGAGCCACAGTCCGCTCCCAGTCTTGTTTTTGCTGACTGTATAGAGCCTCTCCATCTTTGGCTGCAAGAATATAATCAGTCTTATTTCGGTGTTGACCATCTGGTGATGTCCATGTGTAGAGTCTTCTCTTGTGTTGTTGGAAGAGGGTGTTTGCTATGACCAGTGCGTTCTCTTGGCAAAACTCTATTAGCCTTTGCCCTGCTTCATTCCGTACTCCAAGGCCAAATTTGCCTGTTACTCCAGGTGTTTCCTGACTTCCTACTTTTGCATTCCAGTCCTCTATAATGAAAAAGACATCTTTTTTGGCTGTTAGTTCTAAAAGGTCTAATAGGTCTTCATAGAACCGTTCAACTTCAGCTTCTTCAGCGTTACTGGTGGGGCATAGGCTTGGATTACCATGATACTGAATGGTTTGCCTTGGAAACGAACAGACTATCAAGTGCCAGCCAAAACCTCAAATTTTAGACTTTTGTACCAAGCCATCTCTTCAAAATGAGAGTGGATTTTAAAGATTTCAAAAGATAAAATCAAAAGAAACTTCCAAAATGTCCCAAATCACTGTCTTCCTAAAATTCCCCTAAATAAACTTCCAATTTAGGCTGACATATAAACATACTCTTTACCAAGAATGTTTACATACATTTCTAATTTGTGACTCAAAAAAACCACCTTTTCAAGTTTGTAGCCCCACATTACAGATTTTAAAACTGAGGACTGAAAAGAGCAGATTTACCCAATGTTGTGCTCCTAATTTGGTAAAAGCGATGGCAGGAAGCAGAGTCTTGGTTTCTTAACTTTTAACCTAGAAGCTATTCTCACTGCATCACAAAGTACTCTACACGGACAAATCGTGCCATTTCCAATTCTAGACAAAAGGCTGAGACCCAGAGCTTGAGAGATTTACTCAACTGACACTTATCTAGAAGGACAGTCTAAAGTGCCTTTTCCTTCAACTGAACTGACCTAAATACAATCCTTCTTGGAGAGACAGTGGCAAATAATGCACGTATAGACATAAATTCTTAAATTATCTGGGCAAAGAGGAAAGAAAGAGTCTAGAAAGTTAAATGGCTTTCATAGTAAAGAGACTGTGTTTCCCTTTATTCCCTTTAGAGCGAAGGAGCCTGGAGACTTTGATTACCAGCAAACATATGGAGAGTGTCAACTTTCAAAGCGCAGCTGGATTAGAGTAATTTGGAGGTGGAAGGGGTGAAAATGAGTCTGGGAGGTGATAAAGTTTAAAAAGAAAGTGTATATCCTCCCACCTCTGAAAATTACAGACCCAAATAATGAGTGTTACAAGAAAATTATATTGTAGACTAACTCTGGGTTCATTTCTGACATTCAAAAACGCCCTGCCTTCACAGGATCACCTCTCCTCCCGTGACAGGCAGACACACACATTCCCTCTCCCTCCCCACCCCTCCTCCTCCGCAGTCAGTGGCAGAGTCACTGGACCAGAGCGATAAAGCAGGACCAGCTGGTCTGCAGAGTTTAAAGCAGGAATGAACAATCACTCACCTCTCCAATTTCATGTTCGCGAAGAACAAAACTGAGTGTGTCTGTTTTGGGACCTGCTACCAGACGCAGGTAGAGTGGATGTTCCCGGTCCGAGAGCTTGCAGGCGTAGACTGGTGAGAAGGAGAGGCGTGTCACAAATACAACACGACATCATTGCCCTCGCCGTCCCCAGATCAACGCAACAGTGTGATTACCTCAGCCACCTGGGCACTACCCTCCTCATCTTGTCACCAGTAAATAGCCTACAGGGGATGAATTCTATACCATTTCCATTCTATCTGCATAATGTAAACTGGGCCTTGATTTAAAAAGGAAATCATTCTTGAGAATGAATTTAAATGAGTATCACTCTCAAAATGGGCTTATAATTCATCCCGTTCCTCCTTTTAGAAAGCAAGATAAACCTAAAACAGGATCTGCAATCCCTGCAACAATAAAAATATACCTTCCCAAGAACATGAAATCAGAACTCTAGAAGCAAATTTTCCTACAGATTAATTTAGATTCAGCAGGCACAAACAAAGCAGTCTGTCTGGACGCAAGCTCTGCATACACACACAGACACACACTCTCTCTCTCTCTCTCTCTCCCCCGCCCCCTTGTAGGGTTGAAAGATTTGCCTTGTGGGTAATATGTCGGTAGGATGCTATTGCTGTTAGATTATGCAGCTAAAGACCAGGTGGGGCACGCAAAGAAGGAGGCAAGACAAAACGCCATCTGAATTGATCTGTATTATTTTCTCCCTTTCGGAGACCACCGCATTATGCATTATATATACATCTCCCCTGGAAATGTAAACTTCCCCCCACTCTGAGCCTGCGGCCTCCGAAGGAGGGGAACCTCGGCCTGTTCAGCCCTGTATTCTGCAGGGTCTGCCCACAGTACGTGTTGAAGAACCGTGAACATACTCAGCATCTAGCTGGGTTTAACCCTAGGCAACCAAGGGACTTTCCCATCATGCCAAGGTGAGTGGGTTTTCTGCCACACAGCTGCTATAGGCTCAACCCAGAAAAACTAGGGAAAGCACAGATGTTCACATATATACACCATTTTCAAATCAGCACTTAGTGAATCACTAAATCCCTGTTGTCCACCATCAGTATCAATTTCTGTTCAACGATGACCTGACCTGGAATATCTTATTCAGTAATTTAAGATTCGTTTTAATCCACTGATTGTGGGTATTAAGTTCAGACAGGTAGACCTCAGATCAAAATGTTATTCACCCACTGCATGTGCCTCTGGGGGGGTGGAGGGTGGGGGGTCAGGGTGCCAACCCATCGCAGGGTCACACCTAGCATGAGACAGGCTAAGGGGAAAGGAGAGCCCAGGACTGTGCCTTTGACAGAAGCCTGCAAGTTGACCAATCACATCCAACGTCAATGTGCTACTGAAAACTTAAGCACAAAGGCATTCTTCTTTGTGCTGGGTGGGGTGGTGGGGGCGGGGGGAGGGAGGCTATCCCATAAATCCTCCATAAATACCCATCACATACTTCACATACAGATACCTCTGGGCTCTCAGACCGAGAGCTGTCCACCTGAAAAACACAGCCAGCCAGGATGCAGTCACCATTTATTCCAGAATACATCCCCGGGCTCTGACATAACTGATATAGGTACACCCACCAGTCTTCCACGAATGAGGTCAAAAGACAGAAACAAAAACAGGGACCATTTTCATTTTAAGCATGGTACCTTGATCTTCCCGGTGACACCGCTTATAAAGTGCAAACTTGGTAGGGCTCTCGGTCACAAGAAACTTCTTAAGCAGGGCCTCAATCACTTCGCCAACGGTGTTCGTGCTGCTGATGTGAAGGGTGTTCATACAGCCATTGCTACTGGGAGCGGGCTTTCCAGCTGTCTGTGAAGGTTTGCAGAGTTCCATCTGTACTTTAATGAAGCCAGTGTAAATCCCATTTGAATTCTGAGGCAGGAAGAGGAACACACACGTGAGCTGGGCGTTTTAGGGCAGGAGCGTATCAAAACAACAACAGAAAAGGGAGGTGAAACACTCCCTCCCTTATCCTCGCCTTTTATGGCTCTGGGGCAAAGGTTCACTCTAGACGGGCCCTCAGGAGACGACCTCGGAAAGGTTAACACACTCCAGGAAAGGGCTTCTCAGGCAAGGTCTGCAGGGCAGATGTGGGGACCAAAGCCTGCGAAGCTGCATGTGAAAGGTCGGGGCCCACGGGTGAGCCTGCCATCCCCTGGCACAGATGCTGGCCAAACCACAAGGCTTGTTAAAGCTTGGGGCCATGTGCAGGCTAACTGCTCAAAGGAAACAACATCTCCAACTGATGACCAGCTATTACACAAAAAAGGAAAGTCACAATTAGGACTCTGAAATACTCAAGTAACAAGGGGCAGACGGGAAGAAAACAAGCTATTTTCATCCCTAGTGGCTAGCCTATGTACCAGACATTACCAACTTTGCTTAAACTATTTTATATAGTGTAGGGTCCCCCTCTAGCATGGGATACACAATGAGGCACTTCAGACACCTCAAGCAGCAATATTTTTACAACAAATTCAAGTTACAATGTAAACCATAGACATTATTATACAAACACTTGTGTTTTGTTTTTTTCTTTGGCCAGGCCACAAAGCATACAGGGTCCTAATACCCTAACCAGGGCCTCCTGCAGTGGAGTCTTAACCACTGGACCACGGGGGACATCCCCTGCACTTGTCTTAATTGGTGGTAGAATATTTTAGTTGCTAAAAATAGTGATAATGGTTTGGTCTTCACTTTTAACTTCTAGTATATTCAGAAAAAAAACAAACAAACATTGTAATGCTTTATTTAAATGAGCCTTCAGGTTAAGTTATATATAAATGACAGTTAACACAGAACAAGAAAAATCTCCTTTATGGGCCATTGTTTTTCTTCCTTTCCACAAGATCAATTTATAGTACTAATCCACTCATTATTCTTGTGGAAAGTATTATACAACATTTCACTTTTTCTTTTTAATCTTTGAAATGACATGGAAATTTGCATCTGTTTTAATCTCCAAGGGGGAGAGAATGTTCTGCTTTGATAAAAACAATGTTTGAAAAAGGAGAAGTAAGACTGGTGGAGTAAAGAGGAATAATCTTGAGATTATCTGCTGTCTTCCCTTTTTGGGTGGAATCCCACCAGAGAGGGATCCTTTCTCCCAAGGGTTTATATTTAAAAGTTCCTCCCCAAGGGTCAGAGAACTCAGTCGGACCTGTTCTAACCAGGTCGTCCCATCCTTTGCTGAGCTCTTGTCAGTTCAGGGTCACGAGGCGGCCAGGCAGGGCTTCAAGGGCCCTGGACACTGGCCCCGAGGGGTGGCAGGTGCCTCGAGGAAGGTCACCACGGGCGGGGCAAGGCCAGGCCGGCCAGGGGAGCCCGCAGCGGGCTCTGCTGTGCGCTTCCCTCCTCTGTCACCAAGCCTGGGCTTTGCCCCCCTGCACCCTTGCTCCCCTCTGAGCTCCAGCACAAAGCTGTAGAAAACGCAAAGTTGAAACAACAGTGCAGGAGGCCGACTGTTACTAATACACACTCGTCTTACACCCACAACCAGCTGAGAAAACTCCGAGCTCAATTATATCCCAATCCGTGGTCACAAAACCCTTTTCCTGACACTTCCAGATTTATTGGCATAAGGTAAAACTTATCTAAAAGGCCTTGTTAGAATCTGAGTTACCGCCCCTGTGATAAACAGGCAAGGATTACACTCAGTGCTAAGAACCCTTTGGAGGTCATAACATCTTTCAAAATAAAATTTTAGGAAGTGTTGACTGATTTTGAGATAAAGCTACTTCAAAATACAGCTTTCATTTGAAAGATGCAGAAATATCTGGTTTTCTGGTCCTATATACCTTAATCTTTAAATTTCTGCAAGCGTGATTCAGAGATTTTAAAACATACAGACTGTGGTACCAACAACTTACAGTTGTCCTTTGATATTGTCAAGCTAAACACATGGGTGCTCACCAAGGTCATCTTCAACTTGTCTGTGACTGCTAAGTTGTATTTATGAACTTTCTCTTTGATTTCCTCTTTGCTGAGGTAATTGTGGGTTTCCTTCTCTTTCTCCACATCCTAGAAGAAAAATAAGCCAAACCATCCATGAGCAGCCATAGAAAAAAATGAAAAGCCAGGATTCTTTTCACATGCCGCATAACGACAGCTATGGAGCACTTCACCTTCTCTCTCTCTCTCACACACACACACACACACCCTATGAACTTTACGATTTTTATAGCTTTACAGTCTTTATCAGCAAAAAGTATGGTAGTTAATAAGTGTTAAACTGACACTAATCACTGACCTGTCAAATTCGACACAACTGCCAGAAGGTAATTTAATCTTCCAAACAAAGATACAAGTAGCCAGACTTCCTGGACCCACCCACTCTCAACCCCCATCCCTCCAGTCTCTCCCCACATTCTGCAGGGGAGGATTTTAGTGAAATCCTCTCTTGACTGTGAAAAATTCACCAACTGTTTTGTCTAAAGAGCTCAACCAGTGCATGACGTCGTGTGACAGCTGATGTCAATCGCCGATGGCCACGCTCCAGAGTCCCGTGGCCCCTGAAGCCAGGCACGCCAGGCAACTGACTTACCCGGCGTTTGCTTCTCCCAACAACCTAACCAAGCAGGCGCTTTTACTTCCGTTTCTAGATGAGATCAAGTTCTAAGAAGTAAACTAATCTCCCAATAAAAACTGCTCTGTAGAAGTGTTGGCCTTACCTGAAAAACCTGATCCGAGCCCACCCACTCTCAGGAACCCCAAGTACTTGCACCTGGGGTCCTCATTTTAACCTTCGTCAGCATCCCCCCGTTACAGAGGCATGGAGGCTGACAGAGGTCAAGGGGCTTGCCGGGGACAATTGGTTAAGATACCAAGCTCGATTTTAATCCAGTTCCCGTGTGGTTTCCACTAAACTGAATAGGCTCCCACCATTCCTGTGTGGGTGTTTGAAAACTTAAAGAAAGGCTGCATAATCAGACTCAAACCTGAGAAATAAACTCAAAAAGAAGAAGGGTCCGAATAACCTTCAAGATAGAGAGGAAAGTGGATAATTTAATAACCCCCTAAATAAAACCTTTAAAAAGTACCTCTTTTCCAGCCAGATACATCACCCCATCCTCGCAGCTGCAGGCTATCGGAGTAGGCATTTGCTCCCACCGGACACTGGGAGTGAGTGTGATGAACACAGCCCCCCAGCGAGGGAAGAACTTGCATGCAAGAGCGCTTTAAGGGCATCAAATCCATTCAGGTCTCATGTTCCTTGACTGGAGACCCAGAGAGGGCTGTGCTGACTGTAAGTCATCTCAGGAACTTTGCGATTCCAGTCCTGTCCTAGCGAGGTCTGACGGGTCAGTGTTGGGAGGCCAGCGTGGTCACTGCCCAGCTTCGGAAGCAAACCTCAAGTCCCCTGGGGAGCATTCTATCTACCAGTGTCAAGTCCCAGAGCAATCTTATTTTTGGTGTCAATGGTTAGGGGAGGAAAAAGCTGTAGATTAAAGTAACTTTTCAGGAGCTTCAGTGACTATTTCTAAGGAAGTTTAAAACATGTCTCTCACATCTCTCTGCCTGACCCACTCTTTCCAGTCCACAGTTAGCCAGCTCCAGGTCATGGCTGGAGCAGAAAATGAGAGTCTTACAGCATTCATTATTCACTATGAACTATCCAAAGACTCCTCAAAGAACACCCTAAAAAGTATACAATAAGAGGGGGGAGGGTTAAACTAGGAATTTGGGATTCACAGATACACACTACTAAATATTAAAGATAAACAACAAGGACCTACTGTATAGTACAGGGAACTATATTCAGTATCTTCTAACAACTTATAATGGAAAAGAACCTGAAGAAGAATCTGTCGGAAACAGAACCACTTTCCTGTACATCTGAAACACAGTAAGTCAACTACACCTCAATTGGGGGAAAAAAAGAGAAAATAATTATAAGATATAATACATGGTACTTCCCTGGACATCCAGGGGTTAAGACTGCATTTCCATTACTGGGGATGAGCATTCAATCCCTGGTTGGGAATCCCAACTAAGATCCCACATGCCACACACTGCAGCCAAAAAAATGGTTTCATTAAACAAAAAATATATATGTAACATTTTTAAAACAAAAGTATACAATGAGAGATTTCCCATTTCATGGGTGTGGGATGTGATGTTGGCAGGCCAAAGGTTCTGGGAAAGTGCCCCATTCCAGCCAGACCTGGGACTCAGCCAGGTCACCGAAACTAATGCTGAGCCCTGGGCTACTAACCTGAGTCTGCTCTCTCCTTTCCTATCAGATAAGAAATGATACTTGAGTAGACGTCTCCCAAGTGTTTCCCTGCTTTCTGTTTGCAAAAATGTGCTTCCACTAGTGCGACCAATGGGACAGGATGGATCCACTCAAGGAATCAAGGAAACCAAGGGCTCGCCATTAAAAACACACAAAAATAGTAAACTGTCTGAATACTGGAGCGTACATGCGCCCTAGGGGCTTACTACTTGAAGAAAGAAGAAAAGGAGAAAGGCTGAGGGGAGTGCAGAAGAGCAACAGGCAGGAGGTCAGATCATTTCGGTCAGTCCTTGATCACAGGTTTTGCTGATAACACTGGACTTGGCACCCATCTTGAGGCCTCCTCGGGTCAGCATTCCCAGGAGCTTCAGTCAAAGGAGCAGGCCAGTCTGGGAAGAGAAACTTGCCCTGGGTCATCCACACATGCATAACTGAGACATGCCTGTGTAAAACCACTCAGCAGACTTTCTCAGAGATTAAAAACCCAGCAAACCATAGGAAGCAACAACAAAAAAGAGATGGATCCAAAGATCTCCAAGATCTCTTCCAAACCCCAAATCTCATTATTAAAAGATCAACTGCAGAGCAAATCCCAGAGAAGCAATTAAATCCTAAAGGGCTGTAAGCCTGTATTTTCCTTAAAAACCTATGAAAAGAAAGTGAAAGCGAAGTCGCTCAGCCGTGTCCGACTCTTTGCGACCCCAAGGCCTATAGCCTACCAGGCTCCTCTGTCCACGGGATTTTCCAGACAAGAATACTGGAGTGGGTTGCCAGTTCCTTCTCCAGGAGATCTTCCCGACCCAGGGATGGAACCCAGGTCTCCCGCATTGTAGGCAGATGCTTTACCGTCTGAGCCACCAGGGAAGTCCTTAAATACCTGTATATACTTGTAAAGCAAGTATAATTGATTTACAATATTATAATAGTTTAAGGTATATAACATAGTAGGCTTCCAGGTGGTGCTAGTGGTAGAGAACCTGCCTGCCAATGCAGGAGACACAGAAGACTCGGGTTCGATCCCTGGTTCAGGAAGATCCCCTGGAGGAGGGCATGGCAAGCCACTCCAATATTCTTGCCTGGAGAACCCCCTGGATAGAGGAGTCTGGCAGGTTACAGTTTATAGGGTCGCAAAGAGCTGGACACGACTGAAGCGACTTTGACATGTAACATCCTGTTTGTTTCAGGTGTACAACATAATGATTTTATATGTACATTCATCACCACCCAGTTCATTTGTTTTCCTTCTGATAAGAATGTCTGAGATCTACACTCTTCTTCTGTGATCTTGCATTCTTCAGTCAACTGAGGCAGCAACTGTTCACCAAGGCCTAGTCACTCAGCAAATATTTTCTGAACAGAAGCTGTGGGCCAGGCATGCCCCGTGTGGGGACATCACACAGCACCTCCACCTTCATGGCACTTCCTGTCCGACGCAGGTGTGAGTGAGGCATGGCAGAGAAAAAGAGACTTCCAGGAGGCTCACTAAGCTCAGTTCCTCCGAGGAGAGGAGTCTGGCAGCCAAGGGAGAGGCCTAGGAGCCATACCTGAGGCCCTGGAGCGGAGGACGCTGGTTTCTCTTAGCGTCGGAACTGGAGGAAGTCTCCTGATTTGGGAAACTTCCAGACTGTTTAACCCTTTAAAAGAGGACACCCTGGCCCTTCCTCTCACACCAGGAAGAATCCTCCTGCATGTCCTCCAAACACAATGCAAGCCTACAGGCTTCCCTGGTGGTTCAGATGGTAAAGAATCTGCCTGCAAATGCAAGAGACCTAGGTTTGATCCCTGGTTCGGGAGGATCCGCTGGAGAGAAGGGCATGGCAACGCACTCCAGTATTCTCGCCTGGAGAGTCCCCCGGACAGAGGAGCCTGGCGGGTTACAGTCCACGGGGTCTCAAAGAGCCGGGCACAAGTGAGCTCCCAACACTGCTTCTACACTAGCAGGACTGAGCCCAGAAGTGAGAAAGCAGATTCCGTGAGTACAAAGGCAAGGAGAAGGTTAAAAAAAACAAACCACGTGGCGGGCGTGGGACAGAGAGCACAGAGTGTAAACATTCATCTGCAATTGCATGGAGGAAATGGCATGGTGGCAGGAGTCTGTGAACGCATCCGCTATTGTTCTTGGCAGCTGGGGAGGGTATGGTGCCACGCCTGAGAGTGTCTGTTTGGGAAGTTACCAGTCAGCTTTTTTTATAAGCCATTTTTCTTTTACATTCCCCAAACCCTCCAGTTTCTCAAAGGGCAAGCTCTTCCATGCAAAACTATAAACCCTAGACTCTTTGCTCATGTTTACACCTAGCATCTGGAAGGCTGCTATTGGGTTTGCCTCAGTTCCTGGGTGAGGTCACATTGCTGTTTTTACACCGGTGAACTTTCATAAGGGGCACACCCTATCTCCCAGACACACAGGAATCCCAGGCAGCGTGGCTCAGACTATGTGAAGGCAGCGTGGCCGGCTCCAGGCTGGAGGGGCTCACAACCCGACTCTCCAAGAGTATACAGACCCCTGCGAACCTGAACACTGCTTACACCCTTCCTGCCATTTTTTTTGTAATTTTGAAATCATATCACAATTAAAGTTTTTTTCTTCCAGTTTTATCGAGATATAATTGACAACAACACTGTATAAAATACAGCATAATTTCTTAAGTTAAAAATATAACAATAAAAAAACTTAAACAAGTATAAAGCATCTGAGGGTAACTACGAGGGGGGAGCAGGGAGAAAGGGAGAGAGATGGGAGGGCAGAGGGAGGGAGGAGAGAAGATGAATATGGCCCTACTGCTCCCTCTCTTTGAGCCTAGTGAAGGCAGGTGGTCTAAGGCTTAGGCATACTTAGGTCTGAATCACGGCTGTGATTCTAGCTGTTGACCGAAAGTGAGTTATTTAACCTGAGCCTCAGTTTTCTCATCTTTTTAAAATGTACAGAACAATATGAACTTTACAGAACTGTTATGAAAATAACAGCCATGTCTGACTTTTTGTGACCCATGGACAATACAACCCATTACTCAACAACTACTTATTACATGCCTACTGCTGCCCAGCTCTGCACCAAGCACTTAAAGCCGGGAGAGCCCACTCTGGTCCCAGCTTTTCTACCTTTTCTTGGTTCTCAGCTCAGTCAAGTCTGTCTTACTCCCTGCCCCATCCCCTTGCATGTGCGACATTGTTTTGTTTGCATCACAGACCTCTCCTAGAAACAAAACAATAGACTCTTTAAAAACGCAAACAGCACAGATTCCTAGATGGAGTAGACAGCACATATCTGCATCATGCCATGACAGGAGTGAAGAGTCTCATCACCTCCCCACTGGTGGTTCTGCAGCTCTCATGGGGAGCAGTTCTGACCAGTCTGGGGTCCAGCCTCTCTCAGTAGAGGATAAACTTATCAAGTCAACAGGTGCCTTCTCTAAGAGAGACTGCATTCCAAACTCATGAATTCCTACTTTTCATCTCCTCTCCAGCTGAAGAACAGGCAGTGACCTACTGACGTCCCTAAAAGACTGGGATGCTGGGTGCAATTACAGCTGGAAAAGGTGCCAGCCTTGTATTGTGCAGCGGATAAAACACCAAGCACCCTCCTTTCTAAAACTACACTTCCCTGGACAAGTTGGCCATGCTGCAAATGGAATTCACAGATAGCTTGAGACAAATGTAGTCTAGGTAAGACTTCACACGTCTTCCTTCCAGGTTCTGTTCCAACAAAGACATCATATAAAGTATCGTGGACCTAAGCAAAATAGAAAAATCTCCTCCAGGAGAGATTCTTCTACTGCAGTCAAGGAGGAACCTATAAGCAAACCAAAGCAAGTCTGCACATAAAAGCACAGGAAGAAGCAGTGATTTCCAGGAACTTGTGAGCAAGCCATTTGTAGGGCTCAAAAGACACTTTCAGCAAGTCAGGTGCGATGCTCCTGAATTGTATTCTAAAGCACTAGATTAGCAGGTAGGAAAACACTGTCCCGAGATGTCCTTTGTACATGAGCAAAGCGGAAATCCTGTGATGAATACAGAAACGCTGTCACACAAAGCTAAGCCTGCAAAGTCCCAAGAGGGTCAATTCAGGAGCTGCAGGAGCCTGAGGGTCGACCCCTGGGTCCAGGAGATCCCCTGCAGGAGGAAATGGCAACCCACTCCCGTGCTCTTGCCTGGAAAGGCCCATGGACAGAGGACCCTGGCAGGCTACGGTCCAAAGGGCTGCAAAGAGTAGGGCACAACTGAGCAGACACACAAAATGCCTTGCTCAACCCTGATGACTGGTCGCAAGAAGCCCGTGGGGGGCAGCTTCATATTTACAGTCAACATCTGTCAGACATTCCTCGCTTGCGGTACCACAACCTCTAAGTGTTAAAGCAGGCAGAGGTGTTGCGGAAACTCGGAAAGTTCCACCCAACAGCATGATCTGAAATGATGGAAATGTTCTATATCTGCATTGTCCAAAACAGAACAAGCCACACACGGCTCCTGAGAGTTTGAAATGGGGAACTGACTTTTAAATTTTATTTCATTTAAAATAATTTAAGTATACACAGCCCCAGGCAGCCAGCGGAACTCCAGCGGACAGAGTGAAGCTGGACTGCGACGTGGGCAGGTGTAATGAACGAGGGAGGGAAAGCCACAAGAAAGTAAAGCAAAATACACTACGGTAAAAAGACAACTGTTCTGGAATAGTGAAAGTGTTACTCACTCAGTCGTGTCCAACTCTTTCTGACCCCACGGACTATAGTCCACCAGGCTCGTCTGTCCATGGGACTTCCCAGGCAAGAAGACTGGAGTGGGTAGCCATTCCCTTCTCCAAGGAATCTCCCCAAATCAGGGATCAAACCCGGGCCTCCTGCATTGCAGGCAGATTCTGGAGTAAGGAAGAGTCTATTCCTGAAGGAGAGAACCAGAACACTTGTTTCTGGAACGTTGGGTGCTGCTGGATTTTGTTTTCTGTTTGTCTGTTTTGTTTACTTGGGTTTTTTGGCTGTGCGATGGGGCAGGCGGGATCTTAGTTCTTAGCTCCCTGACCAGGGATGGAACCTGTGCCCCCTGCAGTGGAAGCAGAGTCTTCAGCACTGGAGCACCAGGGAAATTCCAGGGGCTGTTCTGACCTTAAAAGCACAGCGTGCTGCTTGCTGCCCCATTCTCACGGCACCAGGGCTGACGGGTGCCACGGCGAGAGATGTCTGGCCACGGCATACCGACCCATTCTGGCCACTCTCGGGTGGTATCCCCTGCCACACAGGAAGATTTTTTTTTTTTTTTTAGTGGCAGGATATAGAGCTAGGACTCTATTTCCATTTATGTGAGGATTCAGGGACTTGTCTTGCCCAAATTTAGTTCAGTCTGTAGTCTATGCAGCCATCTGTTGGCTGCTCCAATAGCAAAGAAAAAGGAAGCGGGGATGTAAGAGCCCCCTCAGCTTCCTTGGTTCAAGAGATGCGTCACCATCGTCTTAAGGCGGGAAAAGTAAATGGACCGAGTGGAGCGCAGCCGAGAGAGCAAGGGCAATGCACCAAGCACTGTCGAAGAGCAGCCAAGCCTCCACGATGCCCCGTGGACAGCAGGGCCGGCCCCCTCCTCCCCCACTAGCGCCCTCGCTGATTCCCAAAGCCCTTCAGAATGCTGACGTCTCTGAGGGGTCCTGCAGGGGGGAAACCCCTCCACGATGCCCCGTGGACAGCAGGGGCCCCCTCCTCCCCCACTAGCGCCCTCGCTGATTCCCAAAGCCCTTCAGAATGCTGACGTCTCTGAGGGGTCCTGCAGGGGGGAAACCGGCATGTGTCCGCACACAGCAAGGAGACTTGAAGAGGACAGATCTTTAATAATGGTTTAAGCGTGACATTCATTAATCATGACCAAATGGGTACATTATACAGGAACAGATATTTCTTTTCTCGTCCATTATTCACTGAGCGGCTAGATTGTGTATTCATCCGAGGATATTCGCATACCCAAACCACATCTGTTGAACTCCACAATTTCAAACCACCTCTTTGCCCCCCAAGGCTATTTGTTAAACAACAACAGTACAGCAGAAGGGAATCTAGATGGGTATTTCAGAGGACTTCTGGAAAAAATAAAAAAGGGGGGGTGGCAAAACCCGAACTTGGCAGCAGCCTTATAAGGAGGCAGTACTGTACTAGCTTCCCTCACACGCACGTGTCAAAGACAGACACGGATAGATCAAAGTGTGCCTTCTATAGGTCAGCCTCACCCCTAACCACTGCACCACCTACCCCGCAGCCCACAATCTTTCCCCTGTGAGTGTCCCCCACTCCCAGCCCTCACCCTGTGACCCTCCTATCAAGGCCGCCCCACCCAGGAAGCCACTGTAACCACAGCAGCCTCAGGGACCCCTGCACCACCCCATCAACTCAGATCTCTCATCGCAGCACCTTCTCTGGTCTGCTGTTTCCTGTGTTCTACTCTTGCCTCCCAACAACTCATGTTTTTAAAGCTTTCGCTCCCGGAGCTGTCACCAGCCGGATGCTGAGCACCAACGAGGAGGCTCCCTCCCTTTTCAGCTGATTCTGTCTGGTCCCAGAGCCCACAGCTACAAGACCACATTGAAAACCCACCCTCTTTTGTACATCTTATCAATCTGCATCAAGTTTTATTTGCTTCTCAAAATGGAATGCGTCTGCTCAGGCACACAAAAGGCCTTTCTGGTACCAGATACAAAGTCGGATACGCTTCTGCTATCCATCTGCACCATCAAAGAAGATAGTCCTTCAAAGCATGCCCTTCCAATACCCCTGAACACCCGGGGCAGGGTGAGCAGCCCCAGCCCAGCGTGTTAATAAGATTAATTGCAGTTGTGATACACATTAAAAGCGTTTCATCTGGGCCTTCCATGACCTCGCTCTTTCAACCACCCCCCTCTCAGTTTCCCGTCTGCCATACCCTATATGGTTGTACTTTTAAAACCGGGTCGCGTGCCAATTGTCAAACAGTCACTCATTTGTTTGGAGCCAGAAAACAAACTTGGAGGTGGACCAGTCTCCCTAGCGTGCCCCAGCTGGAGGTCTCAACCTCAAGGCATACCAGATTACACCAGATACTTAAAAAATCCCAGTATGACATGTTTTCAAAGGGAGTCAATTAAGATGCTATCCCTTTCTGAAAGGTGATACATTTCACAACTGGCTTAACTTTCTTTAAATTCTAAGGCAACAAAGAAAGGAGCGATTATGAGAACCCTTCAGAGCCAAGCACAACCAAATCCCACTAATCAGCTGTGATCATTAGAAAAAGAATGTGGCCCTAGGTGAGCCGGCACTCCTGCCCTGGCCCAGTCCACTGGGGAGCCCTTTTCTCTGAGGTCTCCATCAGAAGGGACTCAGGTTTCCAAAAGAAGGCGTGGCCTCAAAAACCCAGTTTCTTTGATGATTAAGAGAGCATTGCATCATGGTCCCTTTCAGCAGTAACTTTTCTAAGACTGTGTACCATCTACACTACCACCCTAATCAAATACAATGCTTACAAAGTCCACTGGGAGTAGGAAAATCAATGGGAAAAATACATACAAGAGGTGGCCAAGACACCAAGAGGGGAAAGAGACAAGACGTTACGTTACAATGGGGAACGTGACAGAGCATCCGGCCCTAAATTCTAGATTAAAACCTGTCACTGCTCAAGGCTCTAGAGGTCATCTGACAGCCGTCCATCTCCTTCAACAGCAGTTACAGTTGTGGCCACAGTCCCCTGACTGAGATTACCCCAAGGATACTAGAGACTCTTTCAAAGGTCAGAGTTTGGAGGTCAGGTCTGGTGACCACCATATCCTTGATGAAACCTTTGAACCCTGGCAATAAGGGGAGGCTCCAGAGAAAGGAAATGAGCAGGCTCATCTGGAGGGGCATGGGGCATGTGGGAATGTCAGTTCCCCAGCCAGCGACTGAACCCGTGCCCCTTGCAATGGAAATGCAGAGTCTCGACCACTGCACACTGCACCACCAGGTAATTCCCCAGACTCGGAACAATTTTCCGACAGACTAAGTTGAAAGTCTGAAGGAGCCCATGAGGAGTTAAGCTGTTTTATATCACCCATCCTCCTATTAATTCAATCCTTGGCCTGAATTCTCCCCTCCACGCTCCACTGCACTCAAGATGGTTCTTGTGATTAAGCCTCTTCATAGCCCTTAAAAGGCACGGCTGAAGTACCAAGTGCAGGAGGCCTCATTCTTCTCTGTGTATTCTTCACGAGCAATACATGACGCCCTCCACCCTCAGAAGGACAATGATCTGTGCAGAAAACGGGCACATGCTCTCGAGTGCGGGCTCAGTAGTTGCAGCGCATGGGCTTACAGGCCCTGCAGCATGCGGCATCTGCCCAGACCAGGGATCAAACCCACGGTCCCTATTTACAGGAGGATTCTTAACCACTGGACTGCCAAGGGAAGTTCCAGCAATTTCTAAAGATACTCTTTTGCACAGGAATCGCTCCTTGCCCTCCTGCTTGGTTATGGATAAGCTGAGAAACATGAAAGTCATCACGAGAACCTCCAGGCTTGGGGTGAGTTGGGAGACACCAACAGAGCGACCAGAAGAGGAGAGACCAGGAAGGCAGAACCCTGCCAGGAGAACAGGCAAGGGCCTGGGGACCCTGGCCCCCGCTTCCCACCCCACAAGCCCAGCCAGGGATCCCAGACACCCTGCTCGAAGGGTTCAGGCAATGCTGAAACAAACACTTGAACTTTATACTGAGAGTATGAAAGTCACTCAGTCGTGTCCAACTCTTTGCAACCAACCCCCTGGACTATACAGTTCATGGAATTCTCCAGGCTGGAATACTGGAGTGGGTTAGACTTTCCCTTCTCCAGGGGATCTTCCCCACCCAGGAATCGAACCAGGGTCTCTTGCAATGTAGGTGGATTCTTTAACAACTGAACTCTCAGGGAAGCCCTTATAAAGCTGCTGCTAAGTCGCTTCGGTCATGTCCGATTCTGTGCGATCCCATAGACCGCAGCCCACCAGGCTCCCCCGTCCCTGGGATTCTCCAGGCAAGAACACTGGAGTGGGTTGCCATTTCCTTCTCCAATGCGTGAAAGTGAACAGTGAAAGTGAAGTTGCTCAATTGTGTCTGACTCATAGCGACCCCATGGACTGCAGCCTACCAGGGATCTTCCAGGCAAGAGTACTGGAGTGGGGTGCCATTGCCTTCTCCACGCCCTTATAGTGAGAACGGGAAGAAAACCTTCTCAATATACCTCCCCCACTTTGCTTCCCTATCCTCTTCTGCTCTTAGTCCAAAACCAGACGGGCAAAATTAGCCAACCTGAAGCACTGGAAGGCTGCTGAAGGTGGCGGCAGCTGCACCACTCAGGTCAGAACCCCCCCACCACACCCTTCACACCCGACTCAGAACTCATCTATGACGTGTTTTGAGGAATCACTCTTACCCCTATTCTGCAAATAGGAAAATGGAGGTTTGGAAGCATTCACATGGAGAGGGCATGCAGTTCGTGCAGGGGTTGAGCTCACAGTAGGTCTGTCTGACTCAAAGCCCATTCAGCCAAGAAAGGAGGAGGACGAGGGAAGGGACGCTGGAGGAGGTGAAAGCTCGTGGACAGACCACCAGGTTTGTGCATCACTGCCTTCCAGAGGGTGAGGCGGCTGATACACAACCTATTTTGGAGGATGAGGTACTAACACAACTAGCAATTACCTGCCAGGGGCACTGGTCACCTGGCTGAGTCTACAGAGAATTAGCTAAAAATCACAAACTATTTGCCCAGTGTTAGGGAAATGGCTAAACGCACTCATATACCTTAAGAGGGGACCATACAGAAGCTCTTAACATGATGCTTACAGAGAGATATTAATGGAAGACAAGACAGAACAAAAAAATCAAGAGAAACTGCCCAGCCAACGTAACAAACTATGTGCCTGCAGACAAGAGGAAATATTTCAAAACGTTAAGTGTTTATGTTTGGTAAGATCTGAGGCTTTAATTCTCTTTCTGTACAAAATTTTGACAAAATTTTCAAAAACTTCTCTGGTCTGTATGCCTGTTAATTGGGGTGGAAAGTGTGTTGAAATGTTAGTTGCCCCCTCGTGCTCTTTGTGACCCCATGGCCTACACGGCCCGTCAGGCTCCTCCATCCATGGGATTCTTCCAGGGGTGGAGGTAGGGAGTAAAATCTAGTGACGGGGCGGGGAGACGCTCATGTATCTAAAAAAATTTTTAAAAACAGCCAAGGAAACAGTAAACACCAAGGACCAGCCTGGCAGAGTAACTGAACAGACTTTGATGTGCCGGCCACTCCTGGCAGGCGAGCCACCCCACCCACCCCCGGAAACGACTCTTGAGGCTGAGAACAGAAAGCATCCAAGCATCCGAGCTCACGCCTGCAGCAAATCCACTCACAGAGGTCTACGTGTGGAAGCTGCTAGAAGACAGCAAACTAGAGATCTAGGTGAAAATAAGGCACTGTGGTCTGGGGGAAAAAAAAAGAAGGCTTCTTCTAGCTATTTAAAAAAACAAAAAACAAAAACCCTGCTATTGCAAAGGACTGAGGAAAGGAAAGGAAAAGTAGCTTTTTAAACATCACCCCGTTGGTCGACCAATTTATAAATAAAAGCTACATTGCAGTCGCCCTGGAAACTGAATAGCCATGGGCAGTGGGGGGTGATTTACAAGCAACTGGGATTTGCTTTGTTGTGCAGGACTGGTCCTGTCACTTGCAAGACCTGAGGGCTCACATCACACCCTCCGGCTCCGCTTTCCTCCAGCGAGCACAGGAAGCCCGAGGCCTGGAGGAAGCGCCCTCCCGCCCCACCTTTCCTCGGCGCTAGGGGTCAGCGGACTGGCTGCCCAGCCACCCCCACGCCCGGAGCCGGATGGGGGGGCGAGGGCGGGTGGAGGTGCTGCCCTGCTAGGAGGTGTGGACTATAAAGCAAGAGGATTTGAAGGGAAGAAAGAAGGGAAACTGGATTTAATCAATGTGTTGGCATTAGGGGTCTGAAATAAACAAGTGGATCAAAGTTGTGTGGACCTCACTAAACTGAAGATCTGGACAGGAAGCAAACAGCAGACACTCAAAGTGGAGAGTCAATGCCAGTATTCAACACAGGATATGAGCCGGCTCAGAGCTGCATCCTTGTCCCCACGTGGGGCACCGCCTGAAACAACAGTGTCCCCGAGGGCACAGGGGACTGCTTCATCCAGTACGTCTAAGGAAACGGGAAGATGGAGACCACACCACATCACCATGTACAAGCTCCCGGCCAGATCCCTGGCACAAAGATTGCTTCACCTTTCCACGCCTTCACTTGGGCCGCTCCCCACCCCACCCCCAACACAGAACAAAACAAAACTCCTCAAACAGCTACTTAAAGAAGGTCCTAGAAAAGAAATGTGAATATTTAGATTTGAAAGACTTTAGCAGAATGCCCTGGAGGTCCAGTGGTTAGGACTCCACGCTTTCACTGCTAAGAGCTCGGGTTCAATCCCTGATTGGGGAACTAAAACCCACAAGCCATGCGGTGCAGCCAAAATAAAGACGTTGGCTTCCCAAAGTTAGGCCACTTTCAACTCCTGACTATATATAAAGTCAATTCTAGGTATGAAGCAAGTTTTTCTAGGGTGAGTGGGACATGTATATTTCTTTCAATTTAGGACATAAGGAAGTTAGCGACAATTTTTTTTCCTTCTAAAATACCAAAATCCCCCAATCACAAAGTTTCCTGAGGCTCCACGCCAGATTTAAAAAAGAAAAAAAAGAACTGGAGGATTGATAAATGACCCAGTCTTGCAGGGTGATGTGTGTGATGCTCACTTAAAGAAACAGAACACTGGCCCAGCTTACTAAACATGGGTTAGAGCTCATGTAACCCTCAAAAGCCCTGAGGTAGAAAGTTTAACCCCACTGTACAGATGCATAAACCCAGGCAAAGGTCACAGAGGCAGCATGTGGACACAAATCCTGGCCAGTTCCCAAACCATGGCCTTTCTATGCGTATCAAATGACCTCTCGAGTCCAGGAGAAAAATCTGTTGCCAACTACCTGGGTGACTTTAAGAAAGTACATAACCTTTTCTTATCACTTAAAAGGGAGAGAAGGCGTCCTCTCTCCACCCCATCAGAAGCGGGGGCAGTGAGTCTGGAAGGAGAAAGTGGGCGTGTGTGCACAGTCAGCCCCTCCCTCTGTCCTCGGTGGGGGCCAGCATCCTGCTCTTGACCCTGTAGGACAGCACCGGTCAGCCTCAGGAAAGCCCCTTGCCCACAAGGATAAGCCACATTCTCCGCATCGGCTCCAAACCAGCAGTAAAGGTAAATTTTGGTCTCTATCCTCCTCAATCCGGTCTTCTCAATTGATTCAGAACTCAGACAACTCAATGGGACGAAGTCTGGACCTGTAAAATGGGAACATGTCTAAGACAGAAATTCTATTGGTCTAAAATAGAAGTTATAACTCCCTTGTCTCAAGGAACTGTGCTATGCTTAGTCACTGGCACCACTGACTCTTTGCGACCCCACAGACTATAGCCCTTTTCATACTGTTCATGGCGTTCTCAGTATGAAAAGGGCTATAATCCGTGAGATTGCAAAGAGTTGGACACAACTCTCATTGTCTCATTGGAAGGACTGATGCTGAAACTGAAATTCCAATACTTTGGTCACCTGATGTGAAGAACTGACTCATTGGAAAAGACCCTGATGCAGGGAAAGACTGAAGGCAGGAGGAGAAGGGGATGACAGAGGATGAGATGGGTGGATGGCATCACCAACTTGATGGACATGAGTTTGAGTAAACTCCAGGAGTTGGTGATGGACAGGGAAGCGTGTCTTGCTGCAGTCCATGGGGTCGCAAAGATTCAGACACAACTGAGCAACTGAACTGAACTAGACTACAGCCAGCCAGGCTCCTCTGTCCATGGGGACTTTCTCCAGGCAAGAACACTGGAGTGGGCTGCCATGCCCTCCTCCAGGGGAATCTTCCCAACCCAGGGATTGAACCCAGGTCTCCTGCATTGCAGGCAGATTCTTTACCATCGGAGCCACCTCAAGGAACTAGTGATAGGAAATACACACACACCCCACACCCCAAGGAAAAAACATTTCCAGATACTTAGCAAATGGAATCTGTTTACCGAGTACACATACTTTCATAAAAATGTCATTTCCCAATCAGAGCAGGTAAATGGTATTTTTGAAAGCACATTGTTTTAAAAATAAAACACACCTTACAACTGTCCAAAGCCATCTAGAGGGCTCAGGCAGAGGATGGACAAGTAGTAGCTGTCTCTGCCGCATCCCCCTTCCAGGCAAAGGGCTTCTCCCACCACATCCTGACCTTGTCAACATTTCTGAGCCGCTCCCATTGCAACTAGTTTCTCTCCCACTTTCTTTTCTGTCCCCACTTCCTTCTTGATAAGACTCTTTGTCAACACTGCCAACAAATACTTTCCTTTCTATATGCTTAGTCAAAAGGACCAATTTTAGCATTCAACAAACATTTGTTCAGCACCTAAATATTTGAGAGCCTACTGGTGGCTCAGACAGTAAAGAATCTGCCTGCAATGCAAGAGACCTGGGTTCAATCCCTGAGTTGGGGAAGATCCCCTGGAGAAGGGAATAGCTACCCACTCCAGTATTCTTGCCTGGAGGATTCCATCGACAGAGGAGCCTGGTGGGCTTCTGTCCATGGGTCACAAAGAACTAGACATGACTGAGCGACTAACACTTTAACTAAATATTTAGCCAACAGCTGTGTGAGGCACTGATGACAGTTAGCAGAGCATAGGGTGTGTCCTTCAGGACAGGCTGGGTCATGAAAAGTGGTACTAGTGGAGGTTACAGTGTCAGAGCGGTCAGAAATGAGTACAGGAGAGAAAAATCTCAGGAGGGCTTCCTGGAGGAGGTGAGATCTAAGCCAGAACCTGCCTCAGGAGCTTGTAAATTCTGCTTCCCCATCAAACATGTTTTGGAGAGCTCTTAAAACCAGGGAGGAGGAGCTGGAGAATCTAATGGAAGGCTTTTTGAAAACCAGAGCGCCCAGCTCAAATCAGCTAATTTTAGACAAAGAGAAAATACTTTAGCATGCTGCTAAAGAGTATTTTTAGAGTCTGTTTCAGTTAACTACTCTGATTTCTCAGTAGTTAGAGAAAGAAGAAAAACAGATTTCAAATTTGTAACAAGTAAAAAGTTGTTTTCCCTCTTTTGGGTCCCATTTCTTCCATCCTAAAACAGAAAATACACAATTGACATTAGGGATTCTGTAACTAATTCCATTCAATGCCTAAATACCATAAGTATGTGCTTAGTACTTGGGGAAGAAAGACTGTGGCCTGAATTTTCTCACTGCCTATCTTGAGAAAACATCGAACAATGTAAATTTATATGAGCAATAGGCAATCAATCTGGTCAGATTGCTAAGTTTTCCTTCCATTCTCAATACCACCCAACAAGGGGCTTAACTGCATTTCAAAACCTGAGAGCAACCGTAGGTTTACCCTAGGCTCTTAAAACTTAAAAACTAGCCCAGCCTAAGACCAAACCAAATTCCAAAGTTAAGGATGGGACGTTCCAGAAAGCTCAGCTTTCATGATGCACAATGGCACCTGCTTATTTTCTGCACAAATACTTGGGGTTTTCAGCTGTATCACCCAGTGCCCTGCAGCTCCTTCTTCAGATCAGTTACTACTAATAACTCAGCCTCACTTCCCTGAAAACAACCCCCAAGAACCAGACAGATTTCCCCCTCATCCTTGCATTTCTGCAGGTCTGCAAGTCTGCAAGGAAAAAGTAACCCACTTTCAGGTGGCCACTGCTATTCTTACTAGTTCAGCATTTTTCCCATTCCTTCAACAGAGATTAATGAGAGCCAGCACTGTGCAAGGTGCTTGGGGGAAGATTCAGTGTGGGAGAAGGGACAGAGGTGGCTGGCTGTGCAGGCTGGTTTTTCTGTAATGAATTCCCACTTGGCAAATACTTACTGTGAGTTACATGTTCAGGTACTGCTTCTGGTGCAGGCCCTGCCCTCGGTGAGTTTAACCTCACCCCTGTGTGTAGGGAGTGAGCTTTACTTTTTGCAGAATCATCTCTAAACTGCAGACATGATGACATCCTACCCCTTCATACTTAAGCATGAATCTCTTAGGAATAAGGCCATTCTGCTGCATAATCAAAACATCCTTATTATCATACCTAAGAAAATCTATAATTTCATATCATCATCTAGTATCAGTTCCATATTCAGAGTTCCTTATTTGTCCCACAAATATCATTTATAGCTGTTTTTGATCCAATCAAGGTTCTTATCTTGGGTTTGTCATGTCAATTTGGACTTATTTTCCTAACACTCTGAGATCAATACAACTTCTCTGCGAATTCACTGAAATGCCGGCATCCAAACAGAAAAATAAGCACAAGTATAAGCCTGACGGGGGGGTGTCACATTCTAGAACTTTCTATTTTTCATTTGTGGGTAGCTGGAGTATGCAGAATATTGAGAGTTCTAAATTTAATGACCGGCAACTGCTGATTCACCGCGAATTCCCAGCTGCCTGGTGAGCCTCAGCATCAGAAATCCCACAGGAAGAGAGACAGTGACAGAAATCATGCACATTTCAGGGCTTCCCTGGTGGCTTAGCGGTAAGGAACCCACCTGCCAATGCAGCTTCGATCCCTGATCCGGGAAGATGCCAAGGAGCAAGGAGGCACCACGACTACTGAGGCTGTGTTCTAGAGCCTGGGACCTGCAACTGCTGAAGCCTGAGCGCTCCGGAGGCCATGCTCCAAAGCAAAAGAGGCCATCACATGAGAAGGCTGAGCGCCGTAACTAGAGATCACCCTCTACTCATCGCGGCTAGAGAAAAAGGCCGCAGAGTAATAAAGACCCAGCGCAGCCAAAAATGAATAAAGAAAACTTAGGAAAAAGAAATCAAGCACCGTTCAGCTTGATCCCCAGACACCCTGGGCAGACCTATCTGTTGTGGTCTTCCAACCTATTTCCTTCCCTGCAAAACAGAGATTTCAGGCTGGACTCTCATTCCAGTGGGAAGTGAGAGTAATCAGCAGTAATCCAGTTATTTCCCAGGTGAACAGATCTGTTGACAGCAAAGTAAAGTTACACACTTCCTGGGAATTTTCAGGAAGACGATGTCAATACACCAGCCCTTTAGGACTCCATTCATTCGGATTTCAAACGGCCCACAGTACTTATGCATGAAACGAACAGTGGTTCCATGTGACAGCCACAGGAGGTCTGGGCTTCTGCCCTGCAAAGGGCTGAGTCGCTTCCAAATGCTATCTTATGTAAGCAACCTCCCATGACTTTTCAACTCAGATGTAATCTTAATCAATAAAAAGTGATCTTTCAAGGTAACATTTTTCTTTCTTTACTTTCTAAATCTCTTAACCTCACAAGACCTCAGTCTCTTGTCGGCAAAATGAACATAACACAAATACTTGCTATCAAGTAGCCCCTGTTCCGAGTAACCAAAATAACACACACAAAGCACCTTATAATGATGGCTGGTTCCCATCACCATCATTATTACTATTATTACTAGCTTTAATTATTACATTAAGGGAAAATCTAACATTAAAAAGTAATGTTTGTCAATCGGACCGTCTGACTGAGGGCTCTCAAAATCAGTATTTTAATTGATTCCCTGGTCAGGGAACTAGATCCTACAGCTAGGAGTTCGTATCCCACAACTAAAGACCACAGATCCCAAGTGCTGCAAGTAAGACCCAGCACCGCAAAATAAACAAACACTTAAACATTTTTTAAAAACCCGTCAACCAGTCCATCCTAAAGGAGATCAGTCCTGGGTGTTCACTGGAAGGGCTGATGCTAAAGCTGAAACTCCAATACTTTGGCCACCTCACGCGAAGAGTTGACTCACTGGAAAAGACCCTGATGCTGGGGCAGATTGAGGGCAGGAGGAGAAGGAGACGACAGAGGATGAGATGGCTGGATGGCATCACCGACTCGATGGACATGGGTTTGGGTGGACTCCCGGAGTTGGTGATGGACAGGGAGGCCTGGTGTGCTGCGGTTCATGAGGTCGCAAAGAGTCGGACACGACTGAGCGACTGAACTGAACTGAGCATCTACTTTGTGCCAAACACATATATTAGTCCATTTAATCACCATAACGAAAACTCTGTGAGATAATAATAATTTCACATGTGAGAAAACCGAGATGCAGAGACTAATCTGCCCAAATCATTACATAACTGGTTGAAAGAGGAGCTGATATTCTAACCCAGATCCATGCAAATTCTAAACTTTCCACAATATTTTGTTGCTTTTCTGATTTTAGAAGATAGTTTAGGCCACAAAATACCTTAACCAACAGCAAGCCCTGTACCTTTTAATTCTGGATCTCTGATTTTTTAAGCAGGGGTGGTTTCTAGTATTTTCAGCGGAGGCCGACTTTTTTTTTAATTTTTGGTTGCGCTGGGCCTTGTTGCTGCACTTGGGCGTTCTCTAGTTGTGGTGTGCAGGCGTCTCATTGCAACGGCTTCTCTTTTGCAGAACACATGCTCCAGGGTGCATGGGCTTCAGTAGTTGCGGCTCACGGGGCCTAGGGCACAGCTTCAGCAGTCGGGGGGCATGGGTTTAGCTGCTTCCGGACCAGAGATCGAACCTGTTTTCCCCTGCACCGGCAGGCAGATTCTTATCCACTGCACCACCAGGGAAGTATGGTGGTTTAGTCGCTAAGTCGTGTCCGACTCTTGCAACCCCATGGATTGTAGCCTGCCAGGCTCTTCTGTCCATGAGATTTTCCAGGTAAGAACATTGGAGTGGGTTGCCATTTTCTTCTCCAGGGGAACTTCCTGACTCAGGGATCGAACCCAGGTCCCCTGATTCTTTGCTGACTGAGGTACCAGGAAAGCCCAGAGAAGTCTGAGCCCTACTATTAAAATGTTTTGGTGGCCACTGTTAATACTGAGGTACTCACACTGCACAGAAAATTCAAATAATTAGGAGGAGCCGTCAATAAAGTTTCTTAAGTACAAGTTTTAAAACCAGTAATGGAATCCATATTTCTTAAACTAAAAAGCATCACTGAGAAGTAATGAGAAATTGCAGGTACAAACCACATTGAACAAACTCACACTTCGGAATGGAGATCCGTAGTTTCTAAGACCCACACTCAGCCACTCAACAAGATATGGCCAGGGTTTAGGAAAGCTATGTTTGTTTTTTAATCAATCAGCACACACCACATCTTTAGTAGGTTTCTTATACTCTTCCCTTTATCCATGTACATTTTTAGAAACCTGATTATTCTTTGAAAAGCTTCTTCCTTTTGCCTATTGATTCAGCAGATTATCACACAAGGAGGCCTTTGTCACATATGCTAACTGTAGTTCGTGCCTTAAAAACTTATTTTTCCAAAATGGCCTCAAGGGATGAAAGAAGAAGGATAGAATACGCAGTATGTGGAAAAGAGAAGTACCAGTGTGGGAAAGATTAGGGGGTGGGGGGGTGTGTGTCAACATTACGTGTCTGCTCCAAATCTGGCACTTACGTAATTACTGCTTCTAGCACTGGGCACTTTTTCCAAGAAAGTGGTCCCTCCAGTTTCTATTTAAAACTTTGAGTTTTATAACAGAAACACACACACACACCCCTCTCAAACTGCAAACCTTGTTGTGGAGCCCTCACTTCCAGCCAGGCAATATCCAGACCCCACATCCTCCCAGAAACAGCATGCCAGAGACAACGAGGAAGCCCTACTCAAACAGAGGGGTGAGTACTTGCCTCCAGCTGGGGCATAAAGATGCATTACGAGGCTTCCCTAGTCGCTCATCAGTAAAGAACCTGCCTGCCAATGCAGGAGACGCCGGCTGGATCCTTGATCCTGGAGGATCCCACATACCAGTGAACAACTAAGCCTGTGTGCCCAAACTGCTGAGCCTGTGCCCCACGAGAGAAGCCCTCCTTGCACTGCAACCAGAAAGCCGCTCCCGCTCTCTCCAACTAGAGAAAAGCCCACACAGCGACGAAGACCCAGCAGAGCCAAATACACATAAATAAGTAAAAGAAAAATGTTAAAGACTCATTACATAGTGAAATTATACATGGCAACGTTACAAGCTAAATAAGTCAATGTTCCTTCTCTACCAGGGTTCACACACACACACACACACACCCTATATCTCCCTTTGCGCGCTTTCCTCCTTTGCACTTACCACTATTTAAAATATTTAAATATATTTAGTCATCTTATTTATTACTGTCTCCTGGGTCAGGAAGTTTCCCTGGAGGAGGGCATGGTAACCCACTCCAGCATTCTTACCTGGAGAATCCCATACACAGAGGAGCCTGGCAGGCTACACAGTTCATAGTGTCGCAAAGAGTCCGACACGACTGAAGCGACTTAGCACCTCCCCCACAAAAAGCTGACCTCCCTTAAGAAAAAGATTTTTCTGTTGTGGGATCCATTCCTAAGGGCAAGTACACAGGTGGTGCTCAGTAAACATTTCTGAATGAAAGAAACAAAAAGGTTTTGGTGGGTATAATATCCATGGAAAGAATTCTAAGAACTTGCTATGTATCAGATAAATCAGATAATTTGATATAAAAAATTTTGTTACCACTGTGGAGGAAGAATGTTGTCTGCCATATCAGTAAACAAAGTATGTTGTGGCCAGCCACCCCAAGTGGTGCACCGAGGGGACTCAGGATGGGAAAGAACAGGATACTGGTTCCAGTATCCTATTCATATTTGATATGCTAAGGTGCCTATCAAAGGAAAGATGTCAGCGAGCCCAGATTCTGCCATCTTCTCATACACAGAAAAGTGCTAAAGTCATTAACTCGAGGTGTCTGGTTTTCTTTAATTAAGAGTAATCTTTTTTTATTTTTGTTTATTTTTGGCTGCAGTGAATCTTCATTGCTACACACAGATTTTCTCTAGCTGCGGCAAGTGAGGGCTACTCTCTAGCTGCAGTGGGCAGCTTGTTGAGGTGGCGTCTCTCGTTGCAGCTTGTGGGTGCTAGGGCGCAGGTTCAGTAGTCGCGCAAGGGATTAGTGGCTCCGCAGCACGTGGGGTCTTATTGGATCAAGGATTGAACCTGTGTCCCAGGCGCTGGAAGGTGGATTCTTAAAACACTGGAACCAGGGAAGTCTCGAGAGTAATCTTTTGGTGTTCTGACTACCTGGGTTTCTTTTTTTTTTTTTTCCTTTGCAAAACCTCCTATATATCCTGGTTCCTCCCTTACCTCTCCAGAGCAGTCCCACAGGGCTATTCTGAGAGGCTGTCTCCCAGGCTTAAGTCCTCAGAATATCACCAAATAAAACATAATTCTCAACTTTCAAGTTGTGCAATTTTTTCAGTAGCAGCTACAGTTTGGCTGAGAGCAGCTACATTGCTGGTTCCGATGGTAAAGAATCTGCCTGCGATGCAGGAGACCCAGGTTCCATCACTGGGTCGGGAAGATCCCCTGGAGAAGGGAGTGGCAACCTACTCTGGTATTCTTGCCTGGAGAATTCCATAGACAGAGGAGCCTGGTGAGCTACAGTCCACGGGGTCGCAAAGAGTCGGACACGACTGAGGGACTCTCACACCATACACAGTTCAGCTGCGAAGTGGGCCAGAGTCTGGACCCAGTGCCTCCTGCATCTCGGCAAGATGCGTCCTATTGTCAAGCCTGTCTCAGACACAAGCCTTGGTGACACATGCTCCCAAGTATGGGGCCACCAAGGATGTTCTGTTCACCAGTTCACGGATTTCTGCGTTTAACAATTTGAAAGACAGGACGTGGACGGGGTGAGAAAGCCAGGTGACTGCCTTCCAAGTCCTCGAAACTCAAGAGACCAGACGGGGGGCAGAAAGGACAGCTGTGTCCTTGACAAGCCCTCCACGAAGGAGATTCCAAACCAGAAAGATCTTCCGGGATGAGAAAAAGGCAAGTCAGCAGGAACACAGCTTGCTCAAAATAAAGTCAATCGTTTCCCTGAAAGGGAGAGGTTTTCCAGAAACTTCTCTATTTTTTTCTATTTCCAAGTTGTCTGCACTGAGTATATGTTATTTTAGTCATTGGGAGAAATCTATTTTAAAAAGAAATTCCCTAGCCTTTATGAGGAATAACAAATGATAATGTCACCACCTATTTTTAAAATACACATTTATTTGTGACCTACTCCTTAAAGGTCAAGAAAGCAGAATAATGACAAAGCATTAGCCTTTGTCCCCTAGAGCTGACAGCACCAAGCCAGGTTCAAGCAGCAGTTTTCTCACAATATAGGCCAACACAAACTCTTCAGTATTCACAACTTTAAAGAAAATGAGATAGCACTTTATTAGTTTCCTTTAAAATGCCTATTAAAGGGACCTCCCTGCTGGTTCAAGGGTTAAGACTCTGCCTTCCAACGCAGCGGACAGAGTTTCAATCCCTGCCCAGGGAGCTAAGACCCCACACGCCTGTGGGTCAATAAAACCAAAAACATAAAACAAAAGCAATACTGTAACAAATTCAATAAAGACTTTAAAAAATGGTTCACATTTCTTAAATAAAAAAAAAAATTAAGAAAAATTAAAGTGAAAATGTAAAACTGTCAGTCGCTTAGTCCTGTCCAACTCTTTATGACCCATAAACCAGAGCCTGCCAGGCTCCACTGTCCATGGAATTTTCCAGGCAAGAACACTGAAGTGGGTTGCCATTTCCTTCTCCAGGGGAACTTCCCGACCCAGGGATCGAACCTGGACCTCCAGCATTGCAGGCAGATTCTTTACCCTCTGAGCTACCAGGGATAAATTCCAAAAATGCTTATTACAATGACTTCTAAATGTAACTGGTTAACAAGAATGGAATGTGAGCATGTAGAAAGAAAGAGGTATCACTAATCTAATTATTTTCTAGTTTTCTTTTCCTGGAAGAAAAAAAAAAAGCAGAGGACTTGTTTCCAGCCACATTAGGATAATAATTGTTAGTATTTGATTTTTCTGAACTTCCTTTTAAATTTTGCTATACTCTGAATTGTTGCAAACTGCTCACTCACCCTGCCACACGTACACAATTGAAAACTGACAGGAAAATAAGACTATGACTTACTTTTACTGTGAAATTCACAGCAAATCTCAAATCAAAACCAGGTACTCTAAGGAATTTGAGTAGATGCAAAGCAGCAGAGAATGGATAAGCAACAAGGTCCCACTGTACAGCCCAGGGAACTATATCCAATATTCTGTGATAAACCACAGTGGATAAGAATATTAAAAAGAATGGATGTACATGAATAAGTGAATCACTTTGCTGTACAACAGAAATTAACACAACATTGTATATCAACTATACTTCAATTTTTATAAATTTTTAAGAAAAAAAATATGGTATTCCACAAAAACAGAGTCCCTCCCTTATCCCAAAGCCAACTCTTTTCAAGTGTGCTCAGGAAACACCACAGAACTGAGCACAACAGCTAGGAAGCCAGATCGCTCCAGCTTCTCCACTTTTGACTTTTTCATTAGTAAGAGCATGACCACACTGCAGATTTAATTTAGGAGGAAATTAATCTTATCAGGAAGTTACTTAGTATCTCAAACTGTTCCAAAAATATCACATCCTTGCCCCAGTTCACCTCTACTCCACCTCCTCCCTAGTAAAGAATCTATTTAACAGATGAGGGCTGCCTCTGCAACCCATCTCTCTCTAAAAACATTACATGCGTTTTGAAACTGGATTTTCCTACCTAGAGGTTGTGGTCCCTGACCCACCTGTCTTTCCTGCTTCTTCTCTTGCTGCTGCTGCTAAGTCGCTTCAGTCGTGTCCGATTCTGTACGACCCCAGAGACGGTACCCACCAGTTAATTAGTCCTTAATAAATTAATCGTCAGTTACTTATATACTGTTCTGTACTAGATTGATTGCATCTTTCCTATGTTGAAGTCCTATTCTCCAAAGTGATGATATTAGGAGGTAGAGTGCTGGAGAAGCTGTTGGTTAATCATGAGGCCCTTATAAAAGAGACCCCTAGACAGCTCCCTCACCCCTTCTGCAATATGAGGACACAACAAAAATATTGTTGTGAACCAGGAAGTGGGCTCCACCAGACACCGAATTTGCTGGCACCTCGATCTTGGGACTTCCAAGCCTCCAGAATTGTAAGAAATAAACTTCTGTGGCTTACACATCATCCAGTCGACAGTATTTTGTTATAGCACATGAACAGACTAAGACACTCTGTAAATAGGATCTGCTTCATGTTTGTACTTCAGTCTCCTCCACAGTTCCTTAAGAAATTAGCTGTCTTTCTTCTGCTGCCTCAACAAACAGCAGCCACCAAATAGACTGTCTCATCCTTATCCTGGGGGCTCCTCCAGCACCATAAGGAATTCTTTCTTCCATTAAAAATTTTCAAGTTATAAGACAAAGTCCTATTACTCTTCTTGAGAAACTCTGTTTTTTCAAAGAGTTCACCTGCAAGTATTAACTTTCAGTCACATGTTGATTTGACTACTTTAAATTAGGTTTCCAGACATCTCACTGTCACTCCTGCCCATCCACTGCCCGTGCACTGCCAGCCCCAGTAACACCTAAATAGTGCCACTCACGCTTCCAACCACAGGTGACCACTACACAATGTCACACTCTTTTTTTGAAAAAAGCAAATGCATCTCTCCCAACCTCCTACAGTATAAATGCCTCTTTCCCCAGCACCCAGCCCAATTTCTGGAAGACAGGCAATGCTCCATGAGTGACTGGTGGAAGGACGGGAAAGAAGGTGGAGCAGGTCAGAGGCCTCACGAAGCACTCTGGCTGTCTCTCACACACAGCAGCAGAAGCAAGGCCACCAAAAAAGGTGTCCTGTCTAGTAAAGAATCCAATACCCTGTCCCCTTATTCCTCTACGTAATTTTACGTTTATTATTTTTTTTATTGTGGTAGACATTACATTGAACTCATAACATTATAGCATTTTTTTTTTGGTAGGAAGGCAGGGAACTGTGTGGCATGTGGAATCTTAGTTCCCTGACCAGGGATCACACCCATGGCCCCTGCATTGGAAGGGTGGAGTCTTAATCACTGGACCACCAGGGAAGTTTCCACTCTCACCATTTTCAAATGGTCTGTGGAATTATGCACATTCACATTGTTGTGTAACCATCATCACCATCCATCTCCCCACAATTTCTTCATGTTGAAACTCTGTACTTAGTAAACAATAACTCCGCAGGCCCTGGCAACCAATGTTCTACTTGCTGTGTCTATGAATTTCACAACTCTAGGTACCTCATGGAGGTGGAGTCACATTGTATCTGACCTTCTGTGACTGGCATATTTTACTTAGTGGTGTTGTTTAGTCGCTAAGTCATGTCCAACTCTCTGCAACCCCATGAACAGCAGCATGCCAGGCTTCCCTGTCCTTCACCATCTCCCAGAGTTTGTGCAAACTCATGTCCATTGAGTTGGTGATGCTATCTAACCATTTCATTCTCTGCTGCCCCCTTCTCCTCTTGCCCTCAATCAAACCCAGCATCAGCATCGTTTCCCATGAGCCATCTTTTCACATCAAATGGCTAAAGTACTGGAGCTTCAGCATCAGTCTTTCCAATGAATATTCAGAACTGATCTCCTTTAGGATTGACTATTTGATCTCCGTGCAGTCCAAGGGACTCTCAAGAGTCTTTTCCAACACCACAGTTCAAAAGCATCAATTCTTTGGCATTCAGACTTCTTTATGGCCCAACTCTCACATCCATACATGACTACTGGAAAAACCTACAGCTTTGACTATGGACCTTAGTCAGCAAAGTGATGTCTCTGCTTTTTATTTTTAATACGCTATCTAGTTTGTCATAGCTTTTCTTCCAAGGAGCAAAAGTCTTTTCATTTCATGGCTGCAATCACTGTCCACAGTGATTTTGGAGCCCAAGAAAATAAAATAAAATCTGTCCCTGATTGCACTTTTCCCCCCATGTATTTGCCATGCAGTGATGGGACCGGATGCCATGATCTTAGTTTTCTGAATGCTGAATTTTAAGCCAGCTTTTTCACTCTTCTTTCACCTTCATCAAGAGGCTCTTCAGTTCCTCTTCACTTTCTGCCATTGGGGTGATGTCATCTGTGTATCCGAGGTTGTTGATATTTCTGCGGGTAACCAGGTTCCTCTGTGCTGCTGCCTGAGCCACGATCTCACTGTGACTTTGCACTACTACTTACTTAGCTGACAGCCTAGCTTTGTCCACAAATTACCGGACCGAGCTTCAGGAAATCTCAGATTTCCCAGGGAGCAGACAGGGCCCCTCTCTCTGGTCAGTTTTCGCCTGAGTGGGCCTTCGGCCTGGTTTTTCTTACCTCTGGGCTTACAGCCTCAAAGCTTGTGTAAACAACTTTCCCTGACAGGTCTGGGGCCACCCACTCACATGTCCCCACCACAGAAGGGAAGAGAGAGTGGTCTTCTTTATCTTTCATTTCAACTACTTTTGGAGAGCTGGAGAATGGAAAAGGGAAAGCAGGAAATCAAAGGCAATTCTGGAATCTTCACTGTGAATTCATTAATAAGATCTTTTTTAAAAACACCCTTATTAAGATATAACTCACATACCATAAAATTCATCCATTTGAAGCACACAAGTCAATGATGTTAGTATATTCACGAGGCTGTACAACCATCCCCAGGTTCCAGATTTACAGTTTCATCAACCCTAAAAGAAACCCTGTACCCATCAGAGCTATACCTTACCCCTTCCCATACGATCTTAACCTCTGTATCTAGTTGACAGTCTTATATTCCTCCCGCCGGCATCTCCCAAACTACTCAGCAGGTACTTGAAATTCCCATAAACCTATCTACGACCATATATATGTATGTCACCATTAACCTCAAAAATAACTCCCTCCAGTAAACACTGTGTCAGAAATTTTGTTGCTAGACATATCCCAAGATCTCTTCCTCCCCCAGTAACTTGAGATTCTAGTTAAGAATGAAGGAATTTATATTCTTAAAAGGTATATTCCTAAGGAAGTAGCTTTTGTTTTGCTTAAAATTAAATAATTTTAAAGCAGTAACAGGCGGCACTAGTGGTAAAGAATCTGCCTACCAGCGCAGAGACGCAAGAGATGTGGGTTCGATCCCTGGGTCAGGAAGATCCTCTGAAGTAGGAAATGGCAACCCCCTCCAGTATTCTTGTCTGGAAAATTCCACAAACAGAGGAGCCTGGTGGGCTACAGTCCACGGGGTCGCAAAGAGTGGACACGACTGAGCATGTAGAAAGCAGTAAGCGGGGCTGAGACGCGCACTTCAGGAGAGGACTCTGCCCTGCGGAACACCCCGCGCTCTTCTCCGGCCCTGCCTTGCCAGCACAATGGGAGACCACACGCCCTCTGCTCTGCGGGGAACCCAGCCTCTTTTCCAGCAGTAACAACAATACAGCTTATGAAAAGACACTTCAGTCAGTCCTGCCTCTTAAAGCTCTGATGCTGCATCCTCTTAAAGAAAACAGTACCACTATCACAGCTTTTAAAGAAAAGGCAAATTACGTACTCATAGCTACAGATGAACTAAATACTAAATAAAAAACTTGTGAGCATTTTGTCAATTTCAAAACCTTCTATGATCTACAACTAAGCTGCTTAGAGGAAAGCCTGGGCTATCTCTCTGAACCAGTTTTGAATTTAAAATCCCCTCACCCTCATTTTTCTTGGGACCTGATTTCTCCTAGGACAGGTACTGTGTGTCATTCATTCTCGACAGCCAATAAGTCACAGCATACAAGAAATGTTTTAAAATAGCCTTCCCTAGGAGGTGGATTTGCACAGATCTATTCTTAGTAGCTTGTGTCATAAATGTATATTTGTAGGATAACTCTTTCAGGCAGAGGTGCAATGTATTGACACTGGATTGAATGAAGTGAATTTGTTCAAATAGCAATTGAACCAGTGGCTTTGATCTGACCAATACCATGTTACCTAGTTAGCTGAATAAATGGGTTGAAGCTTAGTAAAATAAACATATCAATAACTTGGGAGAAAATAAATAAATAAAATAGCCTTCCCTGAAGTTAATGCTGTAACAAAGGAGACCACGATGTTTACTGAAATCATTTACTTAGAAGGAAAAGAAGGCAGTCTCAGTAAATTCATTCCAGGTGAAATATAGCACGTTAATTAAAAATTGGTCAGACTGGGCCTTCCCTGGTGATCCAGTGGTTAAGAATAGCCCTGCCAATGCAGGGGACATGGGTTCGATCCCTGGTTGAGGAAGACCCCACTTGCCCACGGGGCTCCTAAGCCCGTGCACCACAGCCTCAGAGCCTGAGCGCCTCAACTACCGAGACCGCCCCACGCAACTACTGAAGCCCCGGTGCCCGAGAGCTTGCGCTTCGCAACCAGAGAAGCCGCCGCAATTACAAGCCCATGCAGCGCAACCAGAGAAAGCCAGAGCACAGCAACAAAGCCCCAGTGCAACCATAAAAAATAATCTATTGTATGTCTGTGTACTAGCGATAAAAAAAAACTAGACTATTGGCAAGACCCACCTGCGCCACGGCAGAAATGAGTCCTCCCAGCGCTACCAACCGACGGAGGGAGAACTGCCCTCTGTCCGTGGGGCGGCCAGATCCCTTCCCAGAACAAGCCTGCTCACAGTCCAGGAAAGCAGCTCCATGGACAGCCGCCCTCCGCCAGCCTGGCGATGCTCGGGTCAACCCGAGCCAGGCTCCACGGCCATCCTCTCAGACGCCACTCCCAGGCATGCTACTGGGCGTCGCTGGAGATGCCAGGACTTCAAAGTTAAGAGAATTATGTACTCGGGTTCTCCAAACACCACACAACTCAATCAAGTAAGTCTGTGATTACTACGGTAACCTTGACACAATTCCATCACGCATTCATCAGGGCCCCTCCTGGAGTAAGAGGCAGCAGAAGACTAAGTGAAGAGCGTCAAGGCCTCACTCACCTCAGTCCTGGATGGGCCCTGAATCCGAGGGCCGCTCAAGCACTGGCCCAGGCAAATAAACTAATGCTTTCTCTGAAAAATGAACGTAAAGCTGATAAATCATGGGATGTATGTCTTAAAAGTAGTCTGAACACCTGCTGTGAAGAAAAACACTCCGCTCTATATTTAGCACACAGTGAAAGATGAGTGTGCTAGTAGCTCAGGCGTGTCTGACTCTTGGCAACCCCATGGACTGTAGCCCGCCAGGCTCCTCTGTCCATGGGATTCTCCAGGCAAGAATACTGGAGTGGGCTGCCATGCCCTCCTCCAGGGGATCTTCCCGACCCAGGAAATGACCTCGTGTTCCTGCATTGCATCAGCTCGATGCAAACTCCAGGAGGTACTGGATGACAGGGAAGCCCAGCGGGCTGCAGTCCACGGAGTCCCAGGGTCGGACAGGGCTGAGTGGCCGAGTCAACTCCTGCACGGCCGCAGTAAGCCGCCAGGAAGTCCCAGGGAAAGACACAGAAGTGTTAAAATAACAAGGTTTAAAAATGGACAGCGTCTTTAAGGAAGTCACAAATCAGGTTCTATAAAGCAAAATAAAAATACACTATTCAGAAAGTTACATTATTCAAGAAATCCTAAGATTACAATGCTTATTCTGCTTATCCCTCTAATTTATAGCTAAGATGCCACCCTTCCTCATCTCTATTCAATAAGTGAAGAAAAGGAAATTGCTGATATACTGAAAAGCCTGCTAATCTTTTATGTAATCAATTAGTTTTTTGTAGCAATCTTCAAAACTACTGCCTTTGCACTTCCAATAATTCAAAGCAAGAATGTTTAGTAATTTATACATAATAATCACATCTATGATTAAACATTAAATGGTACCTTAAAAACAACCCTCAATATATGCATCCTAAGGTACCATGGTCATTATCATTTTTACTGCCTCTCCAAATATCCTAGGCTTTCAATTAGGTAAGCTGCTGCCAAAGCTCCTAACATTTAGTCAGCAGTTTAAAAAAATAAAATAAAATTGAAGGCTCACCATAGTGAGGCACAGCCTGTCAAAAGACTGCTTTTTCTATTATTAGATTTCAGTGTCTGAAATGCAATAACACATCCTTAGTAAGTTAGCTCTGTATATGGTTACAGGGCACTTTCCAGCGCCAACTTGAAATGTATTTATATCAAATGCAGCCAAGCATATATAGCAAATACCTCTGGGACACTATTCTAAAAGCAGGTAAGAAATCAGTGTCAACAGCAGTAGAGGCAGAAGATCTAGCCGTATAAACAATCTTACACGCCCAAGTCATAAAGTTTGCAGAACAGCATGACTAAAAGTAAACACCCAGTGCGGGGACTTTCCAACGCTCATAATCCATCTGAAGCAGACGTCCAGGAATCTGTATAAAACACCTGCGACAGCAAATCTCCCTAGTGCGGCTGCTTCTTTAAGATGCAGGAAAAGACCCCCAAAACTCCTCTCTAGCAAACATCTCCTGGGGTGCAAAAGCCATTTCTTTTTTTTAATGTGAACATCCCGAGGACAAGTCATTAGTCAGTATTGATTAAATATTAGAATTTGATCTGTCAACTCCTAACTGAACTTACTAAGTGGGTCATGAGATAAAGAAACCCAGGAGAGGCTTTCTCAGCCTGGCTTTGAGGCCTCTTCTGCTGGGAGAGGATCACATTTGCTTACCAAATTGGCAAAATAATAGCTGGGAGGGTGGGCCAGCTAACATAATTAAGGTCCACAGGCTCAAAGAATAGGATGAGTCCAAGATGAGTCCAAGGTATATTTAAGGTCTTGGGATCCCTCCATTCCTTCCAAAAAAACTACAGAAGTGTTCTCTCTATTTAACAAGACAGGAATAAACGGTCCCACTCTATCTGATGCAGGTCAAAATACCTGGATGTGGGGAGGTCTTATTTGAAAAGCAATAGTGGATTTCCCAGGTGGTCCAGTGGTTAAGACTTTGCCTTCCAATGTAGAGGGTGCAAGTTCGATCCCTGGTTGGGGAGCTAAGATCCTCCATGCTTCTAGGTCAAAAAAACAAAATACAAACCAGAAGCCAGCTTGTAACAAATTCAGTAAAGACCTTTAAAATGATTCATAGCCTAAAAAAGGAAAAAAAGAAATCTCAGAAAAGAAAAGCAATAGTGACAAAGAGGAAGAGTTCAAAGAACATAATAAAGGCTCTGAAAACAATACGAGGGTACACTGGAGGTGTTCCAGTTGGGAAAAAGGAAAACTGGGGAAATGTGAAAACTGGCTTTAAAACCATAAAGAGTATCACATGGAGACAGCACCAGCCCTGTGCTCCCTGCAAGGAACGCCCACCCTGGGAAAGCTATACAAGGAGACACTTTGGCTTACTTCACAGAAAAGCATTTCTGATCCTCGAAATTGTCCAAAAACGGCAGCCTGGGAAGTTGGCAAGCTCTTGGCTCTGGAAATCTTTGAGGAGGAACAGTGTGCCCACTCTGGAAACAAGACCTTTTTGGAGATGTTTAATGTTGCTCCCTTGACCATCAAGACAGGAAACTCTCGTCTGACTCTCCTGCCCCTGAGATGTGAGTGGGTCCTAGAAGCATCCCCATTTTCCTCACTGACTCTAAACTGCAGGATGGGGAGGGAAAATGCATTAGAATAAGCAGAGGCTCCTATTAAAATCCATCCCAGAATCCATCCAATCAGAAGCTCCGAGGTCAGTCCAGGCCTGTGTATCTTGAAGAGTTTTTATAAGAAATTCTGGTTAACTCTACTCCTCGAGGGAGGGACTTCCCAGGCAGTTCTAGTGGTAAAGAACTGACCTGCCAGTGCAGGAGACATAAGAGACGCTGGTTTAGATCCCTGAGTCAGGAAGATCCCCTGGAGAAGGACATGGCAGCCCACTCCAATATTCTTACTTGGAGAATCCCATGGACAGAGGAGCCTGGCAGGCTACAGTCCATAGGGTCGCAAAGACTCGGACACTAGGGACACTAGTGAAGTGTCCTGAAGACACCAGGGAGCTAGCCAGAGGCCTCCACCCACTCACACAGCTCCTAGAGCCAGTTCTGCGTGCGTTTCCTCCAGCCCAGGCCTCCCTGCTGCCCTTCCGTCCCACATGACCAGCATCCTACTGCAAACTTTCCAGAGGCTTCTCCACCTCCACCTGCTGCCATAGTGCTGCCCATTTTCCCAAAGCAGGAAACACCTCGAAAGGCTTCATAGCCAGACATTCAAGAGCCTCCTTGACCTGATCAGATCTAGTGGGGCCACGACTCGCCAAGCATATATGCCTGACACATACCTCATGTCCCACCAAACACGAGTATCTGCAACTTGGAGGCGGGAGAGCACAGATTCCATCCCATCGTCCCTGGCCCAGCCTCGAGTGCCCACAAGTCCAAAGTCCAGTCGCTTCAAAGCAGAGGGCAGATATCTCCAGCACAAAGCCTGCACCTCGACAGCCACAGGTCTTCATCCATGGCATGCGCTTTCTAGCTCACGCCAGCCACGTGCATCTCTCATCGTGGGGACCACATACAGCACTCCGGAAGACTGACTGGACCCGTTTCCCATTCACTGTGTTCTATATATTCCTCAGAGGGCCGAAAATCAATCTTGGGGGAAAAGAAATATGGGCTTCATTCACCTTTTGCCAGTATGGGGATGAGGAGGGGAAAGTTCAATTAAAAAGAAATTGAATTAGTAAATCATAACTATGTAGAGATCTATCACTTACTTAATGATTAAAAACTAGTAATGATAAGAAGGGAGCCTAATTTTGCTCTTTGTCAGCCAGACAGACTTGAAATTTCAGCTTCTTACTACTGGATAAATCTGGGTAAATTCCTTAACCTCTCAGGGCTTTAGTTTCTTCATCTGTAAAATGGGAATAATAACAGGAACTATATCTCACTGGGTTGTGATAAAGGATAAAGAAGCTAGGGAATATAAATCACTCAGCACAGGGCCTGGCCTAGAGAAGACCCTCAATGAAAGCTGTAATAAGTGTTATTAGATCAACAAAATGTACTTAGACATTGCTTTTCCTGGGTCTCTCGCTCCATTTCAACAGAAGAAATATGTGCCGGAGAAGGGGAAAATCAAACACTGATTCCTTCTGAAGTATAAGGTTTCCTATAGGAATTTTTGGAGATTTTTAAAAAATATTTCAACATGAAAACTAGAGAGGAAATGATGAGTCTCTTATCCCGAAAAAAAAAAAAGCATCATCGAGCTAGAATTTTGACGAAGTTGGCTTAAATAAAAAGTGGATGGGTGGGGTCCAACCAACTATTTTTCAGTTGCCACTGAAATAACCACTATGTCTGAAAAAGTTGCTGAGCAAAATTTTATGGCTGATTGTATATTGTTAATTTATCTTCATCCTATCCAAGCTGCAGCAATCAACAACATTCTCCCAAGCTCCCTACTTGAAGATGCAGCAAAAATTCAAATGTCTAAAGAGAAAAAAAAAAACTGTTGGCAAGGCAATGCAGCAAAGGGAATTCTCATATGTTGCTGGTGGGCATGTACATTGGTCTAATCACATTGGAGCATATCTACTAAAGCCAACACTAACCCCGCGATGTAGCAGTTCCACTTCTAGGTATATACCCAAGAGAAATGAGGACCTATGTCCATAAAAAGATATGTACTACAATAATGTTCATCAAAGAAGCTGAAAACAATCCCAGTGTTCATCAGGAAAACAGGTACCCCACGGCACATTCATACAATGGAAATAACACACAGCAACAACAAATTGCTGACACAAGCAACAACATGGATCAATGACATGATACTGTATTGGGCAGAAGGCTGCATAGTGAGCACATGGTTTCACTCATATGAAGTTGAAGACGAGGCAAAGTTAATTTACAGTGATCAAAGTCAGAATACGGGTTTTAGCCAAGGGGTAAGGAGCTTCCTGACTGGCAGTGGACACAAAAGAATCTCCTGGGGCGGCAGAATGTACTGTACTGATTTGGGTGATGGTGGTGGGAGAGAAAGGGGCAGAGAGAGTGCCACCCACTAAACTGTGCTATTACCACTTTATACCAGTTATATCTCCATTTTTAATTTTTAGCTATCTACCCAAGTACAGATGAAGCTTCTGTGTCTGAAGACACATTATACTCCATTGTTAACCTCAGGAATAAAATTTTTTTTCTGACAGACGGCAGGAGATAGGATTAGTAATAACAACTGTTACTTTATAAAATAGAAAATATACCAAAAGTACATAAACACTTTCAAGATGAAAATATTTCTTAAGAAAGGATAAATCCTTCCCTAATGTACTCCCTCCTATAAGTGAAGATGATAACAGTGCCAGTCTTACGGGCTTACGTATAGGGTGATGACGGTTAACTGATAATACAATTAAGCATGCAATACAGTGCCTTTTCTTACTTAGTAATTCACTCATTCAGTACATATTCATTAACACAGTGCACAGTATTCGTTACTTAATAATTGTTTCCCTAAATTATTTGTCCATTAGTGTCACTCCTTTTTGGCCCAACCCACAAAAATTCTCAACCCAGTGAGTGTTCAATATTTGTTGAATAAACTCACAGAAGCTCTCTCAAAGCATGCAAACCATCAGTAATTCCACCTGAATCCATAAGAAAATACCCAAGTTCTGTGGGCCTTGCTTCTCATTCCAGCGTCTACACAAGCCTCCAGGGGTTCCGAAGTACGCCAGAAAGTCGAAACAAATATGGCACATATGCCAGAGGCAACGTGACTTAAAATGGGAAAAAAAAAAATGTACTGATGTTTCAACAGGTATCAAGGGACCTCCCTGGCAGACCCGTGGTTAGAACTCCGTGCTTCCACTGCAGAGGCCATGGGTTGGATCTCCGCTCAGGGAATTAGGATCCGCAAGCTGCCAGTGCAGCCATATAAATGAATAAAAATGTATGTTAAAAAACAATAAACAAAAACTGCATTTGCTAAAATAAACATGACCCTGCTGAGAAACGTTGCTGTTTCCCTCTCTTCACCTCTAGTAGCAGCGTTAACTACACGGGCCCAGGGAATAGACTGTTCTTCACTCTCTTTGTTGATGTTGTTCAGCTGCAAAGTCGTGTCTGACTCTACGATCCCCTGGACTGCAGGTCAGGCTCCGCTGTCCGTCACCATCTCCAAGAGTCTGCTCAACTGAGTCGGTGATACTATCTAACCATCTCATCCCCTGCTGCCCCCTTCTTTTGCCTCCAATCTTTCCCAGCATTAGGGTCTTTCTTTCCAGAGTCGGCTCTTCTACCGTACTCTAATCAAAGTACACCTGGTCTTTCATGCAATTTCAACTGAAGTCGTTTCCGCTATTTCCTTGAATTATAAACACCACCCCATCTCGCTTACAAACTCTGCAGACCAAAATATTTATTTTCAGCAATGTCGACATGCAAAATCAAAAGAACAGGAAACTATAGTTAAGAAAAACAAAATACCACAATAAGATTAACAAACTATACACAAATCTTAAGTATACCCTTAAGGAAGTTGCCTTTGTATGAAAACGTGTTTTTGACACAACTGTAGGCACGCCACAATGAACCTGAACTTTATTTAAACAATTAGTCAATCAAGGGGAACAAATGAAACTCTGAGATCAAGTGAAAAATAAAATGGTCCTTTTTAGATTAGCTTGCCAGTAACCTCTGGGTGTTTACCCAAAGACTCCGGAATAAAATTTGCATGCAATTTTTTTTTCTATTACAAAAGAAAAACAGGGTAATTATAAGAGGGGAAAAAAAGGACAGAAGCAAAATGAGCCTTTTCCTATCACCCAGAGATAGAGTCTGCCAGTGAAAATCTTTTCCATTTTAGAAAATTCTGTATCTGGGTATTGAATACTTTAACAATAGCTGTTTGTTGGTCAAAGGGTACAAAGCTATAGTTATGCAGGATGAGTAAGTCTACAGAGCTAATGTACAGCATGACTACAGTTAATAATATTGTCCTGAATACAGGAAATCTGCTAAGAATAGATTTCTGGTCCTCTCATATCACGCACCAAAAAAATGGCACCTATGTAAGGAAACCACGCTAATTAGCTTAACTGAGTAACAATTTCACTATGCATATGAAATCATTATAGTGTATGCCTTATATAGAATCTTTGTTTTTAAAACAAGAATATATATATACTCCTGGAGAAGGAAGTAGCAACCCAGTCCAGTATTCTTGCCTGGAAAATGCCACAAACAGAGGAACCTGGCAGGCTACAGTCTATGGGGTTGCAAAAGAGTTGGATATGACTTAGTGACTAAAAACAACAAATACCCACATACATGTACACACTCACACATTTTATTTTTATATGAAAATACAATAGCTAATGTTTACTGAGTATTTACTATGAACCAATCTAGGGGGTTTCCCCACTGGCTCAGATGGTAAAGAATCTGCCTGTAAGACAGGAGATCTGGGTTCGATCCTTGGATCAGGAACATCCCCTGGAGAAGGGAATGGCTACCCACTCCAGCAGTTTTGCCTGGAGAATCCCATGGAGAGAGGAGCCTGGCAGACTATAGTCCATGGGGTCGAAAGGAGTTGGACAGGACTAAGCGACTTTCACTTCACTTGACTTCAGGCAGTCTACTCCTTTAACTTCTTTGATACCCAAAATAACCCAAAGAAAGCTGTCAACTATTACAATGATGAATTCCATTGACTACATGGCAATGTGAATGCACTTCTTATCACTTAAATGTATGCCTGAAGGGGATTAAAAAGGCAAATTTTATGCTATGTATATTTTACAATTCAAAAAATTTTAAAAAAAGAAACTTGCCCAAGGTCACACAACTCTAAGTAACAACACTAGAATTAGAATGTATGCAGTCTAGATCCAGAACCTGTACTTTTAATCACTATATAAATAATTTTAAATAGTTGAATGTTAATATACCCGAGAGGTTTGGTGTTGGGCCTTTAAGTTGTGTCCAAATTTTTCACTATTAAAAACAAAACTGTGCTGAGAATTCTTATAAGAGATCTTTCCATAGGTTTGTTGTTGTTTTGTTTTTTTGGTTTTTTTTTTTTTTTTTTAGGATAAACTTTAGTTGAAGTACTAGGTCAGAGGATAAAGCAAACAATTTAAATAACCAAGTCAGCTGATCAACTTACAAGGAAACCTCAAAAGATAATTTGCAACAAATAATTATAATTAGATGGTTCCAAGTATAGGAATAGAATCAGTATGTACTTTACATGACTAAAGAAATGCAGGTGTTCAAGAACAGATGAACTGCATAAATACCCCTTGGAGTCAGTTAATTCTCAAACCCAGTATCAACAATTGCACAGATTCACAGGACCCCACATCCACAGGATTTCCCATTTGTTATCAGCTTTGACCATCACTCACTTGCAAGTTCCAAGTCCAAACCAGCAAGACAGCGGAGGAGAATATAAAAGGCCCTCAAAAGACTCAGATGAAATCAGTCGAGATTTACATTAAATCCATAAATACGTTTACCCCTCATTTCTTCATCACAAAAATAACAAATCATCCATGTTGCTCAAAAGGTTGCTGTCAATAACGACACATTAGAATTTGTGGCCAAGAGTCATGAGAAGTACCTCTCGTCTTGATTGCTGCCAGAAGGAATAAATATTTGGAGAAGCAACTAAACCATAACAGGAAATGGCTTAGGATCTTATTGAAAAAGAGTTACAAAAAAATTCTAAAAAATAAGACATGGAAGAACTTCTCTGGTGATCCAGTGGTTAAGACTCTGCACTTCGAATGCAGGGAAAGCGAATTCGATCTCTGGTCGGGAAATTAAGATCCCACATGTTGTGTAGTGCAGCCAAAAATAAATATATTCTCTTTAAAAAAAGATGTGGAAGAAAACATGAAGGAAGTGATATTATCAGCCTAAAGCCAGTCCAACGGGTATGTTGTAAGCCACAAATTCCACATAGGCAGCTTGAGCAGGAAGAGGATGATAAGAAAACAGAACCCTCTTTCACCCAAAGCGAGTACACCAGATCATTTCAAAGAGATCCTGTCATGACTTATGCCATTCTTGATAATTCAGGCACCTGCTCCCTCCTACCTGATCACCCTGAGAGATAACAAGGATTTAAAAAGAGATTTTCAGTGCAGCATGGTGACACTAATTAATGCTGTATTGCATATCTGAAAGTTGCTAAGAGAATAAATCTTAACTTCTCATCACAAGGGGGAAAAAAATTCTGTAACTATGTTTGGTGAAAAATGTTAACCAGACTACAGTGGTGGTCATTTTGTAATAAATACAAATACTGAATCATGATGTTTGTACACTGAAACTAATATAATGAATGTCGCATGTCAATTATGCTTCAGTAGGATGCTTTTAATTTAAAGAGACTTTCAAGTAAACGGAAGAAAATTTAAACAACAGCAAAAAACGTTATTTTCTATTCAAACGTCTCCCTTGTCCTGTCAAGTCCCATTCACTCTAACTTCACCTGAGTATGTACTGGTAATCAAAGAAACAGAGTTGAAATTTTTCTTTTTTTTAAAATAGATCCTAGGTGAAGATACACAACCATGCATTTTTCAGTTAAATGGAACTTTACATAAATCACCAAGAAATTAATGCATAATACTACCTATTCTGTACTCTTTTCCCCAAACCACAAGTTTCAGAGGCTCATTATGATTATTTTTAAAAAAATCACTACACAAGTTAAAAAGAGATAATGTTTTAATCCTCAAGCTTCCATTTCAAAGAAGGGACTAAGGAACGGTTACCCAAAGGACAGAAAGATGCATTCCCTTCCCTATAACTGAGCAGGTCCACTCCTGAGATTACAACCTACGCAAAGTCTCACGCACATGAAAGGAGACACGTAAAACTGTGTATTGCAATATCATTTGTATTAGAGAAAAATGGGAGGAAATCATAATTAAATGTCCATCAACAGGGAAATGGATACACTATGGTGTGTTGAGCAGTTAAAAAGAATGAACTAGAGCTGAAAAAATTCTCAAAAACAAGGCAGAACAATAGAAGTGAGGGACAGACAAAAACATGCACTACAACACCACTGCTGCAGTCTTTAAACACATGTGAAACAACACTAGTGATGATGAGTGCTTACACAGACACCCATGGAAAAGATATAAAATACATGGGTGGCAATAATTAAGGAAAAAAAAAAAACTGGAGAGAAAGGAAGGGAGAGAGAAAATGAGGCCAGAAGTGAGACCCAGACAGAGGCTTCGATTCTTATCTGCAGTGTCTTATCTTTTAGGATGGATGGCAATTACAAAGGTATTCATACTCCTTTTATATAATGACTGTATTCAGAATTATTTTACAATAGTAAAAAGAAAAACACGCTTTCCTAGCATTTCTACCTACCTCAAGAAATTGACATTTACTTTGACAATATAACAATTAAAAAATAATTTCCTTTTGTGCTATAACCATGGATTCTCTGGCAGAAATATCTGATTTAACAATTATGGAAAAAGAGCAAGAAGAAACATCCCCTTTTAAGATTGATTCCAATCGCTAGATTCTGCAATGTTTCTAGAAAATACTCACTATACACCTACCCCCAGAGATAACCTCTATTAGAGGCACACAGGGTATTTTTGAAAATAAGTCTATAAAACTCATTATGTTTTGGAGACAATCTAAACCTTTTCAAAATACACACTATTGCTTTTTCTACAGAAAAGTGAAAGATACACCCACTCCATCAACTGCTTGAACTTTTATCTTTCCGACACCCAAATCCAAATAAACTTTTACAACCTTCAGGAGGTATTCCTAATTAGGTCTGCCCTTTTCTCTTTTCTGCCTCCTGGCACCCCCATAGGTATCAAGAGTTTCACAAATGAACAGATCAGGGGTGGTATTATAACGTGTTTATTTTAAATGTCTCCTCAATGTACCTGGGCTTCCCAGGTGGCTCAATGGGTAAAGAGTCCACCTGCCAAGCAGATGAGAGTTTGATCTCTGGATCAGGAAGATCCCCTGGAGGAGGGCATGGCAGCCCACTCCAATATTCTTGCCTGGAGAATCCCACGGACAGAGGAGCCTGGCAGGGTACAGTCCATAGGGCTGCAAAGAGTCAGACACGACTGAAGCGACTGAGCACACACACAAATGTATTTGTTCTAATCCCCTCTCCTCTGTCTTAGTTTACACAGCTGCTGTTACTGTTCACAAACTGCATCCATTACGTGGGTCTCCCCATGCAACCCCAGAGTTCCTTAAAGGGAGGGAGCAGGACTCTTCCACAATGACCCAGTTACGTACAGTATTAAGCTCTGCGCACGGTCTGTTCTCAGTAATCCTTACCGCAAACATCGAGTGACCTCAGCACGCCAATAAGGGCGAGTAGCTGACTTTAACTCTTGGAACCCACCCAAGATCCTTTAAATTTTCTTTCTGATCTGAGAGGAAAACAAACACGCAGCAATATACAGCTAGCCTCTTGAGGGCCTTCGTCTCCCACTCCTTGAAACAAATTTCCAAAGTTTGCTAATTACAGACTGTTCTCTAAATAACCATAAACCACGCAGAAATCCCCAACTTCTCTGGAGTTGCGAGAGACAATCATTATAATCACTGTAACTTCCACACATATGGTACAAGCAGCATATTTTTTTTCGCCGGTAATGAGTACAACTGGGATGAAAATAAGAATGCTATAAATTCAAACAGCGTCTGCTGAATGTCCACAGTAAATGTGCCACAGACATGAAACTATATTCTTAGGAATTTCATGGTAAAAGGAGACACCGCCTATTTTCACAATCTGGGTCCCTCCCTTTCTCTAGCATCACCTTCCACTACTTGACTTCAAACGAGTTCATTGGGCTTAATTCAACACTAACCTTATGATTTCTCCTCTCACCATTCCCCAACCCCCAGCCCAAGCTCCACACACTCCTCCCACCCTAACTAACTTCCCCTACTCTCTTCACCACTTTTTCTCTTTTTAACTATTTATTTTTTCTGCTCTCCTTAGTCTCTTTTGGTCCCCACCGTGCAGCACCTTAGTTCCCCAGCCAGGGATGGAACTCATGCTCTCTGGGGTGAAAGCCCAGAGTCTTAACCACTGGACCGCCAGGGAAGCCCCTTTACCACTTTCTTGAAGTGTGGGTTCTCACAGCGGACGGCCCAGTTTCTATTCCTGGTTCCCCTACTCACCAGTTACCAGTGAACCTCTCGTGGACAGAGAGAGCGACCATGCCTATGCACCGGGTTAGCGTGAGGATGAACTGAAGCGATCATGGTAAAAGGCACTATGATGGGGCCATAAACATGAGCCACTATGGCTCCCAGTGGTCAGCAGCCACATGGTCTCTGAAAGGAAAACTCTTTCTGTACTCTCCGCTCCACGGCTCACAACACTGCACTTCTGACTCCCGCCACGTGGGGCTTTCCCCCGCTACCAGGCAGATCTCTGCAGACACCACCTGGGTATCCTACACTAACTCAATTCCCGCGCTACCTTCCTTGGTTTAGCAGATCCCCCGGCTACAGAGGTCATGCCCGCACAGCTTCCTTCCCGCTCTGGATCTCAAAGGCAAGTCCAGGCTGCCACCTGCGCTCCTACCCAACCAGCTGTAAATCGAGGGTTTCCACGATCCCTTATTGGGATTTGATAATTTGCTGGAGTGGCCCACACAACTCACGAAAGCTCTTGACTTACTATTCCCTGTTTGTCACAAGGACACAGCTCAGGAACAGGCAAATGGAAGAGAGGTAGGACAGGGTACACGGGAAGAGGCTGACTGCCCACGGCTCCCCATGGGTGCCACCTCCCAGCCCCTGTCCTTGGTGACCAGCCAGGGGGCTCTACAAACCCCTGCATGTAAGTTTGTATGAAGGCTTTATTACATAGGCATGATTGATTAACTCACTGGCCACTGGTGATTGAACCCAATCTCCAGCCCCTCTCCCCATCCTAAACCCTCTAATCCCTGCTTGGTCCCCCTGGCAACCAGCCCCTCAAACCTTAGGGGCTTCTCAGACTTCACCTCCTTAACAGAAACTCTAGCTGGTTGAAAGGAGCTCTTTGTTGCTCAGTCCGATCTGCGACTCCATGGACTGCACCACACCAGGCTCCCCTGTCCTTCACCATCTCCTGGAGCTTGCTCAAACTCACGTCCATTGAGTCGGTGATGCCATCCAACTATCTCATCTTCTGTTGTCCCCTCCTCCTCCCGCCCTCAATCTTTCCCAGAATCTGGGTCTCTTTGCCTCAGAGTGGCCAAAGTATCGGAGCTTCAGCATCAGTTCTTCCAATGAATATTCAGGTTGATTTCCTTTAGAATTGACCGATTTGATCCCCTTGCTTGTTATTATTATGAATAATAAAAGACACTCCTTTTATTTTTATCACTCTTAACACTTAGGACATTCCAAGGGCTTTTAGAATTTTTGCACCAAATACATATTTCTTTTTACATCACAAAATCACAACAGCTCTTTGATTTTCCACTGGACTGTGCTGCTGAGGGAAGGAATACTGACTTATTCTTCTCTGAGTCCATCCTCAGAGCCAAGCATAGCTCTGGGTGTAAGGCAGGAACTCAGTATATGTTTGTTGATACCATAAAAGCAGGCAGATTCATCTCTCTTTTGAAGCACTAAATCAAAAGGGAAGTAGTAGAGATAATTCGCAGAGAGCAGCTGGGGTTGGGAAGAATAACCACTCACATCCTTCCACAAATTCTAGAACGCCCACCACACTGCTGGACATTCCAGAGATTTAAAGAATCTACTTCTGTGTAATTAACATTTCCACAGAACAGCAATATTACCAGCTTATACGTTTTCCAAAGGAAAGCAGGAAAACATAGATTTTCTGGGAGACCATCCCAGGGCAAGGCTCTCCAAGTCAGCATTTAGCTAAATGCAAATTGCAATCGGCCTATTTCCTGAAAAGAAGTATAAACCACTCTAGTTGCTTTCTCTTTAAATCCATCCCTGGACACTTCGTTAGATCATCTCATTATTAAGTATCCACTGTTGCCAAACCCAGGGAATAAAATGCAATAATACCACATTTAACACAGTATATTTCACCTTCAAAGACTTTTCAAAAATACAACCAGCTAGCTAGTCCCCAGCAGTCTTCCAATGTCTACCTCATCAAAAAGACAAAACAAAAGGATTGAAGAAACAGATTTTAACAGAAGAAAAAACTATCAAGATAACAGCATTTCTAGTGAAACTTCTTATTTCCTAACATCTTATCTTCTTGTCATGTTAATTTCGAGGTATTTGGGGGGCAGGTCCACATTCCAGTCATCAAAGGCCTTATTCTAAGAAAGATAAAAATATACTGCAGTGGTCTGAGAAGTTTACATTTACAGTTCCACATCAAGATTTATTTTTCTCTTGTTCCTTCAAATAAATCTTAACCACCTCTAATTCAAGGATGATGATTTCATGCTGCCAAGTCTTTGCCTGTTGCCTTGACCTCCCTCCAGAGCTCCAGAGCCCTGGTCCTGGTTGTCGGCTGGATGCTCCATAGATGTTTTGTAATGTGCCTAAAACTGAACCGTCCTGCCTCCTCACTAGACCTGTGCTATTTGCACAACAATGCTGTCATGCTCTCAGCCACTTTCCACACCTCCTCCTTTTTCCTCCTCCCCTTCCTCTCCCTCCCTCACCTGATCAGGCAGGTGCCAATCTACTCACTACTTCTGGAATCCTCCTCTCTCCCACCACACCTGTCCTATTTCTAGCCCTAATGATGTCCACCCAGGTTATGACAATAGCCTCCCAGAGGACGGCCCCGCCTCTCTCTCAACTCTGCCATAAACTGCTATTGGTCTCAAAGTCAGAGACCACATTATTCCTCCCTAAATGGCACCTCCTTACCCAGAAAACAAAGTCCAAAGTCCTCACTCTGGCAAGCAAGCTTGTTCAGAACCAGTCAGCCTTCCTCTTCCAGGCGTGGTTCTCCCCACACCCGCAGGGTGAGACCAGCTGCCATGCCCACACACCAGCCAGGTGTCCGGGTAGACCAGCACTCCCTCTTCCTGCCTCTGAGGATTTCTGCCCATGTCTGCCCCCCATCTGTGCAAACCTCCTCCCTCTTCCACCCAAATCCATCTGCCACAACTCAAGTTCCTAGTCATCTCCTGTTGTATCATGTACGTATTTCCAGACTTCACTGCCCCCGACCCTGTTCTGTCTTTCTAAGCAGTCCCTGCCACTTCCGGTCCAAATACAGTCCTTTCCACTGGGGAGACAGACACCCCCTTCAACAATGCCCTCATCCTCCCTGATCGTGTATTCTTCCTACAGGTCTCCAGAGACCTCCTACTGGCTCCACTCCAGTCCTTCTGTGCTTTTCTGCAGTACTTGTCCTACTGACCAAGCTCTTGTTCTTTTCATTTTTTCTTTTTAAAGTCGTTTTTTTAAAATTTTAGTTGATATATAATATTACACAAATTAAAGGCATACAATACAGTGATTCACAATTTTTAAAAGTTATACTCCATATTTAAAGCTACTCCAGTTACTATAAAACACTGGCTATATTCCATGTTGTACAATATACCCTTGTAGCTTATTTTATACCTAGTAGTTTGCACTCCTTACTCATCTACCCCCATACTGTCCCTCTCCCAACTGGTAACCAGGAACTCGTTCTCTGTATCTTGAGTCAGCTTCTCTTTTGTTATATTCACTAGTTTGTTGTATTTTTAAGACTCCTGATATAAGTGGTACATATAGTATTTGTCTTTCTCTGACTTATATCACTTAGCATGATGCGCTCCAAGGACATCCATGTTGCTGCAAATGGCATTATTTCATTTATTTTTTATCTGAGTAGCATTTCATCGTATGTATGTACCACTGTTCTTTCTCCATTCATCTGCTGACGGACACAGGTCGCTTCCACATCTTGGCTATTGAAAATAGTGCTGCTATGAACACTGGGGTACATGTATCTTTTCAAATTACTTTTTTATTTTTTGCAGATATCTATCCAGGAGTAGCATTTCTGGGTCATATGGAGTTCTATTTTTAAGTCTGTGAGGAACCTCCACACTGTTCTCCACGGCAGCTACACCAACTTACATTCCCACCAACAATGTAGTGGGGTTCTCTTTTCCCCACATCCTTGCCAACATTTACTGTTTTGTGTTCTTTTTGATGACGGTCCTTCTGACAGGTGTGAGATGATAGCTCACAGTGGTTTTGATCTGTATTTCCCTGATGATTAGCAATGCTGAGTATCTTTAAATGCCAAGCTCTTGTTCGTGAGGCAGGCCCTTACCTTGGTTCCCAGGACACCCACTCTCTCTGGGTTCTCTTCCCTACCCTCCAGCCACTCCTCCTTGATCCATTTCCATGAACACACTCTGCTTCGACTGCCCCTTAGGCCCTGGAATCCTCCATGCTTCTGGCTGAAGACCCCATGTGCATGCTAAGTTGCTTCAGTTGTGCCCAACTCTCTGCAATCCCAGGGACTGTAGCCCGCTAGGCTCCTCTGTCCATGGGATTCTCCAGGCAAGAATACTGGAGCGGTTACCATTCCCTTCTCCAGGGGATCTTCCCAACCCAGACATCAAAACCAGGTGGCCTGCACTGCAGGCAGATTCTTTACTGTCTGCGCCACCGCGGAAGAATGGAGTCAGTATACTATCTGAACTTACCCTCCCTCCCAAATCTGATCTTGCTGCTATATTCCCTTTCCTGGTAAGTGATAGCATCATCTTCCGGTCACCCGAGCCAGAAACTCATGAATTCCTCTCTGATTCCCTTCTGTCACTGCCCCAACACATTCAACACAACCAAATCCTCCCCAATCAGCAGTATCTCCAATCCCTTCTTCACTTTATCTCCACTCTCACTCAACAGCCACTGGGGACCAGAACTGACTCCTGAGGCACACACAACTGGATGTAACATGTTCTGACAGCCATGAAGAATGGTTTGGCGTTTCCAAGCAGCTTTTTCTTTTCTTTCTTTCTTGCAGCACCAGGTCTTAGTTGCGGCACATTCGATCTTTTACTTGCAGCATGCGAAATTCTTAGATGCGACATGCAGGATCCAGTTCCCTGACCAGGGATTGAACCTGGGCCCCCTGCACCGGGAGCGTGGAGTCTTAGCCACTGGACCACCAAGGAAGGCCCTCCAAGTAGCTTTTGAACTTTGTATTTCCATCTTTTTTGAGATATATATTTTACATCTGGGGAAATTATTACTTTATAGTTCAGCCCACACTTTGCCTTTTGATCACTAACTGTTCAAGATCAGTGAGTGTCTAAATGAACGGAATGTCTTATGTAAATTCAGAGATACTTCAAATAGTGCTCAATGACTATAACATATAGGATCTGGAGACTCGGTGCTTTACTTGCCGCAAGATGCCAACATTTTAGTTCACATAAACTATTATGACACAATATTCATTTTTATGAGGCCAACATTTCGAATTAAAACAAACACAGAATGTGAGCAGTTAACTAAATCAGTCATCTCTTCTGTTTATCACATCACACATTTTCCAACCCGAAAATGCACTACAAAACTTCAGGGATACTATGGTATGTTTAATGAAAAGAACAGCTGTTGCTAGAAAAATAATTTTCAATGATTTCCATGACTGAAAGCAAACCTTGATGTCATGATACATTAAGCATATTCCTTCTAGCTAAAATAATAGCCAAAAACCTCAGACTCCTCAGGTTAAAAAGACCAGTCCACCTAGATTTACACTGTTCTAAATTATCAATAATCCCTCAAATATTTAAAAACCAGTTTTAAGGAAATATCTTCCCTCTCAGGTTCTTGAAGAAACACCCCCTGAAGTATATATGAAATTAGAAACATATGAGAGCAAAATTCTAAATAAACTGCCCAGATTAAAAATAATCCTCGGGAATGCCTGGCAGTCCAGTGGTTAGGACGCTGGTGTTCTCACTGGCCAGGGCCTGGGTTCAATACCTGGTCAGGGAATTAAGATCCCACAAGCTGTGCAGCACGGCCACTAAAAAAACAAAAACAAAAACAAATTTCTCTGGAAAGACAATGTCTCATTAACGAACCAAGTTAATCATCACATTCATAAATCGTTTGATATGGCCTCTATAGCAAAAATCCTCAGCCCCCAAGAATTTTCATTGTCGTCAGGACAGCCATATTTAAATACACATAAAGCAATCAGAGGACAAGAGATTCTAAAAAAAATGAGCTTTAAACTGAGTATTTTAGGATCAGTGAATGGAGAGGCTGGTTAAGGCACTCAACACAGAATGTGGGCAAGAGGGTAGAGGCCTCTAGAAGAAGCCTGGCATTTGGCTACAATAGATTCTGAAATGTTTATAGTAGGATTTTACTTGCTAAAAGTTTTCAAGGAACATTGACCAGGCAAGAGTATGTGCAACTGGAATAAAGGAGATATTAGAAAGAAAAGAAAAAATTAAATTTTCCAAAGGAAATGTATATACTTCCTCACTCCCAAATGCCACACCAACCCACAAGAATGCACCCTCAGTAAGCACAGTGGCTCCTGGCCTCACGTTCTCAGCAAGCAGAGGACTTTCAAACATTTATCCTGCCCTGTCTTTGAGGAATGTGGCACTGCTGGTGGGTTCTTTCCTAAGCAGCTCTTGACACTATATTTATAACTCCAGCAATACAGAAGTTCAGAACAATTAAGTGTTCCCTTCAGCTTGCATGACACCCATTCTTGTTGGCACTATATATGGATGAATTAAATACATCTCAAGAACTTCTCTGATTCTTTCCCAAGCTGTTCCCTCTTCAGAAAAAGAAATAATTCTACATATTCTAGTCATTTCTCAAAAAGTAATGACTAATCAATACACTTAAATTCAACCCCATCCAACCAGATAAGATTTCAGATAGCTGTTTCCAAACTAATTCATTTGGCATCTCAATACATTTAATGGAGTCCCTTTCAAGACTGATCCGTTACTTTCCCTCCAATATGGAATGCAGCTCTAGTATAAATTAACTATTTGTCCCAGAACTGGACAGGACCATTGAGGAACAAACTGAAGCCCAAAGTGGCTAAGTAATTCCCGAAGTTATCTTAGCTATTTAACAAAGAGCAAGGCTAGGATGTCTCCATGGATCTCTTGTGGCTCAGTCAGTTAAGAGTCTGCCTGCAATGCAGGAGACCTGGGTTTGACCCCTGGGTCAGAAAAAGATTCCCTGGAAGAGGAAATTGCAACCCACTCCAGTATTCTTGCCTAGGAGATCCCATGGACAGGGAAGCATGGCAGGCTATCCCATGGGGTTGCAAGAGTCAGACATGACTTCGCAATTAAACCTACCTATCTAGGAGGTCGCTACCATCCCCAGTCCAAAATACTTTCCATTTCACCTAAAAGTCTCACTTTCACATGATACAGAATCTATTGTCATTGCTTACTATTACTATTCTTGAAACCAAAAGAAATCTATTCCACTAGGTCACCCAACTTCTTTTTCTCGATTATAATTCTGATGTGAGTCTGATCAAACAACCACCAGATGGCCAATCAACAAAAATCAACGGCCCCGCTCTGTGCCCTGAGCCAAGCACCACATTAACAACGAAGATACAGTGGTGAACAGGACAGAAGTGGCTCACCCTTGTAAACCTTCTTCTTGTTCAGTCAGTCAGTCATGTCTGACTCTGCATCCCCATGGACCACAGCACACTAGGCTTCCCTGTCCTTCACCATCTCCTGGAGTTTGCTCAAACCCATGTCCATTGAGTCGGTGATGCCATCCAACCATCTCATCCTCTGTCGTCCCCTTCTCCTCCTGCCTTCAATCTTTTCCAGCATCAGAGTCATGAAGTTTACAGACAGGATAACCTGGAAGGCTTAAAACTAATGAAATTTACTTGGGTCCCTGACTCATCTGACAATGGACTAGAATGTCGTTTTTTCCCCAAAGTATCTGAGTGCTTCCTAAGTATCACAATCCATTCATAAAGTAATTAAAATTTGCTTAGATGTAACTATTCAAACACAAATCACCACTTTGCATATACAGACACACACGAATGAGACGGAGGAATAAATTCATTTTTCAACAACTATTTGTCAAGCGTCACCTCTAATACCATGATAAGCTGAGAATGTGTAATCAATTTATAAGAGACAAGATATATATTAAAAATAAAAACTTTTGTAGTCTCTAAACACACCTGTGATGCTGTCATACTTACAATTATGTTACAATCTATAATCTAGGAATTATAACACACATTTTCTCATTTAACCCCTCTATGATAATTTGTTGTAAAGACTACCAAAATGATACTCAAGGAAGTTAAGGAACCTGCTGCAGCTCTCAGAACTGACAGATGACAGATCCAAAAGCAAGAGCCTCCTAATTCCAGATTCCAAGACTTTTCTATTGAACCAAACTGTCTCAGTAAGAAGGTGTTAGTCACTCAGTCGTGTCCAACTCTTTCCAACCCCATGGACTGTAGCCTGCCAGGTTCCTCTGTCCCTGGCATTCTCCAGGCAAGAATACTGGAGTGGGTAACCATTCCCTTCTCCAGGGGATCTTCCTGACCCAGGGACCGAACCCGGTCTCCTGGATTGCAGGCAGATTTTTTTTTACCATCTGAGCCACCAGTCTGAATAAAAGCTCCTGCCAAACTCTTTTAAACTGATAATGCTAATACCAGTAGAAATAATACTAGTTAATATTAGTGTATTAAACATGCACTCACATACCAGATACTGTTGGAAATCTTTTACACAAATTGATGATATTATTTATAAGAGTACTTCAGTAGGGACTTTCCTGGTAGTCCAGTGGCTAAGATCCTGTGCTCCCAATGCAGGGGGCCCAGGTCTGATCCTCAGTCAGGGAATGAGATTCCCACATGCCACAACTAAGACCCAGTACAGCCAAACACATAATTTTCATTTGTTTAAAAAAGTACTTCAGTAATACTACAGCTCAGTCGATTAGAAGTTTTTAGGGCAATTAAAATTCACAACTGTATTCAGAATTAATATAGAGCCAGTTTCAGACAACCAACTAATTATAAAAAACATACAACCAAAGAGGGATGGTTGAGGGCAGAGAGGGAATAGCAACAAACCCCAGGAGACTCATGTGACCCACAGGAAGAGGTTTCCCACCACACTCTAAAACTCACGCCACTTTTCACAGAGCATCAGTGACCTCTGAAGAGTTAGCCAAACGGATCACGTGACTCATCGAGCTTCCTCCATGCCTACTTTCAAATTCTGCAAAAGCAAGCTTGTTTGCAAACTGCGGGTGTGTTCAGCAACGCAGAAATGCCTCAGAGAGGAGATAGACACCCTGTGGGTGGGAGGCCAGCCACAGCCCGTGGAACCAGGACTCTAACCACAGCGTCCCCCCTGCAGCGTGTTACAAAGTTTATGTGAATTACCTCATTCGGCCTGACCTTAGGAAAACCAGAAAGAAGGCAGTGACTAAGTCCCTAAACGCCTAGCGCAAGGCAATTTAGACCTTCTGGAGGAAAAAGGAAAGCCCTAAGAAGAAATGGAATTTGTCACCGGGTCAAGCCAGCAGCCTCCAGCAAAACTGCAACTAAAACCCTGCACTCTGAGGCAGATAAAATAGGAAGAAAAGATGAGGATGAAAAGAAAAACACTTTCATACTATGTGTTAACTTTTACAGAAAGGCTTGGGCAAAAGAACCCCACTCTCACATGCCTGTTCTCTCTCTTTCCAATGGAATGGCTTGCTAAAGAAGAAAGAAGTGGGTGAAGACTTTGAAGGGTGGCCTCAGGCTTGGTCAGGAGGAATCAGCCCTTTTACCAAAAAACAAAGACACCACAGTGATACAGAAGGAGGAAAAAGAAGAAGAAAATTAAGCCTCTGGGAATGACTGGAGCGCCTTCCCGATCAATTACATTAAAGTCCCAATTTACTTTGGTCCATAAAGCCAAAGAGAGACAACCTAATTTCCTGCTGTCTTTTATTCTCCAGTAGATTATTAGGTTCAAATCTCTCAATCACCGTCAGTTCTCTGTTCAACCTAGCACACTCAAAGCACATGATCATATATAATAGAACCTTCCACAAATAACAATGACTAATATTTGTTACTGCTTATTGTATGCCAGGCATGCACGTAATACACAGATGAAGAAACTGAGGCTTAAAGAGGTGCAATGACTTGTCCACAACACTGATTTAACTCAGGCTGCCTCACACCACTGACTGCAGTTAGTCTAGAGGAACGCCATCCTTTTAGCCCGTAACAAAACCCAGTCCCTTTCTTTAAAAACAGTAATAGCTTCACCTGAAAAGATCAAGATCCATTTTTTCTTCTTAAAAATATTGATTTACTCTTTAATTGAAGTATAGTTGATGTACAATATTCTGTAAGTTATAGGTGTATAATACAGTGATTCAAAAATTTTAAAGGTTATACTTCATTTGTAGTTATTATAAAATAGAAGCTATATTCCCTACGCTGTACAGTATATCCTTGTAACTTATTTTACACATAACAATTTGTACTTCTCAACCCCCGATCCTTATCTTGCTTCTCCCTGCTAAGATTCATTGTGATTAAAACTGCACAGAACTATGTGCAGTGAGAATGACTTTCAAGTTAATTTGCTGATACTGGTGCTAGATTTGCCTTTTTAAAAAATACTCATTCTACACAACCTACCTCCAAACCCTCTCCACCAAATGTCAGGTACAATTATGCTTTGAGTACAGTTCACAAAACAAATTCCCTCTAGCTGAGATCCACAGGACAGCGAGGATCCAACCCCACACCTCAGCATGGCAGAGCCATCACCCTCACGCCAGCCGACTGGGCTGCGTGTCCCACACAGGTCATTAGGAAAAGCGAGAAAGGAATTCTTAAACTTCAGAAAGCTCTGAAAGGGCAGCACTTCCCCTCAAAGGAAAACTGGCAAGAAAAAGCAATCCACAAGCCCGTTTAAACAAACAGAAACAGGCTTAAACAGACAAAAGTAATATTATTGTTTCTTTAAGCCACCTACATAATATTTACATTTTCCCATAGCTGGGAAATCACTGACTACAGTCGAGTAACCCCTGAATTCACCTCTGCCATGCCATTAAACCTGGATCTGCTTAAGGCCTAAACCAATAAAACTTCTGTTTAACTTATCATCTCAAAGCTCTGCTGAAATTAAAGCCCAAATAAACCAAATGAATCTTAATTCCCTTGGAAAGCTCCTTTAACTGTAAAATGTTATGAAATGTTAAACTTCATTTTAGGATTGCTATTTTTTTTTTCTCCAACACGGTGCACCTAGTTATGCTTTCTGTTTTCAAAAAAAAAAAGTTTGGTTTTTGTTTGTTTTGCTGTTGGAGAACTATATCAGACACACATAAATTTCTATGATCTGACTGGCAACATATCAAAAAATATTCCTCGAAACAAGCATCTGTGGGAAGTTTCCAGGGTAAATTTGAATTGTCTAAGAATATGAGTATTGAGAAGGGTTCATCATCTATCTAAAGTCAGAAATAACTCTCCACAGCCTTTTAAAAGATTCACTTACTTAAAATATTCTGAAAGAAGGAAAAAATTAAATGAGAGCAAAACAATCAGATTATAAAACATTAAGCAACAATTTTGGACACAGGTGAACCTTAAAGTGGACTATGGGGTCAGATTCTATCTAATTGCAATTTTTCAACCAAAGACAATACGCTTATAAGTAAACGGTATAAAAATCCTCTTTCGTAGGTGGGGTTTTTACTAGTTTGTCCTTAACGTTTTTCAGTTCCCAGTACATTTATAAGATAACTTCAATTCCTCCAAATTCTACCATAGTGGTTGGAAAACTCATGCTAAACTTACTGAAATTTAAAGATAAACAGGCACTCCTAGTCACCCTTTCTCACATGATTAGTAAAAGACACATCATCCAGCTCCCCGCCCTCTATATTCCGCAGTGTATCCACAGGATGCTGATGCTGTCTTAGCAATGCTTTTCCTGTGCCATAATTATAGGAGTAAAAAGTATTTTGCTCTGAGTTTCAGTGATGTCAGCCTGAAACACATTCTAATGTATTTCAAAAGGACAGAATATGCAACCACCCTTTGGTACAAAGTCAAAAATAACCTGAAGTTCAGCTGACCACAAAAAAGGGGAAGAAGCATTTACCCTGCTAAACAGACAGGAGACGCAAAGAGCAATGTTCTCCAGACTTCCACCTACCTAATGGTCAAAGGCCATGAACACTGCACACACCAAGAGGAAGATCCATGCAAAAGCACCACAAAATATTAAATTCACTGGGTGTTGACTGCAGCACGCCGGCTTCTGCAGTTGTGGCACTCAGGCTGAGTTGCCCCATGGCCTATGGGATCTTGGTCCCCCCACCAAGGATCCAAACTGCGCCCCCTGCGGTGCAAGCACAGAGTCCCAACCACTGAGCCACCAGGAAGTCCCTACACTCACCATTAACCAAGGGAATGCAAATTAAATAACAATGAGGTGACTTTGCAACGTTTTTCCTCTCACTGACTGCATCCAGTGCAGCTGAGGGTGCAATGAAACTAGATTAAAAATAGTCTTAAACTGACAATAAATAACTACTCATAAAAAGGGTTACACCCTCATACTCAGTAAATTCTATTTTGTATATCTATCCTAAAAAACATCCATAAATGGTAAAGGTTTCTTGCTCTTGTTCACTACAGTATTATGTATAGTAGCAAAAATTAGAAACATCCATGTTTGCCCTATTTTGGGAATGAGAGCCTATTCAATAAAATACAATACAGACATCAAAATGATAGCTGAAGTCACACAGCTGTATCTCATAATTCTAAGTTTAAACAGCAGGAAATCTATCAGTACAATATTTCTCAACAAATTACCAATAGAATTATATGATTCAGCAGTGTCACTTCTGGGTACATACCTGAAATAACAGCAAAGTTTCTAAGCAATAATAATAATAAAAGCAAGGTCTCTAAGAGATATCTGTACACTCCTGTTCACAACAGCAATATTCACAAAAGCCAAAAGGTGGAAGCAGCCAAATGTCCACTGGCTGAGTAAATGGATAAACAAAATGAGGTATACATATACAATGGAATATTACTCAGACTTAAAGGAAGGAAATCTTGACACATGGATGAACCTTAAGGATATCATGCTAAGTGAAATAAGCCAGTCACAAAAAGACAAATATTGTATGATACCACTTGAGAGAGAGATAGAACAGCCAAAGAACAACCAAAAGTAGGAGCTGGCTGAGAGGAGGAAAGGGGAACTCTACTGTAATTTATTTATTTTTTTTTTTTTGGTACTGTAATTTAATGAGGACAGAGTTTCAGTTCCCAAGAAAAAGTTCTGGCAACTGAATACACAACAATGCAAATACACTTAACACTACTGAACACTGAAAAATGGTTTTGATGGCAAATGCTACCTGTATTAAACTAACAATTTATTTATGTTTTTTCTTGGTGGGGCCACACAGCTTGTGGGATCTTAGTTCCCTGACCAGGGATTGAACCTGGGCCCTCTGCAGTAAAAGCACAAAGTTCTAACCACTGGACTGCCAGGGAATTCCCAACTCACAATTTTTAAAAGTAACAGTACAGTAAGATTATATATGTGCAAAACAAAAAAGCCTAGAAAAATAATTCTGCAAAATACTTATGTGTTAATATCATCTGTGCTGTGATTTTTATATCACTATTTTAAAAAATTTAAAAATATTGCTCTAGCTAACCCACAAAATCTTAAAATCTTTCCAGTGCAGATGATATACATATGAGAAATTACTCATTTTTTCAGCATATATATAACAAACATGGAGCCAAAGTTTGAACTAAGATCTTGCTCTTTACCATGGATAAGAATTGATCTAACTAAACTCCATGAGAGCAGGTTTCAATCTGTTTTGTTCATTGAATCCCCAGCAGCAGTCTAGCCCATTGTGAATATTCATAAACACTTGGAAAATGAATTTAGAAAGCTCCTTTCACAATCCACACACACACTTTGGCCAACTGGCATTAATTCCATGAAAACATTCTGCTGATTACATTCTAAATCTTTTAAATCCAAGATCTTCTAAATCTATTCTTCTGGCTTCCAATCTCCCACCTCACCCTTTCTCCTCCTCTAATTATCTCACTTTGTTTAGTATCTGGAAAAAGAACTGAGTGTTGCAATATATAACTAGTAAATTGTCTTAGCTGATGGGATCATATGCAGCAGCAGTGGGCAATTACCATCTATAAAATGCAGATTACTCTGGCTGTTGTAATACTCTATGAAAGATGAGCCCTTGCCTCCGTACACTGAAGGCACATTTGCAGCTAGAATGCCACTAGGATGGTTTCATCCTTTCAGTTCTTAAAGTGAAAAAAAGGAAAGTCCCATATACACCAGTTTCACAACCTCAAAATGCTCATTTGGCTCATATGTGTGACCCGAGCTAAGCTGAGAAGAAACCATTCCAAACAGCAAAGGGCACATTTCCCTTCACAAAGAAAAATCTTCCCAGCGGGCTTGGCTGGTACCCAGTCCGTCCACCTGCAGCCATCTAGAGGATAGAGATTCACACCCTTGGCAAGAGGCCGCAGCTCTGCTTTTGCAGACAGCACTGTCCAACAGAGGTATAACACAAGCCACTGACTTGATTATTTACTGGCTGTGCTGGGTTTCATCGCGGCACAGGGGCTTTCTGCAGTTGCTGGCACGGGCTTCTCACTGCAGTCGCTTCTCCTGCAGCAGGGCGCGGGCTCCCGGCGCACAGGCTTCACAGTTGTGCACGAGCTTAGCTGCTTCTCCACATGTGGGGTCTTCCCAGACCGGGGATCGAAACCGTGTCCCCTGCATTGGCAGGCGAACTCTTAACCACTGCATTTACCAGGGAAGTCAGTTATTTTAGGAAGCCACTAATTTAACATTTTCCAATAGTCATGTCAAAAAATAAACATATAAAAATTAATTTTATTGAACTCAATATACTCAGTATTATTTCAACATGTAAACCAATAATTACAAGTATTGTGATATATTTTCTCTTTCCTTTGTCTTGGAAATTCAGTACGTAGTTCAGACTTGACAGCAGCTCTCAAATCAGGCTAGCCACATTTCAAGTATTCAACAGCCATACCTGACTAGTAACTACCCTACGTGGGCAGCACACTTTTAGAATGATGGTCACTTCCATTTTGTGACATGTTTATATTCATTTCACATGCTAATTTTTTATAGGCTCTGATAATCTCTCTCCTGGTGTGTAACTGGGCCCTCTCCATTAAAAATGTGTGTATATGTGTGTGTGTGTGTGTGTGTGTGTGTGTGTATACAAGTAAGCAAAAACCATTTCAACTAGCCACTGACAGCCAAGCCAACACTAACTATAGGATGATCATATATTACAGTCCTCTACAATTTTAGGACAAATGTCAACAGAGAAATGTGGCTTGTTTTACAGGGATACACATCTCAGCCAACATTTCTATCTAAATAGACATAACAGCCTTACCAGACTTTGTACAACAGGGGTATTCCTGAAAAAACTAAACAGTTAAAAAGTTTCCTTTTATCAAAGAAGCAAGCTCTTTAAAGAAAAATGAGAGATGCTTTAATTTATGTATTTGATAAGCTTTTTTAAAATTATTGCTAAATGAGGTTAGGGACATTGTTTTTTCATTGCTCTATTCCCAGAGCCAGATTTGGGTGGAGGTGGTCACATTTTTCTCCTTACAGTTCACCTTTTCAGAGAAGTCTTTCTGAATCACTGATCTGAAGCAGCCCTCTGCTCTTTCCCTTCATAGCAAAAATAAACTCAATTGTGGCATAAATGAATGAATGATTGAAGCTTAAAATAAAGAAAAATAAAGTGAGCTAAACCAGCAGTAATGGTTACCACCAATATTACCCATTTTTAAATGACTACCCTCTATAAGATGCAGTGGAGGCTCATGGTCTAGTTGTGAGAAGAGAGGAAATTGTGCACTTGTGTTTAAAGGAAAACTCATAGTACCTAGTACTGGGACTTTCATTCAAAATGATGAGTAGGCTTTCACTTACTCAAGCACCTACCAAGTGCCAGGCATTTGTTTCAGACCCTGGGTAAACATGCTAGTATCTGTTCTAAACAAACTATAACAAGAGATTACAACTTTTACTATGAAGGGAAAGAGCAGAGTACTTTAAGAGGGAAGGGTGTCTAGTTTGGATTGGTGGTTCAGGAAGACTTCTCTGAGAAAGTGGCATGTAAATTGACAAGGCAAGAACTAAGAAAAAAGCAATTCCAGGCCCAGGTTCTGTGATGAGGACCAACTTGAATCCTGAAGGGAACTGAAGAAGCCTAAAAAGACTAGACTGCTAGTTACAGACTCTTAATTAAAGTTGTTGCATCAGGGACTTCGCTGCTGGTCCAGTGGCTATGACTCTGCATTCCCAATGCAGGGAGCCTGGGTTCGATTCCTGGTGGAGGAGCTAGATCCCACATGCCACAACTAAAGATCCCGTGTGCTGCAATTAAGATTGGGCACAGCCAAATAAGTAAATAAATAAAAATAAATATTTTTTTTAAAAAGTTGTTGCATCAGAGAACAATGAGCTAGGCCTTCTCATATACAACATATGTAATAACAGGCAATGCTTTGCGTGCTCATTCACTCAGCTGTGTCTGACTCTTTGCGACCCCACAGACTGTAGGACTGTAGACTGCCAGCTTAACCAGAATAGCAGCCTCCTACAAGGTAACACATATCAGCTCTTCAACAAGACAAGGACAAAAATGGGCCAAGTTAGTCAAGATGTATCTTTGCAAGCATTTACCTTATTATACCGTACACTGTTTCTCTCCATCCATTCCAAAGAGGCGCCCGGCTAGCCAATGACCCTGGGACAAATTAGAAGCCAAAAGCAAGCCTCAAACTGGGGTCTTTATCAAAAGGCAGCAATTTATCTGGAAAGCTAAGAGTAAACAAGAGTTGATGCTTTAGGCGAGGAGCTGGTACACGAGAAAGCATTCGGCCAGTCTCACTTTTTTGTCCAAAAACGAATGTTTACAGTACAACACGCACTGACTGCCTAAGGAAATCTAAGAAGAATAACCACATCATTGGATGTGTTTAGCTTTCCTTTTTGTAAATGTTTTGTGTCACTGCTTTCCAAATAATTCTAACTCTCGCACGTTAGCCATGAAAAGAAATGGGGTAGAGTGTGTATGTTCATGCTTGCTGGTATATGACTGGTGACTAATTTTCTTCTGAAATTCAGTTAAAGGAATGTGTTTCTGTGAGTCCTGCTCACACAGACACAAAATTCCACTGGATTAACACTGTGTAAGAACAGAATATATCAGACACGGTGACGAGATGTGCAAATAACCGTACACGGAGCAAAACAACTGCTGGGAATGTTTATATTCAGTAATACAGGGACTCTGTATTAAATACAACATCAAATACCTTTGATGTTGTAAATTAGCGCTCTATCACCAAAACTTCTAATGGAAACACTGAATAAAATAGTGCAACTCATTACTGTTGGTTCTAGGTGTAAGATGCAGAGCCAGAGAACCACAAAATATTTAAATTATAACAAGGAAAAAAACCCATGGGCGAACTTAAGATCTTAACCCATTCTTCAGCAGAACGTCTTTTTTTTTTTTTTCCAGAACTTCTTAAAAAGTGCGGATGGCTCAGAAGACAATTTCAAGCTCCTAAATAAGACTTCTTTCTCTTTTTAACATTTTTTATTAACTCCCTTTTATTATAATTATAATTACTTCTTAATTATTCTACTTCTAAAGCAAACACAGAGTCATTTCTTATTCCTATTATGTACCCAAGGCTCAGGAAGAAAAGTGACCACCTTGGTTTAGAGAAGAAGCAGAATATGCTCTGATAGATTAACGATTTTAGTCCATTTCTACTCTTGGAAGCCTTAATATGTAGAAAAGGAAAATTATGAGTTAACACACTGTTAACATTCTTGCTTCTGCACAAAGCATAACAGTACATTCATAAGGATGACTTATGAACACTGTAATGAAGATACATGAAAGTTAGGGTGTCAAAATGTTAAGAAACTCCTAAATTATAGATATCCATTTTGCAAAAGTAAACTGGAATATTAAAATTATTTTTATAGCCAAGAAGCAGTGAAAAGCAGACAGGGATTTTGAGTCGGGAAAACTTGAGTACTGCCTTTTCCCTACCTAAGTGTGGGTCTTTAGCAAATCACTTAACGAGGCGCAACCTTTCATTAGGTTAATGCCGCAGAGGATTCTTGGGAGAATCATAAGACAGAGTACACTGAAAACCCATAAAGAGCCAACAATTATCAAACCAAGAAAACATTCATTCATTCAACTAAGACTCACTGATGGAAGCCCTGGGGATACAGCAGCAACCATGGCATTCAAACTCCTAGAAAAAGGCCACAATTTCTTTCCTTTGTATTTTTCAGACAAGTTTTTAAGCCTTTTCCTTTTTTTTTTTCTTAAAGAGGACACCAATATAAAATAAGAAAGAAAAAGTTGGGCCATGTTCCTTTGCCTGGCAAGAGAAGAAAGAAATTTCTCACCCTCTCTCCCCCTTTCTCACCATCCTGCATTTACCACAGACATCTTGTTTTCCCTGGATATTTTCAAGAGTTCTAGAAACCACATTTTCCTGGCCTTTCCACCAGGTGGTATAGCAATTTTACAAAATCACTATTATCCATAATAGATCCTTCTGGCAACACTTCTCTTTCCACCTCTTTAGAGAAAACATAAATTTCACTTCTAAACTATATGTCAGAGGCTACCTAATTCTTATAATCACCGGCATAAAGAAGGAAAAAAGATTTATCTAACCTTAGGTAAAAGACATGTTCTGTATTAAGAGTGCCTTGTTTTAAATTTACAGTAAGTTTGACTTCCTTAACCCATAAATCTTATCAGGAATTTAACAGATTCACTCTTTAGATAAACCAAAATGCCCACAAGTTTCAGTTGGAACACGTTCTCCAACTGGTAAATAAGTCCTCTAACTCAGCACCCAGTAAGTGTTATGTTAGAAGGGGAAATACACAGGCAGTAAAGTTTCAGAATATACTTTGAAGCTCTTTAAGCAAAGATCTAAGACTTACTGCTCTGATTCTCACTCAGCACAATCTTCAAAACATATATCGATGGTAGGACAGCCTAAACACTAAATAAGTATCATTAAATGAGTATGTTATATATACTGGATGAATATTATGTAAGTTAATGAGTATAACATAGACATTGTAAGTGTATAAACCCAGAAAAAAAATTATTACTTTTTAAAGCACTAAAATTTTTTCATACAAGCTCAACCTGGATACCTTGGCCCTCATAAAGGAGCATTTCAGGCCTGGAGAATTCACCACCAACTAGTTTTCTGCAGCTACTAGTAGCCTCTGGGATAGACTTCAAATGAGCACAACCATCTCTGACAATCTCTACTCAAAAGTGTCAAATGATGACAGTGACATAAATGGAAAAAAAAAAAACACAAAAACACAAAGTAGAGAAGAGAAAGGAAGTAGAGCCCAAGAAAGAGAAAAGCAAAGTGGAAAAAAAAAAAAGCACAAGAAAATGCAATTCTTCAATGCACTGACTGGAGAGGTAGGCATTCCTGACTTCCGAACTTTACAGCAAACTCATGGCATCAGAATACACTTCACTAAAAATAAGATTTCACTTGCTATGAACTGTTGCCTCTGCCCCCCCCCCAACCCCTCAATTCATATGATGAAACGCTACTGTGATAAGATTTGGAGGTGGGGCCTTTGGGAGGTAGTCAGGCCTTCAGGGTGGCCGACAGGATGAGATGAGTGGCCTTATAAGAAGGTGAGAGGTAGCCCTTTCTCTAGAGTGGGGGAACTGCCAGGTAGCTATCAGCTATCTAGAGCCCGGAAGGGGCCCTCATCAGAACACAACACGCTGGGACTTCCCTGGTGGTCTAATGGTCAAGACTCCTGGCTCCCACTCCCTGGGTGCAAGTGTCTGATCCCTGATTGGGGGGATCTCCTGCATGCCCCTAAGGGCCAAAAAAAAAAAAAAAAAGAACCCAACATGCTGGCACCCACACCTCGGACATCTAGCCTCTAGAACTTTCAGAAATACATACTTTGTTGTTGAAATCACCTACCATATGTTACAGCAGCCTCAGGTTAAAGTGACTAAGCCTTAGAAACAATCAAAAGCCGAGGACTATTGACTCGGAACTTCACTTGGGATCATCAGCTACTGAGTAAGGGCACCTGACTCTTGCCCTTCCCTACCCTTCGCCCCTTCTTCAGGTTTGGGAAGTTAAGAGGTTCAAAAGACTGAAACTTCCGAATCTTAAAAAGAAATTTGACCTCCTAAAGTGGTTAAGTAAACTTTAAAGGTCTGGCAAGGAAATCCTGACACATTACTCCGTCCTCACCCCTCCCATAAGTCATCATGCGGCCCTGATTTTCCTTGCCTCTAGTCTCCAGAAAGAAGTCTGATGGCAATGTTGGGCGCGCGCCTGCTGTTTTTTAAGAAGCAATCAATCTGTTCCCTTCCAGCCTTCTCTGATCGGATACCAGCACGTCTGCGTTGGCAGGACTTCCCTGCCGAGGCTCCCAGGGCCAGGAGGCCGCGGGGTTCAAGCACAGGACTCAGACATCAGCCCGAGCGTCCCGTTCAGGGGGAGCCTCCCTGAAACACACAATCATGGTCGGCGAAACCAACCCAAGTTCCCTTCCAATCTTTTCCCAAGTCATGCTTTCCACTGCACGCTTCCTCCAAAAAAGGAAGAAACCAACCGAAGGCTCAGCTCTCGCCGGCTGCTCCTACCTAGCACCGGAACTTGTTTGCAAAACATTAGAGGCGCCTATAAACTTGACTCTACTGGAAACGCACCACCGTGACTCCTGCCCCCCAGATTTAATGAGCGCCTGCTCTGGCGAGGCCCCGTGTTTCCCTCAGCGCCCCCCACCCCGCCACGAGAGGCGCACTGACCGAGAAGGTAGGGGAGGCTGGGTCCCCACGTCCACCCCTGGCCGTTACACGGCCCCCAAACACTCCGGGGGCCACAGGCCAATAAACGGACTAATAGAGGGGGCCGCCATGAGGACCGCGAGGGGGCGAAGGGCGTCCCCGGGCACAGGGGAAACTTGGGGAGTGGCCCGGGGACGACTCCTGGCTCTCTGAACTGCTCCCCAGCCGCCGGCCGCCCGAGGCGGAGTCACAGAGGCCATCTGGCGCGGCAGGCGGGAGCGGGCCCTCCGCCTCCCCGCCCTTCCTCCGGCTTCCCTCCCGGTGCGCCCAGCGCAAGCCCGCAAGCACCAGCTCGAGGCACTACTCCGAGATCCGAAAAGACAGAAGCCCCTTCTCGATGGCCGCCACCTCCTTCCTCGCGAGCATCCCTCGCGCACCCCGCGAAAACACGTGGAGTTGGGGTCCTGCCGCCCCGGGATTCCCCGGGAGCGACTGGGCGCCGGCTACTGCGCCCACCGGGCACACCACTCACTTGCTGGCCGCTGCGGAGCTTGCCCTGGGGCGCTCTCCTGAAGAAGGAGGTCCTGGCGGTGAAGAAGAAGTCCTCGGAGTCCTCCTCCAGGCTGCTGTAGCCGCTGCTCATGCTGCTGGTCCCGTCGCGCGGGGGCCGCCTCCCCGGGGCGCTGGCGGCCACGCAGGGGGTGCCGCGCCCGCCCGCCCCGCGAGGTTCCCGGCGCGCGGCCCCAAGCCGCCGGCGGGCCGTCCTGCTGCAGCTGCGGCCGCCGCTCAACCCGGCCGTCCCGGCCCCTCCCGCCGCCTCCCGGCTTCCCGGCCCGGCTCCTGGCGCGGCTGGGGCCCGAGAAGCGCCCGGCGACCCCGCCCCCTGGGCCGTGACCCCGCCCCGCGCTCCGCGGGCCCCGCCCCGAGAGGCCTGGGACGCGCCCCGGGCGGTCTGGGCACTCCCGGCGCAGGTGGGAGTGGGGGCGATGTAGCTGGGCTGTTCTACGAGCGCTGCTCTTCCCGAGCAGTATTTGGGGAACCCCCCGGAACCCTGCTTAGATGGCTGCGTCTGTGCTCCGGGTCGCTACCCCAGCCTCCCGGAAACTGCCAATTCCTCGGAGATCAGTCCCCCCGCCCGGCTAGCTCGGGTTTGGGGGAGGGCCCAAGCAGAGCCGGAAACTTTGTCCGCGGTCTCCACACTGCTTGCCTCCTCCCGGGGGTCCAGCGGGCGAAGACTGCAGGGCGCAGGAACCCCCCACCCCACCCCACCCCACCCCCGAGACTCTCAGGAGTTCTGCAGTCTTTTCGCCCCGAAGAGAGCTCTGGCAACCCAGCCCTCCAAGGAGGGTTAAAAGTTAGCTGAGAGGCGTGGGGAAGTAACGACTGGGTAGTTTATTCAAATAAAAACATCCTTTCCGGAAATTCAGTTGAGCTTCGGGCTTTCTCTCTCGCCCTTCTTTCTAGTGAGGATTCATTCCGAAATAAGGACGGCCAAGGTCATTATGATCTTTGAGGCCACTTGGTGCGAAGCAGGGTGAACGAGTTCTGCAATTCGAGTGCTTATTAATTAAACGTGCTTTTTAAATCTTCCCTTCCAAAATCCGCTTTACCTACAAGGCACGGTTTCAATCTTGGGGTGAAGGCTTCAGGGAACTCTATTCACCCTCCTCAAAAAACAAACAAGTTCCGTATTTTCTGAATCCTTTCCACTCAGCTAATCCTCTTTTAAAATGCAAAATTCTTCTCCAGGCCACCTGTGGGTGATAGTTATTTACATCTTGGTGTTATTAAATTGATTTAAACCATACTAATTCCCTTGCTGAGATCCTGACTGAAAGGCGGTTTTGAAGTTTCAGCTCTGCTGTGGTAACCCGGCTTTAGGAGAGGTTACATTAGGAGGGGAAGAGAAGTTTAGAAAACAAAATTTTCAGCTATTATAGCTAAACTTCCTTGCGTTACCGCCTTTAGTCCTGAAAACAACTGCATAAGGTGGTTAGCAGGCTTCCCTGGCGACCCTACAGTAAACAATCTGCCTGCAATGCTGGAGACCCGGGGTTCGATCCCTAGGTGGGAGAGATCCCTGGAGAAGAGAACGGCGCCCACTCCAGTATTCTTGCCTGGAGACTTCCACGGACAGAGGAGTCTGGGGGGCTACAATCTGTGGGGGTCACAAAGAGTCGGACAGGACTGAGCAACTGCAGGGTAGTTAGTACTATTTTATGCTCATTTTACATGAAAATTTAAAGGAACAAGGGCTATTAATTCCTTGTAACAGTCCATGCAATACTCCTATTTTGGGCGTAAAAAAGTCAAATGATAATTGGAGACTTGTTTAAAGATATACACCGAATCCTTATACTTTATTGTCTGAAATTCCTGAATAGGCCAATTATTTTTCAGTCATGGATTTGAAGGATGCTTTCTAGAGTTAGCTTCCCTTGTGGCTTAGCGGGTAAAACTGCCTGCAGTGTGGGAGACCTGGGTTCCATCCCTGGGTTGGGAAGATCCCCTGAAGAAGGAAAAAGCTACTCACTTCAGTATTCTGGCCTGAAGAAATCCATGGAGTAGCAAAGAGTTGGACATGACTGAGCAACTTTCACTTCACTACATCTAGAGCAACTGAGCCTTCAAGAGAGGAGGGGAGCTGTAAGGACTGGGACCGTTGTGATCTGAAGAGCTTCAGATGCCCTTATAGGTTCTCTCCTCGGCCATGTGGAATAGTTGGGAGGGAGAACTGACCCAGAGATGACAAGAAGGATAGAACTGGCTTGAGTCATTCTCTCCTCAGACAGAAAGAAGGCTTGCACGCCTTCAGGCTTACTCACATCCAGTTTGCAAAGTTGTCTATTAACTCAAGGGAGTCTCAGTCACCCTAGGCAGCAGGCCTTGGAGTTACAGCCAGTCCACTTTAAAGATCTTGCAACATTGAAGCCTTTCCAGCCTCACAGCCATTGGATAATTAAAAACCAGATATTCCATGTTGTTTCACCGGATCTAAGCTGATCCCTGTGTGAAAATGTTAGTCACCCAGTCATGTTCCGCTCTTTTGTGACCCCATGGACTGTTGCCCACCAGGCTCCTCTGTCTATGGACTTCTCCAGGCCAGAATACTGGAGTGGGCAGCCTTTCCCTTCTCCAGGGGATCTCCCCACTCCAGGGATCAAACCCAGGTCTCCTGCATTGCAGACAGATTTTTCACCGTCTGAACCATAGGGAAGCCCAACCCCTGTGTGTGCCATGCACAGAAACTGATGTAAGGAAATCAGATGATCTACTTACTTTATGATAGACTTTTGTCATTTGCTTTCCATTATTTCATTAACACAATCCTTACTAATTGCGCCTCCCTGGTAGGGTACTCCAATTTAAATACTTAAATACTCCAATTTAAGAGTCATGTGTACCTTAAAGGATTTATATAACTTGTTTGATTGTAAATGGAAAGAAGGAGATAACCCCACCCAGAACAAAGTGTTTTGCACAATTCCTGAATACTCTGAAGAAAGATATTAAAAGAAAAAATACATTAAAGTGCTTTGTGAGCCACCGTACCATAAATAGGATATTTTCCTGGTATTGTTTTTAAGTTCCAAAGGACAGAATTAATTTTTATATTTGTCAGCGCATCACCAGAATTGGGTGTAACAAAAACGCATAATTGAATAATGAAGTAGAAGCACTGCTTTAAACAACAAAAAGCAATACGTAAATAAAGGAAAGGAAAATTGGTATTCTGTTTCCTAAATCAGCATAGTAGTCATATATCCATATTTTTCTGATAGTATTTTTTTAAAAGACTTGGGCAAACTTTAGTACGCTTTTTTTTTTTGGGCCATGCCATGTAGCTTGTGGGATCTTAGTTCCTGACCAAGAATTGAACCTCTGCAATGAGAGCGCAGAGCCCTAACCACTGGACTGCCAGGGAATTCCTGATAGTATTCCTGATTAAAAAAAAAAAATCACAGATTTAAAATTTGGTTCATGAAATTGGTGCATGCTTCATCACTTAGTCAGGTCTGACTCTTTTTGACCCCTTGGGCTATAGCCTGCCAGGCTCCTCTGTGCATGAAATTTTTCAGGCAGGAATACTGGAGTGGATTGCCATTTCCTCCAGGGGATCTTCCCAACCCAGGGATTGAACCTGCATATCCTGTTCTCCTGCATTGGCAGGCAGATTCTTTACTGCTGAGCCACCTGGGAAGTCACATAAAACTGGAACTTGTCTGTAAAAAAATGAAAATGTCACATTAAGCAACTAGACTTTTTAACATTTAAAATTCAAGCAAGGGGAGTAAATAAAAATGTATGGAACCAAGTTCAATTTTGAATGGACTTACTATCAAATACAAAGTAGAATTTGTAAGTGGACTCTGTTATCATAAATGTCCCACTGACACAAGATCCTAATGATTGAAATTTATAGCCTAATGACCTTTTATCTCTATGCTAAATGGGGAATATACTGAAAACAATAAGTACATGTAAATATTATAAACACACACAAAGATTTCATAATTTTAATCATCCTGTACCACAAACCATTTTCCTTGAATAAATCCAGAAGAGGAGGCTCTTGGAACAGTTTTAACCCTTCTTGCTCACCAAGTAAACCACCCAGGAGAAAAATGTGACTACAAATCACAATGTTTAAATCAGATTCTTTAAGTAGTATATATCCACAAACAGTAGAAACTCAAATATAATAAATGTAGAAAAAATTTAGACCACTCACACTTTGACTAAGTATGCATACGTGTGCACTAAGTCCTTTGGTTATGTCCAACTCTTTGTGACCCTATGGACTGAGCAATTATAGGGAATTTGATTTTGCTTTTCAATCTGAGTTGAGAAACCCCTAGAGGTTTGAGACAGTGACATGACATGATTTGACTTAACCTTTTTATTTATTTATTTTTTATTTTTATTTATTTATTTTTTTTGACTTAACCTTTTTAAAGGAATCCTTTGGTTGCTGGGCATAAACAAACCGTTAAGGCTTCTGAAAACTCCAGCAAATGAAAACAACAAGGTACATTTTTCACTCACGAGATCAGCAATTATTTTCTAAAGCAGGTCATGAAACAGCATGTATGCCGTGATTACATTTGTGTAATCATAATTGTAGGTAGTATTCTTAGGATACGCTAAAGACTGAGATAATTTATCGAGGAGATTTATAATAAAGGTCACATTGAAAAACAACCGCTTTTTGGATACCTTTGTCATATGGAAGGAGCATGACCATGGAGGTTAGCCTGACAGGAATTTGAATAACACTGTCACTTACTCTTGTGTGATCTTTAATAATTTAATTAGCCTCTCGGCCTCAGGTTCATCATGAGTAAAATGGAAATCTTTAACCATGTCCCTGTTTAGCTCCTTTAGTTTACTTTAAGGATGAAACAAGAGAATCCACGTAAAGCCCTTGGCATAAAACAAGGCCAAGCAAATATTAGCCTTTCTTGCCCTAAATATTAGACTTTGTTACATACTCAACATCCATGACTCACTTCCTTGTTAACCAAACAAGGACTTTAGTTCAGGAATCCTCCCCTCCCAGGGAAGGTGCTCCAATCCCAGCTCAGAAGGAAGGCCTGATTTTCAACTCCTTTAGGTGTGAGCAGGTCCCCTACAGACCTGGTCGTTGAGACTTTGAGACCTGAGGGAAAGTTTGCTGGTGGCTTTGGGGGAAAGTTTCCTCACCTTGAAAAGAGACTCCCCAAAAGAAGACTCTCTTCTTCCCCTGGGTCTTGTCATGCCTGAATGTGGTACCTGGGAATTCTGTAGCCATTTTGGAGGCAAAAATTAAAGACTAAAGATGGCAAAGCAGAATGATGCAAAGAACTGGCATGGGTCCTTGAATTAACCAACTTTGAAGCTGCCCTAATTAGGACTCCTTGTTATGTGAGATAATGTTTTTTAAATTGTTTAAGCCAGTTAAGTCAGCCATATTATCATGAGATAGTCCCATCATATCTTTTTTTTTCCTTGCCAGAAAAGTCCCTCTCATCATGTTTCTGCCAAGTTCTGTTCTCTGTTGATGCTGGGTAGAGTCAATAGAGACACAGAATCAGAAATAAGACTTTCAAAATGATGACTTGTTCCCCTGAAAATAATTTAGAAAGGTCATTCTCTCACATTGAAACAGAACTCTTCCTAAAGGACTGGTCTTTAAAATGGCTTTAAGGTATTTCCCAGTGGTTGAGACTCTGTGCTCCCAAGTGCAAGGGGTACAGATTCGATCCCTGGTTGGGGAACAAAGATCCCACATGCTGCACAGAGTGGCCTAAAATAATAATAATAATACTTTTTAAAAAATAAAATGTCTTTTAAAAAGGAAAAGAGATATGCTAAAATTTGTCTCGAAAATTCTATGACACTCAGATTCAAAGGTGATGGCAGTTGGTTTTACCTCAGGGCTGATATTTAGAGGATATGCACTTGGGTAGCTACACTGGTACAATCAGTATCTCCTCTGTTTCAACACAAACAGGGCCTGTGGTAGCAACGATCACTCTTGTTACTCCAGTTTTTTTCATGACAACAGAAATAAACAATATAATAACTGGAAGGCTGTGTGTTTGGTAGTTAAGTATGTGGGCTTGGAGATCAGACTGCCTAGGCTGAGATGTAGCCTGAGATCACATAACCAGTAGCACATTGTCTAACCTGGTTAAGCTTTGGTTCCATCTTTGGAAAATGGGGGACAGTAGTGCTTATCTTGACAAGTTCTTACAGGGAAGAGATAAAGTGAGTGTCGTAATACACTGTGCCTGGCACATAATAACAACTCAGTTAGTGTTAGCTAATATGACTATAGGTAAGTATAGTATTTCCATGTTTGGGCATATCTCCAGGACCCAGGAAAGCGATACACTCATTACGTATTATCATGAAGATTACCTAGGTGTATGGGACATGTTGGAAGAAAAGACAAACGGTCCTTCCCATCCCTAGATTTGCCAATCCGACTAGGACCTACTAGAACAAGCCAAAATATTTCATGCGAAGGACACCACATGGCATGAATATTCCAGAGTTAACCCCACGGTTTGGTTTCTATATCCAAGTAGATTTCATCTTGCTGTGTTGTACTTAGTCGCATCTGACTCTCTGCAACCCAATGGACTGTAGCCTGCCAGGCTCCTCTGTCCATGGGGATTCTCCAGACAAGCATACTAGAGTGGATTGCCATGCCCTCCTCCAGGGGATCTTCCTAATCCAGGGATTGAACCCAGGTCTCCCACATTGCAGGTGGATTCTTTACAGTGTGAACCACCAGAGAAGCCCAAGAATACTGGAGTGGGTAGCCCATCCCTTCTCCAGGGGATCTTCCTGGCCCAGGAATCGAACCCAGGTCTCCTGCATTGCAGGCAGGTTCTTTACAAGTTTAGCTCCCTGAACTACCAGGGAAGCCCAGATTTCATCTTAGGCTTTTGCATTTCCTCATTATTTGGATAAGAACAGGCCAAGGGAAAGCACATATCTGATGAAAAAGCCCTTCATCATTATGATACTTAATCATGTTATCTTCTTTCTTCGGACCCTCAAAGCCACAGACATTAACAGGAACTCTTAAGTGATAACTACTTGTCTCCATTAAAAGACAGACAAAAGAGAGATGAGAAAGTTATGCCCCAAATATGAGAGAATGAAGGGAAGAAGAATGGGGAGCAATCTCTATCTGTATTGTGGCATTTATTTCTTAGAGACAAAAGACTAAAACAAATATGTTAAAATATTAATAAATAGTTTATTAATATCTAGATATTGAAGAGAGTTTTTATGGTATTGTCTGTATTTTTTGTATGCCTGGAATATTCCTTAGCTTTATAAAATCAAAATGAAACTAAAAAATAATAGCTGCAACGTTTTAAGCAATTGAGTTTCAACGCTACAAGGAACTTTTTCCACAGATTATGGAATGGAAGAAGGGGGCCTCAGTCCTAAAACCTCTGAAAAGTTAAGTCATAATAGTAAAATAGACTCTCAATAATAACTCTGTGAAAAATATTTCATTTTAAAAAGGCAATAACTACAAGTATAGTTTCAGTAAGCCTGAAAAACGTGAAAGTGTTAGTTGCTCAGTCTTGTCCAACTCTGTGACCTCATGTACTGTGGTGCACCAGGCCCCTCTGTCCTTGGGATTTTCCAGGCAAGACTACTGGGGTGAGCAGCCATTCCCTTCTCCAGGGGATCTTCCCGACCCAGGGATCGAATGCCCAAGTCTCGGGCATTGCAGGCAGATTCTTCACCATCTGAGCCCCAGGGAAGCCCCTGCTGATGCTGCTAAGTCGCTTCAGTTGTGCCCAACTCTGTGCAACACCGCGCCCCTACCCTGACCCCACGGATGGGAGCCCACTGGGCTCCTCCGTCCCTGGGATTCTCCAGGCAAGAACACTGCCGTGGGTTACCATTTCCCTCTCCAAGGGAAGCCTCTAGATAGATAAAAATCTAATATGATCTTGGTTTAGACACTGGGGGTTTTCGAGGGTGGTAAGAGAAGATTATGAAAACTCGAAGAAAAACATTTAGCACTTCTACACCTCAACATTTCTTTTCTCATGCAAATCTCAAAATAAAACAAGCAAAAGTAGCCCAGGGTAAAAAGTAGTTCAAGATTGAAAACTCAAATATACTTAACAATTTAACAAATAAAACAATAAACTTTGTTATAGCTTCATAAATTGTAAAAAACCCAACACCACACAAAACCACCGTGGGAGTCTAAGATGTTCATTGGTATTTTCCATATACCATTAACTACATATAAATCAGTTGAAGTTTTTTATAAGTCAGGCTAAAAAGATGGATGTATATGAATTGAATGAAAATTTTAGAATGAAAACTCTAGTTGCCCTCAAAGAACCAAAACAAAAAACAAAACATTAAAAACACAGTTGAATCATTTTGGCAAAGATACGGGACTTCCAAAGGACATTTGAAGCTAAAACTTAATTAGGTGGATTGTTCCTCAAATAGTTGGGAGTTTTACTGAATAAACATACTTGTTTGCCTTCATTAAAGTATTAGTTAAGTCACATTCAATGAAAGAAATCCTATAGAAAAAAATCATGATACAATTGATATCTCATTTTTAACTTCCAAGATATTATTATCATAGAGAATCCCTCAGACAAGGCAAAAAATAAATATAAACAAGGACCAACTGTATAGCACAGGGAACTACATTCCATATCTCATAATAATTCATAATGGAAAAGAATCTAAAAAAAAACCACCCAACAACACACCAAGCTACACTTGTCAATATGTTGTCAATAAAGATCCAAAAGAGACCAAAAAGAAAAACAAAGCCCAAACATTTATAATGGAAAAGAATATGGAAAAAAAATACACACACACACACACACACACACATGAATCACATTGCTGTGTACTGGAAACAACATTGTAAAGCAACTATCCTTCAATTAAAAATAAATAAAATTCATCGGACACTTACTGATCTTTCACTATGTGCCAGGCAGTACTCTGAATGCTTGGTTTGTATTAACTCATTTAATCCCCAGAAGCCCCATCATTGTCCCCTGATAAAAAAGAAACATGGGGTAACTATAACAGCTGCTCTGGGTGAAGCAGTAGTAACTCCTATATTCACCTTCCTTACCACTGCATAGCCTTTGAGACTTAACCAGAAATGATTTGCAGTGAATTGATTTGAAATGCATTATAACAGAGTGCATTTGTGTAAAAAAAAAATTTGCTATTTGGAGTTTTTAAATGAGAGAAATGATTATTCTTATTCAATTGACTGGGACTCTGAACTTTCCAATATTTATTTTCACCAGTCCTTCCAAGTAATTTAAGTCTCCACCCTATTCCCACACTTCTGCCAAGGGCTTTTAGCTCTGAGTCCTTTATTTTGAACACAGGTAGAAAGAACCTGCACTCATTCGCCACGGGATAGTCATCCTTATTATGGCCCATTCACACTAGCATCAGAGTAGGAAATGTCAACCCACTCCTGGCAGGCTACAGTCCACGGGTCACAAAGAGTCAGACACAACTGAGCATACACATACACTGGCATTGTCTCTTGCAGCGGTCTCAGAAAGCAGAGCTGTGACTGGGAGATTAAAAGAAAGGAATAAAAAAAAATTAATTAAAAAAAAAAAAAAAAGAATGGAATCAAGGACTTCCCTGGTGGTCCACTGGCCAAGACTTCATGCACCCAATGCAGGGGGGCCTGGGTTCCATCCCAGGTCAGGGAACTAGATCCACATGCTACAACTAAGATCAAAGATTTTGTGTGCCATGACTAAGACCTGGAGCAGCCAAATAGATAAATAAATAAAAAGAAAGGAGTCAATCAAGTAGGCCACTGCTGGGGCTACTTGTCAAGTGATGTACTCTCTGCGGACATACTCATTTTATAACCTATAAAGAATAAAAAGACGTTTTCTGCCATTTTTGCTTGAGATTTAATTAATCTCAAGGGGCTGGGAGCTGGAGGGAGGAATGGAGACTTGGGACAGTTCTGTGGTGAAAGGGTTCAAGGCAAGCCTCCCCAAAATATGCCACTTTGGCATGTGGCTTATTTTGAGCTAAAGGCAATCAGGACTCTGTGAGCTGGAGAGAAATTCCTGCCTCTGCCTTAACTAGCAAAAAGAATTGAAATTGAGTGCGTTTCCCAAAATGAGGATGATTACCAGAGATAAATTTATCTAAGTGACTTCACATGCACAGCAAACGTCTCCCAAATGTCTGCTCTCCTTCTGATTGTCCTGTGACTTGTCTTCCTCCATGTGAAGACTCAGGCTCCTTTCCCATTCCTTAGCTCAGGGTGGCATATATTCCTCATTTTACCCTTCTGTCTTCCAACTGCTCCTGTCTGTGTGTTTCTCATACGTATGGAATTCAATTTGCTTTATGGGACTTTCTTGCTGGTCCGTTGGCTAAGGTTCATTACTCCCAATGCCCGGGGGCCTGGATTCGATCCCTGGTCAGGGAACTAGGTCCCATAGGCCTCAACTAAGATTGAGGATTCTGTGTGCTGCAGCTAAGAACCCGGTGCAGCCAAAAAAATAAGTAAATTTTTTTAAAAAGCAAACAAATAAGTGTGGACATTAAATAAATAAATACATTTGCCTTTCTCCTGTTAATTTGTCTGATGTCAATTTGATCATTAAACCAGCCAAAAGAACCTTTGAAGGATAGAGGAAGATACTCCTCAACAGTGGCTGACTATGGAACATTTATCACAAACACAAGACAGCGGTCTGATGACTGTTTTTCAGTAAATGGCACCTATTCCCAGAGCTCAAAATATCTGACTTTGAAGTCTGTGTTTTAAGATAACTGCTTTAGCTAGATATTTTTTTTGGTCCAGAAAAGGCTCGTGGTGGCTTCAGAATTTCTATGAAGGAAGCCTTAAGGGCAGCACATAAATTGTCCTGGGCTACATAAACTACATACAAAAACTACATAAAAGACGCTTACTCCTTGGAAGGAAAGTTATGACCAACCTAGACAGCATATTAAAAAGCAGAGACATTACTTTTTCAACAAAGGTCCATCTAGTCAAGGTTATGGTTTTTCCAGTGGTCATGTATGGATGTGAGAGTTGGACTATAAGGTAAGCTGAGTGCAGAAGAATTGATGCTCTTGATCTGTGGTGTTGGAGAAGACTTTTGAGAGTCCCTTGGACTGCAAGGAGATCCAACCAGTCCATCCTAAGGGAAATCGGTCCTAGGTGTTCATTGGAAGGACTGATGTTAAAGTTGAAACTCCAGTATTTTGGCCACCTGATGCGAAGAGCTGACTCATTTGAAAAGACCCTGATGCTGGGAAAGATTGAGGGCAGGAGGAGAAGGGGGTGACAGAGGATGAGATGGTTGGATGGCATCACCGACTCAATGGACATATGTTTGGGTAACTCTGGGAGTTGGTGATGGACAGGGAGGCCTGGCGTGCTGCGGTTCATGGGGTCGCAAGGAGTCAGACACGACTACGTGACTGAACTGAACATAAACTGGGCTACATAAAATTGTCCACATAGAAGAGAAGAACTGGTGATGGGGATAGACTTCCAGAGCTGAGTTAAAGCTCTCCCTGCTCTTCTCTGGTGCTCTGCCGTCTCCATTCTCTCGTTATGTTAAGTAACAATTCAGATCTCACTGTGTGCACAGCATCAGAGAAGCCAGGTAAAGTATAAAAGAAGTGAGAGAGGGGCTTCCCGGGGGCTCAGTGGTAAAGAATTCACCTGCCGATGCAGGAGACACGACCATCCCTGGTCTGGGAAGATCCCACATGCTGCGGAGCAGATAAGCCCAGGGGTCACGACTGTTGAGCCTGTGCCGCAGAACCGGGAGCTGCAGGGCCTGAGCCCGCAGGCCCTGGGGGCCGTGCTCCCCCCCAGGAGAAGCCACTGCAAGGAGAAGCCTGCACGCCACAACCAGAGTGGCCCCGGCTCACAGCAGCCCGAGGAAGGCAGCAGCAAAGACCCAGCCCAGCCAAACATAAATAAATAAAAGTTACTTTTTTAAAAAAGTGGTAGTTTCCCTGTCCTCCAAAATCTTACAGTTGAGTGAAGAAAACGATAAAATCTTATATTTGGTGAGGAAAACATACCCAATGAAACAATTGCCTACTAGTGACAGATAGACAGTGCCAAGGCCCTCTCTGAAGAATATGTGAAAACATGAACCGAAGATCAGAAAATGGGAAGATCTGGTGAGCCGTGAAGGAGAGAGACAGGCAGAGAACAGAGCAGGAATTTCAGGGACGAGAGAAAAGGTCACAGCAAAAACTGAAGCACCGCCTATTTGATGGCTGAATCAAACACTCAGAGATGAGAAGGAAAGTTGAGCTCAGCAGATGCGGGGCAAGGTGCAGAAACATAAGCCACGGAGGTAAGACTTCATCTGCCAGGAATTCGCACACTACCAGCCTGGGTTGGACATGAAGGAGAGTGTTGGGGTGGGGGAGCCGGGCAGGCAAGGCCACGGGGCTTGTGTTGTAACACCAGACAAGAGAGGACAAACAAGCGGACCATCTCTTGTGAAACTTCCTGTGGTTTGGTGAGGGACTCACAGTGTGAGCCCTGGTTTTGCATTGTGACACAGGACTTCAAATCCTTGAACTTTGTGTCACTGACTGCTCTTGTCAAAAACAACCTAGCCAAACTCAGTCTCCTGCTAAACTCAAAAAATGCAAGTGATGAGGATAGTGCAATGAATTTTGACAATTGTATTACAACTGTGTAAGCCACGATGACCATAAACTATATATATATACATTTTTTTTTCATAATCTATATTTAGGACAGTTTCCATCACGTATCTTTGACTACTGTATTCTATTTTACCATGATTTTGTCTCTCTCTCCCCCCCTTTTTTTTTTTTAATGCAAATAGGTTTCTTTCAACAAATTTCTCATGATTCTCTTCTGGATTTTAAACTATCATTATACAGCCTAAATGCACATTCTACCCAGGGAGGTAATAGGGGGAGGAAGAAATTTTTCCTCTATTTTGTTAGGTCCAGGTTCGAAATCCCTACAAATTAAGCTGACAAAAGGACTAATAGGAGAAAAGGATTTGTTAGTAGGAGAAAATATTTGTTACATGGGGGCTTACTAGGTGGCTCGGTGGTAAAGAATCCTCCTGCCTATGCAGGAGATGCAGGTTTGATCCCTGGGTCTGGAAGATCCTCTGGAATAGGAAATGGCAGCCCACTCCAGTATTCTTGCCTGGGAAATCCCGTGGACAGAGGAGGCTGGTGGGCTACAGTCCATGGGGTTGCAAAGAGTTGAGATGACTTAGTGACTGAACACGCACATACGTTTGTTACATAGGCATAAGGGAGCTTTCCAGAAAAGGACTGAAATCCCAGGGCTTAAATATCTTCATATCAGTGTGAAGGGAATTTTGGACTATGGCAAGGGAGGAGGGGGAGGTTGTAGGATGGTCACCAAGTAAATAAGGGTTGTTAAGTAAGATTAGTTAAGCAGACTCAAGTCATCTTAGATAAGAGTCGCTGCTCATTCTCTTTCTACAGGAGAGCAAGACATGTGTACAAATGTAAATTTCCTTTATAAAAATGTAAAGTTCCTTTGCAAAAGGGAAATTTACACTCTGGTTTTAGAGTTTTTCTGGAGTTGGCTGTTCCTCAGTTGCTTTTGACTCAAAAGAATCTTTTATGTTAGAGTGGTGTATTTTGGAGTGGTGTATCCTGATCCCTCTAAGTAGTATGTTGGAAATAGCAACACTACCAAAGGTTCTTTAAAGGCTGCCATAGTTCTTTTTGTACCTTCAACTTACTGCTCGCCCCACAACACCTCAAATGAAAACGAGCAATTCTATTCAGTTTTGCTTTAACAACTTTAACAGAAAAAAAAATGCATTTTATTAGTTATATGTGTCCTCACCTCCCCAGGTGGAATGTACCGTTAGGCTATGTAATGTTTGTTTAAAACTCAGAAAAAAATTATGAGATGTGCACTGAAAGAAACAGTTTACATGAGTCATGGCTATAGTAGCTAAAAAAAAAAAAAGTACAAAATCATGGCAAAATAGAACACAATGGGCAGAGTCAAAGATAAACGACAGGAACTATGCTAAATCCTGATTGTGGTCATGGTGGGTTACACAATTGTATACATTTGTCAAAACTTGATGAACTGTGCTCTATAAAGGGTGAGTTCCACTGTGTATAAATTATGCCCTGATTTTTTAAATAAGGAGAAGGGTAATTTACAAACCAGGAAAAAATAATAAAAATTTTGTCAAAAACAGAAAATATCCGTCATCTAAAAAACACTCCTAAACATCAAGAAGAGCAGGAACCCAACAGAAAAGTGGGCAAAAGATAAGCTGGTTCACAGAAAAAAGAAAATAGCCCTTAAATCTACATGAAAAGAAGTGCACCCTCACAATAGAAATGCAAATTGGGGGTAGCAGAGGGGCAATTGGTTGAAGGCAATCAAAAGTTATAAACTTCCATGGCTGATTCATGTCAATGGACGGCAAAAATCACTACAAAAAAAAAAGTTATAAACTTCCAATTATAAGACAAGTACTAAGGATATGATGTACACGATAAAGAAAATTAACACTGCTGTGTGTTATATGATGAAAGTTAAAAGAGTAAGTCCTAAGAGTTCTCATCACAAGGCAAAAACTTTTTTTCTGTTTCTTTAACTTTCTATCTGTATATGATGGATGCTCACTAATCTTATTGTGGTAATCATTTCAGGTATGTGTAAGTCAAATCATTATACTGTACACCTTAAACATATACAATGAAAGCGAGTTGCTCAGTCGTGTCCAACTCTTTGTGACCCCACGGACTATAGAGTCCATGGAATTCTCCAGGCCAGAATACTGGAGTAGGTAGCTTTTCCCTTCTCCAGGGGATCTTCCCAACCCAGGGATTGAACCCAGCTCTCCCACATTTCAGGCAGATTCTTTACCAGCTGAGCCACAAGGGAAACCTATACAGTGCTGTGTGTCACTTATATCTCAATAAAAGTGGAAGGGGGGAAGAAATCAAAACTACTGCAAGATACAGCTTCTTTTCTATCAAATTGGCAAAAACCCCAAAAAAGTTAGACAACTTTGTTACTGAGGTCTCAAGAGATTTATTATGAAGAATTGGTTTACAAGATTATGGAGGTTGAGAAGTCCCATGATCTGGTCTGCCAACCAGAGGCTTGGGACAGCCAGTGGTCTAGTCCCAATCCAAACTTGACAACCTTGGAACCAGGGTAACCAATGATGTATGCAGTCCCAGTCTGAGTCTGATGGCCCAAGAACCAGGAGTGCTGATGTTCGAAGGCAGAAGATAAACGGCCCCACTCAAGAAGAGAGAGCTAACCGACCCTCTGTTCTATTTGTGCCCTCACTGGATTGGATGATGTCCACCCTCACTCATGAAAGGGCTCCTTTACCGAGTGTGCAGACTCAAATGCTAATCTTCTCCAGAAATGTTCAAAAACATTAAGAAATAATGTTCTGGGGACTTCCCTAGTGGTCTAGTGCTTGAGAGTCTGCCTCGAGGTGCAGGGGACTTGGGTTCGATCCCTGGTCAGGGAACTAAGATCCCACATATTGCAGAGCAACTGGGCCCATGCACCACAACTAAGAGTCTGTGGGCTGCAGTGAAGAATCCCATGTGCTGCAAGACCCGACACAGCTGAATACATAAATAAATATTAAAAAAAAAAAAAAGGAAGAATTTTGTACCAGCTATCTGAGCATCCCTCAGCCCAGTCAAGTTGATGCGTAAAATTAACCACCACAGTGACTACTGTTTTATTTTTTTATCATGAGATTATTTTACTCGATTACTCAATTTACTCTTTTACTCGATTCTTGTTATATTGCATCTTCAATTATACAATCCTCTTTTAAAATTTATTTATTTATTTGAAGGATCTCAGTTCCCCAACCAGGGATTGAACCCAGGGCCCCAGGAGTAAAAGCACTGAGTCCTAACCAATGGACCATCAAGGGATTCTCTCTCTCTCTTTTTTAAATTACAGTCTAGTTTCATTCACATTATGTTAGTTTCAGGTATGCAGCACAGTGTTTCAATATTTTTATAGACTAAACTCCATTTAAAGTTATTATAAAATAAAGGCTATATTTCCCTGTGATGTACATTCACATATAGTTGTTTGAACACAAAGTGGGTGCCAGCAGCTCCAGCTCCAAGGGAAGATAGTCTAGCAATACCTAGCAAAATTACATATTTATTTCCTCTTGTGGGAAACAATGTCAAAGTCACAAGACTAAAATATAAAATGTCTCATGGTCAAGGTTATGACTGTATCATTATTTATGATAATTTAAGAAGTGGAAATAACCCAACTATCCACCAACTGGGCAATGGGCTAAATAATAAATATGTTGTAGCCCTGAAAAGAAATGAGAACAATCTCAGCACACTGTTATGGAATGATCTCCAGGATTAACCATTCGGTTAGAACAGTGGAGAACAGTTTGTCATATGCTATCTACTTGGAGAATATTTTTAAAAGAAGCAACAGAAGATAAACAAAAAATAAAAAATAAAATTAGTTACTTTTAGAGAGTTAGAGTGAACCAGTGGGGACACAGGGAATAGAACCACAACTATGTGAACATATCTTGGTATATGATTTGGATTTTGGAATTGTGTGAATGTCTACATACTTAAAATTTAGGTTTTATCAGAAGGAGGGAAAGGCGACCCCCCTACAAATTGAAAATACATTAAGATAAATGAAACTAAGTATTTAGTATCAAAGACACACACACACAAAAATTGTTCTCAATGTCTTTAAAATAGTATTTTGTCTGAATGTCCCTTAGTGTGAGATGTTCTAAGTACATAAAATATTTATTAAGTAATCTTAAGCTGCAAAAGTGTTATAATGGCATTATTTTTAAATGATTACAGGAATATTTGTAGGATAAAGTAATTAAGTGATAATGACAGCATTGGTTTTGTTTGTTTGTTTGGTTTTGTTTTTATGTTTGTTTTGGCCATACCACAAAGCATGTGGGATCTTAGTTCCCCAATCAGGGATCAAACCCATGCCCACTGCATTGAAAGCACAGAGTGTTAACCACTGGACCCCCAGGGAACTCCCTAAAATATGCATTATTTACTCATAATCATTGTTTTTCATGTGCATATTTCTTAGAAATGTATTTTGAAAGATGTATGGATGAAATGATATGTTGTCAGGGAATTGAGCAAAAGGGAATAGATAAAACAAGGGTGGCAAAATCTTGAATGTTCCTGATGGGTATGTGAGAGTTCATTAGACAATTCGTTCTCATATTATGTTTTTTAATAAAAAATTTTTAAAGATGTTAATTTTAGTCACTCCATGTGAATACAATCACTAACTGTCTTACACTATTTAAAAATAAATTCAACTGGGACCAGATCTGCACTCCTATGAAGAAATCTCTTAGCACTCTTTCATCTTCAAAGCTGTTTAAAAACCTTAAAGATATTGAGTTTCCTTGTGTCACTGAGGAGTATTTCAGTTAATTGCTATATTTCTACTTGGAGAAATCAAACAACAGGAGTATAATAATAACAGCTTGATGTATCTTGGTCCATAGTTTTGTAAATGCTCCTGGTACTTTCTCACAGAGTTATCTCATATTCTCCTAAAGGCTCTGTAATTACTGTCACTTCACAGGTGGGAAACTGAGTCTTGGAGAGTTTCAGCCGAACTGACACTAGGACTCAGATTTCTTACCAGCTCCTTCAGCTATTTGATAAAGACTACAGAGGAAATGAACATCAAGTGATGAGATTAAAATTCATGTTATTTTAGCTTTTACTTGAGCACTTTGGTTAAATAGTATACACATTATAAACATCACCTTAAAACCCTACATTTCATACATAGAGAATAGACTAGTTAAAAACCTTGCTAAACCTATATATTTATTTAGGCTTTTCCTTCATGTGTCTGTGTGTTTGTCCACCTGCATTCCTCCTGAACACTACTGTGAAATTAAGGGTGTCCCTTCCCCTTTATTTGAAAGTCAGTTTCATGGGTTCACATCTACAAAGTAATCATACTAGAACACGGTGGTTATTTAACGAGTTTGTGCTATCCTGGCCCCTTTCCTGTATGTATGGAAGAATTGGGCTAATAAATTTATGCTCATCAAATTGTCACAGAAAACATTGTTACCAGGCAAGTCTAGGTCTGGAAGACCTTTTCCTTTATGGAGAGAAAAAGGATGTTGATTTAAATTGCCTCTAAAAGGCAAACCTCTAAACCTCTAAATGGTTTAAAATTATGCTCATGTTTATTGAAGCAATACTGGCCCTATGGGAAAGCCCTAACTACAGGACGGCTGCTTTGGTCTTTAATGAGAGAGTATCATCTTGAACTGTTCAGTGATTCTGACACGTTGAATGTGAAAAAGAGAATTTACTTCCAACCATGTTGCCCTTGTTCTTTGACTTATGTAACAGATTTGGTATTCTCTAAATACTCTGTTTTACTGTTTTTCAAAAGACAAGTGTAATTATTTCTAATTTTTCCTTTAGTTTTTAATTTTTTTTAATTATTTTTACTTTAACAAATTTAACTAAGGTATAACTGATGTACAATATCGTATGTTTCAGGTGCATAATGTAGTGATTCACAATTTTTAAAGGTTATATCCCATCTATAGTTATTATAAAATACTGGCTATATTTCACCTATTGTAACCTGCAGTCTTTTTTAAAAAAAGTTTGATCACAGCAACTTTTTACACATAAAAATTAAAAAGAAGTCATGGAAAAATTAAAGGAATTAAAAGGTATGTAATTGTATCCCATTAAAAATATTCAATCACATTGGAAGTACATAAAACAGGTTTTTACATATATATATGTACTATATAGACATTAAAATCGTCTTATTTAATATTATGGAGAAATATTCATGATTTAATATCAAATAAAAAATATATGATACAAAACTAAATATTTAACATGATCCCAATTTTGTCTAAAAATAATTTATGCATAGAAAAAGATTAAAAGGATAGAATATTTGTTTTATTTTTTTAATTTTTAAAATTTACTGGCCACAGCACATGGCACGTAGAAACTTAGTTCCCCAACCAGGGTTTGAACCCATACCCTCTGCAGTGGAAGCCCAGAGTCTTAGTCACTGGGCCACCAGGGAAATACCAGAAGGCTAAGATATTTATAAATATCATCTTAATCTGGAGGAATTATCAATAATTTTTAGTTTTTTTCTGTTTTCTACATTTAATGGATTTTCTATAATTGATATGTATTGCTTTTATCATAAGAAAAAATATTTTTAAATACATGTAGTTTCTATGCTGGATTTTAATCTACAAGAATGAATACTTTAAATAGTGATATACACAGCTCCCACCAACTCTATGACATGTAGAAGTGGATACATCATGTACAGTTGACTGGACAGTTCATAATTCACTATTTTGATTTTCTATCCATCACAGCAGATATAAAGAAATATTCCCCTGTGACATTTTACTCTATTCCTTTTCTTTATTCTCAGTAAGCACGTGAATAAAACGTGGGATAGCTTGCTCTTCCTTGATGTACTAGTTTAGCAAATGGATTTTGATAAATATAGAAACCTAAAGATGCAGCGGGGTAGGGCGGGGGAGGGGGAGCAGTGTATTTGTGTGTGTGTGTGTGGCTGTTTATTTAATTAATACCATGAAAAAACCAAATATCATGGTCTTGAAAAAATATTGGGTTGAGATACCATTGTCTATGTTGAGATATTTTCAGCTACAGCTAAAGTAGAACTGTTACAGTTTCCATTTTCTTCAGTTACATGTTGTAAGCAGTTGGAATGATAAAAACCAACCAGGACCTCGCCTCTTAGTATAGAAGCCACAACTGTAGAAGCTCAAGTGCCTGGCAAATACCAACAGAACACCACCACCCTCTGAACTAGAAGCATTTGTCCCTTATCCCACGTGTGAAACGGAGGGTGGAGGAGTGGGGGGGGGTGGAGGTGGGGCTGGGGCAGTGGGGACGTTAGTGGGTATCGGGGGGTGACACCACCAGGCTTCAGGAACATTAGTCCTCTGGAGTCTTCTGGATGGTGACCCACTATCAAAACCCACTCCACCATCAAAACCCACCAGGGAAGGCCACCAAAACCCAGTCCTTTAAAATTAAATTATAAACACAACATTATAAATCAACTATACTTCAATAAAATAATTTTTTTAAATAATTAATATTAAGAACCCATGACATTGTAAATAACTATATTTCAATAAAATATAGTTTAAAAAATAAAAACATTAAATTAAAGTGAAAGTCGATCAGTTGTGTCCAACACTTTGAGACCCCATGGACTATATAGTCCATGGAATTCTCCAGGCCTGAATACTGGAGTGGGTAGCCTTTCCCTTCTCCAGGGGATCTTCCCAACCCAGAGATCAAACCCAGGTCTCCTGCATTGCAGGCAGATTCTTTACCAGCTGAGCCACAAGGAAGCCCAAGATACTAGAGTGGGTAGCTTCTCTCTTCTCCAGTGGATCTTCCTGACCCAGGAATTGAACCGGGGTCTCCTGCATTACAGGCAGATTCTTTATCAACTGAGCTATCAGGGAAGCCAAACTAAACACTATATTTTACATTTCACCTAGCAATACCCAGACCAGGCAGCATAACAGTGTTGTAGATAAAACAACCACATTAGATTATTCTCAAACTGATAGCCATTTTTTCCTTTGTCCGTCAGTTCAGTCTCTCAGCTGTGTCCGACTCTTTGAGACCCCATGGACTGCAGCATGCCAGGCTTCCCTGTCCATCACCAACTCCAGGAGCTTGCTCAAACTCATGTCCATCGAGTGGGAAAAATTTTTAAATAGGAAAAAGGCAAAGACACAATCACTACCACTCCACAAAAACAGAGGAGGAGAGGGTATGGAAAATAAACTTATAAAAAAGCATACAAATTTGGAGATAGAACATTTGGCTTTGGGTAAATTATTGTACTTCTCTTGAATCTTGGTTTTCTCACCTGTAAAATGAGGATGATAATACTATTTAAAATATGTATCAGTGATTATCTCTCAAGAATAAGTTTATGCATGATCTTCACTTTCTAATTTTTAAGAGTGTGAAAAATGCATATTTCACAAGGTTCTAAAGAGGATTAAGTGAGACAGTGAAGGTCTCTGATAGTCTTCCACGATGACTGCTAAAGACACATCTCCAAAACTCAGTAAGAGTATTGATCAAGCATTGGGGAAAGAAATATCTTATTTTTACCCCTCTTCATTTACTGGCATCTGAGTTAGGAACTATTCTGTCAAATCTTAGTGCTTAAAGCACTACAACCCCAATATAGTCTCCCCAGCCTGATGCTCAGAGAAAGAACTCTTTACAGTCTTAAAAGTTTTCAGTGGTTACCCAAGAGATCCTCAGTGGTGTCTCTAGACTTAGACTGGTAGCTCCATCCAGCAGCAGAGCCTGAATCTGAAGAACCTTTTTGAGCTTTTCCAGAGGGCTTGCTCCTGTAGAATAATACTGTAGTGGACATAGTGTAACTAGCTACACTCCAGCCAACCAAATCTTTCCTCCTTCCCAGGGATTTGCTAAGGATATAATGCTTTCCATTAGAAATCAGTTCTCAGACCCTAGTCACACTGGGGGAGGGAGGGCTGAATTGAGACAATAGTATTGAAACCTACACGTTACCGTATGTAGAAAGCCAGTGGGAATTTGCTATAGGAGGCAGGAAACCCAAAGCGGGTGCTCTGTGATAACCTAGCGGGGTGGGAGTTGGAGGGAGATGGGAGGGGGGTTTAAGAGGGAGGGGACATATGTATACCTATGGTTGATTCATGCTGATGTATGGCAGAACCCATCAGAATATTATAAAGTAATTATCTTCCAGTTAAAAATAAAAACTGAATTAAAAAAAAGAAATCCATTCTCTGGAAGGACTTTTCTTCCTAATGTTTATTTTATATTGGACTGTGGTTGATTTATAATGTTGTGTTAGGTTCAGAGGAACAGCAAAATGATTCAGTTATACATATACATATATCTATTCCTTTTCAAATTCTTTTCCTGGAGGATTTTTTTCTTATAGCTTCTCACCTCCGTCTCCCAAGGGTGACAGTATGACTTTCTTGGCCCCTTTGGTTAAGTGCATTTATTGTGTGCATTTCCCCCAGAATTGATAGGAAAGGTCGCAATCATAAGGATTCAAGAATTTTGAAGGGAAAGAAAGGAGGTGAGAAATGAAGTAATAACTTGCTTTGGGGTTTTGTGGTTGTTGTTGTTGCTTTTGGATCTCATTAGTCGAAGGCAGCAAGACCTCTGAGGGGATGGAAAGCTGGCAGGAAAGGCCAAAAACGAGATTTGGACTGCAGCGGAGACATGAGCTCTTCACAACCAACTTTACCTCATAATTTTGTCTGACTCTGGCTCCATAAACAGAAGGTTCCTCTGCCCCTCTGGGCAAAAGAGGCAATCAGAATAATTAAACGTTCAGGGTTTGTTAGATGTTGAGAACCTGCATTTCAGCTGAGGAAAGAACTAGTACATCAAGTGGGGATTGCTCTGTTCAGAACTGCCCTGCAGGAATCAAGCTGGCACCGAAGACCGCTCCGTTTCCCTCTGAGTTGAGCTGCAGCCCGTAAGTTATCATCAGAGGAAGGAAACGCCCGAGAGATCTGAAGGTTTTAATTGTTGCCGAGCGCAGATGGCTCGGATTACTGCACAGCAATGCAGCGCAAGGTCAGGGTCTCTGGCTTCAATCAGCTGCCTGAATACATGGTTTTAGTTGGACAGCAGGATTTCTGGGCAAGAGCTGTGAGCAACACAGGAGCGAGGTCAGCGCCTGGAATGGTGGAGGGACAAAAGACGAAATGTATGCTTCTCGGAAATTGATGGCACAGATAAACCCACCATGTTTTCCATGCAGAATAAGGTCTTGCCAGTGAGGTTCAAAAGAAAACAGGAGGGACTTCTCCAGTGGCGCCGTGGATAAGAATCCGCCTGCCAATGCAGCAGACACAGATTCCATCCCTGGCCCAGGAAGATTCCACCTGCCACAGAGCAATGAAGCGCATGCAGCACACCTGTGGGGCCCGCGCTCGAGAGCCCAGGAACCACACGTACGGACCCACTGCTGAAGCCACAGCTACTGGAGTCTGCACTCCCAGAGCCCCTGTTCCGCCACCAGAGGAGCCCTGGCAATAGGAAGCCCTCCCACCGCAGCTGGGGAGCAGCCCCTCTAACCCTAACCCTAACCCTAACCCTAACCCTGCTCGCCACAAATCCGAGCACAGCAGTGACGAGCCAGCACAGCCTAAACAAGTAAATAAAGTTTAAAAAAAAACAACAACAAGACTTTGGGGGAAAAGGACAGGATTGGGGGTCAGGAAGTCAAGGAGACACCACGAAGAAGCCTTGGTCACTTCTGTAACGGTTTATCACGACGAAGGCTGTCAGGATGGCCTGAGGGATGGGGGACGTGCGTGGTGTCAGCAGACATTACGTGGATGGCTGAAATACAAGTCTGACTTCCCCTAACCTAACTCAGAACCCTTGAGCTCTTTACCCCACTGTTGTTTCAGTTGCTCAGGCAGATCCAACTCTTTTGCGACCCCACGGACTGTAGCCTGCCAGGCTCCTGTGTCCATGGGGTTGCCCAGGCGAGAGTCCTGGAGTGGGTTGCTATTTCCTTCTCCAGGGGATCCTCCTGACCTCAGGGATAGAACTTAAGTCTCCTTCAGGCAGATGGATTTTTTTACCACTGAGCCCATAAACAGCAAGTAATTAAAGGGATTATTTTTAATTTTAGAAAAAGCCCAAACAATGCAGCTGCATTAACTATGCCAAAGGGTGGAGACCATTTTCTTTCCCACTTGAGACAAAGGCTCAATACTTTGTGCTGTGTGTATGTTCCCAAGTGCCTCCTGTTGCCTTGGGTAGGGAGTGGAGTGGCGGTAGGCTAAAGGAAATCTCTGGAGGTCTGAAAGCTGCTCATGCTGAAAGCAAAAAGAAAGCAGTGGGGGACTTCCCTGGTCGTCCAGTGGTTAGGAGTCTGCTTGGCAATGCAGAGGACAGGGGATTGATCCCTGGTTGGGAAACTAAGATCCCACATGCCACGGAGCAACTAAGCCAATTAGCCACAACTACTGAGCCCATTTGCCACAACTAGAGACTCCATGCATTGCAACAGAAAATCCCATGTGCTGCAACTAAGACCTGAGCAGCCAAATTAATTATGTTACTATATACTAGCATGGATCAAGCCCTTCAAAAATGAGTGGTAGCTCAAAGTTCCTCTGTATAGTCAGCCTTCCCTGGTAAAGATGAGAAAATAAATGAGCATACAAGAGTGAAAGTGTTAGTCGCTCAGTCATGTCTGACTCTTTGCCACCCTATGGACTGTAGCCCACCAGGCTGCTCTCTCCATGGGATTCTCCAGGCAAGAATACCGGAGTGGATCGCCAGGCCCTCCTCCAGGGGATCTTCCTGACCCAGGGATCCCAGCCTTCCCATGTAGAGGTACCAGCATACAAACTGGTAGGGAAATCACTGGCAGGGCCAAATCAAAACTCTGGCTTAACCCTCAGTGTTTTTCCTGTCCTGCGGTCTCCAGAGCCACCCATGACCCAGGTCTGGCTCCAGGGCAGGTGTGAAGGTGGGTGTCAGGGGGGCAGGTTGTTTCAACGAGATATTTTCAAACTCCATACCGTCTTTCGCTTCCCTCTAAAATGTAGCCCCATACCTCCCCGCTAAGACCCACCCCTCCAAGAATCTCGGCAGGGTGATGAGTTGTCATTGATAGGACTGTTTGCAGCTTGAATGTCTCAGGGACAAAAAAGGATTGTTACCTGGAGTGTCCTTGAGATCTAACAATGATCTTCTATGAATCAAATGGTAAAGCTTTTAATGTAAAAATAGACACAATGATTTATTTAGAAATTACCTAAGGAAAGGTCAGACTAGGTAAACGTTTCAGGGCAAAGCCTTTTCATTAGAAAGAGCAGACAGGTGCTGGCAGCCAGGTGTCTAAGTAGAGGAGGAAAAGATGCTGAATTTCAGAGAGCTGGGCAGGGTGGTGGCAACACGCTGAGAGATCTGTAAAGGTAAGGCTTCACAATTTTACAGCAGACCTAGATCTGTTGGTTGGGGAGCCTTTAACCTAGTTCATTTTTTCTGTCTTCTACAATAAAAAGTATCTTGATCTCCTCTGAATAAGCCTTTCAGATTTTAAAAGATGCATCTTTCTTCGAGCTTTGACAATGAGATCTTCCTTATATGTAACAGTTAAAACTTGCCTCTAAAAGTGGTTTTTTTGTGTGTATGGGGCCACACCACACAGCTCGTGGGGCTCCCCTGTGGCTCCGCTGGTGAAGAATCTGCCTGCAATGCAGGAGACCCCGGTTTGACCCCTGGGTTGGGAAGATCCCCTAGAGAAAAGCTACCCACTCCACTCCAGTATTCCTGGGCTTCTGGTGGCTCAGACAATAATGAATCCACCAGCAACTCAGACAACCTGGGTTTGATTCCTGGGATGGCAAGATCCCCTGGAGGAGGGCATGGCAGCCCACTCCAGTATTCTTGCCTGGAGAATCCCCATGGACAGGGAAGCCTGGTGGGCTACCATCTATGGGGTCGCAGAGTCAGACACGACTGAGCAACTAACCACAGTACACAGCTTGGGGGAATCTTAGTTCCCTGATCAGGGATTGAACCCAGGCCCTCGGCAGTGAAAGTGTCAAGTTTTAACCAGTGGACCACTGGGGAGTTCCCAAAACTGATTTTAATTTTTTTTCCATCACTAAATGTGACTGCTTTCTGGTACTATGCTTTTATATGACAATGTTAATTATTATTCTATGGAAGTCGTTGTTCAGTAGCTCAGTCCTGTATATTGTTGTTGTTATCATTATTATTTCCATATTACACTTTGATCTGAAAGAGCACATTATCTGTAACCACTGCTACCAAAAAACCTAACCTGATGGTTCAAGGTGCTCTGTTAGATCTCATATTAGCTGTGTATACAATCCTAATAAGTTCTTCCCTGATAAAAGCACTGTCAACCATCAGGATTGTCCATAGACCCACAGGGTAAGTACTGAGGTGCTCAGCCAGTTTTAATGGGCTCCATGTGGACCCTAGGACTATTGTCAATATATTACAGAAAAGTCAAGAACTGGATGACTGGTTAGATTAAACAGTGTTTATCGAGCTGTTTCTTTTTTAATCACGACTAATATTAAGTACATTTAACACTGTGACTCAGCACACAGGCTTTAAAGATATACGATTGTTTTAGATTAAACTATGTCCACTCTCCCACTCCCGCCAAAGATATATTGAAGTTGGAACCCGCAGTAGCTGTGAAGTGACTTTATTTGGAAATAGGGTATTGTATATGTAATCAAGTTAAGATGGGCCCTTATCCAGTATGACTGGTGTCCTCAGGAGAACAGGGGAGTCTTTATTACAGGCTCAGGAGAACAGGGGAGTCTTTATTACAGGCATGGGTACAAACACACAGAGAGAATGCCATGTGACCCCAGAAGCAAAGATGAGTGATGCAGCTGTAAGCCAAGGAATGCTAAGGGTTTCTCGCTATCATGGGAAACTAGCAAAATGAAAGGAAGCCTACCCAGAGTTTCAGAGGGAACATGGCCTTACTGACACCTTCAATTTGGACTTCCAGTTTCTAAAACTGTGAGAATAAATTTCTCCCATCCAAGTACTAACCAAGCCCAACCCTACTTATCTTCCAAGATCAGATGGGATTGGGTGCATTCAGGGTGGCAGGGACATCAATAAGAATAAATTTCTGTTGCTTTAAGCCTTCCAGTTTGTAGTACTTGATTATGGTAGCCCTATGCAACCAATATAATAATTAAAACAAGGGCTTCCCTGGTGGCTCAGATGGAAAAGAAATCTCCTGCAATGCAGGAGATTCAACAAATCTCCTGCAATGCAGGTTTAAACCCAGGGTTGGGAAGATCCCCTGGAGAAGGAAATGGCAACCCACTCCAGTATTAAAACAAGTTTTTGCTAAATAATACTTATCTTTACCGTGTGCAACTTTATTCTAGTCTGTTTTACTTGTTGAAAATGCTTGTCATAACCTGGCCCATTGATTTCACAACCCACAGTATGAAAAATACTGGACTAGACATGACCTTTAGGCTCTTTTAAAACACTAGAGTCTAACTCTATGGTGCACAACTAGGGCATAGATCAGAAGAACCAGAAGACAAAAACCTAGTTTTATATTCCATTCACAGCATAATCAAAATTTACCCTATAATTCTTTACAGATCCTGGAAAAAATTTTAATCTTGAACAAGACAAAGTTATAACACTATGAAGAGTTTTGTTTTCTTTTTTTTTTAACATTTTGCTATGACTCATGACCCTCTTCCCCAAATAACATATTAAAACACCTAATTGTAACTTAAACGCTATGATTTTATCACAATATTCTAGATCACAATTCCAGAGCTGTTGGTCAATGGATATGAACTCTCAGTTAGAATCACTGGAAGACTGCAAGCTCCCTGAAGGCTTGATTCAGACATCTTTTATTCCACTGAATAACTTTGACACAATATCTTGCGCAGGGCAGTTGTACAATAATATTGGTTGAAGGAATTCACTTCTGACACCACTCCTGCTGTTTCTTTCTCCTTCATAAATATCGCCGATTTCTCAAAGGAAGACTAATCTGATATGCCACAATGAACTTTATGGGCATTAAATGTACCTCATTAATGTAAATGGCAGCAGCAAGTGGAACTGTTCTCAGCTTCAAAGATGGGAAAAACTTAAAGGACCTGCGTGAACTCCATCATCTGTCTCTCAGCAGGGCTGAAAATAGAAGCTAGCATTCCTGACCACACAACCCCTAAGGGATAGACTAGTCCTTTTTAAAGAAGCTCATCAGAGTAGAACTTTACAAACTACAGTACATTTCTTGGGGGAATGGGACTTCTCAAAGAGAAGAAAGGCTTTCTTTTTTTTTTTTTTTAATTAAAAAAAAACAAAACATTTTGGCTGCGCCACAAGGCATGTGGGATCTTAGTTTCCTGACCAGTGATCAAACTCATGCCCCTGCATTGGGAGCATGGAGTCTTAACCACTATACCGCCAGGGAAGTCCCCTTCCCTTCTTTTAATTTGTCATTCATAGAAAGACCATGCAACAAATTTAGGAATTGTTTGGGGAAAAGAAAAAAATTATCACTACCAACTATTTTTGCTTTTGCAAAATACTTTTCAGCCCTTGGTCAGAGGCATGCACACATTACATATCCGTCATTATAGCCTGTGTATCTCCGTGCATCCTGTATCCTTTACTTTGAAAAAAACCATGCATCTTTTTCCAGGTTCCTACACTTCATCAGAAATATTATTATTATTTTGGCTGTGCTGTGTGGCTTGCAATTCCTCAGCCAAGGGTTAAACTCAGGTCAAGGCAATGAAAGTGTGAAATCTTAACTACTAGATCACCAAGGAACTCCCTTGATTAGGAATTTCTTGATCCTGATTTCCCTAACACAGTTGAGCACATTTTAACATATGTGTTAACCAGGGAATTCCCTGGCAGTCCAGTGGTTAGGACTCTATGCTTCCACTGCAGGGGAGAAGGGTTGAATTCCTGGTCAGGAACTAAGATTCTGCAAGCCCACATCAGTTCAGTTCAGTCACTCAGTCATGTCTGACTCTTTGCGACCCCATGAACCACAGCACACCAGACCTCCCTGTCCATCACAAACTCCCGGAGTTTACCCAAACTCATGTCCATTGAGTCGGTGATGCCATTCAACCATCTTATCCTCTGTCCCCTTCTCCTGCCCTCAACCTTTCCCAGCATCAGGGTCTTTCCAAATGAGTCAGCTCTTTGTATCAGGTGGCCAAGTATTGGAGTTTCAGCTTCAGCATCAGTCCTTCCAATGAACACCCAGGACTGATCTCCTTTAGTGTGGACTGGTTGGATCTCCTTGCAGTCCGAGGGACTCTCAAGAGTCTTCTCCAACACCACAGTTCAAAAGCATCAATTCTTCTGTGCTCAGCTTTCTTTATAGTGCAACTCTCACATTCATACATGACTACTGGAAAAACCATAGCCTTGACTAGATGAACCTTTGTTGGCAAAGTAATGTCTCTGCTTTTTAATATGCTGTCTAGGTTGCTCATAACTTTTCTTCCAAAAAGCAAGTGTCTTTTAATTTCATGGCTGCAATCACCATCTGCAGTGATTTTGGAGCCCCCCAAAATAAAGTCTGTCACTGTTTCTGCTGTTTCCCCATCTATTTCCCATGAAGGGATGGGACCGGATGCCATGATCTTAGTTTTCTGAATGTTGAGCTTTAAGCCAACTTTTTCACTCTCCTGTTTCACTTTCATCAAGAGGCTCTTTAGTTCTTCACTTTCTGCCATAAGAGTGGTGTCATCTGTATATCTGAGGTTATTGATATTTCTCCTGGCAATCTTTTATTTTTAAAAGAACATGTATTTATTGTGTGGCTGTGTTGGTCTGAGCTGTGGTGCGTGGGGTCCTCCTTGTGTCCTGGGGGCTCTCTCATTAGGGCACGCGGAGTCTCTACTTGTGGCGCAAGGGCTCAGTGGTTGTAGCACACAGGCTGAGCTGCTCTGTGGCGTGTGGGATCTTAGTTCCCCGACCAGGGATTGAACCCATGTCCTTTGCATTGCAAGGCAGATTCTTAACCACTGGACCGTCAGGGAAGTCCCTGTCCTGGCAATCTTGATTCCAGCTTATGCTTCCTCCAGCCCAGCGTTTCTCACGATGTACTCTGCGTATAAGTTAAATAAGCAGGGTGACAATATACAGCCTTGATGTACTCCTTTTCCTATTTGGAACCAGTCTATTGTTCCATGTCCAGTTCTAACTGTTGCTTCCTGATCTGCATACAGGTTTCTCAAGAGGCAGGTCAGGTGGTCTGGTATTCCCATCTCTTTCAGAATTTTCCACAGTTTTTTGTGATCCACAGTCACATGCTTTGGCATAGTCAATAAAGCAGAAATAGACATTTTGTTTCATTGGTTTATTTGCTTGTGCTTGAGCCAAAAAGCCACACAGCCTTAATTATATTGATTTTTCTGAGGAAAAAAAACAAGGTTTCCATGTTGTTTTCTTCAAGATGGTTTTAGCTATTCTTGGCCCTTTGTGTTTCCAAACAAATTTTGAGGTTGATATGTAAATTTTCACAAAAGTCCTGTTGAGAATTCTATTGGGATTGCACTGGGGAGATCAATTTGGGGGTAACTGACGTATTTACAATGTTGAGTCTTCCAATCCATGAACACAACATAGTCTTCCTTTTTTCTTTTATTGTAGTTTCTTTAATTTCTCTCAGTAGTCTCTGTACAGAGATGCTGAAAATCTTTCATTTTATTGCTGGCATATAGAAATACAATTGTTTCTGTATATTGACTTTGAATCTAGTGACCTAGATAAATTCACTTACTAATTCTGATCATTGATTTGAAGTTTCTTTTGGATTGGATGTGTACATAGTTAGATCATCTGCAAATTAGGACAACTATTTTTTTCTTTCTATTCTTCTTTTATTTCTATTTCTTGCCTTTTTGCACTGGTGAAAATGCCCAGAACCAAGTTAAAAAGAAGTATGAATTGCAGTCAAACTTAAGAAATTTCTAGTCTCAGAGGAAAACTTTTACCATATCAACTCTAAAGCTGATATTGGTTGATGGTAGCTTTATAGATAACCTGTATAAGTCAGCTTTTACTGCATAATAAAAGAACCACAAAAACCCAGTGACATATAACAATAGACACTTCTTACAGATTTGTGGTAGTCAGCTGATCTGAGCTGAGCTTCACTGGATTGTTGGGCTGGTCTTGGATGGGCTCTGTTCTCACCTGGGTTTGACTGCCTACTTTAGCTGGGGTAGCTGCGTTCCACCTGTTTCTCATCCCCTTATGGAGCCAGTGGACTAGCCTGCTTAGGTCCTTCTCATGGTGAGTTGTAGAAGAACGAAAGAGCAAACCCCAATAGGCAGTCTCATTTCAGAACTTTGCTGGCATCACATCTGTTAATATGCCAAGTATTTTAATGGCAATATATGGATTGCCAAAGTGAGTCATACGGCTGAGTCCAGAGTCCACAATAATCTCGCCCATGATGGGAGGGTGCGGTACAGGAAGGGTGAGGAAGTCAGGGTATTAACGCGATCTATCACATGTTCTTATCAGAATAAGACCAATCACTTTCATTTTTTGCTTTTGTCATCAGTGGTGTCACATTTTATCAAATACTTGTTTTTTTTTTAATCTATTGAGGTGATCATACTTTTCTTCTTTGTTATATTAATGTGGTTAATACACTAATTTTGGGTTACTAAACTAACCTTGCTGTGGTTGGCAGATTCTAGGATGACCTGTCATCCCTGCCTCCTGTTATTCACACCCTTGTGTAATACTCTCTCATTGAGTGTGGGCTGGACCTAATGGCTCACTACTAATGAATAGAAAATGATGGGACTTGCCCGGTGGTCCAGTGGTTAAGACTCAGCTCCCACTGCAGGGGGCCTGGGCTCAATCCCTAGTCAGGGAACTAGATCATACATGTGAAATCAAAAGAGTTTCATAGACTTGAACAAACCGTTTACCTTCTGTATCTTCATCTATTGAATGATGGCACCAGACTTACTCTCTGTGATTTCTTTAAGCTCCATTCATTAATTCATCCATCCATTCATTTACTTGTTCACTCATTTAACAAATATTGATTGGACTCCAACCATAAGCCCTTCTCTGTGTTTAGGGCTGGGAGTCAATCATGAGGAGAGCAGATATGACTCATGCTCTCATAAAGTTGACAGTCTAATGAGAGGAAAACATAAATAATCACACCCACACAAATCTAGTCACAAACTGTGATAGGAGCTGTGAAAGAAAGGTTCGGGGAGCCATGGGAGAAATCCAGTGGGGAACTGGGCTTAATTTAGGGTAAGAGGAAGTTTATAAGCATCATAAACTATGGTCTGAGCTTGGTAGGAGGACATTTGCCCTTTGCCTATCAGAAAGGATAGAGTGAGTGATTCTAGCACCAACAGAATCTCGAAACTCACTCTGCTTGCCCCCACCATCCTCACCAGCACGCCTTGGTTTGTGTACGCAGCCATTCATGGTCAGGCTGGCCAGCATGTGGGGACCTGACAAGAAGAGAGGATAGACCATGTGAACACAATTCATCTCCCAATTTTAACGAATGCCTTGAAACCATAAGGGTTTCCCTTGTGTCTCAGCTGATAAAGAATCCACCTGCAATGCTGGAGCCCTGTACGGAACCATGTAAAGAAAATCTCTCCACAGAACATCTATGATGGGAAGATAATTGCTGGAAATAGCCTCTGTGATGCTGTGAACACCAGATCTGAGGAGGTTGCCAACAGCCTGGCTTCTCTCCCTGCTCAGAGTAGCCAAAAAACACAGGTGTCTTAAAGAAAGTGCAGCAGAAAGTGTTGAATGATCCAGAGACTCATTAAGCCTGAAGCCTGAGCCCATCTCCAGCCAGAACTCAGGGCAGCGGCGTTCTCCTCCATCGCCAGGTAAGACTGAGTCTGCAGAGCCACCTTCAGGATGGAAGGACGTGTTCTCATTTCCGGTTACTGGGTGGCCTCCCAGGCTTCTGAAGCCTTTGTCTTGAAGAGCTGACAGCCTTTCTGCTCTGTGTCAGAGGTCAGGGCCCAGTATCTGCAGCACGTCATTATAAAGCACAGAGCAAGACAGATAGTGATGACATTCCCCAGACGCCTCTTCCACAGGCCAGTTAACATCTGGAGGCCTGACTTTCAGATACTGTCTGTTTCACACCCACCCCGCCTCTCTATTCCTGTAGCCCTTTTCCTGTCACAGGTTATTCCTGTTGCTGAAATTCAAAATTTCTTATTGTTTAGGTAAAACCTGGCCTCCCCTCAGAGCGTCTCCTGAGTTATGGTTGACCTCCATAGCACTCACACTGGTGTATGCCTTTCTGGAGTCAGGGTCCCTGGAGGTGCAAATATTTGTATGTTTCAGGAAAATGCTTCCAGACGAAGCCACTGCCGACTCCTTGAACCTATCCTGTGTAGTGTCTAAGCAGCCGAGAAGCAGGCAGATTAAAAGGACATAACCTGAGCGAGGTTTCCGGAGGCATCTTAACCTGGAGTCTAGGCTGGCAGATGCCTTGAGACCCTCTGAAGACCTGCCCCTCCGTGGCAGGCTCCCTTAAGACCCAGGCTTCAAGGTGCTGTGATGAACCACGCTGCAATCACAGAGCCCCCACTTTTTCAGCGCTAAACAGACCGCTGTGAGAAATGCCATGACTGACGTTAATACAAAAGCAGCTGGATTCTTGCGGGGGATGTTCACATAGGAGAGGGCGTGGGACAGTGGGGGCATGGAAATGCGGGCAGCTAAATAGCTCTTCAGACAGACAATTTTTCCCTTTGTTTCTGCTACCAGCTAGAAGTGTGTTTCAGTTTTCGAGTCAGCAAGTTAAGCCAGAGGCACACATGGTGTCTTGACAAAAAGAGGCCAGTATGAAAGGATATTAAAATTCAAAACACTTCAGAGATGGCTTTCTGCTCAAACTGCATGTCTGTCCCTTGGTAGTAACATGATGCCCAGATGAGAAATGCCCGGGATAAAAGGCTAAGGTAAAACTCCTAACCTCCTAGCCCAGCAGCTACTAAACCTCAGCTTTAGGCTGGCACCAAGCAAGCATTCCAAGAGGAGACATGAGCTCATCAGCATCTGCCCACTTTTTAACAACTCTTTATTTATTGGTGGCTGCGCTTGGCTTTCATTGCTGCGCACAGGCTTTCTCTAGTCTTGGCGAGTGGTAGCTACTCTTCCTTGCAGTGTGCGGGCTTCTCCTTGCAGTGGGTTCTCTTGTTGCAGAGCACGGGCTTAGTAGGTGCTCAGGCTGAGTCACCCCGAGGCAACGTGGAATCTCCCTGGACCAGGGATCGTGTCCCCTGCGTTGGCAGGCAGATTCTTAACCACTGGACCACCAGGGAAGCCCTGTCCACTTTTTAATTAAATCAATCCTGTACAAAGACACCTCCTGTGCTTGGGGTTCAAGTTACAAAGGAGCTCCTACCACCAGAAACCTGTTCTCCAAAGCTTGCACAGTTTGTGGGGCAGAGCCTGAGAGCCACAGTCAAATCGGAGCCAGCTAAGGCCAAAGTAAGTCAGCCGCAGCCGTTCACAAGCCTGAGGGTGAGAAGAAAGTACCTACGTTACAGGTCCTGTGCTTCTCGTGGGCAGATTGTCCCCTAAAGACCTATTTTTTTAAAGCCAAGGTGGCATTAGTGGTAAAGAACCTGCCTGCCAATGCAGGAGACATAAGAGACACGGGTTCGATCCCTGGGTCGGGAAGATCCCCTGTAGGGGCATGGCAACCCATTCCAGTATCCTTGCCTGGGAAATCCCGTAGACAGAGGAGCCTGGCAGATGATGGTCCATGGGGTCACAAAGAGTCTGACTCAACTGAAGCGACTTAGCTTGCAACTTTTTATTTTTTGGCCGTGCCACGTGACTTGTGGGATCTTGGACTCATGGCAGCGAAAGTCCTCGACCACCAGAGAATTCCCTGCTTCTCGTAGTTTTGATGGCTACAAAGTCCAAGATCAAGGTGTCTGCTGATTTAGGTCTGGTGAGGGTCTGCTAAGATTTATTTCTAAGTTGATAGTTGGAAAAGACCTAGGGATACATTTCCCCGTAGGAACAATGGTGTCAAGGTAGTGGTGTTCTCTGATCAGTCCACAGCCTCTGCTTGGCACAGTGTGACTACAATCACCTCTGGCTACCTCAAAATCCCCAAGCCTGTGCCTCTGAGCCCCTAGGTGACAGTGATGAGCTGGAGGAGGGAGACCCTGGCTATTTAAGACTCACGGGAGAACTTCTCAGGCAATTCAGTGGTTAGGACTCAGTACTTTCACTGCCAGGCCCAAGGTTTGACCCCTGGTAGGGGGAAGTAAGATGCCACATTCTGCACAGTACAGCCAAAAAACAATAATAAAAGTAGAAAATATAACTCGTGGCAATATTTGGGGGAAGACTCCAACAGCCAGGTGGAAGGGTCCGGTGGAACACTGTACAAAGGCCCTGGCTGGAACCAGGCAGAGGCTGGGATCCAGCCCGCCCTCCACCAGCCAAGCTGGGGCACCTGTAGCTGCCAGAGGAGGGGCCTCGTTCCAATTTGTGCTCAAAATCAATGCCCCAGAGGAACTCTGAAGGCTTCAATAGCAACAGTGCAAGACAGCTTTTCTAGAAGGCGTATCAAGAGTGGGAAGAAATGTGGGCCGAAGAGGACATCACTGGGGGAGGAGCAAGAGAGGAACTGCCCCCCCTAAAGACAGTTCTGTGTCTGGGTCGCTGAATGTCGGGGTGGGCGTGAACACGTCCTAACCAGAAGCTGTTCTGGGAGCAACACTTGGGCCTCATCAACTGTCCTCACATTCCACTGTGAGACTTCCTGACTACTCCAGGGAGGGCCTGGCGGGCTGGTGCTAGGGGATGAATGAAAATGACAGGCCTTTGGGGTTTTCTACACAATGGGACACCCAAAGAGGTGAGAAAATGCACACCTGCAGCTCCTGCTGGGGTGGAGTCCAGAGGCTGTTCTGGCAACAGGGCAGGGTTAGGAGGAACCGCCACTCTGTGTTGGGGGTCGTGTGAGGAAAAGTGGCTGGGAGAAAGGACCCCATCCCAACCAACTCCAACAGGGAGCAGTGACCCTTCCAAAGGCCTAGGGCCCTCCCTCTGTTCTAACAGCAAGAAGAAAAACAAGCAAGACTGGTTAAAATGGCAAATTTTATATCTTGATTCATGAAGTGTTTAGGAACCTTATGTTATTTTACATAGTTAAATAACCAGAGGTTCATTGTTTCATATTAGGTAAAGCCTAGACATTTCTGGAAAAAATGGTAGAATATCAAATATGTGTGTATGTGTTTAATTTTTTTTAACTTTCTATTTTTCTGTTGGACTATAGCCGATTGACAATGCTGTGATAGATTCAGGTGGACAGCAAAGGGACTCAGCCTTGCGTATACCTGTATCCATTCTGCCCACATGATATCGAGCAGAGTTCCCTGTGTAAAATAGCAAATTTTATGTTATACACGCACACACACACACAAGCCCAAAAAACAAACAAACACACAGAGAGACATATCCAGAGACACACTTGGGCACAGCCCAGGTTGTGAGGGGAAAGGCAAGAGGGTCTATCCAAAGACTCTTCCAGCATCAGCTCGCGCCGCAGTCTGGGAAGCCGGCTCGCCAACGGAGGCCAGGAAGCCCTGTGGGACCAGCGTGCAGAGGGCCAGTGTCTGGTGTGTGGAGAGCCAACTCCTAGACCAGCAGCTCCCCCAGTGAGACTTTGTGAGACTTTCGGGGAACAGGGTTTCCAGCAGATGCAGTTCCAGAAGGGTGTTACTCAGGGTATGGTAACCACCATGCATGCGTGTGTGTTCCGTCGCTCAGTCGTGTCCGACTCTTTGAGACCCCACGGACGGTAGCCTACCAGGCTCCCCTGTCCATGGCATTCTCCAGGTAGGAATACTGGACGGGTCGCTATTCCTACTCTATGAGTTCTTCCTGACCCAGGGATGGAAACTGCATCTCCCGCCTTTCCTGCACTGGCAGGATTCTCTTACCACTGAGCCGCCCGGGAAGCAGAATAGTAGTCAGCCGTCAGAGAGAACCCCCAAATCCTAGCCCGCCCGCCTATGGACGGCCACCCCTCCAGGGGCCCAGGCTGCTGCCACTCCTGGCTCCAGCATCCCTGGGTTTCGCAAAGTCCTCTCTATTCAGCCAGCGGATGAGCAGTGAGGGCAGGTTGCAAGTGGGGCCAGGCCCGACCGCGGCCAACGGCACCTCCACCACATTTCCTGGGCAGGAGCTCAGGTGTCTGGGAAATGAAGGCAGCCGCGTGTCTGGGAAGAAGACCAGGGCGTGGACACGTGAGCGGCTGGTCCCTGTCTCTCTGCACAGAGGACGTTCTAGTTTGTGGGCCGTGGTGGGGCTGGGAGGTGTGCCTTTCTTTACACTTGCACCTGTTCAAGCAAGAGAGTTGCTGCTGCGGCTGTGACTGATCAAGGCAGGACCAAGAACCAGGGTGTGACCGTCACCCGCTCAGCCTCAGGTGAATGTCACCCAGGTTCCTCCCCTGGGCATCGCACCCAAGCCTTTGTCTCCAGCCCAGCTCCTGCCACAGGCTTCTTCTCCCTACGCCCCACTTGAAATTGATCTGCCACAACAGTTGCAAGCCCCAGCTGCTCTCTTCCTCCTTGACTAGTAGCAAGAGGATCAATTATCACCGCCCTCAGCAAACTGCAGCGTCTGCTGATCTGCCCGAGGGCAGGATTCAAGGTCTCAGCCTCCGCCCATAAAGCTGCACTTAATCTGGACCTAATCACTCCAACAACTGCTTTGTATCCTGGTCCCCACCTAGCAACAAGAAAACAGCACCTCAGACTTTCAAGAGCCGAGGCTCCCCAGCTTTTAGGGAGGAGGGGGCAGGTCCTTATTACAGATGCCACCTGCACAGAAGGGCTAGAAAAGCAAAGTCCTCTTTGTCAGCAGCAAACTGGCTGCCATCTTGATATTTAGGTCTCACTATGGGCTTCCAGCAGCAACAGCCTGTGGTCTATTGGTCTCTGGGAACATTCCTGTGCCTGCATGCGGAAGCCTCAATTCATATTTGATCAGAGTTCTCAGTATTGCCATTTTAGGATGTGTTTACTACCATCTCCGTCCCCTCCACTTCCACCTACCGTCTTGGTAGTTTTGGCAATGAACTCATCAATGAGTCATTGGGAATTGGGGCTCTGTCTCCCTTCAGGACCCTTTCAGGACTTCTGGCCTGGTTAACATGCTGAAGCTGAAGCTCCAGTACTTTGGCCACCTGATGTGAAGAGCTGGCTTTTTAGAAAAGACCCCGATGCTGGGAAAGATTGAGGGCTGAAGGAGAAGGGGGCAACAGAGGATGAGATGGTTGGATGGCATCACCGACTCAATGGACATGAGCGTGAAACTCTAGGAGACAGTGAAGGACAGGGAAGCCTGGCGTGCTGCAGTCCACGGGGTTGCAAAGAGCTGGACACGAATGAGCAACAACAACGTACTTACTGAGTGCTCCCTAGGCGCCAGGCACTGCTGGACCCTGGATTTCGAGGCCAGTGTCCTTGCTTCCGATGAGTTCTGCTTTGGAATGTGTTTTTCAGTTGCTCTGCAACAGTGCCATGCAAATGGATTAAATGATAAAATAAAAAATGTAAAACAAGATAGTTCACATTCCTTGGGGGGAAAAACACGAGAAATGTCTAGGATGGTGAGCATTCTTAGAGAAGTTTCTCTCCTCTCTTATTCTGGACAGAGTTCCAGCAGTAAGACTTCAGTCCTTTGGGGATTGGTGACAAGTATAAAAAGAGGTTCCTCCAGCGTTCTAACACACACACCATTGAAGCAAGAACTCTCTGCTTATGAACCAGACTTTTGCTTCTGGCTTGCAGGATAGTTGTCGTTTACCTTCTTTCATGTATGCAGAATTTAGTTTTGAGGTTGTTAAAAATGTATGAAGGGGAATTCCCTGGCGGTCCAGTGGTTAGGTTTCACTGTTGAGGGCCCAGGTTCAATCCCTGGTTGGGGAACTAAGATCCCACAAGCCATGTGGTATAGCTCCCCCAGAAAAGAAAAAAAAAAATGTATGGAAATACATTGAGAGAGGACCAATCATGTATTTCTAAAACATGATTGTTTCTCTCTTAGAGATGGCAACTCGTAGAAACGTGATGAGGAAGAGGAGGCATTTACTATATTTAGGGCCTGCAATGGAGGAGACTCTGGTTTGATTCCTGGGTCAGGAAGACCCACTGGAGAAGGGATAGGCTACCCTCTCTAGTATTCTTGGGCTTCCCTGGTGGCTCAGATGGTAAAGAATCTGCCTGCCATACAGGAGACCTGGGTTCGATCCTTGGGTTGGGAAGATCCCCTGGAAAAGGGAATAGCTACCCACTCCATTATTCTAGTATTCTGACCTGGAGAATCCCATGGACTGCGTAGTCCTCGGGGTCACAAAGGGTCAGAGAAGACTAAGCAACTTTCACTTTTGCCCAAGAAGATTTAGCCTCCAACCTAATAAAGATACCACAGAAGTTATTAGAGGGCAAGGAAATTGTTTTGAAATTACACATGTTCCAGAGTCAAATAGCCAATATTGTCTGTCAGTTGAAAGTTGAAGTCAACGTTGACAATCGGCAGTGCTTAACACAACAACCCCACCATTTGGGAAGATGTATATATTGAAAGTCAAAAGGTCTAGTCAGTTGACTGGAATCGATGACTGTGTACATCAAAGATATTACTGATATTTTTGAGAACACAATCTGTGCAGGATGAGATAGGCACAAGGGATGCATCCATGAACAAAACAGACAGAGTCCCTCCTCTCATGAAACTTACATTCTACAACAGAGAGACAAAACTAAACAAAATAAAGTCAGATGATGGTATGTGATATGAAGAAAATAAAACAAGGTAATATGTTATAGTGTAATGGTGAGGGGGTGATGCTTTATTTAATTTGAATGGTTAAGTAAGGCCTCACTGAGAAAGTGACATTTAATCTGAGTCCTAGATCAAGGAGCCAGTTAAAACATACCTGGGGGGAAATATTCTAGGCAGAAAGAACAGCAGAGGAACTCAGGACTGAACTTGGGCCATTTAAGAGATGGAGCAGGAGTCAGGGGAGCTAGTATACAGTCGCTGAGTGAGGCAGTGGTATGAACCATGTCAGCATAGGAGGCAGGGGCTAGATCACAGGTCACAGAGGACCTTGTAAATATGGTAAAGAGTGCAAATTTTAGGGACTTCCCTGGTAGTCCAGTGGTTAAGACTGTGCTTCCACTGCGGAGGGCATGAGTTTGGGGCAACCAAGATCCCGTCCAAAAAAAAAAAATGCATATCTTATTCTAAGGGTAGTAGGTGTTTAAACAGGTATGTGATATAATCTAGGTTATATTTATAAGACCAGATACTGAAAAACTTTTAGAAGAAAACATACACAGAACACTCTTTGACATAAGTTGCAGCAAAATCTTTGGGATTCACCTCCTAGAGAAATAACAATAAAAACAAAAACAAATAGGACTAAGTAAACTTATTTAATTAAACTTTTTAAATTTAAAAGACCTAATTTTTTGCACAGCAAAGGAAACCATAAACAAAACAAAAACACAACCCACAGAATAGGAGAAAGTTTTTGCAAACAAAGATACCAACACGGGATTAGTCTCCAAATATACAAACATTTATGCAGCTCAATATCCAAAAACAAACAACCCAATCAAAAAATGGGCAAAAGATCTAAAGAGCCATTTCTCCAAAGGAAACATACAGGTGGCCAAAAAGCACATGAAAATATGTTCAATATTGCTAATTATGAGAGAAATGCAAATCAAAATTATGAGGTAACACTTCACACCAGTCAGAATGGGTATTATCAAAAAAATCTACAAGCAATAAATGCTGGAGATGGTGTAGAGAAAAGGGAACCCTCCTACACTGTTGGTGGGAATGGAAATTGGTACAACCACTATGGAGAACAGTTATGGAGGTTCCTTAAAAACTAAAAGTAAAACAACCATATGATACAGCAATCCCATTTCTGGGAATATATCCAGAGAAAACCATAAGTTGAAAACATACATGCCCCCCAATCTTCATTGCAACACTGTTTACAATAGCCAAGATGATGGAAGCAACCTAAATGTCCATCAGATAAGGAAGATGTGGTACATATGCACAATGAAATATGACTCAACTGTGAAAGAGCATGAAATAATTCCATTTGCAACAACATGGATGGACCCAGATACTATTATTCTAAGTGAAGTACTTCAGACAGAGAAAGACAAATACCATAGGACATCACTTATGTGTGAAATCTAAAAAAAAAAAAAAAGATACAAATGAACTTATTCACAAAACAGAAACAGACTCGCACACAGAGAAAATAAACTTACGGCTACCAAAGGGGAAAGGTTGGGGGGGGATAAATTAGAAGTTTGGAATTAACATAAATGTACTACTATATATAAAACAGATTGATTAACAAGGACCTAGTGTATGGCAGAGGGAACCCTACTCAATATGATGCAATAACCTCATGGACACAGAATCTAAAAGAGAACAGATATATGTGCAACTGGATAACTTTGCTGTACGCCCAAAACTAACATAACATTGTAAATAAGATATATTCCAAATTAAAGAAGATTTTAATTAAGAATAAACCTGGTTAACATTTTGAAAGATACTCCCAGGCTGCTCTGTTCCCCAGCAGGGAACACAGGAGGTATCATCGTGCTGCAAAACAGACGATGGTGGCTTGGACTGAGTGGCGGCAGAACACATAGAGGAGAGCAGGTGGACATTTGTTACGTTCTGGACACAGAGCCAACTGAATCTGTTCTTTGGATGTGGGGAGAAAGAGAAGAATTGAGGAAGGTGGCCAGGTTTTTAACTTGAGCAACTAGCTGCAGGGAGGTGTCACACAGTTAGAAGGGAAAGAGGAGGCTAGAGGTGGGAAGGAAGGAGCCTTATGGGGAAGGATGGAAAAGTCACAGTTTGGTTTTGAGATACTTTTCACTCACTTGTGAAGCAATAGGAAGAATGCAAGTTGAACTAAGCACAGCATTGCCTAGAATGGTCCTCCTCACCAGCAACTCTAAGGAGCGTTTATGTAAAAGACAAATGCTATCAAGCTTTCCTTGGTGGCTCGGTGGTAAAGAATTGGCCTGCAATGCAGGAGACGCAGGTTCAATCCCTGGGTCAGGAAGATTTCCTGGAGAAAGAATGGGCAACCTGCTACAATAGCCTTGCCTGGGAAATCCTTTGGACAGAGGAGCCTGGCAGGCTGCAGTCCACGGGGTTGCAAAAGTGTCAGACATGACTTAGCAACTAAACCACCACCTTAAAATGCCATGGAGATGCAGAAGCAGGAATGGGGGAGACTCCTTGGCGCATTTTTTGTTACATATGCTCTTGGTGTCACAGAAGTGCATTGTGTAGTGATCTTATCTGCATGATAATTCTGTCTTGGGTATCAAGTATCAATAATGAGTTGTTCAGTGGTACTGCTTGGGACTAAACTGCCTCCAAGGAGCTTATAGAAAAGGAAAGAGCAGTTTTATTTGTCAGGATGGGGAGTCAATTGGCATCCAGTCTCTGGGGCCAGGATGGCCTTCATACAAGAATAAATGCCCAGTCCAAAATTTCTGTACCTTGGGAAAATTTAAAATTGCTGCCTCTCTCTTTCTTCATTTTTATTTTATTTTTGGAGGTGGCAGAGCCATGCTGCCTGGCATGCAGAATCTTAGTTCCCTGACCAAGGATTGAACCTACAGCCCCCCTGAATTGGAGTCTTAACCACTGGACTACCAGGGAAGTCCCTCTTTCTTTCTTCATCTTTAAAATGAAGACATTAGATGAAACCATTTCTGAGGTTAGAGACAGCTTCCTTATTCAGTGACTCACAAGACACATGAGCAATAGCCAAAGCAGGCTTTAAGGGACTCGGTGGGAGGTTGCGTTGGCCACGACAATGCGCTGCTCAGCTTGCCGGCAGTGGGGCGCTTGCAGGACTGAGAGTCGGAGCCGCTAACATTCTGGATCACAGCCCTTCTTCCCACTGCCTGCTTCCAGTCAATGACCAAGCAAAGATGAAGGACTAATGTGGGCCCATTCCTGCAAGATGCAAACTCCTTTCAGGATCAATTTTTTTTTTCAAGTCACCATCCTTTACATTTGTTTAAAAAACCACTATTGAGGTATGATTGACATATTAAAAAGTTGCATAGGGAGTTCCCTGGAGGTCCAATGGTTAAGACTTCACCTTCCAGTGCAGGGGGTGTGGGTTTAATCCCTGGCCAGGGAATTAAGATCCCACATGCCTCATGGCCAAAAAACTAAAGCATAAAACAGAAACAAGATTGCTACAAATTCAATAAAGACTTTAAAAACAGTCCACATCAGAAGAAAAAAAAGAAAGCTGCATATATTGAAGCTAGATGAGTTTGGAGGTAAGTATATACCTGTGAAACTACACCACAATCTATGCACAATCATAACTATCACCTCCAAAATTTTCCTCTTTATTATTATTTTTTGATGTACACACCTAACATAAAATCTAATCTTTTAGCAAAACTTTAACCCCTTATAGCTCAGTTGGTATAGAATCCACCTGCAATGCAGGAGATCCTGGTTCAATTCCTGGCCCAGGAAGATCCCCTGGAGAAGGGATAGGCTTCTTGGGCTTCCCTTGTGGCTCAGATGGTAAAGAATCTGCCTGCAATGTGGGAGACCTGGGTTCTCTCCCTGGGTTGGGAAGATCCCCTGGAGAAGGAAAAGGTTACCCACTCCAGTATTCTGGCCTGGAGGATTCCATGGACTATATAGTCCATGGGGTTGCAAAGAGTCGGACACGATTGAGCAACTTTCACTTTCACCTAAGTGTCCATGTGTTAGTCGCTCAGTCGTGTCTGATTCTTTGCAACCCAATGCACTGTAGCCTGCCAGGCTCCTCTCTGTACATGGAATTCTCCAGGCAAGAATACTGGAGTGGGTTGCCATTACCTTTTCCAGGGGATCTTCTCAACCCAGGGATCAAGCCCGGGTCTCCTGCACTGCAGGCAGATGCTTTACCATCTGAACCACCAAGGAAGTCCAAACATTATTGTTAACAACCGGCGTTCTACTGTACCTAGATCTCTAAGACTTAGTCATCTTGCATAACCGAAACTCTCTGCCCTTTGGCTAATACCTCCCCACTTCCCCCACCCTCCAGTCCATGACAACCACCTTTACACTCTTTGCTTCTATGAGTCTGTCTATTTTACAACCCTCATACAAGTGGAATCACGCAGTTTCTCCTCCTGTGTCTGGTTTATTTCATTTAGCATAACGTCATCCAGGTTAACCTCATCCATGTTGTCACAAAGGGCAAGATTTGTTTTTAGTCCATTTTAAAAATGGACTCAAGGTTCCTCCACTCAAGGATTTTTCAGAACTGCTGCACCCTCTGACTCTTCTATCCAAGATCTTTCCTTCTTCCTATTCAAGTGTCAGCCTTGTTGCTGCCTGGAGTCTCTCCTCACTTTCCCTGACTCCCTCTCCTTCACCCATCACAGATGGACTCACAGTCAATCTCTTACCTGGATAATCCCATCCTGACGTCTGCTTCTTTAAGTTCTAAACTAACACAGGAGCATATCATGAAATCTCATTAATCTACTTCAAGATGGAGACTTTTGAAGGTATAACAAAGAGAGTCTTATCAAAGAGTTAAAGGATATAAATCTCTTGTTTAAAACTTTGAGAGCCAGATTCTTCCAGTGTTCAATTATAGTTGTAGTACATCAAAATTCATTATTCATTCATCCAACAAATATTCACTGAGCCTCCGCCATGTGCCACACATGGAGATCCCAGGGATGGGGAAGAGAAAGACCTGCTCATGATGGAATGAAAGTCTACAGCTTCCTGTAAGGAGGCAGATGTGAGCGCATCTGGGATACACCAAACCCCACCTCCCTCCCTTACATTCTAGTGGAGGAGACAGCCTCTCGTGCTCAACAGTTTACGTCTCACTTGGCCTCCCCGTCTCAACTGGTGGAAACCCCATCCTTCCAGTGGCTCATTAGAGTCAGCCACATCTTCCAGCTCCATGAGTGTGAGTCTGATCTTCCCTCTTTTACTGTTGCTTGGTCTGAGCCACCACAAACTCCTGCTGGGGTTTCTGCAATAACTTCTCAGTGAGTCTCCTCAGTGCTAACCCTGCCCCCACCTATAATTTATTCTGAACCCAGAAACCCCAGTGATCCCTTTAAAAGAAATTAGAACACATCACACTCTACTCAAAGCCGTGTGATGTCTCTTCATTTCACTCAGAATAAAAATCAAACTCTGTGGAGGGGGCTACTCGACTGCCCACCATCACCTACACCTCCGCCCTTACTTGTCCTCCTCACTCACCCTGGCTTTCAACAAACCAGGCCCACTCCTGCCCAGGGCCTTTGTGCCAACATCTGGAATGCTCTTTCCGAAGTTATCTGTAAGGCTCGCTCTGCATCTTCTTCAAGTTTTTCTAGATGGCTCCTTCTCAGCAAGACCCACTCTGACCACACTAAAACATTTTTTAAACAACTTTAAATATATTTATTAATTTGTCTGTGTTGGGGCTTAATTGTGACATGAGAGACCTTCGTTGTGGTGCACGGCTTCTCTAGCTGCTGCATGGCATGTTAATTCTTAATTCCCTGACCAGGGATCAAACCTGTGTCCCCTGCAATGGAAGGCAGATTCTCAACTACTGGACCACCAGGGAATTCCCTAAAACATTTTCTAAAATATTTATCTTTGTTGATTTATCTGGTTGTGCCAGGTCTTAGCTGTGATGCAAAGGATCTTTAGTCATGGCACGCGGGATCTAGTTCCCTGACCGGGGATCAAACCCATATCTCCTGCATTGGAGCACGGAGTCTTAGCCACTGGACCACCAGGTAAGTTCTCAAACTAAAACATTTGAAAACAGCTTACCCCTTGGTGCTCCAGATTCCCTTATCTTTTTTTTTTTTCTATTTTTTCTTTTTCCAAAGCACTTATCAGCATTTATTATACTATATAGTTATACGTTTTGTTTACTATTGATGGTTTCTTTTTTCCCACCAGAATGTAAGTTGCACAAAGGTAGGTATTATTGTCTATTTTGTTTACATGGTTGGTATTCAGTGAATATTTCCTGAGTGAAGACAATCCTGCCTTGAAGACAGGGAGATGGGATTGCCCCCTGGACCATAAGCGCCTTGAAGATAGGGCCATGTTGGAGTCAGTGTCCCTTCAGAGTGGAGACATAATGAATACTTGCTGAATCTCGTTAGTTGAATTGAGCCAGAGACAAAACTAGCCATCTCCTTAGGATGGTTCTAAAGGAACTGACCATTTATTGGCTCCTCTTACCAGTTACTTGGTCATGATACCTCCAGGAATCTGCTCATGTCTGTTTCTCTACCTGCCAGAATTTCACTTTTTAAAAACCTTTACAATAGATCCCTCTGCATTCTGACAGCACTGGCCCGGAACCTCTGTAGTCACATGGTAAGGGGAACAAGGACCCAGAAAACAGGGGTAGGCTCAGAAGTCTGAAAAGAGAAGGATATGTTCTGTATTGTTCCTTGGATCAGAGCTCCGGCCAACGGACTTCCCCTGGTGGTCCGATGACTAAGACTCCATGCTTCCAGTGCAGGGGGCCTGGGTTTGATCCCTGGTCAGGGAACTAGATCCCACATGCCACAACTAAAGCCAGGTGCAGCTAAATAAATTAAAGAAAAAAAAATTTTTAATTCTTAAAAAAAATTGGGCCAACATGCTAAAACTGAAGGGAGACATATTATGTTCAGCATCAAGAACCTAAAGCCCTGACTGTGTAGAAGATGACTTCTTAAATTAGCAAGCATCTCTTTAAGGGAAATGTTTAAGCAGAGACTAGATAGATACCTGGCTTAAACCTGGCTGTGAAGGCTATCAGGCATATTGCACCCCAGGTCCAGTCTCCCTCAGAGATGTGGTGGTTCTATGGCGCTGAGAGAGGATCAAATATTTGTGACCTTAGGTAGTATATTTCTCTTTGTGAAGGACATATCCCCAGGGTCTATTTTACTGTAATTCTTCTTTAAATTTATTTTTTGGCCAAGCCAATGGCACACGGGATCTTAACTCCCTGACCAGGGGTTGAACCCATAGGCCCTGCATTGGAGGTGTAGACTCTCAGAGGTCTTAACTCTCAGACCACCAGGGAAGTCCCCTCATCATCATCATGTAGTCACTCGCTCCTGTCCCATTCTTTGTGACCCCATGGACTGTAGCCCACCAGGCTCCTCTGTCCATGGGGATTCTCCAGGCAAGAATACTGGAGTGGGGTGCCATGACCTCCTCCAGGGGATCTTCCTGACTCAGGGATCGAACCCAGGTCTCCCACAATGCAGGCAGATTGGGAAGCCCCAAAGGGCAATAACTGTCCCCATATTTTACTGTAATTCTTGACTAAAAGTGCGAATTTCCTGGCAGTAACTTACCAGCACCACAGTGTTTACAAACACTGTCCTATCCGCCCTTCCTGACCCAGGGTCAGGGCCACTTAACACCCTGGTCCAGTCTCGTGGCCCGGTGGTAGCTCTGTACCCCAGAATCATTAGACATACAGCTTGCTTACTTCCTTTTTATTGCTCAACCAGTTGTGATCTACAAAAGGAACTTAACCTTTTCTCTTCAGTTAACAAATGAACCTGGTGTCATTACTGAGTAGCCCTTTAAAGAATATAATAATAACATTGGAAGAAAAAAAGTGAATCTCTTTCACACCTTTAACACTGATCCTGAGAATATAAAGCATTGTGTGATATCTAAAGGAGAACGTGGAAAGATCTGCAAGATAAAGGCAGAAAGAATATATTCACATCATAGGACTCAGAGGTAGAATCCAAGTTGCTCATTTTGGAAAAAAAGGACAATGAAGCCCAGGGCTCAGCATTCTTGTTCAGGGTCTTCTGAGCCTCAGTTCTCTGTGTTCCCACCACAGTTTATTTCTCTTTCTCCCTCTGCCTTCTACCTAGCTCCCCAGCCTCCAAAATTATATTCTCCCACACCCTTTTAAGGGGCATCCCTGTTGGCTCAGATGGTAAACAATCTGCCTGCAATGCAGGAGACCTGGATTTGATCCCCAGGTTGGGAAGATCCCCTGGAGAAGGGAATGGCAACCCACTCCAGTATTCTTGCCTGGAGAAGTCCATGAAGTCCATGAGGTCGCAGAGAGCCAGACACAACTGAGCAACTAACACTTTCACATCCTTTTAACCACAATCAAAGCATAAAGAAAAAGTTAACTGTTCAGAGAATCATATTACAATGTTTAAATTAGATCCATTTCAAGGTTCCCCTAAATTTGGGGTGCTGTTTCCCTATTAGCCAACACCAGGGATTTTCCGAAGGCTGTTGGAAGGCCTTAAGAATTTGTGTAAGGCGCGCATCTTGTGCACATGTGAAAAGGTGCACATGTGAAAATGATATTGCTCAGTCTTGCCTGCTGAAAAACTGAAAACAATGAAAAAAATTTTGAAAATATTTTATAGTTGTAATACTAGCTGTGGACCTTTGGCAAGTCACTTAGCCCCTGGGGAACTCAAATTTCCTCTTCTGTAAACCACAAGCACTCAAAGAATCATGGTCTAAGCCAGGTTCTCTGAGAAACGCCAACCTTAAAGTGTTGTTGGGAGAATTAAATAAAAGAGCAATATTCAGTTCAGTCGCTCAGTCATGTCTGACTCTTTGTGACCCCATGGACTGCAGCACGCCAGACTTCCCTGTCCATCACCAACACCTGGGGCTTACTCAAACTCATGTCCATTGAGTCGGTGATGTCATCGAACCAGCTCATCCTCTGTTGTCCCCTTCTCCTCCCTCCTTCAATCTTTCCCAGCATTAGGGACTTTTCCAGTGAGTTAGTTCTTCGCATCAGGTGGCCAAAGTATTGGAGTTTCAGCTTCAGCATCAGTCCTTCCAGTGACTATTCAGGACTGATCTCCTTTAGGATGGACTGGTTGGATCTCCTTGCAGTCCAAGGGACTCTCAGGAGTCTTCTCCAACACCACAGTTCAAAAGCATCAATTCTTTGGTGCTCAGCTTTCTTTATAGTCCAACTCTCACATCCATACATGACTACTGGAAAAAATCATAGCTTTGACCAGATGGAGCTTTGTTGGCAACATTAATTAAATCAGTTCCTGCCAAGCACTGGGCTAACTGCTTTCCTATGCACTGTTTAAATCTCTGCAACATCCCTAAGAATAAGATATTACTACATTTTTTACATATAATTTTTTGGCAACATTACATGACTTGGTAACCAAGGCCACCCAGCTAGCAGGGGGCTGCATGATGATCTCCTGGCCCTTGATCGCTAAGGGCTATAGAAGTAGAGCTGCTATCTTTGAGGGTGTAGAGGTTCCTAACATTCTTCTCTTGCCTGCTCCTACTGCTTGCATTCAAATAAGGGGGAAACCAAGATCAAATAGTCTTCTAGGGCAAGCTGGGGGGTGGGGAGAGTCCTAGAAATAGCAGACAGAGACTTGCGGGAGCAGGGCAGTCTGGTGTAGGATACTGTGTCCTGCTGCGCAGGCAGTCAGGACTGGAGAGTTCACTGACCTATGGGACACCAGCTTCTGCTTCTTTGTCTTTCTCTCCCTCTCTGGCTTCTTCTTTATTTATTTAACAACTTTTAAATTTTTAAAATTAGAAACAAGCAACAAACAAAGGATTAATCTCAAAAATATACAAGCAACTCCTCCAGCTCAACTCCAGAAAAATAAATGACCCAATCAAAAAATGGGCCAAAGAACTAAGCAGACATTTCTCCAAGGAAGACATACAGATGGCAAAAAAAACACATGAAAAGATGCTCAACATCACTCATTATCAGAGAAATGCAAATCAAAACCACAATGAGGTACCATTACACGCCAGTCAGGATGGCTGCTGTCCAAAAGTCTACAAGCAATAAATGCTGGAGAGGGTGTGGAGAAAAGGGAACCCTCTTACACTGTTGGTGGGAATGCAAATTAGTACAGCCACTATGGAAAACAGTGTGGAGATTTCTTAAAAAGCTGGAAATAGAACTGCCATATGACCCAGCAATCCCACTGCTGGGCATACACACCAAGGAAACCAGATCTGAAAGAGACACATGCACCCCAATGTTCATCGCAGCACTGTTTATAATAGCCAGGACATGGAAGCAACCTAGATGCCCATCAGCAGACGAATGGATGAGGAAGCTGTGGTACATATACACCATGGAATATTACTCAGCCTTTAAAAAGAATTCATTTGAATCAGTTCTAATGAGATGGATGAAACTGGAGCCCATTATACAGAGCGAAGTAAGCCAGAAAGATAAAGACCATTACAGTATACTAACACATATATATGGAATTTAGAAAGATGGTAACAATAACCCTATATGCAAAACAGAAAAAGAGACTCAGATGTATAGAACAGACTTGTGGACTCTGTGGGAGAAGGCGAGGGTGGGATGTTTCAAGAGAACAGCATCGAAACATGTATATTATCTAGGGTGAAACAGATCACCAGCCCAGGTTGGGTGCATGAGACAAGTGCTCAGGCCTGGTGCACTGGGAAGACCCAGAGGGATCGGGTGGAGAGGGAGGTGGGAGGGGGGACCAGGATGGGGAATACATGTAAATCCATGGCTAATTCATCTCAATGTATGACAAAAACCACTGCAATGATGTAAAGTAATTAGCCTCCAACTAATAAAAATAAATGGAAAAAAAAAAATGTTGTAAGATGATTAGCCTCCAACTAATGAAAATAAATGGAAAAAATAAAAATAAAAAAATAAAATTAGAAACAGTTTTAAAAAATTGAAGCATAATTCTTTTTTCTTTTAAAGAACGAATTTTTAAAAAGGAAAAAAGAGGGGAAAGCAAGACACTTTTATCAGCTAGCTGAGCCTCTAGATAAAATCTGTTTTAGTCTTCTCATTTGTAAAATCACTTAACGTCTGTAAGCCTTGCTCTCCCCATCTGTAAGAATGAAAATATCTTGCTGACGGAATTGTAGTAAGCATAAAAGCAAATATGTGACAAGCACACAGACGCGTAACTAATGTTAGCAATAAACATAATACTGATATATCTAAACCTTAGTTCTGTCCATGCGTGCTCTATAAACACCGTCTTGGTGTATTTGTTGCTTTTTTCATTGGTGGTGGTGGTGGTGATAAAGTCGCTAAGTCGTGCCGACTCTTGCGGTCACGTGGACTGTAGCCCACCCCAGGCTCCTGTGTCCAAGGCAAACGCGCAAACGCACGGTAGCCGGTGTTAGAGCGCCCTCTGGCGGCTCTGAGATCACAAGCGAAACCTACTATCCCGACCCCAGCCTCGCAGGGCCGGGACGGGAAGGCTCTGCCTCACTTGCGGTTGACCCGCCTCCAGGCACCGGAACGAGGAGAGCTCGGCAGAGGCCAGGCTGCTGCAGATGCTCCCATTAGAAACGGTACCATCTCACATCCTGCAACATTACTGTATTCATTGATTAGCTCTAATAATTTTCTGGTAGAGTCTTTAGGGTTTTCTATGTAGAGGATCATGTCGTCTGCAAACAGTGAGAGTTCTTCTTCTTTTCCTATCTGGATTCCTTTTATTTCTTTTTCTGCTTGATTGTTGTGGCCAACACTTCAAAAAAAAAAGTTACCATCTGCGCATAATCATTAAGAATAATTCCCTTAGTCTGAGTTTGAGCCTTATGAAATTAGCTGCTATTCAGCCATTTATAATCTACAAAAATGTCAATTTCCTGTGACTGCACCTAATCATTACTGCTAGATAGGGAGTATGCAGATCAAGAAGCAACAGTTAGAACTGGACATGGAATAAGGGACTGGCTCCGAATTGGGCAAGGAGTACATCAAGGCTGTAAATTGTCACTCTGCTTATTTAACTTATATGCAGAATACCTCATGTGAAACACTGGACTGGGTGACTCGCAAGCTGGAATCAAGATTGCCAGCAGAAATATCAACAACCTCAGATATGCAGATGAAACCACTTTAACGGCAGAAAGTGAAGAGGAACTAAAGAGCCTCTTTTCTTTTTTTCTTCCAAATATTTATTCAGCTGCACTGGGTCTTCACTGCACCATGCAGGATCTAGTTTCTATCAACCCTAGCCCCCTACCGTGGGAGCTCAAAGTTCTAGCTGCTGGACCATCAGAGAAGTCCCTAAAGAGCCTCTTGATGAAGATGAAAGAGGAGAGTGAAAAAACTGGCTTAAAACTCAACATTCAAAAAATGAATATCATGGCATCCAGTCCCATCAGTTCAGTTCAGTCGCTCAGTCATGTCTGACTCTTTGCGACCCCATGGACTGCAGCACGCCAGGCTTCCCTGTCCATCACCAACTCCCAGGGCTTACTCAAACTCATGTCCATTGAGTTGGTGATGTCATAGAACCATCTCATCCTCTGTCGTCCCCTTCTTCTCCTGCCCTCAATCTTTCCCAGCATCAGGGTCTTTTCCAATGAGTCAGTTCTTTGCATCAGGTGGCCAAAGTATTGGAGTTTCAGCTTGAGCATCAGTTCTTCCAGTGAACATTCAGGACTGATTTCCTTTAGGATCGACTGGCTGAATCTCCTTGCAGTCCAAGAGACTCTCAAGAGTCTTCTCCAACACCACAGTTCAAAAGCATCAATTCTTCGGCATTCAGCTTTCTTTAAAGTCCAACTCTCACATCTATACATGACTACTGGAAAAATCATAGCTTTGACTAGACAGACCTTTGTTAGTAAAGTAATGTCTTTGCTTTTTAATATGCTGTCTAGGTTGCTCATAGCTTTTCCTCCAAGGAGCAAGCGTGTTTTAATTTCTCGGCTGCAGTGATTTTGGCCCCCCAAAAATAAAGTCTCTCACCATTTCCATTGTTTCCCCATCTATTTGTCATTAAGTGATGGGACTGGATGGCATGATCTCAGTTTTCTGAACATTGAGTTTTAAGCCACCTTTTTCACTCTCCTCTTTCACTTTCATCAAGAGGCTCTTTAGTTCTTCTTTGCTTTCTACCATTAGGGTGGTGTCATCTGCATATCTGAGGTTATTGATATTTCTCCTGGCAATCTTGATTCCAGCTCGTGCTTCTTCCAGCCCAGCGTTTCTCATGATGTACTCTGCATAGAAGTTTAATAAGCAGGGTGACAATATACAGCCTTGCTATATGCCTTTCCCGATAGTCCCATTACTTCATGACAAATAGATGGGGAAAAGTGGAAGCAGTGACAGATTTTATTTTCTTGGGCTCCAAAATCACTGCAGATGGTGAGTGCAGCCATGAAATTAAAAGACTCTTGCTCTTTGGAAAAAAAGCTATGACAAACCTCAACAGTGTATTAAAAAGCAGAGACATCACTTTGCTGACAAAGGTCTGTCTAGTCAAAGCTATGGTCTTTCTAGTGGTCATGTATGGATGTGAGAGCTGGACCACAAAGAAGACTGAACTCTGAAGAATTGATGCTTTTGAACTGTGATGTTGGAGAAGACTCTTGAGAGTCCCCTGGACTGCAAGGAGATTCAACCAGTCAGTCCTAAAGGAAATCAATCATGAATATTCAATGGAAGGACATTGTCTACCTGATGGGAAGAGCCACTCATTGGAAAAGACCCTGATGCTGGGACAGATGGAGGGCAGGAGGAGAACGGGATGACAGAGGATGAGATGGTTGGATGGCATCACCGACTCGATGGACATGGGTTTGAGGAAACTCAGGGAGATAGTGAAGGACAGGGAGGCCTGGAGTGCTGCAATCAATGGGGTCACAAAGAGTCGGATACAACTTAGTGACTGAGCAACAGATGGGGAGTAATTCAAAATCAGAGTGTATCACTTAGAATGCTGGAAACAGAGGAGACAGACACAACTTACAGAATGACGTTATCGCCTGTGGCAGCCAGAACTGAAGGAGGAACAACCGCTCCTCAGAGATTTTTATAATGGGCTGTTTTACTGAAGCCCTAAACATTTTCTAGCATCGTTCATTCTTCAATCCCATTCTTACCTACATCAGAAGCACAGGTGGTGGTGGGCTTTTGTACCCCCACTTTTCTGCTAGTTCACTCAGACCTTGCATTTCTTCCCCTACTTTGGGAAAAGATACACTTTCAGAGCCTCAAGAGGACAAATAGCTGTGAAGCCTACATCTTCTGTGTAACCTACTGAGAATGACCAGATATCAGGGGTAGGAGATCACAGAATCACCAACCTCTCTGAGTCCTGACTTTTCTAATTACAATTTTGGAAAACTGGAAGAGGTTCAACCATTCAATCATTTCTCCAAGTCACTCACCAAATCTTAAACTTCTATGTAGTCTCCTGAACATTGTATTGCATTCAAAACTTGCTGGTGGTGTTTTTAAAGGCTTAATCCCTTACGATTTGGTGAGTGAGATGGAAAAATGATTGTGTGGTTGGGTCTATTCCATCCACCATCTTTCAAAGCCCTCAGCATATCAATAAGCAGTTGCAAGATAAGAGTGAGTGAGAGAAAAATTGCATTGGTTCTTGCTCAAATTCTATAGCTTCTAGGTCATTTTGCTTGAAATAATTTTCTTAAGGGTCGTCACAGAATTGAAACCATTCTGAAGTTTATCTCTCTAGTAGTGGCCAAAGATTATAGCATCAGCTGACATACACTTCCAAAAGGTTAATATCCTGAGAGATTGTCAGAACTCAGAATCCTGTAAATGACTTTGAAACCATTGCATTGATCATTTAGCAGATTTAAAAGCCCTGAAAGGAAATTCCATGGAAGTCCAGTGGTTGTTAAGATTTTATCTTCCAATGCAGGGGGTACCAGTTCGATCCCTGATCAGGGAACTAAGATCTCACATGCCTCACAGCCAAACACAAAACAAAACACAAAACAATATTGCAACAAATTCAATAAGAACTTTAAAAATGGTCCACATAAAAAAAAAAAAAAAAACTCATGAGAAAAGCTAAATATAGTATCAAACCCCAATTCAAATCACAGGAATAGATTGGTTAGGTAGAATTTTAAAACAATGTATTATATTAGATATGCCTTATGAAAAGAAAAAAATATTCAAAATTGAATTTAATTCTCATCACCTCCTGTGAAGTACACATTATCCCCTAGATGGATATGCAAGAAATGATAATGCTAGGGTGGTATTTCCAGTTGGGGGCATTCTTACTTTAATATAGAGAAATTTTATACTTAGGCTGTTGGGAAGCCATTTTTCACATCTTCTGCTTTGGCTCTATCCAGCAAACCAAATCTGGAACTCCCTAGAACATCAACTTTTAAATCTTAAATTCTACAGTTTAAAAATAAGTGAACTAGGGACTTCCCTAGCAGTCCAGTGGTTAAGACTTTAACTTCCAGTTTCGGGGTGCAGGTTTGATTCCTGGTTGGGAAGCTAAGATCTCACATGCTTTATGGCCAAAAACCCCAAAAATATAAAACAGAAACAATATTGTAACAAATTCAATAAAGACTTTAAAACTGGTCCACAAAAAAAATTTAAATTAAACTAAAAATCAAACATCAAATTACTTTATAATTATGAAAAGCTTTTAGAGCCACATAGGATTGCTCAATGTTGCTTTTTTAAAATGTATATAAGAAGTATATGAATTATTCAGCATTGGTAGTTCAGATACCTTTTGAGAAACGTCTTAAAGAATTTGTTTAAACCTTACACTTGAACTCTACATTTTTTTTTTCAAGCTGAACAAGTATATATTTGTTCTCCCTAGAGCCTCTCACAATACCTCTATTATTCTCTCTGCTCACTCCAAAGTCATCCTATTAAATTACAAACTGCCTCCCTAATCCAAGCTTTTCTTTTGGAGATGAAGGCATTTTCTGAAATTAGTTTTAAAGCTGGTACAACTCTGCAGGAACTCCAATCGACTCCTGTTGTAAAAGTCCCATCAGTCCCTAGTTAAAATGAAGCCATCAGTTTGCCAGACAAGCTATTATTCATGCCCTTTACTGACTCCCCATTCATTCCTATGCCCCTGCCAAGTGTAATTAAATTGAATGGAAATTTAACAGATGTGAGGGCCACACATGCTGAACAAACTCATCACAGAAGCCATGCCTGCTCTGACCAAGAGTTAACTCTGCTAGGGGAAAAGCAAGTGGCAAAAATCACCCATCTGGTCTTTTGTGCTCAGCATCGGTCAGGGGGCTGTACAGAATCTGTGTCTTGGCCCCAGACTGAATAATAACTTCAGACACATGTAAAGGAAAGATGTATATTGTTGCCTGATTTCAGTAATCCTATTCAGACATGAAAATGAGCTCCCAGAAATCAACAAGACACCCAAGGATCATTTAATGCCACTGCCCCCAGCTTTCTGGGGTGGGGAGGAAAGATGACTTTTGAAGAAAAATCTTGAAAGGTCAGGAGAGAAGATGGTAGAAATAGTCAAGGTAGCAGAGACAGGCTCCACTGCTGGTGGTACCCCCTTTCTTCTGGAAATCTCAACCAACCAGGGAAAACAGTGAGAAGGGAGGTCTGCCAGAACCAGGCTGAGGACCTATCAAAATTAGATCTCAACCAACTAGTTGGAGACCCTGGCTTTAACGGAACCAGTAAAAAATGATGGATTCCTGAAGAGTGTTCACGCTGAGGCTCTTATCAGACGTAGAAACAACCAACACACTCATTCAAAGTTCAAGTCCCATTGTCAGTTGGCAGTGAGCACACTGGTCAGCCACACCTTATCCTTAATGTGGGCTAACAATGGTACAGATTGATGCCTTGTATCTTTTCCAAAATCTGTTGGATAAACTGTTCGCACATTCTATCCTAATATTTCTAGGATCACAACCCATGGTTAAGCTTCCAATGCAACAGAAGAAAGGAGCAACGGCAAAGAATAAACACGAGTGAGCACTTATAGAGACACACGGGTCAGCCATGGGGTGAAGGAGCCCGTCCTGTCGGCATCAGGCGATGGCGCAGCCCCCAGTTCAGAACACTGCAAGCAGTCTGTAGCACCTACCTGCGGGTTGTCTCGGCTCGGGTGTCTTAGTTCACAAATGGGCACACCGCTTGGTAATTTCCCATTTTGTGGATAATCCAGATGTACCAGGTCTTGGCAGTAAGAATGGCATATGTATTTACCCTCTGAAAGAGAAAGTGCAGGAGGTTCTTGGTTAGAGGTACATGAATCTCTGTCCATCTGATGGACAGAGAGAAATTTAAGCCTCCAAACCAAAACCCAGTATCTGATGTGGAGTAATAGAGATACATGTTTGTGTAGGGCCTATTCTTTCATAGCAGTATGCTAAGCCATTTATGAAAACCTGGGCTTCTCTGAAATCCAAACATGATACCAGTGAATACATTTCACAAAGACAGATGAGACTACTATCAACGTCATTTTCACAATTTAAAAATGGAGATAAAATTCACATAATATAAAATTCACCATTTATGGCTTAAAGAATTAAATATATATATAATAAGACATGACACCATAAAACTCATAAAGAGAACATAAGCAAAACATTCACTGAACATAGGCAAAACATAAATTGTAGCAATGATTTCTTAGTTTAGTCTCCCAAGGCAATAGAAATAAAAGCAGAAATAAACAAATGGGACCTAAGCAAACGTACCAGTTTATGTGCAGCAAAGGAAACTGTCAACAAAATGAAAAGACAGCCACTGACTCAGAAAGTATTTGCAAATGATGTCAGTAGACAAGGGCTTAATTTCCAAAATATACAAATAGCTCATAAAATCCAACAAAAAATAAACAAAAAATAAACAACCCAACCAAAAAGTGGGCAGAAGATCTAAAGAGACATTTCTCCAAAGAAGACGTAGAGATGGCCGTTAGGCACTTAGAGAACTGCAAACCAGAACTACAATGAGGGTCACCTCACACAGGTCAGGATGGCCATCAGTAAAAGTCTAGCCTCCAGATAATAAATGCTGGAGAGGTTGTGGAGAAAAGGGAATGCTTTTCTTATTTTCTTCTACTGCTGGTGGGAATGTAAATTGGTGCAGCCGCTATGGAGAGAAGTATGGAAATTCCTCCAAAAACTAAAAACAGAGTTGCCCTATGATCCAGCAATCTCACTCCTGGGCTTATGACCAGATACAACTCTAATTTGAAAAGATACCTGCACCCCTATGTTTACAGGAGCACTATTTACAATAACCAAGAAATGGAAATAACCTAAATGTCCACTGGTGGATGAATGGATACGGAAAATGTGGTATAAAAATACAATGGAATATTACTCAGCCAGAAAAAATAATGAAACCATTCCATCTGCAGCAGTGTGGCTGGATCTAGAGATGATCAGACTAAGCCAAGTCAGCCAGAGACAGAAAGAGAAATTCCATATTATATCATTTATATCTGGAATCTAAAATACAACACAAACGAACGTATCTACAAAAGAGACACAGACCTGCAGACATAGAGAGCAGACTTGGGGTTGCCTGTGGAGGAGGGGAGTAAGGGAGGGAAGGATTGGGAGTTTGGGGTTAGCAGATACAGACTATTATATATCGGGTGGATAAACAACAAGGGCTTATTGTATAGCACCGGGGACTATATTCAACACCCTGTGGTACACTATTGATATAATGGGGAAGAATATGAAAAAGAATATATATGTACAACAGAATCACTTTGCAAACACTTTGCTGTGTTTGCTGTAACACAACATTGTAAATTAACTATATGTCGATAAAAATTCTAATTTTTAAAGACTAGAAAGTTTTAAAGAGTAGAAAGTTCAGGGAATTTCATGGAGCTCAAGTGGTTAGACTTGGTGTTTTAAATGCTGAGGGCCCAGGTTCTATCCCTGGTTGGGGAATTATGATCCCATAAGCTGCATGGTGTGGCCAAAAAAAATAAATACAAATTAAAAAATAAAATTAAATGATTTTTAGTATAATCATAATGTTGCACAGTAATCACTATTATCTAATTCCAGAACATTTCCATCATCCCAAGAACAGGCCCTCTACCTATTAGCAGCCACTGCCCATTTCCTTCTTCCTCTAGCCCCTGGAAATCACTAATCTACTTTCTGTTCCTACAGATTTGTCTATTTTGGACATTTTGTTTCAACAGAATCATATAATATGTGGCCTTTCGTGTCTAGCTCCTTGCAAGGTCTATCCATGTCATCCCACGTATCAGAATGTTCCTTGTTGAATATTTCACTGGCTTGAAGCGCCACATTTTATCTTTTCATCACTTGGTGGACATTGGATTGTTTCCATTCCTAGGTGAGGAGTTGCTGGGATATATGGTAGTTCTGTATAGTTTTCTGAGCAACTGCCAAACTGTTTTCCAGTGTAAAGCTCTCTAAAAGGTCTCTTTCAGCCAGATCACAACACATAGATTCTTATCTTATCTTCTTATCTTCTACAACTCTATTCACCAGCTAATAGACTTCTCTAAACAGTAGTCTAGTAATGAAACCCATTCAAGAGGCATCTTACATTATGAAATACATAAGGGGCCTTATTATGAAGTAACTTTATCTATGAAAGTGGTGTCCAGGCAAGAAGAACCTGGAGGAAAACGTCGAGTGGGACTCTACAGGTAGTTCTTCTAGCCAAGGATACAGCAACCTGCATCATCATTATAAAAAATGTTTTGTGTGCTGATGCCAGGATTAAACCTACTGGAGGATAACAGGGACTTACTTCCTAATGGCATCCAGAGGTGACTAGAAGCCAGAGTTTCTAGAGTCAGAGTCAGCTAATTTGCAGGGACTTAACTCTGCATGCTTGTCCACATTCTTACATCCGTGCAAGAAATGTTCATGCCTACTTCATTCCCCAGGCCTGTTGGACAGTTCAGTACACAGTCACAGAGGACCAGTCTCTGCCCTCGGTGTGAGAAATGGATAAGAAATGAACCACACAGCACAGTGTGGCAAATGCAACAACAGTATGGAGTGGGGGCTCAAGACAGATGCCTGAGTCAGCCTCTGAAAGCCAAGGAAAGCTCCTGGAGGAGGTGACACTTGAGGCGATGTGGTCTAGGAACTAGGCAGTTGGCAATGGAGGAGGTGAGAGAGAACAACTCAAGCAGAAGAAGCATCATATCTATGCAAGTGATGGAGGCTGGGCAGAGAAAGTGCTGCTGGCCCTGGGACTGCCTTTAGGAAAGCTGCGAGGTGGGATGAATTCAGGAGTAGGACATCCTGAAAAACCAAACCAGAGGAAAACAACAGAAATATTTTAAAGCACAAGTGTGATAAAATCAGGCCTATATTGTAAAAAAAAAAAAAAAAAAATCCTTCTGGTAGCAGTATGGAGACTGGATGGGGAACCAGCAGGATTAAAGGAAGGAGATGGATTAAAAACTCAGATCATCAGCTTATATAATTCCTATGGTGAAGTCTTTAAGCCGTTTTGAAACTACTCTGTTGTCAGTTAAAAAAAAAGAGAGAGAGAGAGAGGAAATTGAACGTATATCTCTAATGCATGCAGGGTAAGCAGTATATTTATTTATCATTGTATACATACATTACTGCATTAATACATTACATATACAATAAAATGTATTAAAATAGAAAATTTTAAGGATAATACTGATAGAACGCCTAATATCTTCTCAGTCTCTAGTGGATTATCTCGCACACTAGCAGGTACTCATATAGCATTGCCTAGATGCCTGTCTTGGCCTCCCTCTGGCCACACTCTCCCCACGGAGTTCACAGGACACGCCCACCTCGAACCAACATGGCCAGATTCTGGGTATCACTTGCTGGGTACCCAGGCCTCAGGGTTTCTCTGCCCAAATGGGCTCCAGCCTGCTCCCAGGGCCCATGCAGTCTTCTTGCCTGGGTGCTCCTTCAACAGGAGATGCCAGTGTGATCACCCTGAGGCCCGAGAGTTGGTCAGGAGCAATTGGGTTGTTTGGGATTGGACAGGGCTGCTTGTGCAAGGCCTTCTGTGCTCCAGGACAGAACTGAAGGCTGGAGAGACGGAGGGGTGGGCTGGAGACTTAGCGCTCAGATTTTCGGAGCCTGAGAACTGGCCTGCGAGCTAACTCTGTTTTGGAGACTGCTACAGAAACGAACTCACTGGAAGGAAGCTGGCCCTGTCATCACCCACTGAAAACCAGAGAACATTTCAGCTAGAAAATCAGCACACACACGGTGCTGGTGAGAAGGCGGAGAATCTGATACTTTCAGGCAGTGCTGGCTGGAGTCTGAATTGAAACAGCCTTTTGGGAAGGCAATTTGTGAACATATATATCAAAAATCTTCAAACTGGACTAACATTTTGACCCAATAACACTGCTTCTAAGAACTTATCCTAAGGAAATAATCATGATGTGAGGAAAGCCTTACGATGGGGGATCTTCACTGTAATGGTAGACATGCGGAAGCAATGGGAAGTCAGTTAATATGATACATCCATGTGATGGAATACTGTGACATGATAAATAAGTGATGTTGGAGAATAATATTCACTGGCATGAGAAATTGTTAAATCATACTGTCAAATTACTAAGGAGAATCTATGTTATGATTCAGTGTTTAAAATATATATACATAAAAAATAAAAATAAAATAAAATAAAATATATATGCATAGAAAAAAGGTAAGGCTATATGTCAATTACCAATTATAGGGGTTTATTTTTTATTTGTGCTTTTTTACATTTTATACAGAGTTCATCTAATTCTTTTTGTAGTCAGAAACAAATTACTTATAATATTTATAATGGTGAGAGTATCATAATGGTAAGAAATGGCATTGTTCTCGAATAAAAGGGATGAACGTGCAAAGTCAGATTTGAGAGATGCCTAAAGGTTAGTGTCATGGGATAAACTGTTTTCCCCAAATGCATTTGTTGAAGACCTAACCTCATATCTCAGAGTATGATTATATTTGGAGAGAGTGCCTTTAGAGAAGTAATTAAGATAAAATGAGGTTACATGGGTGGACTCTGATGCAATATGACTGGTGTTCTTAAAAGAAAAGTATATGAAGGCTTCCTTGGTGGTTCAGCAGTAAAGAATCTGCCTGCCAATGCCGGAGACCCGGGTTTGATCCCTGACCCAGGAAGATCCCACATGCCAGTAGCAACGAAGCGGGTGTTCTACAACTACTGAGTCTGTGCTCTAGAGCCTGGGGACCGCGACGATTGAGCCCAGTGTGCAACTACTAAAGGCTGCAAACTCGAGAGCCTGTGCTCCTCGACGAGAGAAGCCACCGTAATGAGGAGCCCACGCTCGCCACGAACACTAGCCCCCGCTCGCTGCACCTGGAAAAAAGCCCACTCAGCAACAAAGACCCAGCACGGCCAAAGATAAATGTATAATTCAAAAAAAGCATATCAGGACACAGGCCACACAGAGCCCAAGGAGCAGGCACGTGAGGACGCAGAGAGGAGGCGTCCACCTACCTGCCCAAAGGAGAGGCCTCAGAGGAGCCAGGCCTGCCCCCACCTTATCTCAGGCTTTCCGCCTCCAGAGCCGTGAGTCAAGCCCTGGCGTCTAAGCCGCCCAGCCCGCGGTGTTTCGTTACGGCAGCCCTAGCGAACGATGCAGCTAACACGAACGAGGACGGACTCGAAGATGACCCCCAGGTGACGTCTGCCCCAGGTAAGGACGCTGGTGGCAAAGATGGGTGGCTGAGCTCTCGGCAGGTGGAGATCCAGGGGCCGGTGGATTGTGCGGGAGGATGTCCAGCTGGTAGCTGGGAGTGTGAGTCTGCAGGTCAGGAGAGAGCGCCGAGCCAGGGTCAGCGATGGGGCGTCATTTATCTTATTCAGATGCGTGGCAGGGTCTGGGCTATGGCTGAGAGCCGCCTGAGAGGGACAGTGCCTGCTGGAAGGAGTGTGGTTTGTTGGTTGGACCGTCTGGGTTTGAGCTCTGCCTCTGACTTGCTGTAAAGCTCTGCACAAGTTAGTAGCCCACTCTGAAGCTCAAGTGACCCGCTGCGAGCAGAGGGCATCTTGGAGCCTCACTACGCTGCGGTGAGCCTTCAAATAATGTAGTATGTTAAGTCTGAGAATGCTCTTGAATAGGAGCTCACATGAAGTGGCAGCTATTCCGTAGTAAGAACTAAGATGAGGAAATCTCACTGATGCTGAAGGGGGGTGCTGTGAGGAAGACTGAGAAGTAAAATTCTGAGAGGCAAGAGGAGAAAGACGCAAGAGTGTGGAAAAGGAAGTCAAGACAGGAGAAAGTTTCAGGAAAACAGCTGGGTCAGCCCTGGCACATGTCACGGAGAGGCCAGTAAAACAAGCATGGAGCATCGGGCAGAGACGCACTCCAGTCCCTTATTCCATGGTTTTCCTTTCCAAGCTGTGCACTATCTTTTCTTTTTTTTTTTTTTAAGAGCTCCATAGCTCTCCTTTCTTATCTGGGAACTGGACTGACACTGTTATTATTTATATGTGTTGATGTTCTAATAAACCCAACATAGGCCAATTGAATTAGACAGATGTGTGATAGTCAAATATTCTACAAGCTATTCAAGGTTTACTAAGGATATTAGGAAACATATTCTCTTTTGATGTATTTTTGTCCCTCATTCATAATTAATTTTAATCTCTTTCACTGGAATGTCAAGCCTACAGCAGGCCCACTATTTCCTTTTATGAAAAGCATACCTCAAAAAAGAGAAAGCAAAATCCAATTTGGGAAAGTTTTATCTACTTCTTGTAAACAAAGTTTTAATGGGATGGGGATACTTTTATGAGGAAACACTGCTTTACAAGACTAAAAGGAACTTTGGAAGGCTATCTACCAAATTTCATCTATTCTAAAGGCACTTTTTAAAAACATGTAAACATCTCTGAAGTGAACTGTCTTACAATGAATGATGTATCATCTAATTGATATTTTCCTTTCCTTTTTTAAAGTTTTTTTGTAAGCAGTTTAAATTTATTTACTTACTGATTGCTCCACTTGGCATGTGTGATCTTAGTTCCCTGACCAGGGATTGAGCCCATGACCCCTGCAGTGGAAGCATGGAGTCTTAACCACTGGACCACCAGGGAAGTCCAGTGTTTTCCTTTCTTTGTGGTTCATAAAGCATCACATTCGACAGTGTCTTAGATATGATCAAACATGACAATGATTTGCCTGAGTACAAGGCAAGCAATTCTAGAAACAACCACTTATTGGTTTTGTAAGAACCTCTAAACAATAGTAATAATACGGCCATGTGGCAGACACACACCCCTGGCATTTTCCATTGCTTAGCATTAAGATCAGCATCTTGCTGCTCACACCAAGAAACAAGACAGCTGATGGCTTAAAACCAGGTAGAATTCCTCTCTGGATCCATTCCTGCCCCTGTCACCTTCTCACTCTAAATACACACACATACACACAACAGTGCCACCTCCTGCTCCCCCACAACGTTGCAGAGGCCTTTTACTAGCCTCAGGATGGGTAACCTATCCATCACTGGCAAGAGAAAAGTGGGAGATACCCCTCTTTTACTTATTCTCTGTTAAACCCTCATTTTGATTTTGTTGCTAATGAAGATCTACCGACAGCTGAAGCTATTAGAAACTCTCCTGATTATACCGGTGCCCCATCACCTCCTGTCTACACTGTGAGCCCAAAGGCAATTTCTGTTGCTCCTCAGGAAAGACTTGGGAGCTGAGGACTAATGCCTGGAGGTCCTTGAATCCTTTTAGGCAGAATCTAGCCAGCAAAACACATGTCTTTGATATTTATAACTGGTCAAAATAATGCTGGAGTTACTGTTCCATCTGTTATGGAAAATTAAACCTCTGAGCTGTCCTGTAATAGAAAGAAGCTGCAGGGCTTTGCTGTCACCACCCTTTGTTTAACTCAGGCAACGTTTGAAAGCACATTGGTCTACAAGAAAATAAAGCTTACTTGTGAGCTGGCTTATAAACGAACTCAGATGACAAGAAACCCAAACAGCAGTCCCCACTGAAGCTTTTATCCCCAGCCCTGAAGGCCAGCTGGGTCCCTCTGTAACATCAAAGGCACGAGCGACTGATTCAGCGTTCAGACAGCCCTCCCAGTGGCCCGGGTGCCGTCAGAGACCCAGAAGCCAGGGGAACCTACCCGGTATGTGGGTTTTCTTCACCCGAAAGTTGAGTTTGCCTGAGAGCTTATAAATCGCAGTTCCCATCTCCGAGCCCTGGCTCCGTGTGCAGCAGAGAGAGACAGCTGAGGGTGACAGGCTGAGTGGGCCAGCTCCTGCTGACCTCTGTGACTCAGAGCCCACCAGGCGGCCGGGCCTCCTTCCACTCCCTGGCTTCGCGTGTTTTTCCAACTGGCCACCGGCGTGCTCAGCGGCCCTGTTCATCAGAGCTGTCAGACGCTCACAGCCAGGTCTATAAATCAGGCCAGAAGAGGGCAAGGGCTTCCCAGTCCACAGTCTGAACTGGAGATGCCTGCGTCGTGGTTAGGAAGGCCTCTGGATACAGATGGTTGAGGTGAGCTGTGTGGCTTTTGGCAACTTGTTTACCCTCTCTGTGCCTCCATTACGTCTTCTGTAAGATAGTCCCCGCTGCACTGACTTTTCATAAGGACTTAAAGGACTTCCAGCGTGGTCCAGCAGTTAAGATGCCCCCCTTCAAATATAAGGGGCATGGGTTCAATCCCTGGTTGGGGAACTAAGATCCCACATGCAGAGTGGTGTGGCAAAAAAAGAAAAAACTGCTTAGAATGATGCCTAGCATCATAGTCAGTCTCTCCAGACAGTTATCCACTGATACTATAATTGCTGTTGAAGGATGCCCTGTGCTTTTCCTATTAAGAAAAAATGCATTTATGAGCACGGCTGTTAATTGATCGGGTAACAGGTTTTAACGACTTCCAAGGATACTAGGAAAGTGTCATACACTAAGTCAGGTCACGAGTCCCACTGTTTGGGGAAAAGGAACCCCTTACAACAGCAGTCAAGAATTAGGAGAAGTGAGGCTGCCTTCTTCGGGCAGGTCCATCAGTGGGTCTGTTTTATCTTTGCTCTGAAAACCCGAAGTTCCTGAGAGCACGAACTGCTGTTTGGTGTCGCTCCCGCCTCCTGTGAGGACTGTAAGCTTCTCTCCCGAGTGGCTGTGCTTTGCTGTCCCTGATCACCCCCTGTTGTCAACTTTGAGGCACTTTTATCCCTTGGTTAAACTCTCAGGTGAGTCCTGTGAGGGTGGTGGTAGGCTTGCTTCACTTTTCTGGTGCCTGGAGGCAGAGAGGGGAGTTGATTTCACCAAAGCCGGATCTCATAGAGGGAAGTGGCCAGGATTTGGTCAAAACCCTCAGCAGCCCCAAAATAGCCTTTCTTATTTCTCAGCTGGCTCTGTCATTTACCAGTGTGTGATCTGGGTTCTTAGTTTTCGCATCTGTAAAACGAAGGGGCGCGTCTAGGTGACCTGTGAGGTCTCTGTAGTTCTGACTTCCTCTGAGTTGGGGTTTGCACAAACAGAGGGAGGGGTGCCGTGGAATCCTCATAAAGCTAAAGGCTAATATGGGTCATCTTCCTGAAGCATCAACATTACTTTTTACATTAAAATAAAGCTGGGAGTGTGATGGACTGCAGTTCAAAATTTCCAACAAGGAAAAAATGAGATTTTAAATATGTTCACTTTTTCAGTGGAAAAAGTAGTGGTGATGGTTGAACATTGTGAATTAATGCCACCCAATTGTATATGTAAAAATGGTTAAAATAGCAACATTTCTGTTATATATATTTTTACCACATTAAAAAAAAAAAACAATAGTATTCGGGTAGAGAGTCCAGAAATAAACCCACATGTACTTGGTCAACTGATTTTCAATGAAGAACAAAATTCAGTGGAGAAAGGATGATCTTTTAACAAATGGTGCTGGGGCAATTGGACATGCATATGTTTTTTGCATATTTTAAAATAAACTTCATACCTCTCATGATGTATAAGAATTTATTCAAAATGTATCACAGATTTAAATGTAAGGCCCAAAATGATACAATTTCTAGAAGAACACATAGGGGGAAATCTTTATGATTTTGGGTTAAGCAACGATTTCTTAGATAAGATACCAAAAGCATAATTAATAAAAGAAAAATTGCAAATCAGATTTTATCAAAATTAAGAACCTCTTCTCTTCAAAAGACTCTTCTCTTGAAAACACAAACCACAGACAGAGTCAGTATTTGCAAATCTGATACAGAAAAATATAATGAATCTCAAAATTTAACATCCAGAAAGTAAACAGTCAATATAAAAAATGGACCAGGACTTCCTTGGTGGTCCAGTGGTTAAGAATCTGCCTGCAAGTGCAGGGGACATGGGTTCAGTCCCTGATCCGGGAGGATTCCACATGTCAAAAGGCAGCCAAGCCTGCGTGCCACATCTCCCGAGCCCGTGCCCTAAGCCCGTGGGCTGCAACAAGAGAAGCCAGTGAATTGAGAAGCCCACACACCCATAGCTGGGGCACAGCCCCACGCGCCAGAGCCAGAGAAAGCCCATGCTCAGCAATGAAGATCCAGCGCAGTCAAAAGTAAACACACAATAAAAAATAGATTTTAAAAAGGGGCCAAAGATTTGAACAGACTTCATCAAAAAAACAGAAGATACACAGATGGCAAATAAGTACAAGAAAAGATGCCAGATATTATTAGTCACTAGAGAAATGCGAGTGAAAAGCACAATGCGATACTGCTAGGCACCTATTAGAATGGCTAAAATGAAACAGTGGCCACAGCACGTGTTGGGGAGGACCTACTGCAACTCTTTCTCACATGCTGCTGACGCGGATGTAAAGTCAGTAGGACTACTTTGGAAGAATACTTGGAGAGTGTCTTAAAAAATTTAATATACAGCTACCATATGACTCATCCATACCACTCCTATGTATTTACCCAAGAGAAAGGGAAGGCTTTGTTCATACAAACCCTTGTCCAAAAATATCACAGCGGCTTTATTTTTTAATAGTCCTAAACTTAGAAAGAACTCAAATGTCCATGAGCAAATAAACAGATAAACACATTGTGGCACATTGAAATACTATTCAGTGATTTTAAAAAGAAACTATTTTGATATACACAACAATGTAAATGAATTTCAAAATAATTATACTGAGTGAAAGAAACCAGCCCCCCCCCAAAAAAAAGAGTACATGTTGTAAGAATCCATTTACAGAATATTCCAGAAGGTGAAAACTAATGTACAGCAACAGAAAGTGGATGAGGGGTTGTGTGGTGGGGGCAAGAGGGGTGAAAGGATGATACAGGGGCATGAGGGAGTTTGGGGGAGTGATGGATGTGCTCATTATCCTGCCTGTGGTGAGTCCCAAGTTATGGGTTTAGCTCTTAGATGGGAGCAGCTTGGTAGAAAAGGGTACAGGGTCCCAGGGAGCAGGGCATGTCCATAGCACTTGAATGGAAATGTCTCACCCAGCTTGATTGCCATAAGATATGAAAATTGAGCCCCTCGAGATTTATCTCTTCTCTTCACTTGTCATAGCAATAATTTGAGTGAACAATCTGTTGGTTAGGCTCCCCTGTATTTTTGCAGACAAATGATACTGCCTCTAAGTGCAAGGATACATTAGATTCAGGCGTGGCTGGATCCAGTGATCAGACGAGATCCCTGGCCCTTGCTGTTTCTCCATCTCTTCGTTCTTCTGTCTGTGATGGCTCCATCTTCAAGAAGGTCTTCTCTCAGGGTGGCAAGATGACTGTCAGCAACTCCTGGCATGCATCTAGCAGACAGAGTGCTTCTGGATTTCTTAAGTTTCATCAAAAGATCCAGGACTGACTCTGGTTGGATGGACTCACATGTCTATGTCTAGGTGTTAAAAAATGCTGACTGGCCAGGCTTGGGTCATGTGTTCACCCTTGGCTCAACTCCAAGTAGGAAGTGAATGGTTTCTCAAAGAAAACCAGAGACCCACTGCACCTTCAACATGAACCCCTGCAAAGAACTACCAATTAGCTTAACATGGTGCTTGATTGCACTCCCTGAATGCTTGACTGTGGGGGAGTAGCTGCATTCTGTATTAAAGATCCATAGAATTATGAACTCACTTGATCGGGAAAGACACTAAAGTTCTAGCCATTCGGTGTAGCAGATTTTCTATACCTTATTCCTTTCAAGCTCTGACTTCAAAGCTAATTGTATTTCTTTGCATATGATCATTCAGTCTAGGAAAACACACAAGAGACTTCCCTGGTGATCCAGTGATGAAGAATCTGCCTTCCAGTGCTGGAGACGTGGGTTCAATCCCTGGTCGGGGAACTAAGATCCCACATGCCATGGGGCAACTAAGCCACAACTAGAGAAGCCCGTATGTGCCACAAAGACCCAGCACAGCCAAAAAAAAGGAAAAAAGAAAATCACCCCACCCCTGCTGTATTAAGCATTTTCTCTAGATGGTGCTTAAAATTTCCAACAATCCTACGAGAATGTTACAGACTGAGGTCCAGAAGGTTGAGTAACTTAGGTGAGGTCAAGCTTGTGAGGGGGAGGAGAGCCTGCCCTGGGCTCCCCCCTGCAGGCGCAGGCCTGTCTGCCCCGTTACCAGGAGCCCCAGCGCACAGGTCAGTCCCAGAAGCTTGGCCTCTCAGCCTCATCTGTCCTGTGTGTTGTTCTCCAACACCTGCTAAGAGGCTATTAGGGATAAAATGAGATGAACCTGCACTTTCAATGTCCTCCTCAAGGCGAAAGAGAGCTTTCCTCTGTAGCCAATTTAATGTATAAGGGTATTTTCCGTTTACTGACATCAGGCTCAGGCAGGAATGCTCTATTTTCAGTACATTTCAATGTGGCTTTTAAGACCACTGCAGAAGCACCAGGTTGATGTGGAGGAAGGAGCATTGCCCTAGTTAGAAGGAGACCTGAATTCCTCTAGCTCTGCCTTTGCCCACCACTCCCTGTATGACTTCTGAAAATCCACTTAACCTGAGTCTCAGTTTCCCGAACTGTTGGATTTGATCAGGGTTTCCTGCTGCATGGTAGGTAGACTTAATATGGTGATACCTGAGATGAACACTTTACATTTTCCTAAATCTTGTACACATTTTAATGTGTAAAAATATAATAGTACACCAAGCCAATTATTTTCCAGGTATTTCTGCTTAGGATGATGCTAAGTAAAATGGGTATATTATTTAGTTTTATATACATATATATATATATATGTATTAAGTAAATTCTAGTAGAGGTTTATGCAAATATGACAAAAAATTGCAACAAAGGCCTATGAATGACGGAAGTTTAGGAATTCCTGGATTGGGAAATGGAGCTACAGTTTACCAAGCCAGGAACCTGGCACTTTGTAAGCATTAACTTAATTCTTACAATCCTAAACAATAAGTACTATTATTATCATCTTTATATTATCAAAGAAGATGCTGTGGCAGAGAGAGGGGAAGTTGCTTTCTTACCAACATGTGGCCGAGCCAGGGTCTGACCTCAAACCATGTTCTTGGTCCTGGTGCTCTGATGGTGACCGTGGACGGCGGTGCAGCGTGGAGGATTTACTGGGACCTGAAGGCAGGGGTGTGTGATTCAGCAGGCCTGGGATGAAGGCAGCATGGGCATCACCTGGGGAGCTTGTTAAAGCTGCAGCTTGTTAAAGCTGCAGCCCCTCCCCCAGGAATACGGGTCCTTCGGCTGGAGGGCCAGGGAGGCGAGGTTTTAACAATCACCCCAGGACATTCTGAAGCAGGAGGACCTGTGGTCTCACACAGAGAAGTGGCTGTAGTCCTCAGAATAATTAGAATAGTGAGTAGCTGTGGGGAGATGAGCTCTCTACTGACTTCTCTCCCTCCCTTGTTCACCTGGCCTGTCATACTTGCGGCTGTTTGCAGCCTGTGGGCCAGAAGTAATGAGCTGACATCATGTCTCTTTCAACTGTTCCTTTTACACATCACAGTGGCAGCAAGGAATCAATTGATCTGTATTCTCAAGTCGGTTCTGACAGCAGATCTCTATGTTCCTGATCACCCAACCAGAAGAAAAGAAACTCCAGAACAGGTAACAGTAGAAAAGTAAGCTTTGAAAAAATTCAGTGCAGATTCAAGTAAATTCTAGGTCTGCAGAATCTCACCCACACTCACTGATGCCCCCTGCCAGCCTGTTTCCCCCTTCCACAGTCGAAGCTCATTATGATTGCATGTAGGCTGAGTATACGGGGCTGTAAAAGGCTGAAAAATAGCGGAAGAATGTGTAGGTCTCTTCCAAAGAGACGATGAGGACAAGAGACGCCTGTGCCCCAGGACGGCTTTGCTAGTCAGGTGTGCCAAAAAGTGAGAGAGAAAAAAGGAGGAGAAAGCGGAGAGGATGCTTTCAGAGCTTCTGAAAAGGAGGACGTGGACTTTTGGTTAGTCCCTCTCAGATGAACAGTTCAGAAAAGAGGTAAGAAATGACCACAAACAACGACAAAGTACAAGATGGTAACAAGCACCGTAAAAGAAGTTCAAATCTCTTGAAACAGGTGTAAAGTTTGATGAGCAGGTGAACAAAGAGGGTTTTGAAACTCTAAGACCTGATGCCCAACAACTGGATGAACAGGATGAAGCTGGAACCTGCGATCTTCAGGTTGCCGGAATCCCCCCATTTCCCATTTTTCTTGCACCTGACACCTTTCCTTTTGGTTAATGAAAGTCATTCAGTTGTGTCCTACTCTTTGCAACCCCATGGACTGTAGCCCGCCAGGTTCCTCTGTCCATGGAATTCTCCAGGCAAGAATATTGGAGTGGGTAATCATTCCCTTCTCTAGGGTATCTTCCCTAGAGACCGGACTGAACCCAGGTCTCCTGCATTGCAGGTGGATTCCCACAAGGGAAGCCTCTGCTTTTGGTTAAGTCACACCTGGAGTTCTGTGGGCATCTGAGTTTGTGTATCAGCACGATGTGGGTGCCGATGTAGTTACTGCAGAGGATGCGATGCAGGAAGGATGTGGAGACGGGGCTGGCCGTGTGGGCTGGATTGAGCTGGGCCTTGGATGGCATACAAAGGGGTCAGTACCTTAAAAGTCAGCAGATCGCAAATAGACCATTGGTGCCCTCTTTAGACCCTGCACCTTGACACCATGGAGCATCATGAGAGGTGTTCTGGGCGTGAGTGGTGCAGGAGAATCAGAAAAAAAACCAAAACAAAACTGTAAGCAACAGGGTGCTACAATGCAGTGTGTGACTCAGGAGGGAGAGTGACAGGAGCACACACATGCTTTAGAAACCTCATTCTGGGGGAAGCTGGGAGTATGATGGAAGGAAGGAAAGGAAGAAGAATGATTGAAGCCAGAAGAACAGCTAGCAAGTGACAAGAGTAATCCGATGGGACTCGGGACCTCCCTCCCACCACTGCTTTCCAGCCCCTCCCTGGTCAACTGACCCACTCAGGAACTGGGTTGTGGGCAGATCAGCCCGAGGTGAAGGCCACTTTGTTAAAAACATTTGTGCTTGTTGCAGTTTGCTTTTTCCATCCCCAAATTCAGAGACTTTGGTCTTATGCTGTAAGTGACTCTGGATCATATACAAATTTGGGAGCTGGTCTTTAGAGAGGGCTTCTGCTGAAGCCTGGCAGACCTGGGGGGCAAAGAGGGGTTTTCTGGGCCCACAGAGGACATTTTTATCTACACAGTAGCGTCCAAACAAGAAAGCCCATGTGGTTTTAAGCAAATGAACAGAGAAGTGATCTCAGAGAAAAAAACGTGGGCATCTTTCTTTCCCCTGGAATCAATCAATGCTCAGCTCTCATCCCTTCACACCACGTCCCTGCCTGACACCTTGGGTTTGGAAAATGTAGCTGCTCTAGAAGCAACACTATTCTGGATTCCCAGAGGGGTTCAGCAACCCAAAGCAGTGGGAGGGCATAGAGTCTAGGAAATCATTGCTCTTCTTTCTTCCCCAGGGAATCAGAGTTTCAGGATTAGTTCTGTAAATGTTTTGCTTTGTTACATCTTAAACCCCTCCTGGGACAGAGAAACTGTGGAATCCCCAGCTTCATTAGCTGAAACCAAGTAGGTGGATGACTATAGAAATCACAGCCAAATAGTTTGGGGGGTGTGAGAGGGGGAGACTTCTAGCCCCTTACTTTCTTGGTTTGGCACTCCTGGTACACTCCTGGTCATTATCATGAATGAGTTCTCAATTCTCTTGGCAAATCATCCAAATCATTTGATGATGACCAGTCCTAAAATTGCTGTTGACAAAAGACTTGATTAGATGCTGTGTGTATGTATGCATAACATGTTTGTGCTCTTTTGTGTGCCTTCTGGGCCAGGTGAGAGGGTGGGATGAAGAGTTAAAACATCTTAACCACACATTTCATCAATAGCACTGAGCATGTCCTACCATGGGTCTATCACCATGCTGGAGTTTTGGTGACTGAAAGAAGCTAAGGGCAGGTCCTTGCCAATTTCTCCCCATGTCCTCCAGCAGGAGCTGAGATGAAGATAATGGGCTTGACATCTGGGAAACAGAAGCTTTGTTGCGATTTCTATTATTACTTTATATGCTCTCAAAAAAAGAAAGTTTTGAGCCTAGAGAAGGTTCATTCTGTAACACAGGCTTTTTGGTATTTTCAAAGGTGTTCTACTTTGAACCTTGCAGATCTGTCTAGAAAACCATGTCACAGGAAACACTGCATCTCCAAAAGTACTTGCTTTCATGCTTCCTGGTGTTCCAAAAAGGTCTGATGTTTCTAAAGCACTTACAAGTATGGAATTAAAAATTTGAAGCTTCAAAAGTTGAACTTCTCGTAGTTTCAGACTCCCCCCCTCTTCTAGAGATGAGATCAACGCAGCAAGAAGGGCTATGTTCTCGCTATTTGGGGGAACAGATCCAGGAGTGCACAGAAGAGGGGTGAAGAGCTCAAACTCAGACAAAACAAAGATGAAACCAAAATTCACTTCCCCTGACTATGCCACTTTTCAGCTGCGTGTCTTGGGCAAATTATTAAGCTTCTTTAAGAAATCCTACTTGTTTAATTTTGCATTTGTTCTTGGGCTCACAGACATTTAAGGTCCGTCTGTTCTAAGACTTTAATGTACCCAGAGGCTACATCAACACCCCCAATTTCAATCACTCATTTTGGTTTTTATTTTCAGTGTCCTCTTTTCATTAATGACCTCAATACTTCTTAGCTAGCAGGAATAGTAACAGGAATCCAGAGGAGTGAAACACCACATTCATATTTAACCCATATATCTAGGCTCCCATTTGAGAACCTACACTTTTTTTTTTCCCTTGCTTTCAAGGATCAAAAATTAGCTTTCTTGAATGCACTGTTAGGACTAGAAATAGAAGCTGACATCTATTCAGAACTTGTGTGGCAGGTTTTGATCTAAATGTGCAATTTCCATCAACATGCTTAGTAATTATTAATGATATAATAATTTCTAATTTAGATTAACTTCCTTGCAGTATAATTCACATAAACTGCACAGACTTTTGGTTGGATAAGTTTTGATGCACACCCCTCAAGTAGCCATCACCCCAATGAAGGTATCACACATTTCCATCAACTCTCGCGTTCAGTCAGATTTACACATTCACATTCTCTGATGTTTACAAACCATAGCACTGTGAACCGGTAAAAGGCACAGTGGACAAACAGATGATTTAGGATAAAGTTCTTGTTCTTCCCATGAAACGGTATTGGAAGTTAAGATATTTAACTTTTGGGAGGCAGTTCACTCACCTTTAAAATGAAGGGATTGGAGAAGATGATGCTTCTAAGTTGCCTTGGGGCTCTAACATCCCCGGTTATACTATTCCATATCTGAGGGCATGTGTGCACGTGTGCGCACACACACACACACACACACACACACACACCCATCCCCTGAGAGTTTTAAACTATTAAGCTAGATTATACATATTTTGATAGTGAAAAAGAATGGGAGTATCAGTTTAAGGAAAAAGAGGTGACTGAAATGTACTAGGCCCTATATTTTGTAAAGTTCTTAATCAGATACCCACAGTCATTTCTGCATCAGTTAAGAGAAGATGTGGTGGTGGCTCTTCTATCATGTCATCAGATTATGCTGGATCACCTACCAGACAAAGGGTAGATGTCAAGCTCTCATGTAACACGCAGGGCCACACGGGTGTCACAAAGCTCCAGGTCTTCAGTCACCTGCATGATGAGGCACCGTGAAGGAAGAGCATCCGCTCGCCTCGCCCCCGGGGCGCGTCCAGACGTCCTCCCGGGCGCAGAGCAGGAAGACGAGAGCTGGGCTCTGCAGAGGTGTCAGGTACCCCTTCCCTCAATCCCCCATCCTAGGACCCTCATATTCCAGCCGGGCAGGACTACGGAAATGCAGCGGTACACTTACGGTGCTTTAAAATCTTACCTTAATGCTTGACTAAAACATGCTATGTAAACTGACCCAAAGAAATAAAATGGTCCACTGACTTTTAAAATTTTCTATGAGAAGGGGAATGCATTTGATTATTCTTTTTTCACTTATTCTAAGGTATTCTAATTCCATAAGCAAATTGAGATTCATTGATAATAAGAGCTACTTTTTTTTTTAAAAAAGCTAAACATTCTCCCTCTCTCTTTAGAAAACTTCTCCGAACCCAAATGCCTATAGAGCATAAACTGGATTATAAGATGTTCATGGCTTAAAAAAAAAAAATGGTTTTTAATATCTCACCTTCAAATTGCTTTCTCTTAATTTTCCCTCAGAAAACCATGTTAAATAACTTTTTAAAGGTTTTAAGAGCTTTATTTTTTCTCCCTACTTGAGAGAGGCTCCATTTTAGTAGCAGAAAATAAATGTATTTCAAATGAAGCGTTAGCTTCAGATAACTTACCTCGCCCCTGGCTCCAGAGCAACTTGGATTTCCGATTCTTCGAGCAGGTTAGTGACTTGGGGAACCAGTAGAAGAGCCAGGCTATTCTTCTGACTGTCTTGTTAAAGTCACTTTTGATGGCCATAGCCAGTACTGCTGAGTGCTTCAGAACAGCCCTCCACAAGCGTGGACGAGGAAAACACAGCAAGACCCACATGTGACACTTTAGCTGTGAACTCTTTCCGCCAACATGTCTGGGGACCACCTGTCAGCCCTAAATCCCCTTCCCCTGTTATCCCTTTGGTCTGTCCTTTGGACCTTAGCCCTCGCAACTAGAAACTGTATTAATAGATGTTCTTTCTAAAAAAAGAGTTTTAAGCTTCAGAAACTCTAACCTAATGCAACACTTGATAATTTTTAAGTACAGACGCCACCCCTGCCCCACCTCCTCCAAAGAATTACAATTACTTTCACACAGGGACAAAGTCACCAGTATCCACTAACACAGCATCCAACAGAATTGTCAACGGCAGTCCGCAGGACTTGCTGGTGTTTAACCAAGCTACTTCTAAAAGCCATAGCCTTGATCCCATTTGTTTTGCACATTTTTGTTTTGTTTTGTACATTTTTTATTGGAAAAATGAAATGTATTTTAAACCTTGGCAGGAATCTATCGCAGAATGAAAGAATTTGACTGATTCTTACAAGTCAAGAAGTAAATAAAAGGCAAAGATCCATCATCACTCCTAGAACTACATCTAACAACTGATCTTTGTGCATTCTGTTTATGTCAAAAGAAATAAACTTATTCATACATTAGTCTGATGTAATGTTTGGACAGGCTTCTTTTATGGGAAACACTGCATTTTTGGAGCTGATTTATACACACCCACAAAAGGAAACTATTTTATGACCAGCTTGTTTCCAAGTCAGATGTTTTGGTTTCCTGCTCTACTTCCATGAGTTCTTATGAATTTGCTTAGGAGTCTGCTTCGAGGTGACAAGTGGGGGAGGAAGTCCAATTAAAACCATAGTGGAACACTTCCTGATACTCTCCTCTTCCTAAAAATAGGATGTAGGCTGGTGGATCTTGCCCAAAATGACAGCATTACGACTTCTTTATGTTTTCAGTGTCCGCCCCCGCACATTTTAAATGAGTAACTGTAAATTTTCTACAGCACTTCCTCAAAGACAAAAAGTACAATGTGAAAAATGCCCTTCTGTGTGGAGTGAAGTCAAAGATAAAAAGACTAGCTCTGGTTGTGGTTGTGATTCTGAAGGCACAATAAAAGTTCTGACATTTCAATTGAGACTGTTTATTCCTACAGATAATTCATAATTCCTTTCTTAACTCCAAATAACAAACCTCTTTTAGCACAGAACACCACAAAAAGCAAACTTCATCACTTAAAAAAAAACCTCAGGAAAACAAACAAAAACACATTCTGGATAACTTACTGATGCAGGTATTATATTTTTAAAGGAATATTTTGAGGAAAAGATCTTTTTATATCTAATAAGAGACACTCTGACAGTGTAACAAGGGCTATAAACCACTTACACAGTATTTGGTCATTTCCAAAATAATCGAAATGGGAGCTTTAGAAGACATGATGGGATTATTTTCCACATTTCTTCCTTAACCTCTAATTTTTATTTACTAAAAGATATCCCTGTTTTTCCCACATAATTTACATTCACTTATTTCATTTTTGATTACTTCTTCTATCAGAACCATAATCTCTTTTTTACATTAAGAATTAAATCCTACCTTACACCTGTCAGAATGGCTATCATCAAAAAGAACACAGATAACACATGTTGGTGAGGATGTGGAGAAAGGAGACCCATGCACACTGCTGGTGGGAACGTAAACTGATGCAGTCACTGTAGAAAACTAAAGCAGAGCTAAAAGGAGAGCTATCATATGACAGCAATCTACTCTGAGGTATACATCCAAAAAAACCCAAAAACACTAACTTGAAAAGATATGTGCACTCCAATGCTCAGAGCAGTATTATTTAGTTGCCAAGATACAGAAGCAATCTTAAGTGTTCATCGACAGATGAATGGATAAAGATGTGGTGTATACATACATGATGGACACTCAATCATTAAAAAAGAATGAAATTTTACCATTTGCAACAATGTGGATGGACTTGGAGGGTATTATGCTAACTGAAACAAGTCAGAAAAAGACAGATACAGTACAATACCACTTTTATGTGGAATCTAAAAAATACAACAAATTAGTGAATATAATAAGAAAAGAAATAGAGTCCCAGAGAAAGAGGACAAACTAGTACTTACCAGTGTGGAGAGAGAAGTAGAGAGGGGCAATATAGGGTAGGGGATTTAGAGCTAGAAACTACTATGTATAAAATTAGCTAAAAGTATATACTGTACAACAAGGAATATAGCCACTATTCTATGACTATACATGGAGTATAACCTTTAAAATTGTGAATCCCTATACTGTACATTTGTAACATATAATATTGTATATTACTGTACATTAATTTAAAAAAACTACCAAAAAAAAAAAAGAAAGAAGAGTTAAATGCATCAACTCTTTCACTTGTTACATTTAATATTTTTAATCCCCATCTTTTGGAAATATATCCAAATACTGAAAAAAAAAAGCTACTAAACTAGAAATGTAACTTATTTTAAAGCTAATTTTACTTACATAGTAACTCTGAAAATTTGGTTAGCAGACCAATGTCACTATGCATTTATTGACATAAGGTGTTCTGAATGAACACGCATTCTTGACAGTAGTCTATTGAAAGCAAGTGTGCTTGATTTACATGCTGCTGTAACGAGGAACAGAACAGTAAGTCTTACCCAACTATTAGCGTGGATCAGCGTTGATTTTACCAGGACAACTTACACAAGTTACACAAATACAGCCCCCACAGCAAGGGTTTGTTTATTGATGTTCTTTTCTAGAGGTGCTTGAATAAAAATGAAATTTGAAAATATATTAACTGACCATCTAACTTACATAAAATTTTTAGCTAGCATTCAGTGACGTAAACTTTTAAACTACACAATTAAAGACATTCACGTGAGATGGTCAAATGGTCTCTTACATTAGAATGTAAGAGATTAAACACCCCCTTGCCCCACATTCTCTGACTGAACAGCTTTGATGGTGGGAACTGTCACAATCAAAGTAAAGTAATGTCAAAGTAAAGTAGTGTCACTTACCCATGTGTTTATTTCTATGTGCATAGGTGACACTTAAAATTCCCCACCACAATAAAGTATCAATTTGAGATTTCAAATAACATCCTAATCCGTTTTCAGTTTTCCAATGTCCATGGGAGCCAAAATTTATTTACTCTTTAGAACATGGTCTCTTCATGATATACAGGTTGTACCCGGTCATACTTCAATCATCTAAGAAATCAGAAACCAAAACCAAAACCTAATCCTTCTGGGATAAAATAATTTCGTATTGAGCACAATTCTTTTGTCTAGAACCTTGGGTACATTTTTCAAAGAGAAGGCTCTCTTAGATTTGTACAGTGTATCTTTATGAAAGAACTTCTACTAAATTTGGAATCAATGGTTTAGAAAAGACACTGAATTGCCCCTCATCCAACTTCTGAGGTTAATTGACCATTACCACCCACATTATTTATCAAAAGATAACTTTTGTTTCTCAAACTGTTGTACACAGAAAAAATACAAACTGTTACATTAAAATCGAGAAATTTATTGATATTTCTTCATGAAATAGTAAGCAGAATTAAAGAAGAAATGTACAGCCTAAAACAGTTGAAATGATCCTAAAATTTTTATGACAATTATACATTTATGGCCAAAATAAAAAATGAAGTTTTTAATAATTCATCACTTTAAAAATTTTGCTCAGTAATTTACCTGAAATTAAACAGATAGGAGGATAACTGGGATAATGCCACTTTATCCTTCTCAAAAAAACTGGGATCCTAGTACAACAGTGGTTCGGTTCTGCTCTTCACTCACAAAAGCTATCTCACCATTCTGTCACTTACAAACGTATCAACAATCAGCCTTTACTGATTTGTAAGGATGCCAATTTTGGTTCCACTTAAAAATGTTTTCAGCAGGCAGTCGGAGATACATGACTTAATTGGCCTTACTCAGAAAAGTCGACCATCAGTATCTCAGAATACAGGTCATGGCTTTCTTCTAAGTGCTAACTGAGGTCAAATGTCCTCATATAATTATGAATGTTAAAAGGTAAAATTACATCTTAACAGCAGCCAAAAATTTATATACTTTTATGTATTTACAATATTATACATATTTACATGACCACATCAAATAGTGAAATATAGAAACAAGAGACCACCTATACAGGCATTCATTTAATGCCTCGACATTATTTTCTTGTGCAAACCGAAACTTGCCTCGAACTTCTTATAAAGCTAAAGACAGTCAACATTGCGAAGGCCACCGTCCATGGTTAATGAGCCAAACCTAAAACACAAAAGAAAAAAAGGCAATCTCACAAGATTCATTTATTTGACCTGTAATATTTTAAAGAATATAAAACACTTCTTAGATGAACAAACTATTCTTTTTAAAGAGTTAACCAACCATAATTTGCTCTATTTTGAAAATAGAGCAAAATAAACTTGCTCTAATTTGAAACACAGTGGTATTATTATAAATATTTGAAGAAATAAAACTCAATGGCTTGGGAAGACTTCTTAAGAGAAAACGAGGAGTGACATAATCTAGAAAGCATTAGGAAGAGTTGGGTAATTTCTTCGGGATGGGATTTATAAACACAGATGTGGAGCTAGGAGTCAGGGACAGTGAGGAATGGAATCCTGCTAGAACAGAATGTTATTTGGAGGAATAAAATTGGGTGATTAGGCTGGCATCAGACTATTATATTCTTTGAATTCAGTACAAATTTATACTTGACTTTTTAGGTAGCAGGAATTTAGAAATTTTTGAGTCAAAGGAGTGGTGTGATTAGATCAGTATTTGGGAAGATTAGTTTGGCTGTAAAACCCATGACAGATGAGAAGGGCTGGTTAAGCATATAGGTGGGAGATTATGCCAATGGCTCATGAGGGAGGGGGAAAGGAGACCTAAATGAGGTTGATGAGGGCAACAGGCGAACATTTTGAAGGAAGACTACCAAATATGATGAAAGGAGGTAAAAAAAAGAGTTAGTGTCTAAAATAATTTATATTCATGGAAGGAGAAAAAAGGGGAAGAAGATGAGGAAATTACAGGGGAAACTGAGTTGGGAAGGATGATAATTGATTTTAGATACAAAAAAATCTGAAGTGACAGATATCTATGTGGAGACAGTGCATAAGACTTGGTTTCTATTACCTGTTCTGGCACAAATCCTTAAGTGGTCACTCAAACATTTAAGTTATGATTCTGCCATGTCTGGTTACCCGTGAATTGTCAAGCCAGCAAATAAAACATGACTTAGTGGACATGCTTTGGGAAGTGGGGATTTTCTTTCACAAAACAGAAGTGATTCAATATATCAATAAAATTTTGTTAAAAAATTTTAATAATCTTTTCTACTTGCTAATCTTTAGCCTTTCAGGATAAACTTAGAATTTAGCTAAAGTTGTGAAGAAACTAGTTTGAGTAAATTTATGAAGTTATAAAGAGATAATTACTATGTAGATGCTATAAACCAATAGGAAAAGACTCTAAAACCTAACAGACAATTCACAGGAAAAAAATAAAAGAAGGAACATATAAAAAGATGTTTGACATCACTATTAACTGAAGAAATACAAACTAAAATAAGATACCAGCTTCAACTAAACAAATTGGCATTTGAAAAAGTGGTAACATTAAGTGTTGACAATGGGATAACAAGCAAGTCTTTTAGAGAACTAACAAAGCTGATTCAAAATTTAAATGTGCATAACCTTAGACCCAACAATTCCGTATCTAGAAATAAACCCTTCAAAAATTCTTACACAAGCACATGAAGAGGTATATGAACATGTATGTTCACTGAGGTATGGTTTGTAATTGTGAAAAATTAGAAACAATTTAAATGCCCAATAAATAGGGATGCACTAAATAGGTATGGTAGATGACTACGCTAGAATACCAGGCAGCTGCTGAAAATGAGAAAACTAAAGCTATAGGGAAGGATGTGAATAAGTGTTCTTGTTATATAGTCTTAAGTGAAAAAAGACTAAACCAGTGTGAACAGAATGATTCCATTCTTATAAAATAGACATGCACAACAAACTATTAATACTGATTGCTTCTATGGGGGTGGAGAAGTATGAGAAAGTAGATGAATTTTATTTCAATTTTTACAATTACATATGGCTAAAAGTTGATTTCAATTCATTAAATTCATTAAGAAGGCTGATGATACTACAGAAGTGTCTGATAACTTTCTGCATGTAGCTCGAATATCATGTGATTTCCTGACATTTAATCTTTTCAAGCCTTAGGAAGCTGTGTGGCCTTTTATTTGAGAGAACAGGGCTAGCAGGGGGAAGATGATGTGAGGAGATAAGAGGCTGGGTTCCAGCTCCAGTTCATCTTCTCAGGTATGAAGGTCAGCATCTGTGGAACACTGACAAAGACTTATCTGCTAGACCCTGGAACGCAAGGCTGGAATGCATGCTTAAGAGGCCATACAGCATGAAAGTGCCCTTCAAGTGTACCAAACACCCATGGTGTCCTTGCATTAACATCGTGGTGGTGAGAGGACCTCTGGAGAAACACCTAAGGGCTGGAAAAAGAAGGCTCCTTCATGAGCCAAATATGACTTCACTTCTCTGAGAAACACAGACAAGGAATCTGAGGAAAACAGCCAATAAAGTGGCTTTATTGGCTCTGTATGTTTTCCAACTTTTCCTCCTTGATCTATTAGGATTCTGGAGATAAGCAGACACTCAGCTCCTAAAGAACTCAATGAACAGATGATGCTCACGTGCAAGGAGATGTGCAGAGGGTTCTGTGAGTTACACTACCAGAGTGCTGTCATCTCCTAAGCAGCTCTGATTTCAGAATTGAAAATGATGATTCTAATGAGAAAATGTTTGGAACAATAACATGCAAAGTATTTTTGTTTTCGCAGACTGATTCAAAGAATTCTATTAGGTTGCTGCAAAATTGTGGTTTTACACTGTTGAAATTTGCCATTTGATACTGGAATACATTCTTAGATAAATGTGGTTATGCTTTCATACATCATATTAATGTGCATTTCTCACTTTATGTATTTTTGCTAATGACTTATTACTTGCTGTTTATTTTATATTTATTTTAGACTATGGAAATGTTAGACAAAAAGCAAATTTGAGCGATTCTCTTATTTGAGTTCAAAATGGGTCATAAAGCAGAGCAGACAACTTGCAACATAAACAAAACATCTGGCCCAGGAACTGCTAACGAACATACAGTGCTTCAAGAAGTTCTGAAAGGAGATGAGAGCCTTGAAAATGAGAAGTGTGGTGGTTGGCCATTGGAAGTTGACAATGACCAATTGAGAGAATCATCAAAGCTGATCCTCTTACAAATACACAAGAAGTTGCCAAAGAACTCAACGTCAACCATTCTATGGCCATTCAGCATCTCAAGCAAACTGGAAAGGTGAAAAAGCTTGGTAAGTTGGTACCTCATGCACATGCGTGGTCAGTCACTTCAGTTGTGTTTGACTCTTTGAGACTATATGGACCGGAGCCCACCAGGTTCCTCTGTCCATGGGATTCTCCAAGCAAGAATACTGGGGTGGGTTGCCATGCCCTCTTCTAGGGGATCTTCCTAACTCAGGGGGATTGAACACATCTCTTAAGTCTCCTGCATTGGCAGGCAGGTGACACATGAGCTGACCACAAATAAAAAAAAACTGTCGTTTTGAAGTGTCATCTTCTCTTGATCTACACAACAACAACAAACTATTTCTTGATTGGTTGTGATGTGTGACGAAAAATGGATTTTATATAAACAACCAGTGATGACCAGGTCTGTGTCTGGGCCAAGAAGAAGCTCCAAAGCACTTCCCAAAGCCAAACTTACACTCACAAAAAGTCATGGTCACTGTCAGATGGTCTGCTGCCCAACTGATCCACTACAGGTTTCTGAGTCTTGGCGAAGCCATTACCTCTGAGACAAGTATGCTCAGCAAATCAATGAGATGCACAGAAAACTGCAACAGCTGCAGCCAGCACTGGTTAGCAGAAAGGGCCCAATTCTCCACAACACCCAACAGCATGTCACACAACCAACATTTAAAAGCTGAACAAACTGGGCTATGAAGTTTTGCCTCATCCGCCATATTCACCTGACCTCTTGCCAACCGACTACCACTTCTTCAAGCATTTAGACAACTTTTTGCAGGGAAAATGCTTCCAGTAGGAAGCAGAAAATTCTTTCCAAGAGTTCGTCAAATCCTGAAGCATGGATTTTTATGCTATAGGAATAAACACACTTACCTCTTGTTGGCAAATATTTGTTGATTTTAATAGTGCCTGTTTTGACTAATAAAGATGTGTTTGAGCCTAGTTATAATGATTTAACATTCAAGATCCAAAACTGCAATTATATTTGCACCAACCTAATATTAACCAGTGCTTCTATAAAATGAAGTCAATCACAATTGACTTTTCTTTATCCAAACAACCCCAAACATTAACAGGCATCATGAAATTCACAAAACCTAAGGGTTCTGACTTAATACTGCTTTCTCACTGCTTAACCTATTGATACAGGAAGACAGACAGATACAAGTATAGATATATATGTATGCACTCAACTGCATAATCACCAGGAAGAATGATTTTTTTAATTACTCACCTTTCTAAAATATGATTATTTTCAGCAAGTTCTTTAACTACCCCTTCCATTTCTTCCTTTAATTTCTTCATACTATATTCAAAATAAAGATAAAAGTATCTCTGCTTAAAAAAAGTGAGCAAATGTTCTATGATTATATTTACAGTATGTTTAGTTCTCTAGACTGATCTAAGCCATTAAATAACATTAGCAAATGTATTCCTAACAAATATAAAACATTTCAAAATAAAAGAGCAAGTAAAACAAAAACAAATAGAAACATTACAGTTACCAAATAATAAATTTCTTACCCAAGAGTCATTTCTACTAATGTGTTAGAACATGGATAAATTGGGGTCATGGTATGTTTGATCCCACTGGAGGCTGCAAACATTTTCTGTGGCAAAGTTTCTTGTAACTACAACATCAGAAACAAACAAAAAAACCCACATCAATCACAGAACAGAATACTTACTACAGATCTTGGAACAAATGTTACAGGTTTTAAAAAGCCCGTTATAGCTTTATGCTGTAATTTCAAAACCATCAATAATACAATACTTCAACCAAAACTCTTTTTAAAAAAACTTTTTAGATGATAAAAAATGATCTATTAGATGTTTTATAATTAAAAACATCTAAGTTCTTGAAACCTGGCTCAAAATACGTATCACACAGACTTCCCTGGTGGCCCGCTGGTTAACAATCCACTGTGCGGTGCAGGGGGCGTGATTTCTGGTTGGGGAACTCATAATCCCACCTGCTGTGGAGCAGCCGTGACCACTCAGACCACTCGCTCCAGAGTCTGCACCACGAGAAAGCCCGAGTGCCAGAACTAGAGTGTGTTCACCGCAACGGACGATGCCTGTGCACATGAACAAGCGTGCGTGTCAGCCACTCCGTCACACGCACCTCCCTGCCACCCCATGGACTGCAGACCGCTAGGGTCCTCTGTGCATGGGCTCCTCCAGGCAAGAATACTAGAGTGGATGCCATGCCCTTCTCCAGGGGGTCTTCCTGACTGAGGGGTAGAACCCGGGTCTGCTGCATCGCAGGCAGACTCTTTACCATCTGAGCCCCCAGTGAAGACTAAATAAACAAATAAATCTTTAAAAAGGATTTCAATGGTACATGTTACACTGTGTACATTAAAAAAATACATATCACAAATGAGCAAGTGAAACTGAATACAGGCTATTATATCCTATTTCTCTCTTTTCAATCATTATCAGATACAAACTGAGAAGAATTTTAATTTTTCCTAATAGGAAAAAGGTTTTTATTCTAGATAATTTTGAAGCTATACCTCATTAGTATAGTCTTGATACTTTGATACTTCTTCTTCAATATCAAAACACTGATTAGTTAGGGATAATAACTGTTTCCTAAGGTGAAGCATCTTTCTGAAAACCAAAAAGAATCAATTAATAAGCAGTCTAAGGAAATATTACCCTTACTTAAAATATGTAATATAGATTAGATTGTATACTGTGCAGCCAACCACTAATCACCCCCCAAAAGTTTCCTTACCTCATCCATTCTTCTGATTTATCCAAAAAAGTCTCATACTTTTTAACACATTCATCCGTAAAGTGGGTCATAGCTTTTGTTGCATGATAATACAGTTTTTGCCTGTAATTTAGAAATGATCAGACTTAGAGCAATGTCACTGTTTCTATTTCCAATATTAAAGAGTCTTAAAATATATGAAAATTATTTCCTGTGACTACTGTTGTGGGTTTAGGATATTTACAGTAGAAAGCGCCTAAGATTTCTAAGACAGACATTATAGCAGCAAGAGAAGAAAAAGAAGGTTCATAGTGGAGAATGGTCAAAATCTATTTACTGAATGAGGTTAAGGTCAAAGAGGTGGTTAGGTGTGCCCTCGCCTATGTCCTCTATTGTCTGTCCTTCTGCAGTCAGAGCACAGGGGGCAGAAGAAGACTGTCTCCCTTATCCTCCTATCTCTGCAACCTCTGAACCAGGGAGCCAGGTGAGTAGGCCTCAAACATGTGCACATCAGTCACAGCTCTATATAAGGCCAATATTAAGATGTATTTTTTATGTGATTAATCACAACTCTAAGAAGAATCTCATTAACATATAACCAAAACTCATTATCAAACATAATCTGAGAGGAAGGAGAGGGTGAGATGAATGGGGAGAGTAGCATGGACGCATATAAACTAACACATCAAACAGCTGGCCAGTGGAAATTTGCTATGACTCAGGAAACTCAAACTGGGGCCCTGTCACAACCTAGAGGGGTGAGAAAAGGTGGGAGATGGGAGGTGGGAGGGAGGCTTCAGAGGGAGGAGACAGATGTACACCTATGGCTAATTCATGCTGATGTATGGCAGAAATCAAACCAATATTGTAAAGCAATCATCAATTAAAAATAAGTAAATATAATCAAAAAACCATAATCTGAACACTTACTTATCAAATTTGTGGATTTGTTCTTCATTATAAGCTAGTCCTAAAAATAAAAATATATATTACTTTTATAAATGTAGAATCATAAAATCACATGCAATTGTTTTCTGAGATTAGTACTTCAAAAAGCCTAAGAGCTTAAAGCAGATGTTACAAATTTGTGACCCATGGGTAGATATAACCCACAAATTCTTTTCTTTGGTCTATACAGTGCTAACATTAAAAAAGAACTGTCAAAAAAAAAATTGTCAACATTTAAAAACAGGCTATTTCTAGTAGAGTCTATCTCTAGCTTCTCTTGAGATCTAGGAAGACTGGAAAAACAATTAGGTGAATCTGAGTATTGGCTCTCCCCTTTGATGGGGGCAGGGCCGGGGAGGGGCTCCTCTCTGGCTCCCCTCAGTCTCCACTGGCGAATCTCATTCCTTTCTTTTACGTGCATGGCCCCTAGAGGTTTGAGACCATGATCCCTGATTTGAAATACTCAAAAGGTTGAATATTTAATACATTCAACCTCTTTCCTGACAGAAATCAAGTCTCTGAAATAAATCACTTACGTAGACATCTTTATTAAATATAGCAAATAATTCAACTGAATTACAACTAGTAGGACTGACTCATTAGATTAACAAATGGGAAATTTTACTTACTACGTTCTGCCTTGTCTTTTTTGAACTGATAGTAAATCTCTGTGATGCAATTTAACAGGACCTGTAGCTTTTCTACACTGTTTTAGGAAGAAAAATCCAAATAAATTAACTGAGTCGATGTGAAAAAGGACATTTAATAATAAGAGCAGAAACTACCAATGCACTTATAACCTACTGTCTATCCTTGGGATGAGTGCCTTCTTGATGGGTCCATGTATCAGCAAGTAATCCACCTGGAGACAATTTGCTTTCAATATCCTGGAGACTGGTTTCTATTGTTCCCTGAGAACTGGAAAGCTAAATAAAACCAAAGTGTTTAGATCCAGGTTACCAAAAATCAGAAATGAAAATTACAGTGCCAATGGAGCTGAATGTCTGAACAGTATTTCTTTTGTAGATTACTTCAAGGTCAGAATAATTCTTTTTACCTTTAAATGCAAGGACAATTTCTTAGGTTGTATTCAATATGATAATGACAATTATCATATGACAATATGATAATAAAACATGAGTATGAATACATTTTATAAACACTGCTTACATCAAATATTCTTTTTTAAAAAACACACAAAATATTTGTAATCATTCAATTACGCTTCTGTTTCTTTAGTTACAAAGTATGTGTTAGTACTCTATCTCATGAAAATCCAACAGGGGAACTACTAGCATAAGCCCAAGCATAAATGCAGGTATGCAGTACTGTGCTCTCTTTGTTTAGAGATTAAAAAAGGAAGTCCTCATAAAAACAAAAAATGCAAAGAAACCTCATCTAAGACCCTGTTCATTTTAAGCCTAATAAATTTATCACTTATCTACCAAAGATCTGAGCATTTGTATAACTTACAAAGAAAAGATGGTTAGACTTAAAGGATGAAGATATCTGAATATTTTACATGTCCTGATACATATTATTGTTTATCAAATAAAGTTTTAAGTGATGGTTTAGGCAGCTACTAGCAATGAACAAATGTGCCCTTTCCACTCCACTCCGTTAGCATTGGTATTATAGTTTTTTTTTTTTAATACGGTTTTGATATTTACTTATTTGCCTGCTTGCTTACTGTGTTGTGTGCTTTGTGGAATCTTAGTTACTGCACCAGGGATTGAACCTGTAACTCTCGGCAGTGAAAGCATGGAGTCCTAACCACTGAACTGCCAGAGAATTCCAGTATATCATTTTAGAGGGCACAATCCAGCCCATAACATCACGCATAGCAAGGAAAAGGAGATAAAGCCTTAAGCCAGTTCAGGACAGGGAGTCAGAAATGAATATTTCGCAAACATCCATAACTTGAGGAGTGCAGGGATCTTAGTCATCGTGGCTATTCTGCTGCCTGGAACAGGCCTGGCCCAGAGTTATGTGTGTGCTCATTTGTTTAAATGGACAGAAAAATAAATGGACACGGAGTGAAAAGAGACAGGAAAAGACTGAGGTAAGGTTGGAGAGAAGGGATAATTTTTAAAGCCTTGTTAATTTGAAAGTCAAAATGGTATCTTACTGTTACCCTAACAGGCAATTTTCTATTACTATTGGGGTTGAACTTTTTTCCCCAGGAATTTCACTTAGATCTACTCATTTTAAAATCATTTCTAAATGTTCTATGTCTACTTACTGCAGATTTAATGTTTCCCTTATGCATTTGTTAGGGAAAAAATTCCCTGGTGGCTCAGTCGATAAAGAGTCTGCCTGCAATGCAGGAGACCCGGGTTCAATCCCTGGGTCAGGAAGATTCCCTGGAGAAGGAAATGGCAACCCACTCCAGTATTCTTGCCTGGAAAATTCCATGGATGGAGGAACCTGGTAGGCTATAGTCCATAGGTTCACAAAAAGTCAGACACGACTGAGTAACTTCACTTTATGCATCTGTATGAGCTGTGTTTATTAAAAAACAACAACAAAAAAAAACCCCTTTATCTCCTTTTCTCAATCTATTTTTTAACTTTTTTGTTTTTTTTTCATTTAACATATATGGATCTTGAGAATTCCATGGCACTCCATGCTTTCACTGCCAATGGTCAGGGTTCAATCCCTGGTCAGGGAACTAAGATCCCACAAGCCATGTGGAACAGACCAAAGGAAAAAAAAAGATTTTAAATTCTTATATAGCCAAATACATATCTTGCTTTTCATGTTTTATATCTTTCTTAACACTAATGTTAAGAATGTATTACCTTATAGTTCTAAAATATGGAAAATAGTTTACGGACAAAGTTATTTTTTTATAGCACAAAAGTGTGTGAAATAGCAAGCAGCCTGAAGGACCAACATTCAATTGGCTGCAATATTATTAAATGTCTATTTAAAAATTAGTGGGACTTCCGGGCCTTCCACTTCCAATGCAGTTGATGTGGGTCTGATCCTTGGTTGGGGAACTAAGATCCCACATGCTGAAGTACAGTCAAAAATAAAAAGTAGTATTACCAATAAAACAAAACTGGAAAATGCTTTTACTATAATGTCATACCAAAAAAAAAAATTGTGTGTTCACAGGGAAAAAAGTATTTAATTATATATTATATATAAAAGACAGCCACTGATTTGACAAAATTTTAGCAGCATCGAAATCATTCGGAGAGCTTGCAACACTGATTGCTGGACCCTACCATCAGCTCCTGATTCAACAGGCGGGGCCCCAAATGTGCATTTCTAACAAGTTCTCACGTGAGGTGAGGCTGCTGCTTTAAGAATTACTCTGAGAATCACTGCTGCAGGACACTGAACAGAACTTCTAATACTCATTTTTGATTGGTATGTATATACATAACCTTTTCTAACTTATATATCTTACTTTTATGGTGGGAAAAAATTCTGAGGTCTCCATTAGGAAAGGAGCCACAAAAACTCAACATGTATGAGGAAAAACACTGAAATCTGGTGAAAAATAAATGGCCTGAAGTTAAAGCCCTGACTTTCTAAGACTCCGTGAATATAAGCTATTTAACCATCCATGCTTTGATTCTCCTACGAAATCTAAATCCTCACAAAAATGTCATAAAAATGAGAAACATTTTGGACTCAATGAAAGAAAAACATACAATTTCAATTCAAAGTGCTGAAATGACACTGGCACTTGAAAGTGTCATGAGGTCTATGAGCTGGTAAGTCAAGTTCTAAAACAAAAGCAGAAAAAAAATAGAAAACATTTACAACAATATGACTGCCTGTATTTTAATATGGACAAATACTGGGGAAAACTACTTCCTGTTTCTCTGACTTTTCATGTCTACTCTACAGAAACATTTTTCAAACTTTTTTGATCATGACCTATAGAAAGAAATTCACTTTGTTTTAACCCAGTATCATTAAAGTGTAAATAGTAAAACTGAACAGAAAGTTTCATGGACTAGAAATATCCTTATATGTGATGCATTCTGACTTTCTATTCTATTTCATTTTTAAAACATTGCTGGTTGCAATGCATTAAACTTTACAACTACTAGTTGTTCATGGCTCAATTTTGAAAACCACTGTTTCAGATCTAAAACTGAGGAAAAGAAATAACTAAAAATCAGCCTAAACTTGGAAAGAGAAAAGGAGTATAACAGCAAGCTCTAAAACTCTTAACATCCATTTCATGTAAGAATAATTAAAATACTAAAAGCTTGCAGGAGTATATATAGCATTTTTATTTATCTCATTTAATTGGTACAATAACCTGTGAGGTAAGCAGAGTAAGAAACTACCCATTTTAAAGAAGAAAAAAGTGAGAATGCAAAGAATTGAAGGCCTTGGTTAAGTAGCCAGGCAGGAATTGCTGGGTAAACAGGGACATGTCTAGGATTAGGAGTCAGTTCTCAATACATAATTTCATGCTCTTCTACCACACATTTTAATAAGAGATCCAGAGATTACCTGAAATGCTATTGCATTTTTCAGCAGAGATTTTGTCCTAATTTCTTTTTTAGTTATAGAAACAAATCATTGCCTTGAGAAACTCAAAAATTTTTTCTTACTTTTTATTTTAGAAAAGACTGGGTATTTTCCTAACTTGCATCTATTTCTAAACAAGTTTATACATTCTGCATGTCAAATTATATGAACTTGCTTTAACTTCCACAAAAGCAACACAAGAGCACTGTGAATTCTAAAGACAGAGAGGGAAAGAAGAGAGAGAGAGAGAAATGGGCTTAAAGCAAAGAAGGCATTTGGAAATGTCATGAAGAACTTCATGGCAGTAAATGGTATTTAAATAATTATAAATAATTTTCTATGGTGGGAAAAGGCTACTATTTCTCCTGAGATCTTTAGGTACATCATCTCTCTAGGAAAGTTCATTTCTAATCTTGTCACCAAAGGAACAGACTATGAACCTACAATTGTCATAATTTTGTAAACACTTACTCTCAACAGTTTGGTGTGTATGTCTGAAATTTCACCTAACTCTGCTGCTTCTAGGTTGATCTTCATCAACTTTTCATATCTGTACAAAAACAAGTACAGAAAAATTAAATGACCATAGATTTTAAAAGATGTCTCATAAATTATATTTGACCTATTATCATAATCATTTAAGAACAGAATATTGAATGCAAAGCCTACAACAATAATTCCAAGAAAACTTGATGTCTCTGTAAAAATGAAATTTTATATATTTGTATTTATAAATGTGCAGATTAAGAGATAAACTATAAGAGACAACTTTACTTCAGTCTTATGCCAGGATAATTGTCAAAATACTAGATTTCTGATTTAATGGAGGTCAACAGTATATACAGGTTCAGTTATTATATTTCCTATGCAGTACAAGTAGTATAGCCTAGGAACAGGGCAGTTTAAAATATCGCTGTGTTTCAAAAGGCATTCTCAGGGATAAGTAAGAGGAAACTAAACAACAGTAAGTAAGAGTAAACTAAATAATAATAAGTAAGAGTCAATTAAATACTAATGTAAGAAGAATAAACTTATTAATATAGCGCTGAAGAATATGCTTTTGAACTGTGGTGTTGGACAAGACTCTTGAGAGTCCCTTGGACTGCAAGGAGATCCAACCAATCAATCCTAAAGGAAATCAGTCCTGAATATTCACTGGAAGGACTGATGCTGAAGCTAAAGTTCCAACACTGGCCACCTGATGCAAAGAACTGACTCATTGGTAAAGACCCTGATAATGGAAAGACAGAGGCAAGAGAAGAAGGGGACAACAGAGGATGAGACGGTTGGATGGCATCACCGCTTCGAGGAACATGAGTTTCAGCAAGCTCCGGGAGTTGGCGATGGACAAGGAGGCCTGGCCTGCTGCAGTTATGGGGTTGCAAAGAGATGAACACGACTGAGCGACTGAACTGAAGAATAAACTGGAAGTAATCCCAAAATTCTAAAAATACTTTTGAAATACAGTTTTAGAATAACTTCCTACTTCCTTTGATTATAGCTTTTATATTTCCTATGCAGAACTGTCTGCTTAGCAAGGTAAAAAATTGAAATGTTTCTATTTCAGATTCTTTTTCCTTTTCAAAGGGAAAGAGAAAATGCTACCAAAGAGATGGCATTCATTTCTTACTGAGACAACTGGATATTTCTGTCCTTGTGAGGAAATGACTTAATCTAAGGTTGTCCCTTAACAGAAAGACTTGCATGGCATGCTATATCATGTTAACAATAACTAAACAAATTAAACAGAAATGGAATAATAGTCAATATTTTAACCATTACCAGTAAGACAGCAATCTACTCACACTTTCACAGTTTTTTCAATGTTTCTGATGCAGAAATCCAATGTGATCACAACTTCTGTCTTTTTGTGAACAGTTTCATTATAGTCATCTTTAACTAATTCTCTAAAAAATGATAATATTCTCATTAGTTTATCCAAGGAATTATTTGCTCTTGTCTTTCACTAATTACACTGCTGTACTACCTTCTGTTCAAACAAACTTCTTAATAGTCTTGATATATTATGAAAGTCAGTTATCTTTTTATTACTGAAAGCATCTCTATAACACTTATTCAGGGCACAAATCATTACCAGGTCAATAGTTTGGAAATCTAAGGCATTAAAATTACATTAAGGAAAAAAATTAACCTTCAACCACACAAATAAGCTGAACAGCATTACATTTTACACCACCAGAATTAATTTTTACTGTTCATAGTAGACTACTGATTTATACTTTAAATCAGTTAATATGATCTCTAAGGAAACATATAATGAGATAGTATATAACATAACTGAAGAGCTTTTGATCTCTATCAAGTCAGTAAACTAAGGCCTGATGCTTGTTTCTGCTAAAAAGAGTATCTACATTTTTAATGTTTGTATAAACAAAATAAAAACAAGAGAACTTGTGGTCCACAAAGTCTAAAATATTTACTATTTGAAAAAATTTGCCAACAGTGGTCTACATGAAAAACTGTTTTCTTATGACTTACTGAACTAAAAACTAATAAGTAAAGAAAAGCTTCATAGAGCTGTGACTTGGAGAGAAAAGGGCAAGAGAAAACAAGAGCTGTTAGTAGCAATGCTATGATACTGAATGAAGTCAACATTTAGATTTTTCCAGAAACCACTTAGTAAAAATAAACAGGCTTCTTAATGGAAAGAGAAAAGCATAGGTTTACAAATTGGCTATCTGTGGCGCAGATGGTAAAGCATCTACCTACAATGCGGGAGACCCGGGTTTGACCCCCGGGTCAGGAAGACCCCCTGGAGAAGGAAATGGCAACCCACTCCAGTACTCTTGCCTGGAAAATCCCATGGATGGAGGAGCCTGGTAGGCTCCATGGGGTTGCAAAGAGTCAGACATGACTGAGCGACTTCACTCACTTTATGTGAACACATAAAAAATATTAGAAGCATAAATGACAGGTTTAAGATAAAGGTGACAGGAAAAAAAAGAGCCTTATACTTTTTTCTTTTTAGAAAAAGCAGCAGAACAAGAATGATGAAACGCTTCATGTATGTTTTTGCGAGAAGGGAAGGACAGGTGTGAGGTGGGTATACATAAACTGTCACAAGCATTAAAGCCCAAGAGCACCATGAGTCCATTATTATGTGTCTATAAAATCCAAAAGCTTCAAATGACGTTGTCTAGAACTAGAGGCGTGATTTCTAAGAGAGCATTCACTCTCCACTTCTGTGAGAACATATATACTCATCCACAAAACATTTCTTAGGGTCATGGGACCATGGCAGTGGAAGCATGAATCCTAACTACTGGACCCTGGGGAAGTCCCATTGTCTCCTGATTTGTTTTAAAATTTAATTAAAAAAATTTTTAAATTCAGATACTATTTGTCCTGTCTTATATTTTTGTAGGAATAAAATTAAAGAAAAAAAAAAAGCTGCTAAATATTTTGTAAACTAAATGTGAAACAAATATACTACAGTAAAAATCACCCACGTGACCCTACCTAGTCTGAAGAGGTAAAGTACCCATGAAGAGATGATCAGTTATTTAGTGAGGCCTATGTGAAGATCAATTTTCAAATTTCAATCCATTACTTACATCAACCATCGTATCCCCTTTCGCATTAATTCCTGATAAAGCAGCAAGGTACTGGCAATTCTACAGGCATAACACACAACTCCTGTCATTGCCTAATGAAGAAATACAAAGTGTTAATATTTGGTGCTAAATTGTGGTATAGGGTAAGAAAAACTTTCACATAAAAATTTTCAAACATGCCTATTTTTATCACTGAAAACAGGATAAGCTACTAGTTCCCAAAAGCTAAGGACAGATATAACTGCAATAAACATTTCATCCTTAATATAATAATGGTAAACATGCACTGTCTCAATGGAGAACATTTTCTTGTGAGTTCAAGAAAAGATATAAGGAAGAGAGAACATGAAACAATTTGTAATGGATAACAATCTAAATGAACAATTTCCTAAGCTATACAAGTGTATATAAAGATACACTTTTTATTGCTCCCACTATTGATAATTTTAATTCAGATGTTTAAATAGTAATTTAATTAAATACTAACCTTAGCCATGCTGGCATCCCCATCTAAATCATAACGTGGATGTACTTTAGGGAGGGAAACTGAAATATGAAATAAAATAGTTAAAATCAGAAATAAAAAATGCATTATTTTATCCTTTATACATCAACCTCCAAATTAAACATTAACCTCTAAATTACCTTTAAATTAAACATTAGTGATAAAACTCTTTAATGTTCTTTACCTGGTTAAAAAAACTCATTCCTTAACAAATTACTACCTACACTATTTCTAAGGAGTTTCACATCTTTTTCTTAAATATATTCCAACATAACAAGTTCAATGCTTTTCTTTAAATCTAAATCAAATCCCAAAGGTCTAAATAGAAATGTAAAAATCCAGGCAATTTTTTTTCACCATCAGAATTAATAATTTAAAAGATCCCAAAATACAGATCTAATTATTCTTAGATTCCGAAGCCTGGCAAAGGGTCCTATTCACCCTGGAGACAATAGACATTTGTTGCAATTTATGATACAAAAGGTTATTCTGAGGATTAGTAAAATACTAAAAGCAGAGAGCTACAGTAAAACATGTATGACAAAGTATTTTACCATTTTATAAACAAAATATTTAATGTCAAATCTTGTTACTGATGAGGATTTAAAATTTTACTACTACTCTCATTCAATTAACTTATAAATTTTAACATTTATAAAAGTTCCACATCAATGTCATCATTAATCAACTTTATGAAGATGACAATCATTTTTATAGTTTTTTCCCCTTTGGCTGCGTTGTGTGTCTTGTGGGATCTTACTTCCCCAAACAGAGACAGAATCCAGGCCCTCAGCAATGAGAGTGTGGAGTTGTAACCACTAGACCACCAGGGAATTCCCAGTTTATTGTTGTTTTTTAACAACAATAAAAAATAAGAACAACAAGAAAAATCCCAACTTAAAAAAAAAAAAAGAAAAACCCCAGCTTACTTTTTTCATATGTCAATCCTATGGTGCTCAGAGGGTCCCGGCTGACTACAAAGATAGGGTTTTCCTCAGAAGTTTTAGGGAAATGCTGTGCTAGTCTTCCAGGTTCTAGAACTAAACGTCGTCCTTCATATATAAGCTCTTGATTTGAAGAAATAATTTTGGTTTGTTTATACACCAGTTCATGAAATACAGTAGCACTGTGTGAGAAAAATCGAAAAGGACAACATAATTGGGATAAAATGAAAGGTAAAATCTTTTTTTTTAAACCAGTGCCATGACATCCATTTCTCAGTAAAACTTTAGATCATGTCCAGTCCACAGAAACGCTTCGTTGATGTGGACACTATAAAGTCTACTAAACTGAAAATTCCACATAGTCTGTTGATATGGCAGTCAATTCCAAGACATTTTTATGTCTGGGCACATATATTGGATATGTGCAATTCACAGGAGTCTTAATATTTCAATAAATGGGAGCCAATACAGAAGACAGTTTAAGGCCACTGATTAGAGTCAGAATAGCTGGGTTCAAATTTCAGTTTGTTTGCTTTCTGCTTACTCACTACCTTAAACTACTTAACTTCTCTGTGCTGTGTTTCCTTATCTACAGAATGGGAATAACAGTCCTCACCTCACAGAACTGTCGTGAGGACTAAATGACTTAAATATATAAAGAATTGAGAATATCACTTACAACATGAGTATATAATATGTGTTAAATAAGCTAATAAAATCAGGTATTTTCAAAATGATGTTTTGGGGGAAAAGGCAGATTTTCCCTAAAGAAATCCATGAAAAAAACAAACAAACCAACATTCCAGCAGCAATGTTGTGATTTTTCTCTGCCAAAAGTCTCTGCTGTGATTTCTGGCTTGGGCTCAGGTGGGCTTTCTATGTACACATATACTTTTACAATGAAATAGTGGCCAACACCTAACTAAGTTACATTTCTATTCAGGCTATTAAGCACCAAAATACAGATGATGATTAATGTATTTTAGACAGTATATTAAAAAGCAGAGACATTACTTTGCCAACAAAGGTCTGCCTAGTCAAGGCTATGGTTTTTCCAGTAGTCATGTATGGATGTGAGTGTTGGACTCTAAAGAAAGCTGAGTGCCAAAGAATTGATGCTTTTGAAGTGTGGTGCTGGAGAAGACTCGAGAGTCCCTTGGACTGCAAGGAGATCCAACCAGTCCATCCTAAAGGAGATCAGTCCTGGGTGTTCATTGGAAGCACTGATGTTGAAGCTGAACCTCCAATTACTTTGGCCACCTGATGCAAAGAACTGACTCATCTGAAAAGACCCTGATGCTGGAAAAGACTGAAGGCAGGAGAAGGGGACGGTACAGGATGAGGTGGTTGGATGGCATCACCGACTCAATGGACATGAGTTTGGGTGAACTCCAGGAGCTGGTGATGGACAGGGAGGCCTGGCGTGCGGTACAGGATGAGGTGGTTGGATGGCATCACCGACTCAATGGACATGAGTTTGGGTAAACTCCAGGAGCTGGTGATGGACAGGGAGGCCTGGCGTGTGGTGGTCCATGGGGTTGCAAACAGTCAGATGCGACTGAGCGACTAAACTGAACTGAACCTAATGTTATATTAATATTATTTTATTCATTCTATTTATATTATTTTCAATGTTTATAATATTGTAATGTTAGTTGGTGTTAGTCACTTAGTTGTGTCTGACTCTTTGCAACCCCATAGACTACAGACCGCCAGGCTTCTCTGTCTATGAAATTCTCCAGGCAAGAATACTGGAGTGGGTAGCCACTGCCTTCTCCAGGGGATCTTCCTGACCCAGGAATCAAACCCGGGTCTCCTGCACTGCAGGCAGATTCTTTACCATATGAACCACCGGGGAAGCACCTTATTGGATACAGACATTAGACAAAATGTCAAAAGTATTATTCCATCTAATTGATTTTATTTGTTAATAAATAACCACTGAAAGTCTCTTTTTTAATTTCATGAGGCATCAAAACTGCTACCTGAGTCTTGTTAAAATAGAAACTAAGGCATGTAGAATGGGTGTAATGCTTTCCTCTTTCATTAAAAAAAAAAAATTTATTTTGAGATCACTGTAGGTTCATGTGCAGTTGAAAGAAATTGTATAGACACTAAACAGTCTTTACTCAGTTTCCCCCCAATGGTAACATCTTGCGTAAGTATAGTACACTATTACAATCAGGACCTTGATACTGACACAATCCACTTATCTTATTTAGATTTCCCTAGTTCCACATGTTAAGGGTGTGTGTGATTTAGTTGTATGTAGTTTTATCACATGGATAGATTTTTATCACATAGGTACAATCTATTTTTTTAAGATAAAAGGAACAGGTCTTTCCCCAGCACTCAAGGGCTTTAGGCCACATATGCAAATAATTACATGAACTATCTTTAAGGCTTATGCTTTAATATTTTTAAGTGACAGGACAATACTCTTAATAAAACATGGCTCATTTATTAAAAATGCTAATTGCAGTTATGTGGTTATGTAATTTGAGAGAAGGCACATAAAGGAAAATAGTCCTGTAAAATTTGTAGTTTAAGAACAAGTTAATTTACCTGTAAATTTTAGAAAATTAATCCTTTTACTTCAAAGATAAGTGAAAAGTAATTTACTAAGCACTCAAACATTTTCTAACACTTTCTACCCAGAAATGGGTACATCTGATGAAGCTGAATTATCTTTTCTATTTCTTCTCCTGATTTGTGAAGATACGTAACTATTATATAACACAATATCATGATATAGGAAAAAATATAAAGAGGTACTTACGTATTATAGCCATGAATATAAATTTTATGAGCTGTCATTTGTTGTAGTGAAAAAACATGAACTATCATCCGGTGAAGTATATCACTAGTTTCTGCAAAAAACTGGTCAAAACCCCAACACTTTTCCTGATCTGCCTCAAGGATGTTTGCAAGAACAGGAGTAAGTAGAACTTGAAGACCCCTAAAATAGTATTGAAAAGAGTTACATGAAGAGTGAATGTGTTACATTCTAAGTACAAAATCATAACCTTTACCAACAAATCAAAGGAACTGCTATTACTATTATCAGATAAGATTAATTTAAAATTGCAAAAAATCTGCCAACTTTTTGGAAAGCCAGGTAACCTTGATTTAATATTACTTGTCAATAAACCAGGGCTTATGGTATTTTTATGTTGGCTTTTACATTTTATTTTCTTTTATTCTCTCCTTTCCAAGTTTCCTCACTTTTCCAAACATCCTAACATTGTATATCCATGGCTATCCAGGTGAGATCAGTTGACTGGAACCCTGTGGTCATTGAGGATAATGGTTTAACTTCAGGGTCACTAATGTCCTTTTAACATGTCACTCCAACACCTAATTTTTTATGCTGAATTCATATGCCTTTTGTAGCATATTTCTTCAAGAAGGAAAATCACTATAATCATTTAGCAATCAATTAATGCCAATTAAACTAGGAATAATCTTTGACTCTGTTAGTCGCTTAGTCTTGTCCGACTCTGACCCCATGGATTACAGCCCGCTAGGCTCCTCTGTCCATAGAATTCTCCAGGCAAGAATACTGGAGTGGGTTGCCATTTCCTTCTCCAGAGGATCTTCCTGACCCAGGGACTGAACCTGGGATCTCTTGCATTGCAAGTAGATGCTTTAACGTCTGAGCTCCTAGGGAAGCTCCCAATCTTTGACTAATAAACTTAAATATTAAAAAAAAATGAATGGAAGGAACTTAATTCTCATGCACTACCTGAATTTTAAAATATGTTTAAATAGACTCAATTATGGAATTTCAAGTCATCTTAAAAATATATTCTTGACTACATGGCAGACACTGAAATAACTGTTAACAGTTTTTAAGGTATGTGTACACAGCATGTGCATGCTCAGTTGTGTCCGACTCTTTGCGACTCCACAGACTGTAGCCCACCAGACTCTGTCCATGGAATTTTCCAGGCAAGAATACTCAAGTGGGTTGCCATTTCCTTCTCTGGGGAATTTCTCTGACCCAGGAACCAAACCCAGGTCTCTTGCTGTATTTCCTGCATTGCAGGTGGATTCTTCACTGCTGAGCCATCAGGGAAGCCCACCAAGCCTTGATGACAACCTGAATCTGAGGATTTGGTGGAGCTCTGAGTTACACACACACATAAACTCTGAATTACAACGTCAACCCATTTTTCACATATCTGTCTTCACTCACAGCTGAGTTAGGTTTGTCTCGTTGGCTATCTAGTCTTGACTAATTAATACATATGAGAAAGAAGACGGTTATCTTTTTTCTGTAGTTCTTGCATTTTTGGTAGTTGTTTTCATTGTTGATTGTTAGTATTTAAAGTCCTTAGTATTTAAAAAAATCATATAACATACTTTGATACCTAAGCAATTTTTATAAAAAAATTTATAACTTAGTGTACTAAAGAATAATCAGACAGATAAGGCCTGCTGCCCTCCGGAAATATGCAATCTACTGTTCAGATGGACAAAAAGCCGTGTGAGTGTCGGCAATGCAGTTAGACACTAAACAGCAAGCGCTCATTTTCCTGACCCTTTTAGATTTTATCAGTTTTGCCCAACAGTTCCCAAATGGGTACTTTTCTAAATCAAAATTTTACAAAGATCACTATTATAACATTGAATTTCTGCTCTCCAATAAAGTGACTTTCTCTTGGTAATTCTAGCTGCATGACACAATTTAGTTTTGGAGACTTTTAACACACAAAAATGAAATTGTCAGGCCAGTTGTTTTCAAAAACCATTTCGGCACGGGTTTAAATGAGTTTTCACAGATATTAATACATAAAATGACAGGACATATTTCATTAACTTGTATATGTATTATATATGTACAGTCTAAATAAATATTTTGAATAAACATATTTATTTACTTTTATGTTGAAAGTAATACAAAAAGCACCCACAGATTTTAAAAGGCATTAAACCAATAAAACATAACCTATGTATGTTCACTTGTGGATTATACAATCCCCACACTCAAGAAAAATGGAAAGTAATTCAGTAATTACAAATTCTAAATACTGATGACTGCCTTGGCTTTACTTCCAGAGTAAAATCTAAAATAATTTACTCTCAAATTAGCACAACTTTGTAAATCAAACATATGTCAATAAAAAAAGATATACAACAGAAAAAAAATTTACTCTCTACTTTTAATTTCCTTTACCTTAAATCTCTCTCTGTGATAACAGGATTCATGTATAATTTGAGTTCTGGCTGCTATATTAAGACCCATATGAACTTTTGAAATGCTGGAAAAAGCAGTAGAAAACTGTTATTTCTCACCTTTTGAATAATATGATCACTTTTTGAAAATGAGGGAAATATTATACTTCTCCAATGTTTGTTTCTTAGAACTCTAGTTATTCCTACCTGTACCACTACTTGAGCTCTGCTATGATGAAGGTCAGCACAAGAGACACCAAAGGCCCAAGCTGGAAGCCCACATTGGACACGACTCTAAGACAAGCGACTAGCAATCTGAAGAATGTATGTATGCTCTATGTCTTAAAAGAGATCTGGCAAAACTATTTACATAGACCCAAATCAAACTTTACATTGCCACAAAGACGAAAATTACAAATCAAGGCATGCTTTAATAACACTTACTGAAAAATTAAGAACAAAACTACACTTAAGTATTGGTGACTTTAATCAACAAAGGTCCCATAAATTCATGGCTAATTCATTTCAATGTATGACAAAAACCACTGCAATGTTATAAAGTAATTAGCCTTCAACTAATAAAAATAAATGGAAAAAAAAAAACAAACAAAGGTCCCAACACCAAAAAGAACAGGGTACATACGCTATACTTACCGAGAAAGACTACAAGAAACAGGCATGTCTCCACTCCAGTCAATTGGTCCATTTTCCGCTTTCTGTACTCCAGATATTGCACCAGAAGGCTTTCCAGTAATTATTTTATACCTTGGGAGGAATAAAAGTAGATTAAAATAAGCAGTTTGTTACTGCATATCCTATCAAAGGGCTCTGCAAAAATATTTCCTCACTTGCACCTACAATTATCTACTATACAAAACTTTGTGACTGATGTTTACAGGATCCATAAAACAATCAAAATACTCTGAATCTGACTGACTGAAGTAGAATTGTGGCTGTATGATTATTTTACATAGCCCATAATTTTCATTTGGGTTCTCAGACTGCCATATAACAGCATCTTGATGTCCACAACAAAAATATTCATTTTTCCATCTGAAAAAATTGAGCAAACACAAAAAAAGTTATGTTACAGAATGTCTCTAGACCATGAAAAAAGCATCTAATCACTCTTACCCACATTATCCAAAGGCACAGTCAACTGGACCATGAAATTACTATAGAATGAACAATAGCTTTCTTTGAAAAAAAAAAAAAAAGATAAAACTATACATAGCAGAGTATCAGAAAGTTTTAGCATATTGAGAAAATATATATACGTAACAGGATTAGATGCGTGTACCAAATTAAAAGCCAAACTTAATCTGTTTCTTGATGATGGTGATAAAAATAAAGATGAGTTCAAGAAAGAGATGAATGAAGAAGTGAAAAAATGCTAATAATGATGGAGGCAGGGCAATGAAAGCAGCCTTACAAGTGCCAGCCCTTTCTAAAACAAAACCTGAAATCAGGAGAGAAATAAGAGGTCCATGCCTTCAAGATGAAAACGTAAATCATAACATGTCAGAATCTGATGTAAGTTTACAGACAGTGTTTCTGACATAGTTTTTGATTTGTTTAATGGCTACACAAATGTGCTCTGAGAAGATTAACAAACTCTGTAAAGAAGTAAAAGAAACCGGAACAGCTGATCTGAGCTGCTTGCTGCTTCTTCAGCAGAGGCAGCCAGGATGTGTGCACTAAGAGATTTTTCAAAGAAGGAAATTATTATTATTTTTTTTTTTAACAATTCAGTTTTTTTTTTTCCATTTATTTTTATTAGTTGGAGGCTAATTACTTTACAGCATTGCAGTGGTTTTTGTCATACATTGAATTAGCCATGGATTTACATGTATTACCCATCCCGGTCCCCCCTCCCACCTCCCTCTCCACCCCATCCCTCTGGGTCCTCCCAGTGCACCAGGCCTGAGCACTTGTCTCATGCATCCAACCTGGGCTGGTGATCTGTTTCACCCTAGATATACATGTTTCGATGCTGTTCTCTTGAAACATCCCACCCCCGGGTTCTCCCATAGAGTCCACAAGTCTGTTCTATACATCTGAGTCTCTTTTTCTTTTTTTGCATATAGGGTTATCGTTACCATCTTTCTAAATTCCATATATATGTGTTAGTATACTGTAATGGTCTTTATCTTTCTGGCTTACTTCGCTCTGTATAATGGGCTCAAGTTTCACCCATCTCATTAGAACTGATTCAAATGAATTCTTTTTAACGGCTGAGTAATATTCCATGGTGTATATGTACCACAGCTTCAAAGAAGGAAATTAATGTGAAATATAAGTTGCATTCATGTGAGAAGGATTAGATTGTGGAGAAATAAGTAGAAATATGTGACATTAATGCAAGAAGAGAAGTGAATAGAATGAATGGCAGAATTCTTAATTAAGGTAATGCTTATAAACTTGAAAAAACTTATTTTGTTAAGATACATATCTAAATACATTTATTAACATGTAAATAAGATTCTGAGGGATCAATACTCCTATAATGTGAGAGGAATACATCACTCAATAGTCAAGCAAAACAATCCTTATTATTTCTTTTGTGTTTTTAGTTCTACCACTTTATTGCTACCAACCCATCTCCCTCCACCCTCATGCACACATGCTCAGTCATGTAACCCCATAGACTGCAGCCCACCAGGCTCCTCTGTCCATGGACTTTTCCAGGCAAGAATACTGGAGTGGGTTGCCATTTCCTTCTCCATCCTTATTATTTCTTAAAGTGCTTCTGAACATTCATTAGCATCAATGTTCATAAAAAGTTTAGTTTCTGTGCAAATAAAGAAAAAAATTCTTCTAATGGTATTATCTGCCTACATGGTGGGCAGATAAAAACATCAGGTATTCCCAGTTGTTTATGAGTCATGTTTCCTTTATTACAGAGCACCACACTTTATTTAACCCATTCTTAGTGCAGCAATACATGCTGACACTGCTTTAAAACGCCTATGACAGCAAAGCATGATTAACTGTAGGCACACTTTATGTTTAATGAGGAAAGACAGTAACTGACTCTAAGCCTTCATTAATGAAGAGATTTTATAAAAAGGACACTGTTGTAAAGTGGGTTCAAGATGATGCTATACCAAAATCAGTACACTAATGGATAACTTCTTCCCACATATATGTATGCTCTCCTTGCTGGAAAACATTTAGATACTCAGGTTTTAGCAAAAGTCATGGTATCAGCTGAACTAGTTTTACCTCCTCAAACAAACAAAAGGAAAAATATGCTTCTCCTAACTTTCTGAGATTAAAGACTGTATGTTTACATTTGTGATTATTACTTATAAAGTGTTGGTCAGTCATGTCCGACTCTTTGTGACCCCATGGACTGTATGTAGCCCACCAGACTCCCCTGTCCATGGAATTTTTCAGGCAAGAACACTGGAGTGGGTGGCCATTTCCTCCTCCAGGGAATTTTCCGTACCCAGGGAATGAATCTGGGTCTCCTCATTGCAGGCAGATCCTTTACTATCTGAGCCACCAGGGAAGCCCCACTTACAAAAGGCGCGGTCAAATATATAAAGATCTGAGATCTAAAAAAGCAGTTGAACACGTTAAGGCTGTCAAGTGAGCTACCTCACTGAACTGAACAACATTCATAACCTCACCTTATAGTTTTATGTGTTCAGAGGTTGGATATTTCCCATGAGGCAAGGTCAACCACTAATTTCTTTCAAAATAGAAAGATGTGTGGCCAATGTACAGATGAATTTTATAATAAATTTCACATCTAACAATCCATCCCTTTTTTCTTCCAGTATTTGGTTTATAACAGTGACTTCATACATAGTAATTATTTCCTAGTAACTATGGCAGTTGCATAAATGTTTAATGTACTAGTAAAATGCATTCAGCATGTTTTCGACTGAAACAGCAACACTAGAAAAATATTACATTAAACGTTATTTTTGAAATGGTTAAAGAAATCAGGTCAGTTCATATTTCTTTTTGATCCACTAATGGTTCTATTACTTCATGAAAGTGCTTTTTTATTTTTTTAGTTATATGGAAGGAAAAAACTAATAAGCACACAAAAAGAACTAAATAGTGCTGAAACAAATTTCAGAAGGCACAATATTTTTAATATGGACCAGAGACTGGATGGACCAAATTTGGATGCCATTTATACTTTGTACATAAGATAGTTAAACACAGTATGAAACATTATCTCTATGCATTTTTATAAGGTTGTACTCTTACTAAAAAATCAAATAGTTTAAAATATCAGAAATGATGGCTAGATCAATACTCAGTAGTGTACCTCTCTAACATGATGAAATAAAGTAAGATAGATACACATTTAAAAAAATTATTTCTAATTTTAGATGGAGAAATCACTTACATCACTTCCTTATTCCTACGCGGCCCTTCAAATGGTCTAAATGGCAGTGATCCAGTAGCTGCATGGTAAAATGTTACCCCAATGCTCCAAAGATCCACAGTTGCTCCATATTTCTTCTGATGATCTTTTCTTAGCACTGCTCTCTCATACATATCAGGATGCTTTAAAAAGAAAAGATAAAGCTACTAACTTGCATTCTATGAAATACATTACACAAAAATGTGTATTCAATAATGTCTGGAAATTATATTTCCCTAATAATTTTACTTTTCCAATCTGAAAAGACCATTTCATATCTTCCTCTCTCTCCTCAAACCTCCAACACCACCTCCTTCGACCCTCAGTTTTGATGACCCCACTTCATACTACAATGAGAAAATGGAAGCAGAGATTAACTTTCCTTTATATCTTTTACCAAAAGCCAACCTACCTGAATCTGTGTTCAGAACCAGTTACAATGGGACGGCTCTTATCAAAGGCTTAACTTTTCCACCTGTGCTGTACCAAGTTGCTTCAGTCGTGTCTCTTTGCACTCCCATGGACTGTAGACCACCAGGTTCCTCTGTGCATGGGATTCTCCAGTCAAGAATACTGGAGTGGGTTGCCATTTCCTTCTCCAGGGGATCTTCCCGATCCAGGGATTAAACCTGCTTCTCTTATGTCTCTTGCACCGGCAGGCGGGTTCTCTACCACTAGCGCCACATCTGTGCTGTGGGTCCCATCATATCATCTCACCAATTCTAGAAATCATTTCCTGAAACTACCCTTTTAATTTTATGCATCATTTCCCCCCTTTCTATTAGCTCATTTCTTTCAGCTTACACACATGCTTTCATATCTCCCATTAAAAAAGCCCCTAAATTGACCTTACAATCTCTTTGACCTATCATTCAATTTTCTGCTTCCTTCCATAGCAAAACTCAAAACAGCCATCCACACTTAACAACTGCCTTATTTTTTCATCTCCCATTCAGGCCGATGGCATTAAGTGTTACCTATATCCTTTAACTTTCCAAACCATTTCTTGTCCTGAGTTCTGGATTCATATAGCCTACTGTTTTCTCAAATGTCTAACAGGTAGCTTAAACTTAAGGTATCAAAAACAGACTCCTGGTCTGACTCAAACCTGTTTCCTTCTAATCTTTACCCTTTAAGTAAATGGTTCCATCATCTAACCAGTTGCTCATACCCAAAACATATCAGGCAGCCTCAATTCCTTTCCCTCATACCTCACATGCAAGCCATGTGAGCAAGTCATACGGGCTCTGCGATGAAAACTGGTTTTCTGAATGAATTCGGAGGACTGGCCTGATTGGGTGTGTCGGAGGATACAGCAACTCAGCTAAGTAGCTGGTCTGGTGTTCACCACATGGTCCTTAAGCACAGAAGACACTACCATACAGTTGTGAAGAACAGATGGAATTTATAGGGCATGGCTTAGGAGCTTACAGATCCAGACAGATTCTTATGGACATTAAGCTCTGCAAAGGACAGCAGGGGTCATACACGCTTAGCCTCCGTGACACTGTCTTTATGTAAATTACGTGCTTTAACGCCAAGGTTTTTTGTAGATAAACCTGTAAGAGTGTACTCTGGACCAGAGCAGAGTCATCTCCCAAATGATCCCAAACTAAAACAATGCCTTATGACACTGTGGTATATGGCAGTGGCCCAACGGACTGGGAACCAACACAGGTAACAGTGCTGGGAGGGTGTCTCTACTGTAAATGATGCAGTTTATGAATTCAGCTCTCAAAGGGTCACAAGCTTTGGATTATTTTGGGGGGGGTGGATGGGACTTTTTTGGGAAATACATTTTAATGAGGAATAAGAAGAGGTGACAAGCCTGAGGGGCTTAAGACGTATGTCCAAACATGGCTACCAGATGCACAGGGTCTGAGTGGTTTTGCGGATTCTGTGGCATAGTACGTAAGGCATTACTGTCTAAAGAAGCATGAGCCAGACCTCTGTCCTAGCAGAAGGTTCTTACTTTATCAATGGCGCTGTGAAGAGGCCAAGAGTACCTGGACATGCCTGATATCTTCAAAGAACATGAGGCTGCCAACCTGGGAAGAGCAGATACAGCGATTCTAGAAGGAGACAAAGCGGGACCTCCTCAAAAGGTGCACTAACATACCTCCTAAATAGTACAGCTGGAAGGCCTTCCCTAGGCTGAGAATGATTAGCTGAGAATGGCCTGATGCATGCTGGTCTGACATATCTGGGCCCACAGGCTCTCACCTGAATGTGCTACTTATATTTGCACAGGGATTAGTATTACTGCGCCCGGGCCCCTGCATCTGGGACAGGAGCATAAGGACAAACCTACTGTAAGTTCTCAGGTTAAATCGGGTTGACCAAAATGTTCGTTTGAGTTTTCCTGCACTATCTTATGGAAAAACCCGAATGAACTTTTTGGGTGATTCATATTAAGAAAGCCATTATATTAAAAACAGAAGAAAAAATGCTGGTGCTTCCTTTGGTCTTCAACACATAAAAAGGAGAAGATTCAACATCTGGTCCGGGAATTCCAAAATGAGGAAAGTTTTCATTTAAATACAGAAATATTTCTAGACTGCTGAGTTTCATAACTGCTGGTGTAATTTATTAGAAAACAGAGTTGGGAATAACCTGAAATAGGAAAACAGACTACAGTAAAATTTCAGCCAAGAGAACAGTATGGGCTTGGAAGTTTATTTATTTAATGTTGTGTTCTTTCCATTTTACAAGTCTGTTAGTGGCAGAGGCTAAATTGTGGTCTTCGGAGACTATGAGAAAGCTGACAGTCGGTAAGAGGGATCACAATCACAAAGGCTAGTATGGTACTGCCATTGTTTCTTTCGATCACCACGGTCATTGGGAAGGGCTACTGGGATTTAGTGGGCAGAGACCAGAGATGAGAGACATCCTGTTGAACATGAAACAGCTCTGAAAAACAAGCTTCTGACTTCCTGCATGACTTTTAAATATCCTGCCAGATATTTGTGCACCTAAGAAGTCTGTTTATAATGATCTCACTTCATTTTATATGTAAACAGTGTATTTTTGAATATAAAGTAAACAGTATTTTTGTAGCTATAGGAATGCAGTATACATAAATCTACTTTGTTAAGTTAGAAACTTTATCAGGAATTCTTCAGTGCTTTGGAAATCGATGTCAGTAACAACACAAGACTTATGATATATGACTCACCAATTCAATATACAGGTTATCACTGCATGTACACTGGAGGTAACATTATACACAGGTACAGCATCTAATTATTTCAGTTGTTTGCTAGTGAAATTGGTAGTAAACTTTTGCCAGTAAACTTTTACATATTAAACATCTATGATTTTATTATATTTTCCTTTATATTATCATTAAGAGACTATGCTCTTCCTTTAATTAGGTATGCTGGTTGATTATATTATCTAAGAATTCCATTTCAAGATACTGAAAAGAATATTGTAAAACATTTATTATTAACAGGGGGTGATCATACAGGGTAGAAACCACTAGTCCATATGCTTTGGTTGGCTTCTGCTTACTTCTCCAATTCTTATCACCTGCCTTTTCATTCACTAAGTCCAACTATTCTGTCATCCTTTCTGTTTCTCAAACATCTAAGGTCATTTCTGTTTTTAGGCCTTTGTTCAGTTCAGTCGCTCAGTCGTGTCAGACTCTTTGCGACCCCGTGAACCACAGCATGCCAGACCTCCCTGTCCATCACCAACTCCTGGAGTTTACTCAAACTCACGTCCACTGAGTCAATGATGCCATCCAGCCATCTCATCCTCCGTCGTCCCCTTCTCCTCCTGCCCCCAAGCTTTCCTTTGTAGTTGCTTGTAATGCTGCTCTCCCCCAAAATCTTTGCATGACTTGCTTGTTTTCATCATTAAAGTATCAGTTGACTTAAGAGTGAAAGGAAGCTGTCCCTAGCTATCTTTCTTCTGCTTTGGTACCTTATTGTCTTTTCAACACTTTAATTATCTGAATTTATCTTATTTACTTGTCTACTGTCCTCACTAGATTGAGGGTTCCATAGGAGCAGAAATCATGTATTTCTGGTACACCGAAGAAGTCTCAATTTCCACAACAATGCTTGGTACATAAATAGCTGTTGGATGAATATAACCCGTTTTTAGGTGTGTGTGGTTTTTTTTGGCCACACTGCACAGCAGGATCTTAATTCCCTGACTAGGGACTAAATCTGTGCCCCCACACTCTAAGTGTGAAGTCGTAACCCCTGGACTGTCAGAGAAGTCCCCATTTTTAAGTACTCTTAAAAGATTATCCAAATGCAACTGCAGATTTATTAGTGGTTTCATATTCATAGAACAAGTTAAGATACCTTAATTCATGCCAGGGTTAGAATAATCTGAATAAAGCTATAGGGGCACCTTGACTTCATTCAAATTATAAAATTACAACCGCAGAATCCAATTGGAAAAAAAGTCACAGAATCTAAGACTTTTAAAATAAAACTCAGAGCATTAACCAATCAGTGACAGCTATATATCATAAACTTTCTGATTACATGTTAAATGTACTTTTTTTAAGTGCCTTTCTTAAGTGTTTCAAATGTTTACTAACTTCACACAAACACATCTACATAAACTGTTTCAACCACGGAGCTTTTCTAGTTTTCTAGTATTTCAAGTTAGATCTTTTAGAGGCATGTCATTTTTTGTGTGTGTTTCTAACAATGGTTCTTTTCATCTTTCAGTAACCAGCCTCCCTGAAGAGAGTCTTCTGCTTCAGAATTATAATGAAGTCTGCTCTACAGGGAACAGTATTATAACAAGCTTGTAAATATATTAACTGCTCTGATCCAAATAAGGAAGCCTTTACTAGCTAGATGCTTCTGGAGTGTACAGATAGTTCTTTCTTTTAACAAAGATGTATAACATTAGTAAAATTATTTAAGAGTACTATAAAACTTACAAGAATTTTTTTTAAAGCAACACCCTTAGAAACCACTAATTCCACATTACATACCATATTCATTAGAATAGAAAATTTAATTTTTGCCATAAGAGTTAAGACATTTTATAGAGTGATCTGGTTGATCAACTACCCATATTTATAATATATCCAGCTTCTTAAAATAAAATTATTAGTGATGCATGACTTACCAAATATTCTTCTGTGCCATACAGAGAAACAAACTGCTCATCATCTTCTAATTCTCTAGCTGCACCAAAATCTGTGAGTTTGTACACAGACTGTCCATCTTCCCCTATCACACGCATGATATTTCCTGGCTTGATATCACGGTGAACTATGCCATTCTCTCGGAGATGATTCATTCCACCCACTTCAACAATAAATATAAAACAAAGGAAATCATAAGTAGGTATGTGTGTGTGCATCAGATTCACTAATGAACATTAATTCATTCTTATTCACTCAATGTAAGTTTTTACATAAGTTGGTCCAAAGTCATTTTAATCAAAGAAGTAATAGATTATACTTAGATTTTGTGTTTCATGCTTGAGTAATGAGAAATTTTAGAAGGACAGGGATCAATACGGTCTAAGGAAGAGTCTCTCTTAAATACTGTCAAGAAAATGGAACACAATGATCTTAAGCCTATGACTTCCTGAATTACTTTTGTTATATACCTGTGGGCCATCTACCTAAACCCAAGAATACAGATTCCCAAGAAAAATAATCTTTCACCATAATTTAAATTTTTACTTTGGGGAAAAAATTCCACAAAATAGTAAACTGGACTCAATACATAATATGGTAAAAAAAAAAAATTAATAGCAATTGCTGAAATTAAGCTGTTTGGGGTAACTGACATGCAGTGTCAAAGAATGATAGTCTGAACCATTTGTGTGACAGCTGATAGATGAATGTCCAAGCATGACATATAAAAATAAGTTTAAAGATATCAACATTCAATTACGGAAACTCAGGACTACCAGTATACTTAGGAAGGGATCAATTATCTACCTCTTCTTTTGACTTAATAGGCTGTAGCATATATGGCCTCTCTTTCATTTTACCCTCACCTATGTAGTCTCTACTGCTTCCAGTATCAATTTCAAGAATTCCCACTAACGTCATACTTTGTAACACTGGGCTTTTCCTATTCTTCAAATATTGATTCATTTCTTTCCAAGAAGATATTATTCCTTGGGACTGCCATATTATTATTTTTTTAATAACAGGTTTACTGAGATAAAATCCACAAATCATAAAACTCATTTTTTTAAAGTATACAATTCAGTAGATTTTAGTACAGACCACAGAGCATACTAACCATCACCACCAATTTCAGAACATTTCCATTACACAAAAAGAAGCCCTGTGTCTATCAGCAGTCACTCCTTGGCTCCACTCTCCTCTCAGGGCCTTGACCACTATTACTCTGCTTTCTGTCTCTAGGGGTCTGCCTACTCTGAACATTTCACATAGATGAAATCATACAAGTATCGTTGCCTTTTGTGTCTGGTGTTTTTCACTAAGCATAATTTTCCAAGGTGCATCCGTGTTACAGCATGTATCACTACTTCATTCCTGTTACAAACAAATATACCCCACTGTATGTACCCCACTTGTCTATTCACAGCTGGTGAATGCTGGGCTTCCTTTGTGTTGTTGCTATTATTATAAATATTGGTATACAAGTTTTTGTGTGGAAATATTTTAAATTCTTTTAGATAAACACCTAGTAATGGAACTGATAAGTCATATAGTAACTGTTTAACTTTTTGAAGAACTGTCAGTCTACTGTACAAAGTGCCTGCACTTTTTTTTACAGTACCACCAACAGTATATGAGGGTTTCAATTTCTCTACATCCTTACCAATGCTTGTTTTGTCTTTTTGATTTTAGCCATCCTAGTGGGTATGTAGTGGCATCTCTTTACGGTTTTGATCGGCATTTCCCTAGTGCCTAATGATCTTTTTATATATTAGTTGGGGGCCTACATATCTTCTTTGGAGAAACGTCTACCAAATCCTTTACCAATTTTTAAATCAGATTGTCTCTTTGTTGTTGACTTGTTGGGATAAAAATTGGGATAAAATTCCTTATCAGACATCTGATTTGCAAATATTTTCTCTCCTTCTATGAGTTGTCTTTTTACTTGACGCTTCCTTTGGACACACACAAGTTAATGATGAAATTTATCTACTTTTTCCTTATTGTACTTGTGCTTTTGATATCATATCTAAGAAAGCACTCCATAAAGGTCTTTAGCTTTGAATGTAAGAAATTTATTTTTAAAAATTTTTATGTCATTAAATTATATTTACACACATACATAATCACATAAATAAATAAACATACCCACATCTCGCAAAACAATTAGAAACTCAGACTCTGGTAGTCCGTAAGCATTAGATGGTTCTTCTAAAACAGTGTATAAACTTCCACAAGGGCAGAATTCCATAATAAGTACTTTATGTCTTGTTGTTGTCTAGAAAAAAAAAAAAATCACTGACTTCGACTCAATCTAAAAAATAAATTTTTAATATATGCCAATACTCATCTGATTTCATTTACCAGTTGGATTTGCTACAATAATGAAGGTACTTTGAACTGCTTTTTACCTAGGGTTTGTTAAATATTTGTTTACTGTACAGATAAGAGTTAACATTTTCCAAAATTAATATTAAAACTGGATTTGTTTTTAAAGACGAACCACAGTAAAACTGGCTAAATCTAATTAGAAAATCACTGCTACAATGTTATAATGGATTTTTCAAAATTGTTTAATTTCTAACACATAATAGTACATTTAGGATATTAGCTTTGTAATGAAACTCTTAAAACACTTGAATTCTTCTTGTGACAAACACTTTCACTACTTTTACTTCAAAGAATGGAGTTTCAGTGTTTTTTTTTTTTGGCAGTACAATGTGGCATGTGGGATCTTAGTTTGCTGATCAGGGACTCAACCTGTGCCCCATGCAATGGAAGCCCAGAGCCCTAACCACTGGACTGCCAGAGAGTTGCCCGAGTTTTAGCCTTAAAAACAAATAGGTAGAATAACTGAGTGGTCCCTTTGGAGCAAAGTTCTAGTCAGCTCAGGAATCTGAGCTGCTGATCTGTTTTAAATCATGATTTTAATGTATCATTGATTATAAGATACACCATCAATTTAACAATAGCTTTATAGAGGAATAAAAGAAGTATTACCAAATTACAAATACACATTGATTATAAGATAAGGCCCATTTCAGAAACTTGAAAATGTGAATGAGTCTTAAATACAGTCATTATCATTTTTTACTCTTTCTTCCTTTTATAATTTTTTTCTATATATCCCCAAAATAAATCTATAAAATATTTTAAAAACTTCTTTACTATTGGGTAGTATGAAAGAAATAATTTTAAAAGAAAAAAGCTGTTGCTTTTAAATAATGAAATAACTGAGTTTTGAGGAGTTGAAAATTTGAAAAATACCTCTAATTTCATCACCAAGATAATTATGTTTTTATTTGGTGTGTTTCCCTTCAGTCTCTTTTCTATGTAATGAATCACATTATAGACACATAACACTTTGTATACCATACTTTATTTATCAAGATCATACTGCATAAATATTTTTAATACTGATTTTCTCACAAAACATTATATATAAGCATGCTCCCAGGTGACTGAAATTTTGTTAAATATTTCTTTTTATTACTGCTTAACCACTGTGCAGTACAGAATTAATTTTAGCCAGAGAGGTCTAGCACTTGCCCTTGGCTACTGGGAGCTGATTCAATAGACCTCTAGAATGTCCTATCTGCTGAAAGTGTCTCTGTCTGGGGGTTTTGGCCACGTGACAGTCTAAAAATGTGATTTATGATGGGGATCTTAGGACGTGCACTTCCGTTTCGACTTTCCGAGGCTAAGGAATCAGCCAGAACCCACAGGAAGGGCTGGAGACTAAACTCTGGCCATGCAGACAGTATGTGATTGCGCCTCAGTAAAAACTCTGCACACCAAAGGCGTGGGTAAGCCTCCAGGGTTGACAATGCTCTGCGTGTACTGTCACAGCATGCATCAGTGCCAGGAAGATAACGTATCCTTGTGGAAAGGAAGATTCGTGTTCGGAACCCTCGTACAGTCCTATGGCCCTATGGATCTCTTCCTCTGGTTAGTTCTAATTTATATCCTTTTGCTTTGCTACGATACTAACTTGTAAGTAGAGTCGATCCTTGAACAAAGCAGGGGTTAAGGGTGCTGCCCTTCCATGCATTCGAAAATCTACATGTAACTTTACAGTCAACCCCCTGTATCTGTGGTTCCATATCTGCAGATTCAACCAGTCTCAGATTATGTGGTTCTGTAGTACATATTTAGTGGAAAAAAATTCACATTATTATTGGTGGACCTGTGCAGTTCGAACCTGTGCACTTCGAGGGTCCACTGTATAGTGCTTTCCTGAGTTCTGTGAGTCATTCAACATTCTAGTAAATTATCAAATCTGAGGGCAGTCATGGGAAGCCCCAAATTTGGAGCCAGCTGGTCTTAAGGGAAGATGGCCCTGAGGACTCCTGAGCGTGCAGCTCGTGTCTGAATGAGCCGTCTGATGGGGACTTCTCCGACAGCCTGCCTGCCAAATTCTTCTGTGTCTCGTCTAAGAAGTTTGAACAGACCTGGCAGTCGAAAGGGCTATGCTTTTAATCTGCAGTATAGCTAACTCTGGGTAACAATCCATCAAACATTCTAACTTATTTAACCATTCTTTACTATAAACAGGACAGCAATGAACATCTTTGTGCATAAAATTATAGTTTACACTTCTGATTACTTTCTAAGAAGTAATCACTAAAAATGAAATCACTGATAGGAGTATAAACTGCCAAATTGTTTTTCAAAAGGTGTGATTTGATTACCCATACTAATGAGATTTCTATTTTTCTAATGACATTTTTATTTTCACTGTTTACCACTAAAACCAATCCTGTCTTTGACAATTGGATTCATATATCACTCTCTGGATTCCAAAGATTTTTACTCTTTATAAAGCCTTACTTGCATTGTTTGATTTTCTCCTTATGTAATTATGTCAACTTAACTTCACTTAGCTTTTGCTTTCAGTAATAATACTGGTAACCACATTGTATATTCTTTTATTACTTATATTACTTTTTCTGATTCCATGAGACTTTCCATTGTTATATATCTCTTTTTGAGAATACATAGCTGATTGTATGAGCCCTAATTTTCAGCATTAAAAAACCCACTCTTTATAAAACAATTTTTATGTCAGATTATTTCTCCTGAATTGTATTAACAATAAACATGACAGGATTAACTAAAGCTTGACGACTTACCTCCTCTTCAATAGCAAATAATTTGACAATGTTTTTGTGATTGAGTTTTTTTAACACTTCAAATTCTCTCATTTGAACATCCACTGGACGAAGGAAGCTTATGTTATTAAATACTTTGATAGCAAATAAGTCACCAGTTTTCTAAGAAAAGGAGAGAAAGCTTTTATTTACTTATAATATAAAGAAAATAAAAAAGGTAGCATTAGAACTAGATACAGCAATTTACTTTTTTTGTAGAACACCCTGAATATTTTTAAGCATTAGTAGTTTGTACTAGGACTCCTGATCTTTTTTTTTTAAAAAGCTAAAATACATCAATCAACTGCTCAATATTTATTTCAAATTGTATGCTTTGGAATGTAGAAAAGGCTATTTTCTTTCATATTATAAATAAAGCTTCCATTGTGATACATGTGGCAAAGACAGTCAACAGTAGTAAAGGTGAACATGTATTTTGAATGAGAAATAGAAAGTGAAATTCACAAGGTTTCTCTGGGAACTAATAATTTTAAACTAATCAAAGCAGGAAGAGAAAGATTACAGATTATATTCCACATATGAAATTTTTAGTGAGAATCGCAAAGTAAGGCAATTAGCTTTTAAGACTCCCTAGCTGGATAAAATGTACGTATGTGCATGTGGACATAGAGGAGTTAAAAGAGTAAGGTTAGAGCAGACCCTTCCTGCTGGATTGCGCCACGGCTGCTGCTGGGAACTTTCTGCAACTTTACCTAGATGACTAGGGCAGCTTGCTGCTTCCCACATCATTTCTGAAGGATCAAAGACATTTCCTTTCCTCCACCAAAGCAGCTGCAGTAGCCCCACTCTCACTCTCCCAGGGCACACGGAAGTACATCAAACACAGAATTACAAAGCACAGCCGAAACTGGGAAGGCATCTTAGAAGTACAGAACACATGTAAACATCACATTCTCACCTTCTTCACAGAATTAACCTTAAAGGCTCTCCTGCAGACCCTCTCACTTCTTTCCAATCACTCAGGCCAGATTGTCTGAGTTTAACCTTACTTTTCCCACAACCCAAGGCTGAACCCGCCTAGAGTTAGTGGAAAGCTCGTTTCCTCTATGAGCGTGGGGTTCAAGCATGCCTACGTAAAGCTTTCCCGTGGCTCTCTGTCTTTGAGGACCCTGCGCTTTTCCTGCTTTGAAGCCCTCTCTACAGTTTCTCACACAGATTAACCACCTACAGCTCGTCGCCCTCCTCGCTCGTCGCCCTCCTCCCTCACGTTAGAACTTCATGATCTTCTTCTTAAGACCATTTAGCCGTCTCACCAGCTCAGTCTGAGAGCACTCTGTGGACACCATCTTCCGTGTGATGAGATCACTCCTCCCTTTCTCCCATGTTCCCTCCACACCAGATACACGTGCGTTCTTTACAGAGGAAGAGACCCCCGACTGTTTCCAGACAGAATGAAAACGGAACAATTTAACCAAGGCTCAGTCAGACTGTTTTACCATTTGATCAGCAGGATAAGAACGCTGTTAAATCTATTACCATCCAAGAGAGATTCTTCTTGAGGACACTTGTCTTAAGCTTAGTCTGAAATGAGGAGAATCCTAAGAGAGGAGCAAGCAGGGGAAATAACACAATGCTGCAAAGTATTCACTGTGACCAAGGCCAGTATTCTCCACTGTTCTGTGGTCTACAATATACCCTTGAGTTCACTGGGACGTATGACACCATGTCCCAGTTTCCTTCTATTCAACTGCACAGTCACCTGTCGGTCGTGGTCCTTAAGTCAAAGCACCACGAGTATTATCTAGAGACTCACCAGCACACACACATACAACGTGCAGGTCAACATGTCCTTCCTCCAGCTCTCCCCCCTTAACTCCACCTAGTTATCACACGCATATACACCCATCCACACATGGCAGCAGCTCCAGGCAACTTACTGAAAAAGAGACAAATTGAGTAGGTAATAAACTTGGCATGGGGCTTCCCTGGCAGCTCAGACAGGAAAGAATCTGCCCGCAATGCAGGAGACCTGGGTTCGATCCCGACGCTGGGAAGATTCCCTGGAGAAGGGAACGGCTACCTTCTCCAGTATTCCAGCCCAGAGAATCCCATGGACAGAGGAGCCTGGCAGGCTACAGTCCATGGGGTCACAAAAAGTCAGACACGACTGAGCAAATAACACTTTCACTTTCATATTTTGTATAGGGCTTCCTGGTGGCTTTGTGGTAAAGACTCTACCTGCTAATGCAGGGGACATGAGTTCAATCCCTGGATTGGGAAGATCCACTGGAGAAAGAAATGGCAACCCACTCCAGTATTCTTGTCTAGGAAATTTCATGGACAGAGGAGCTTGGCGGGTTATAGTCCATGAGGTCATAAACAGTTGGACATGATTTAGCAACTAATCAATAACAACAACAAATGGTAAACTTAGGGACCTGGTCACTCCCAGCAATAACATAAAAAGGGTTTAGCTAATACAATGAAAGATCCTTAAACAAGCAGTAATTAAGGGCAAGCAGGATTTTGGGGGTATAGTCCTAAACCCTTGAAACTGATGTCACTGAGAACAAATGTGGTTTCTCAAAACATGTTTTGAATACTAAACTAGGTGTTGGCAATATTGTAAGTCAATTCTTATGCCTCTCAAACCCTTATTTGAGATTTTTGAACTCTACTGGATAAAGAACATTTTTACTTCCTTTGAAGAACTTCAGGTCATGTTAGGGCAGTCTACTGTAGTTTGTCCTCATTCATTCATTTATTCTTTCAGTCATCAAGCATTTATACCACCTACTAAATCTAAGTACTCCCATGAAGGACACTGGATCCACAGAAGGCAAGGCACCGGTCAACAGAGATATTCACCAGCCTCTGGCACTTAAAAACATGCCTCCCTCAGCTCCTGTCACTGCTGACTACCTGTCACTCCCTCGGTTTCCAGTTGACGTTCCTTCCAATGCCACCCCGCTGCTAAACCCAAACCTCTTCATGCACAGGAGCTGTACTTTATCTGTGGTTAAAATCACTAGTCCCCTCATAGTATTCGACATATACCAGGTGATTACTAAAGTCTGGTAAGTTAATTTGGGTCACAGGAAGACAGAGGGTCAGATGTGTCTCACTGCTAAAATTCAGTGCTGCCGCTCACTTTCTCTTCTTGGCACACTGCACAGAACAAAAACAATTTCGAGGACAGGAATATCCAAGGCTGACCACTATCAATCTAATCAAGGACTGGAACCTGTGGATAATTCTAAAAATTGGAGGTGAAAAAAAAGCTAAAAACGGTACGACACTTTGGATTCACTCCCTAAGACCCACAGAGGAAATAGCACCTGTCTATGAATACTTACTTCACTGTCACAGACAGAACCGACTGGTGGTCTCAGGGCTACAGAAAAATATATAGAAACTCCTCCTTACTAAAGTGTTGAGCTCCTGGGCTGAATTCTTAGTGCTGAAAAACTAGTGGCTGATTATTTGCAACATAAAAAGATGTTTTTATTCTATTATTTTTCCAGCTTCCTTCCCAGAACAGAAATTTTAATGATTTTAACTTTCTTCATTTTTAAATGACTTTAATTATCTTTCATCTCATTCTCCAGTATAGAAGCTGACACAGAGTCCTTTTGGTTCCTGAAAAGCCTCTGGGATTAGCCCTTTTATTCTATTCTCCCTTGTCACTAACAAGTTCTGATTACCTCATACCAAGATATACCTTTGAAACCTGGGCTCCTTGTTGGTACGTTCACTTTACACCAATCTACTCTGCAGAATGTTGGTTACTTCAGGGGCAGGACGCCCTACTACAGGCCAGCAGAATCATCCGACGGTTTCCCTCCAAAGTTCCCATCTGCTCCTCACCTCGCCTCCCTCTCCTGCCTCCTACCCCAAATCACCGCTGCACTGAACTCTGTCAGGGAGCTCACTCTCTACCGCAGGAGGACCAGGTGGAGGAAAGAACCAAGAAAAAGGCCAACATGAATTTTCCCTAGTTCCTTTTTTCATACAACCATCTGTTTTCTCCTTTTCCCAGCACATGACCTCTGCCACCACCAGGTAGATAACACTGCCTGTGACACAAGCAATACCTTAAATAACCACAAAAACACATACTCTCTTTAGACAAAATAATCAAACCCACCAAGTGTAAGCGTACATCTCAGAAAACTGCACATACAGAGCTTTCACAGAACTCTCCGCACCAACCTTATGTCTTCCACGAAAGACATTTGCAGTAGCTCCTTGGCCTAAAATATCAGATAAAAGCCACAGATGATTAGAAGTGCTCTGCATCTCGGTGTAATCAGGCGATCCTCCTGTTATACTAAGAGAAAAGAAAAAAAAATTGCATGCTTGTTTTAAGGGAATAATACATTTAAGAAACAAATGTTACCTACTTTTAGTCTCAAGAAAGAGCACCTATAATTTACTGCTAAATTGAAGTGTATAAACAGTCCAATAAAAATCTAACTTTCCAGCAATATTAAAGACTAACATGCTGTGTGGGCTCTGAAAAACCTTTAACCAATGACATCTTATATGTTCAGTTTAATTCACTTATTCACAGGGCTGAAAAAAATATCTATTTTCCTTCTAATTTTTTCTCTGTCAACGAAAGTGATATTTACCTCCTTAAAATGTTTTGAAAGATTAATCGCTGATGCATCATATTTTAAAGTGTTTTAAATAAAATAAGGTAAAATACAACGAATTATAGGAAAAAGTAACTTTGTTTCTTTCAGGTGCAAGGCAACACTAACAAAAGCAATTGTTGCCACTACATAACACTTTCCTAATTTAAAATTCCATCTACTCAGAGCCTGACAACCAGGATTCAAAGAAGACCTTTCAGTCACAAATTCTGAAATTAACTTAAGGATAGTTTTTCCAACCTCTAAATACATAAATACACACATATGAAGTGTATATTAACAAGTCTTAAAAAATAAGCAAGGGAGACTATGTACGTTTAGAGGCAGAAGTATATGGAAAAATCTCTGTACCTTTTGCTCAATTTTGCAGTGAACTTAAAACTGCTCTAAAAAAGTCTATTAAAAAAATAAACAATACCCCCACCTTTGTCCTTCAATATTGTAAAGCTGTGTATCTAGAAGGATATTGTGAATATTTGTGCTCCATGATGGAGTAAAAATGAGGTATGCTAAATAGCATAAACATTTGTTCCACCATGCCAATCTAAACCTAATGTAATGTCACATTTAATCTTAATATCCTTTCACAGTAAGTTAGAAGTAGATATTCAGGAATGAATTAATGAATGCCAATATTCCAAGTAGGGTTAAGAACACAAAGAATGGGCAGGGTCCAAACTTCAACAATCTTTGATATATTAAGATACATGAATATAATTTTACCCCCATCTAATTCAGATGAATAATTTTATATACAGAATTTATGGGAAATAAGCAGTAAAAATAAGATTTTGTTTTCAAAATATGGAATACACATTTATCAGCTACTGATATAATAAAATTCTCAAATATCTTTTCAATAGTATCTTCAAGTATTTCTCAAGAATGAAAAGCTTCCTTAATTAATGTAACTTTGCTGCTTGAGCTAACTATAACTGACAAACAATATCATTAGCTACCTATGTACATCCAATGGGTAATATAAAACACATTGATCAGCTAAGATACGGTGCTCTCTATATGCAGATATTAAACTACAGTGTCACAATGATTGGGGAAATGCCTTTTCAAACTATCTACCAATTACCCAACAACAACAGCATGCTAAAACATGACTCAGCACACCTAGAAGGTGCTTGCTATATAAATCCTTCCGAAATTTTGAGACAACATAAGCAGGCACTCAACAAGTACGAGATTGGTGATCCTGCCTTAAGTCTACTTCCTTATACCGTCCAAAATGAAAGTTACCATTTGTCCATAGATGAAAACCGGCTTGGTGACGCCGCATATGGACAAAGTTCCAGGATTTCCAAACTCTACCACTACGTGAATCATTTATTAAAGATAATATTCAGAGTTCCACAGCGAAAAAAGCCGGGCTTTGGTTACGCACTGGCAATTACTGGGGAGAACCTGTTTTGAGGACACCAATTGAAAACACCTGGGAAACGGACTGGAAAATACACTCGTAAGTCATTTCCCAAAGGAAACGTTTGGGAATTTGCATTACATGTATGTAACATTAAAAACGTCTTCGGCTTCTAGCTTCCGGTGAGCCAGCCCTTGCTGTTTTCATTAAAACCCTAATGACATGTCTTCTTAACCATCTAAAAAATCAAACGACCGCATTCACGCTCGGAAAGACGGGAGAAAGCAGCCAGTCTAACTCCAAGGGAAAGGGGCATCGATGCGCGCCTGCCCGGGCGGCCAGGGCCCAACCCCAGTAACGGATACATCCTCTTTCTCGGTGCCCAACGACACCAGACCCGTGAGGGCCCGGGTCAAAGGGCCGGCCATGGGGCGAGGAGTCCAGACGCAGCGGACCGGCCCGCGCGACCATTCCGGCCGGCTTCGCACGCCCCGGACACCCGGGAGGCGGTATCCGCCCAGCCAGGGTCGGGGAGGGCTCGGCCTCGGGTCCCGCTAGGCTCCTTGGGTCGCCCGCCCCGCCTCCGCCCTGACTCAGCACCCCAGTTTCCCACGGGGGCGGGATTGCTTCTCGCGGGCCATGCCTGGCTCCGCAGCCCGTGCCCCACGCGTCTGCAGCCCCTCCGCCCGAGCCTTCCCGGCTTACCTCGCCCGGTCTCCGCCGCTCCACCGCCAGCGGGCTCCCGCGGCCTCCCTGCGCCTCAGGCCACTTCCGGCTTCGCAAGCTCTGGACAGAGGCCACGTGACCGACGGCCGGCGCGCGGGTGCGCGTGCGCACTCCCGCCGGACCGGCCTGGGCCTCAGCCTCCGCCGCCGACGCTGCTCGCACGGCTGGGTCCGCGATTTTCTGTGACGAGGAGCCAGGAGGCTGGGTGGGTGTCTGAGTCCGACCCAGTCCACATCCACCGCCTGTCTCCCGCTCACTATGAGGGTAAAGCCGGAGAGCCCTGCGCGGTGAGCGCAAGAATTCAGATTCCCACGCGGCAAATTCTGCCGCTTCCCCCAGTGCAGCGATAGTGGGGCAGGCAGATAGGGACCGATGATTACAAACGTATAATAATCACAGCTGTGCAGAATACTGACACGTGCGGGGCCATCGCTGCAGGCATAGAGTCGTACGTATTTTAAAGACCACGTTGGCTGCAGGGGAGCCAGATTATCGAATGTAAACAAGCTCATTTAATTCCCGCTCTTTAGATGGTATTTTGGGCTTCCCCGGTGGCTCAGATGGTAAAGTGTCTACCTGCAACGCGGGAAACGCAGGTTCGATCCCTGGACCGGGAAGATCCCCTAGAGAAGGAAATGGCAACCCACTCCAGTACTCTTGCTTTGGAAAAGGACAATATTGGAGAATCTACGGACTAAAATCACATGCCCTGCAATATTTGTGCCTCTGAGAGTTCAAGCAGCTATCCCCTATAGATCCCTCTGGCCCACTGACAGCACTGCAGCCTTTCTCAGCTAGAGGCAAAAGAGACTTCTGCTGCTGAGGGGTAAATTCCGGAGGGAAGGAGGAGGAAGGCGCCAGTCCTTCCCAGGTGAGAACTACAGGAGCCAGGAGTGAAAGAAGGAAACTGGCAGAGTGGTTTAAGAGCAGAGGCCTCCAATGGAGCCGACCTGGATTGCCGTCCCAGCGCTTTTTCCTAAATGCTGATGTGCTGCAGTTCATGGGGTTGCAGAGTCGGACACGACTGAGCGACTAAAATGAACTGACTTTAGACAATTTGTTTTTTAACCTAAGCCTGTTTTTTAGGACTTCCCCGGTAGCTCAGAAGGTAAAGAATCTGCCTGAAATGCGGCACACCTGGGTTCGATCCCTGGGTGGGGAAGACCCCCTGGAGGAGGAAATGGCACCACACTCCTGAAAAAATCCCATGGACAGAAGAACCTGTCTGGTTACAGTCCGTGGAGTCGCAGAGTCGGTCACGACTCAGCAACTAACACTTAAGTCCTTAGGCGTGTTTTTATCATATATCATGGGTACAAAACAGAGGTAACAAAAATCCACTATAATGTCTGTTACAAAGGAATTTACATTATTAAATCATTAAAGTGTTTAATGATGGAATCATTCTAACAACGGTCTATTCACTGCTTACAATTCCCACTAATTTTAGTTCACCCCTATCTAATGCCAAGAAGGCGGCCTTGAGTCAAAAGTTGCTTCCAACAGTATAACCTACATCTCAAAGTTGAATGGGAGAAAATGTGATTAGCTGAAGGCCTTGATTCAAAATGTTTACTGCATTAAGTGAGGAACGCTGAAATACCTTTTCTGGAAGATCAAGCCGTTTGTGAAGCATTTAATGTATTTAAGATTTAAACAAACTGTTAGGCCCAGAACTATACCAGGCCTCATAAAACTTGTAGTTCCTTAGCTAAGACATACAAATCCCCATCGTTTTGCCACAGTGAGGCTTTGTTAAGGTGAGATTCACCCTTGAGACAATTATTGGGGTGTTTGCTTTTGGAGACTGTTATACAATACAGATAAGGCAATTTATGATGAAACAGTTTCCTAATTGCTATGGCACCCCCTAAGTGAAGTGCTCTAGACAGCTTCAAGGAAGGAAGGTGTGAAATATTACACGATTAGATAACATGAAGTTTTAATCTCTATTACAGATTCTTAATGCCCCTGTTTTGATTTCTCTTAGCTCGGAACACTTACGAATCTTCTGAAGGGTTTAAAGAGCCAGGAAGGAAGGAGGTGTCACCTTTACACATATGGAATAAACAGTACGGTAACACTGGCTACTGGGGGCTTCCAGGTGGCTCAGTGGTAACGAGCCTGCCTGCCAAGCAGGAGATTGGGTTCGATCCCTAGGTCAGGAAGATTCTCTGGAAAAGGAAATGGCCACCCACTCCAGTATTCTTGCCTGGAACATCCCATGGACAGAGAAGCCTAGCAGGTTACAAAAAGAGTATATAAAATAGCATGGGGTCACAAGAGTCAGACACCACCTAATAACTAAACAATAGTTATTATCAATAAGCAGATGCTGCAGTAAGCTTTTTTCATGTTTAACGTACTGAATTCTTAGTTATAATGTAGTTACCATTATTCCCCCCATTTTACAGATGGGTAAACTGGGGCAGAGAGAACTTACCTAACTCGCCAAAGGTTCTAAAACCAATTACTGGCATAACTGCTATCTGAACCTACTGAATCTGGATCCCGGGCCTGTCTAAGCTCTTAACTATTATGCTATGCAATTCAGTATATATATGCAATGATCTCTCCCACTGTACAGGGGAACTTGTCAAAGGAACAATAGCTCTCACTCATCTATTTTTAAAATCATTTTTACTGAAGTAGTCATCCCTTAGTATCCACAAGGGATTGGCTCCAGGACCTCCTCCCCAGTACCAAAATCCTTGGATGCTAATTTCTTATATAAAATAGCATAGTATTTGCATATAATCCATACACATCCTCTCACTTACTTTAAATGATTTCTAGAATACTTACAACACCTAATACAATGTAAACACTATATAAATAGTTCTCAAGTACAGCAAATTCAAGTTTTGCTTTTTGAAACCTTCTGGAAATTGTTTTTTCCAAGTATTTTTGATCTAAGGTTGGCTGAATCCATGGATGTGGAACCTGCACATACAGAGGGCTGACTGTATAATATACATCTCATTGATCTATTTTACAATTAACTGTTAACTTAGTTTAGCACCTTTATTCTATGATGTTAGGAAAATGTTTAGAATCATTTATGAAATTAACCCCAGGAGAATATTTATATAAAATTCAGGATACAATTTTAGGGAATTTAGAAAACCACTGAAGCCCATCCATGAAACCTCTAGGGACCACATGGGCCAAAGGTTAAAAAAAACCCTTAGCCACCCTAAAACCCTACTTGGAAGTTTGGAATTTAAACTTAAATGATGACTATAGTAATTCTGCTGCTCAATTTTGTCCATCCTTTCTTAATTTTCCGATAGTACTACTGGTCTTATCATCTTGGTTTCTTGCATGAAAGTGAAAGTGTTAGTCGCTCAGTTGTGTCCGACTCCTTGTAGCCCGCCAGGCTCCTCTGTCCATGGAATTCTCCAGGCAAGAATAATGGAGTGGGTAGCAATTCCCTTCTCCAGGGGATCTTCCCGACCCAGGGACTGAACCCAGGTCACCCAAACTGCAGGCAGATTCTTTACTGTCTGAGCCACCAGGGAAGGTTTCTTGCATAGTTATGAATAAAAATGGGGGAAGGCAGGGGAACTAAACCGGCAGCTACTACTTATAAGCATTATAAATACACAGGTATATTGTACCCTAAGTAAATCCAGTTAAGAGGGAAAATAATAGATTTTTAATTCTATCAACATATGCACACAGGCTTTTTGTAGTGCATTTGAAAAAAGATTCTGAATTGTTTAATAGAACAAAGTAGGATATACTCTTTTAGGAGCATAATTAAATCATCCAGACACTCATACAGTATGTGCAGTCACTTAAATGGAAAATCAGAGAAAGATGAAAAAATAAGGCTCAAGTATTTAAAATAACTCCAAAAGACTTGATATATTTCACTACGTAAAATTTATTTGTTTTTTTTTATAAAAATGTATAACACCAGCACCTACTCTTCAATCAGTTAATTTATGAAACCATTCTGTTTTGTAGAATACACATTGGCATTGAAACAGTTTAAGGAAATGTAATAGCTATCTACAAAAAAGTTAATTTTGATTTTATTCCCCCCACTTTTTTATGAAGTCTGCACACATAAATGAAACAGTTTATGAGTCTGCACACATAAAACAAAAATTTAAATTTTCAAATATTTTATATTCAGTAATGAAAAAGAAGTACACTGCTTTCTTGCTATGGTCTTTATAAAGGACTTAAAAGTTTCAAGTTAAAAAAAAGGTACTAGGATAACTGCTGTATCTTACAACAGCATTTTTATATAGAACGATTTAATCGGCATGCAACTTCTCTATGTTGTCACATACCTGTAATTTAGGGAAAATTACAACCATTTTACAGAAAAAAATCCCAATACATATACTGCAATAAGCTCAAAGCAATGTTAAAAAGACCAGTGTGAACAGCACACAAAAAATTGTTTCTTTATAAATTATTAACTGGAATTCCTGATCATGAAGTAGGCACGGGGAGATCTAGTCCTCAGGGCTTTGCTCTCTGGAAGAACACCTGTAAATAAAGTATTAGTTCAATTAGAACTGATGTCAGATGATTATCACCTTTTACCTGAAGAAGGGCTCCATGTTACTGGCTGCGAGCCACTCTTCTAAAACATTTCATATACTCCATAAAGCCACACATAATACAAGACAAAACCTTTCTCTTCTGGACAACCTGGTAAAGTCTAGAGATAACTACTGTTGCCATCACTCAGTTGGGAAACGAGTGAAGACACAGTGCTGCCTCCAGTGCGATGGGAGCCAAGCAGCGAGAGGAGAACACGCCCTTGACGCGGCTTGCTGACGGCACCGCTGTCAGAGTCAACTAAATTCTAAGGAAGGAACAAGTCAAAGCTAAAGACAGCAGGCGTTATCCCCTAGCTATTTATTTCTTTGATTATAAAAAAATACTTAAACTTAACATCTAAGACTCCGAATGTGTAGGCTAGAGGCTGTGCTAAGCACTGGCTCATATTACTCCCTTCCATAGTTGGGTTCACTTTAAGTAAGCACCAGAAAGAGTAAATAGAAGGCAGTAAACTCATTATGGATAAGGACCACATTCGTCACTGTATCTCTAACACCTAGTAGATCAGACATTCACCTAACAGTTATTAACTATTTATTGACTAAGTGGAGAGAAAAGAATCATCTCTATATAAGCAAAAGATAGCCTTATATAGAGGCCACAATTAAGATTAGCCTTGAAGAATGGGTAGAATTCCTAAAGGAGAAGAGTGCTAACAAGGGAGAATACTTGAAGAACAGCAGGAATAGTAAGGGACATTCCTGCAAGAGAAAACAAAGGTAGTCTGAGCTCAGAAGCTGGGAAAAAAAAAAGCACCTAAATGCCAAATCAAAGAATATGTTACTGTTTAGTCAACAGGTAAAGCATATGAAGATCATGAAGCAAAGGAACGAATTTCAGAAAACTGTTTCATGTTTTTAAATGGATCAGCTTGGACAGAACAAGGGAAGGGAAGTCAGAGTGGGAGCAGGGAAGACAGAAAACAAGTGAGAGAGTGGGGAGGAGGCGGTCAGCGAGGTCTGAGGACTCATCAGACGGGACAGAGGCGGTCAGCGAGGTCTGAGGACTGATCAGACGGGACAGAGAGGCGGTCAGCAAGGTCTGAGGACTCATCAGATGGGACAGAGGTGGTCAGCGAGGTCTGAGGACTCATCAGACGGGACAGAGAGGCGGTCAGCAAGGTCTGAGGACCCATCAGACGGGACAGAGAGGCGGTCAGCAAGGTCTGAGGACTCATCAGACGGGACAGAGGCGGTCAGCGAGGTCTGAGGACTCATCAGACGGGACAGAGAGGCGGTCAGCAAGGTCTGAGGACTCATCAGACGGGGACAGAGAGGCAGTCAGCAAGGTCTGAGGACTCATCAGACGGGACAGAGGCGGTCAGCGAGGTCTGAGGACTCATTAGACGGGACAGAGAGGCAGTCAGCAAGGTCTGAGGACTCATCAGACGGGGACAGAGAGGCGGTCAGCAAGGTCTGAGGACTCATTAGACGGGACAGAGAGGCGGTCAGCAAGGTCTGAGGACTCATCAGACGGGACAGAGGCGGCCAGCAAGGTCTGAGGACTCATCAGACGGGACAGAGAGGCAGTCAGCAAGGTCTGAGGACTCATCAGACGGGACAGAGAGGCGGTCAGCAAGGTCTGAGGACTCATTAGACGGGACAGAGAGGCGGTCAGCAAGGTCTGAGGACTCATCAGACGGGACAGAGAGGCGGTCAGCAAGGTCTGAGGACTCATCAGACGGGGACAGAGAGGCGGTCAGCAAGGTCTGAGGACTCATCAGACGGGACAGAGAGGCAGTCAGCAAGGTCTGAGGACCGATCAGACGGGACAGGGAGGCGGTCAGCAAGGTCTGAGGACTCATCAGATGGGGACAGAGAGGCGGTCAGCAAGGTCTGAGGACCGATCAGACGGGAGAGAGGCGGTCAGCAAGGTCTGAGGACTCATCAGACGAGACAGAGAGGCGGTCAGCAAGGTCTGAGGGCCGATCAGACGGGACAGAGAGGCGGTCAGCAAGGTCTGAGGACTCATCAGATGGGGACAGAGAGGCGGTCAGCAAGGTCTGAGGACCGATCAGACGGGACAGAGAGGCGGTCAGCAAGGTCTGAGGACTCATCAGATGGGGACAGAGAGGCGGTCAGCAAGGTCTGAGGACCGATCAGACGGGAGAGAGGCGGTCAGCAAGGTCTGAGGACTCATCAGACGGGACAGAGAGGCGGTCAGCAAGGTCTGAGGACTCATCAGACGGGACAGAGGAGGCTCACAAGAAGGAGCTTCGTTTTTTTCCCCAACTAGAAGACTAACCATAGAGAAGTTGCGCTTGGGAGGAAGACTATAAATGCTGTTGGGATGAATATACTTGGAGCACAAGCCTCCTACAATGTACCTAGACCTGCTGGAACAGATACCTCTAACAGAGAGTTACAATTTATTTTTAGTCCTTTAATCCAGTATGATGATCAGTTACTTAACAGAGGTTACTTTCACAGGTACTTTGCTTTTATGGGGAACTGGGAAAGGGGAGGGTTCCCAATGATAAACAGTAACTCTCTTCTCACAAACTCTTTGGTCAGTTTAAGCTGACAAACTATTACTAGGGGAAAAACTGGCAAGGGAAGATGGTAGAACCAAAGTTGAAGGATAGCACACAGTGACATCCCTTGACTTGAATGCCTTTAGCAAAAGGACCAGGGAGCCATTAAGTTACTTATCACTAAGAAATTTAGCGCATGTTTTACCCTGAAATTTGTTGAAGATAATTAAAAAAGTAAAGAACAGTTCCTCAAGCTGTCACACTATAACTTTAATTCCAGCCCATGAGCTCCTTGTGGGCAGGGAAAGTCACTCATACCAGTATCTGCAGCAGTTAGGATAGTATGTGTTACATAACAAGGCGGTCAGAGTACTGACTGAGTGACTAGCTGGGTGAGGGCAAGACAGCTGTTTCATGGACTTAACTGTAAAAATGAATACCAAGTAAATACTTGGAGGTTGGTTTGGTTAATTCAGCAGTTTTATGAATGTAAAAAGAGCCTTAGCGGCCAAATCTGAGGATTCTACTTTTTGTCCATTTTGCAAATTTGAAAGTTTCAAGACAGGCTATAACCAAGGAACTCATACTTGTGTTTTTTTTTTAGTTCCTTACTTTCAACTCTATATGGGCAGCTGTTCTTAAATATTACTTGTTCTCCCAATTCTCTACTTCCTATTTAGTTACATCACAAAACTGTAAAAGGAAATGACATTTTCCTATCACCATGGTCAGGCATATACAATTCAGTGTGCTTATCTAACTTCCTTTAACCTTTTGTAGGAGCTCAGCTGAAAGGGCCTTCACATAAAACTGAAGTGTAGTAATAGCTATTAATTGTGGATTCTTAGAAGCAGGTTTTAGAGCAAAGAGATGCCCAAATATGTAACTATGTAACTGTTGGTCAAACTACAACATGATACAATATGCTGTAGGATGTACTGGCTCTGAAACATCACCTAATTGTATGAAGATATGTAAGTTTTCCAAATACCTACCTTTAAGTAGTTTTTAAAAACTTTAGCATCAGGCTGCTGAAGCGCTTGACAAAACTCCTGAGGGGCCAGGAGGGGAGGAGAGGTAAAAGAATGAGTCATTTGTATTAAATTCATCAAAATTCAAAACCACAATATTCTTTTAAAATTGTGATAATAAAATCATAAAACTGACCATCTTAACCACATATACAGTACAGCACTGCTAACTATATGCACTGTCATGCACCAGATCTCAAGAATCTTTCATCTTGCAAAACTAAAACTCCACACCCATTGAACAAATTCCCCGTTCCCCCTTCCTCTCCAGCCCCCACCCCCTGGCCACCAACATTCTACCTTCTGTTTCTAAGAGTTTGACCACTTTAGATACTTCATTTAAGTGGAATAATGCGGTATCTGTTTTTGTGATTGGCTTATTTCACTTAGCGTAGTGTCCTCAAGGTTATCCATGTTGCAGCATATGACAAAATTTCCCTTTTTGTTTTAAAGGCTGAACCATATCCGTTCTATGTATACACCACACTTGGCTTATCCATTCACCCGTCAAGAGACATTCAGCTGGCTTCACATCTCCAGTATTCATATTATAATTAATCAAAATTAACCTGAACAGTTCCTTACCAAAAAGGTTATATGACATTTCCAAAGGTAATGCTTTTCAGCCAGGCTGTTTTCACTCTAGAGAACACAGCTGTTCTGGGGCAGACGGACTCTCACCTCAGAAGGGTGAGTGGGACAGAGATTACATGGTTATAGCTGTTCTCATCTAGCAAAAGGGTAACTGTGAGGAGCCAGACCAAATGAGAAAGAGAAAATTCTCTCCAATAGAGCTGTGCAAGAAGCGCAGTCAGATGGCATATGAGAAAAGGAAAACTGGGAATCATTATCTTTTATAAGCAAATTATTCAATAGAAATATATATATATATATATATTGCTTCATTTAGGAATCTAGGAAACTATTTGAGCTATTCAAAATTGAATGATATACTTCTGTTTCTGATACATTAAGATCATAAGTAATTAGTAACATAGTTTTTATAAAATATTAATTTACTTATGTAACAAATGGTGAGAAAATTAATATCCAAGTTAAAGATATGACATAAAACTAGAGATCATAAATTCATTAAAAATGAATTTTGTGAGTACTCTTATGTGAGGTCTATCTTTCATTCAGTTTTTCCAGTGCCTCTTACAAACAGCATTATAAAATACTATTGATGAAGAAACAATCCTTAGGATCTACACAAGAGATCCTAACTCGAGTTTCAATCGGGACTCTGATAGCTCATTAGAACTATGTGCTACTGCGCAAGAGGTCTGGATAACTAGATGCTCAGCAAACTGAATGCCATCATAAAAATGATGTGCCACTTACCTCAAAATATGATTTCAAATTCACAAGCTAAGCACAGGTGAGCTTGGCCTGTGTAAAATTAACCACCTGGCACAAACTTTCAGACCATGCGTTTGTGTACCACAGTCCCCTCTGGCAGACCGGGGGAGCCTATTAGACCACTTTCAGAATGTTTTAAAAAATACTCTTAAAATACATGGGGTTACAAAGGAAATTAATGAAAATGAATTATGCTTATGAAATATATTTGTGATGTGTGGCAGAATAATAAGACTTACTGACTTAGATAACAAGGTCTAGTAGCTATTTCAAGATCTCTGGAACAATGTAATGTGATATAAAAATATCTGTGATTCCTATAAGTGACAAAATCACAGGCAATGTGAATACTACTATGATCTGTTACCTACACAATAGTAGGAAGTTAGATTTGTTAGACTGAGAAAAAAAAAATTTTTTTCCCCCATTCAATTTCACAGACTCTCTGATGTTTGGACTTTGGCTATCCTATGTGTATTAAGTCAAGGTGAATGTAATAGTTCTGGCTTTCTTTTTTCTTTTAAAGCCTCTTTATTGATTTTGTTATAATAATGATTATGTTTTGGTCTTTTGGCCAAGAGGTATGTGGGATCTTAGCTCCCTGACCAGGGATGGAACCTGTACCCCCTGCACCGGAAGGTGAAGTCTTAACCACTGGACCACCAGGGAACTTCCAGGTTTGGCTTTCTCCAGTCAAAATTTAAATTGAATTACAGTGGCTCAGTGGTAAAGAATCCACCTGCCAAGCAGGATATGTAGGTTCAATCCCTGGGTTGGGAAGATCCCTTGGAGAAGGAAATGGCAACCCACTCCAGTATTCTTGCTTGGGAAATCCCATGGAGAGGAGCTTTATGGGCTCCAATCCATGGGATCACAAAGAATCGGACATGACTTAGGAACTAAACAACAACTTCTTTAATTAACATTAAGAGGAAAATCTGCTACAACAGTTCTTACCTGAATTATCTCTGGAGCTACTTGCAAGGAAGGCAGGTATTCCTGTTGAAGATACTGAACACATTCTGGGCCCTGAAAATTAAATTGGAACAATACATGAATACTTAAAATTCAATATGGTATTGTGATTAAGAAAACAGATTCAAAAGCCAGACTGCTTTGAAGCCTGGCTCTGGCTAACTTCTAATAACTTGGGTAGGTCACTTAATCTCCCTGAGCCTCAGTTTCTGAAAAAATGGAGTTATTGTGAGGACTGGAAGAGTTAACAAACATAAAGCTGCTAGAATAACACTCAGCACTCAAGACATATTAACATGCAGTGTTATGCAGTGCTAACAACTAAACAAATATTCTTCTAATGCAGGAGATCACAAAACCAGAGTCTGGTTCACAGGACTGAAAAAGAAAGCAAAGAGGGGTGCTCCAGTTCAGTCTACCAGAGTGGACGACAGGCACAGTGGGGGAAAGCCTGTGGGTAGTGCCAGGATCATTAACATCTTTAGAAATTAAAATATCAGCAAGAAAGAACAAAATGCTATATAGGAGATAATAGCAATAAAAGCACACCTCCTTCTTCCTATTCAATAAACTAGGAAACAGGAATTTAGTAGCCAGGTGAGAAAACTAAGACACAGGAAGACAGGGTGATTTGTCCAGTTTGCTGTTAATTAAGTCTGTACTATATACTAAATGCCAAAGCCTTTGACTGTGTGGATCACAATAAACTGTGGAAAATTCTGAAAGAGATGGAATACCAGACCACCTGACCTGCCTCTCGAGAAACCTACATGCAGGTCAGGAAGCAACAGTTAGAACTAGACATGGAACAACAGACTGGTTCAAAATAGGAACAGGAGTATGTCAAGAATGTATACTGTCACCCTGCTTATTTAACTTATATGCAGAGTACATCATGAGAAACGCTGGGCTGGAAGAAGCACAAGGTGGAATCAAGATTGCCAGGAGAAATATCAATCACCTCAGATATGGAGATGACACCACCCTTATCGCAGAAAGTGAAGAAAAACTGAAGAGCCTCTTGAGGAAAGTGAAAGAGGAGAGCGAAAAAGTTGGCTTAAAACTCAACATTCAGAAAACTAAGATAATGGCATCCAGTCCCATCATTTCATGGCAAACAGATGGGGAAACAGTGGAAACAGTGGCAGACTTTATTTTTTTGGGCTCCAAAATCATTGCAGATGGTGATTGCAGCCAGGAAACTAAAAGACGCTTACTCCTTGGAAGGAAAGTTATGACCAACCTAGATAGCATATTAAAAAGCAGAGACATTATTTTGCCAACAAAGGTCCGTCTAGTCAAGGCTATGGTTTTTCCAGTGGTCATGTACGGATGTGAGAGTTGGACTGTGAAGAAAGCTGAGCGCTGAAAAATTGATGCTTCTGAAGTGTGGTGTTGGAGAAGACTCTTGAGAGTCCCTTGGACTGTAAGGAGATCCAACCAGTCCATCCTAAAGGAGATCAGTCCTGGGTGTTCATTGGAAGGACTGGCGCTGAAGCTGAAACTCCAATACTTTGGCCACCTCATGCGAAGAGTTGACTCACCGGAAAAGACCCTGATGCTAGCAAGGATTGGGGACAGGAGAAGGGGACGACAGAGGATGAGATGGCTGGATGGCATCACTGACTTGATGGACATGAGTTTGAGTAAACTCTGGGAGTTGGTGATGGACAGGAGGCCTGGCGTGCTGCGATTCATGGGGTCGCAAAGAGTTGGACACGACTGAGCGACTGAACTGAACTGAAATACTAAATAAAGAGCAAGTCATTTGATATCTTAAACCGTTGTCCTTCATTGCCAACTGCTAGTACTTCTAGATACAAAAACTTTTGTAATAGTTATCTGGCTTTTTAAGGGTAAACCTGGTAGAGGAAAGGGAGAAGAGTTAAACAAACTTACCCCTAATCCCCACCCCTTCTCAACACCTACAAAGGAACTTAGGACACAGTTTGAAAACGGCTGTCTTATAGCACTCTGTTGCTGAGACAATGGCCTCAACCAAATACAATAAACCCAATACTGAGAAAACAAACAAAATCCCTGCTAATTTCATCTTCAAACTTGAATCTAACTTAAATGCTTTAATATATTGAGGACTCCAACCTAGTGCAACCGAAAGGATGCTATCAAAACAAAAGCAACCCAACTTTCCTCAATGTACTCCTCCCTGCATTAATATCTGGATTTCCTGTTCTGCTCCTGAATCAAAGGCTTTCTTTATGTTTCCTTATCTACGTTGACTCCTGACCCACTAGCCCAATCAATCCAGGTCACAATTTAATGATCCTTCTAAGGAAACTTGTTCCTGAGAGGAGGTAATACTGTACTGTTTGTGCAAGTTTCTCATATCAATTCTACTTTCCTTCTCACTTCTTTATTCTACTCATCTCCCTGTACTAACTGCCCATTCAGTGCTCATCATTGCATATAGCTCCACTGCTATCACTTAAAAATGGAGTATAGTTTTGTTTTTGTTTTTTTTTTAATGAGGAAACGTAAACTTTGACCTCAAGAGGAGATGAGTCAGGTAAATAAATGAGAAAATAGAAAAATGAAGTAAATAATTTTTAAATATTATGTTCCACTTGATTCAATTCTGTGTGTGTCTAAATAACAACTCTGAGGACAAGATAAACACTTCTGAATTGTAAATATCATTCTTACTGTTATTCCTCATCTCCTTGACTCTCTAGCATCTAACAATGTTAACCAGTCTTCTCTTTCATGACTCTATTCCCCTAACTTTTGTTTTTTTATTTTACAACATTGTACTGGTTTTGCCATACATTGACTTAAATCTGCCATGGGTGGACATGTGTTCCCCACCCTGAACCCCCCTCCCAACTCCCCCCCATTCCCCTAACTTTCACACCTTTGGTCCTACTTCTAGCTTTCTGTTGACTCTTGCTTTAGCCAAAGTTCTTTCTGTCCTGGTCTTAGAAACTCCCATTCATTCCTACTACTCCATCTTAACAAACTACAACCTGAGAACTCCAAAACCAGTATTTAGTTCTAACTGCTTTTGACCCATGTTTCTAAGTGCTCTGTGTACATTTTTTCTACCTAGCTATTCTAAATTACAATCACTGCCTGCTGACTTCCCAACTTCTCACACGTAACACATGCCTAGTCTCAATTAGGTTTTTAGCTATTCTACCCCTATGCTTCAGTTAAACAGAATAACATTATTTTCTACTAAGCCTACACTACAACACCTCATCTGTCTTCCTACACCTGTCACAGTATTTTTGCCTAGAGTGTCAGCTCCTCCTGGTCAGTCTAATGAATCCACATTTGCTTCACAGTCTATAAAAAACCATAAAAACACTCCCTCTTTTGGTATTGACTTATATATTGCCTGGGCAGACCTGCTCATTCATCTTTAGTCCCACCATGTTACACTTAATACAAATGAATTAATTTACTATACCTCCATTAAAGTACTTACTTAACACATCCAATTGAGTTTTTAAGTACTGGTCTCCCCAATTCTAAGTGAAAGTTGCTTAGTTGTGTCTGACTCTTTGCAACCTCATGGATAGCCCATGGAATTCTCCAGGCCAGAATACTGGAGTGAGTAGCTGTTCCCTTCTCCAGGGGATCTTCCCAACCCAGGGATTGAACCCAGGTCTCCCACATTTCAGGCGGATTCTTTACCAGCTGAGCTACCAGGGAAGCCCGATTCTAAGCTCCACATATGTTGGGGCACTTTTTATTCATGTTTATACAGGACTTTTGCAGCTCCAAAACACATAGCCCTTCCTCCCTAGCACATAATAGGTGTAGAGAAAATGCTGGATTGAAAACCCTTCAAGTCTCTCTTGGAATAAAAAATTCAAGTTCAGACGAGGGAGTAGGATGTATGGAGACTCTGAACAAAATCTCACGTGTTTATTTTGGGTGGTTGAGGGAAGCTCCTGTTCACTAGATGACTTCAGCTATGTGGGACTACTAGTCCTATGTTGGCATCCTGGCTTTGAGAAGTCGGAGATAGAAATTTTTGTTTTAAAAAAAAAAAAAGGACCTGATTTTCAAATGCTGGCATTCAATTCACTAGTTAAAAACACTATATAAAGCAAACAACACACCAGCTAGATTCAGCCCAGAATCACTTATGATTTATACAAATTGTTAGGTTTAACAAGGGGACTACAAACTTCTGAAGTAGTGAAGTGCTCTAACCAACCTGTAACTCTAAGAAGTTGGACAAATCTGTGAAGAACCTACCAGGTAGTGAAACCTGGGATTGTGAAATTCCGGTTAAGATGTTTCTTATTGTTTGTCAAATGAAACAAATACACATTTTAACTTTCTGGTTATCCCAACTGTGAAAGACAATAAAGGATACTACTACTTTCGTTCAGCCCCTCCCTCACATCCAAGACAGTTGAAAGTGAAGTTAATCAATTTTCATAAAAGACAGTTTTCAAGAACAAGACATACTCAATTAAAACTATAAAAAATAAACATGCAAGCTGAAAATAAGGGGGCAGGAAGTACAAAGCTTACCCGTTTGAGATGAATTGTTTTCAGTGTCACCGCACACTCAGATAAAGCCTATGAAAAGCAAGTTTAAGAATTTTAATATAGTCAATTCTTAAATACTGATCCTACATTTCTTCCCCTCGCCACTGTTCATTAACATTTACTGCCAAAGAAAAGATGGAGAAAGGAATGCTAACAGACAGGCAAAAGGAACAAATGGGTAGACAGAAAAATACAAAAATGCTGTCTTAATGTAGTGCATTATAATTAAGAAATCAAGCTTTTACTTGGTCTTAGGGAAATGAGTAAAGGGCAACTGCTTGACATTAAGCATTCTAAAGATGAGATTTGGGGAAACTATCAAATGAGGAAGAGAAAGTTACTCTCTTAATGATTAAGAAAGAAAAAAAACAACAAAAAAAACAACATTAAGCACAAGATTTAGAAGAAAGAAGTGGTAGGAAACTAGTAACCCAATCAAGCTTTAAAGAATGTTTGCATCATGTAGCCTTTCACAGTCATAGAAAGTCCTGGTTATTAAAACTGGAGGAGCTATATTTTATATAGTTAACTTTAATACCAAGATTTAGTAAGAATTCACAAAAGGTCCAAAAGGTATCATCAATGTTTTAAAGAAAATTTAAGCTAATATTCTAATTTGAAATTATTATTATTTTTTAAAGGCACTGAAATCTAATATAATCAGCCTGGCATTAAGGAAGAAATTGTGAGTTAGAACACATGAGATCTAAGAAGGTCTAAAGAGATTCCTAGGTGCTTACCAATACTGTTTGTGCATCTGCCAGGTCAAAGGTTTGTTTTAAAGGTGCTAGGAAACATGCGGGGACAATGTGCTTATAAACAAAATCAGCAAATCCCACTGGTCCATCTTTACCTCCTGTTAAGAAAATTCAAATTTTCATCTTGTATAATAATGAAGTCATTTAATTTATCACCAGTGAAAATCAACTCCCAGCTCTTGTCTATGTTAGGACTAGGATCCCATTTCATCTCTCTTGTCTTAGGAAACAGGCTGGGGAATGAAGAATTTTTTAAAAAATTATATTTATTTTTGACTGTGCTGGGTCTTCGTTGCTGTGTGGGCTTTTCTCTAGTGAGACATGGGCTCTAGGGCACGCAGGCTTCAGCAGTTGCAGCTCCTGGGCTCTTGAGCACAGGCTCAATAGTTGTGATGTACGGGCTTAGCTGCTCCAAGGCATGTGGGATCTTCCTGGATCAGGGATCAAACCTGTGTCTCCTGCATTGGCAGGCGGATTCTTCTACCACTGAGACACCATGGGAAGCCCCAAGATTTTTTAAAAAAGAATTATCTTACCCCAGAGTTCTACCAACTTGGAAAGGATAATAAAACATGTTTTCTGAGCAATGGGATCTGGATATTCGACTGCTCCTTGAATAACAGTAACCAGCACTTGTTCTACATTCTCTGCACCTGAAGAGAAAAACCTGAGTTCAATCTGAAAAAGAACTAGAAAGGCAATCTGAAGTCCTGATTTCATATACAGTAAAAAGACAAAAGTATTTACAGGGTTGATAAGATCCCTCAATTTTTATTATCCTGGCTCCTAAATTTTAAGAATAGAACACTGAAAAATTACTATTCCCTCATTATCCTGCCCTCTGGATTTCCATGTAACAAAATTAACTACGTGGACCCCTGCAGTCCATTTTTAATAGCTTACTGACCAGAGACAATTCAATATTCAGTTACATAACTAATTGCAGGCCACAGGCATTAAATTTCTGCAAAAATCCCCCAGACACTAATGTGTTAATTTAAAAAAAAGGCAATGTGGCCAGTAAGATTCAATTCTGGCAAGAAGCCATCACAGTAGTATACTATAAAGGAATCAACTAATATAGCTTTTGGCAAACAAAGAACATTCTCTAGAATAAAATACATATAGAATATACAACCAAGCCACAGTAAATATAAAAGGATAGACATTATTTCAAGTATCTTTTCTGACCACAATGGCATGAAACTAGAGATCAACCACAGAAAGAAAAATGAAAAAAAAAAACTATGTGGAAATGAAACAACATGCTACTAAAAAACCAATGGGTCAGTAAGGAAATCAAAGAAGAAAAAAGAAAAAATAATACCAAAGCAAGTGATAATGAAAAACAACCATACAAAAATCTACAGGATGCAGCAAAAGCAGTCTTAAGATAGAAGTTCATAGTGATATGGGCCTTCCTCAAAAAAACAAGAGAAATCTCAAACAATGTAACATACCTAAAAGAATTAGAAAAAGAACAAACAAACCCTGAAGTCAACAGAAGGAAGGAAATAAATATCAGAGAGAAGACACAGATTAAATAGAGATTAAAAAAAAATAGAAAAAGGCAATAAAAGCAAGAGATGGTTTTTTGGAAGGGATAAACAAAATCAACAAACCTGTAGCCAGTCTCATCAAGAAGGAAAAGGACTCAAATAAACAAAATAAAAAATGAAAAAGAACCAGTACTGCAGAAATTAAAATTAAAGAAATTATAATACTACAGTCATATGGCAACAAAATGGACAACCTAAGAAATGGAAAAATTTCTAGAGACATACAGCCTACCAAATCTGAATCAAGAAGAAACAGGTAACTTCAACAGACTGATCATTAGAGATGAAATAGAATCTGTCTTAAAAAAAAAGCTCCCTGCAAAAAAAGTCCAGGACCATTCAGCTTCACTGGGGAATTCTACCAAACAGACAAAGAACTTACACCTATCTTTCTTAAACTCTTACAAAAGACTGAAGAGAGAACACCATCAACGTCATTCTATGAAGCCATCATCACTCTGATACCCAAACCAGACAAAACACTACAAAAAAAGAAAATCACAGGCTGGTATCTTTGATGAATATAGAAGCAAAAATCTTCAACAAAATATTAGCAAACTGAAGCCAATAACACATAAAAAGGATTATACTCCATGATCAAGTAGGATTTATTTCAGGGTCACAAGGATGGTTCAATATATGCAAATCAATCAATGTGACATTACCACCCCAACAAAAGAAAAGATAAAAACCACATATTTATCTCAGTAGATTCAGAAAAAGCATCTGGCAAAATCAACATTCCTTCATGATAAAAACTCTCACCAAAGTGAGTACAGAGGGAGTATATCTCAACATAATAAAAGCCATTTATAACAAACCCACAGTGAATTTAATACTCAATGGTGAAAAGCCAAAAACATTCCTGCTCAATTTTGGAACAAGAGAAGAATGTTCACTCTTACCACTTCTAGTCAATATAGTATTGGAAGTCTCAGCCACAGCAATTACACACAAAAAAGAAATAAAAGGTGGTATCCACACTGGAAGGGAAGAGGTAAAACTGTCATTATAGGCTAATGACATGATATTCTATATTGAAAACCCTAAGGACTCCACAAAAAAATATATTAGAATAAATGAGTTCAGCAAGGTAGCAGGATACAAGTCTAATATATAGAAATCTGTTGCATTTCTTTAATAATGAAATATCAGAAAAAGCAAAAAAAAAATCACACTTGAGATTGTGTCAAAAAAACAAAACAAAACAACAACCAATAAATAAACCTATCAAGGAGGTGAAAGATCCATATGCTGAGAACTATAAAAAACTGGTTAACAGAAATTGAAGATGATTCAAAGAAATGGAAAGATATCCCATGTTCTTGGTTTGGAAGAATATTGTTAGAATGGCCATACTACCCAAAGTCACCTATGGATTTAATACAATTCCTATCAAATTACCTATGGCATTTTTTAAAGAATTAGAAGAAATAATCCTAAAATTTATATGGAGCCATAAAAGACCCAGACTTGCCAAAGGAATCCTGAGGAAAAAGAACAAAGCTGGAGGCACAGCCCTCCCAGACTTCCAACAACACTAAAAAGCTAAAAAGTTATTGTAGTAAAAACAGCATGATAATGGCACAAAAACGAACATACAGATCAATGAAACAAAACAGAAGCCAAAAAAAAAACCAAAACCACAAACACCTACAGTTAATCTTCTACAAAGGCACGATTATATAATGGAAAAGACAGTCTCTTTGGTAAGTGGCATTGAGAAAACTACTTGTTAATCAATCAAGTTAGAACATTCCCTCATGCTGTACACAAAAATAAACTCACAAAGACCTAACTATAAGATATGACACCATCAAACTAGAAGAGAATGTAAGTAAACATTCTCTGACATAAATCACAGCAACATTTTCTTAGGTCAGCCTCCCAAAGCAAAAGAAATAAAAGCAAAAATAAATGGAACCTAAACAAACTTATTGGCATTTGCACAGCAAAGTAAATCATAAATGAAATGAGAAGACTGGAAGAAAATATTTGCAGATTATGAGATTGATGAGGGCTTAAATCCAAAATATGCAAATAGTTCATACTACTCAACAACAAAAAAATAAACAACCCCATCAAAAACTGGGCAGAAAACCTAAACAGACATTTCTTCAAAGACAAACAGATGGCCAAGAAGCACATTAAAAAGATGTTCAACATTGCTAATTAGAGAAATGCAAATCAAAACTACAATGAGGTTATCGCCTCACAGAATGGCCATCATCAAAAAGTCTCCAAGTAATAAAGGCTGGAGAGCATATGGAGAAAAGGTAGTTCTTCTACACTGATGGTGGCAATGTACATTGGTGCAGCCCGTATGGCGAACAGCATGTAGGTTCTTGGAAAACTATACGTGGAATTACCATGTAATCCAGCAATCCTACTCCTGGGCATATACCCAGAAAAGATGGAAACCCTAATTTGAAAAGAAACATGCACAACAGGTTCACAGCAGCACTATTTACAAAAGCCCAAACATGGAAGCAACCTAAATGTCCACCGAAAGATGAATGGGTAAAGAAGATGTAGGTTACATATACAAGGGGATATACTCAGTCATCAAAAACAGTGGAATATTTCAATCTGCAGCAACATGGATGAACCTAGAGATTATCCTACTAAGTAAAGTGAGTCAGACAGAGAAAGACAAGTATTATATGATACCATTTATATATGGAGTCTAAAACATGACACAAATGAGCTTATTTACAAAAAAAAAAACAAGACTCATAGACATAAAAAACTTATGGTTACCAAAGGGGAAGTGGGGAGGAATAAATTATAGGTATGAGATTAACCTCTAAAGACTAGAGATCTCTTCAAGAAAATTAGAGATACCAAGGGAACATTTCATGCAAAAATGGGCACAATAAAGAAATTGTATGGACATAACAGAAGCAGAAGATATTGAGAAGAGGTGGCAAGAATACACAGGAGAACTATACAAAAAAGATCTTCATGACCCAGATAACCATGATGGTGTAATTACTGGACTAGATCCAGGCATCCTGGAATGTGGAGTCAAGTAGACCTTAGGAAGCATCACTAAGAACAAAGCTAGTGGAGGTGATGGAATTCCAGTTGAGCTATTTCAAATCCTAAAAGATTATGTTGTAAAAGTACTGCACTCAATATGCCAGCAAATTTGGAAAACTCAGCAGTGGCCACAGGGCTGGAAAAGGTCAGCTTTCATTCCAATCCCAAAGAAAGGCAATGCCAAAGAATGTTCAAACTACCGCACAATTGCACTCATCTCACACGCTAGCGAAGTAATGTTTAAAATTCTCCAAACCAGGCTTCAACAGTAAGTGAACCGTGAACTTCCAGATGTTCAAGCTAGATTTAGAAAAGGCAGAGGAACCAGAGATCAAATTACCAACATCTATTCAATCATCAAAAAAGCAAGAGAGTTCCAGAAAAACACCTACTTCTGGTTTATTGACTATGCAAAAGCCTTTGACTGTGTGGACCACAACAAGCTCTGGAAAATTCTGAAAGAGGTGGGAATGCCAGACCACCTGACCTGCCTCCTGAGAAATCTGCATGCAGTGGCTCAGAGGGTAAAGCATCTGCTTGCAATGCAGGAGACCCGGGCTCAACCTCTGTGTCGGGAAGATCCCTCGGAGAAGGCAATGGCAACCAACTCCAGTACTCTTGCCTGGAAAATCCCACAGACGGAGGAGCCTGGTAGGCTACAGTCCATGTGGCTGCAAAGAGTTGGACACAACTGAGCAACTTCACTTTCATTTTCAAGAAGCAACAGTTAGAACTGGACATGGAACAACAGACTGGTTCCAAATCGGGAAAGGAGTATGTCAAGAATGTATACTGTCACCCTGTTTATTTAACCTATATGCAGAGTACATCATGAGAAACACTGGGCTGGATGAAGCACAAGCTGGAATCAAGACTGCCGGGAGAAATATCAATAACCTCAGATATGCAGATGACACCACCCTTATGGCAGAAAGTGAAGAACTAAAGAGCCTCTTGAGGAAAGTGAAAGAGATGAGTGAGAAAGGCAGCTTAAAACTCAACATTCAGAAAACTAAGATCATGGCGTCTGGTCCCATTACTTCATGGCAAGCAGATGGGGAAACAATGGAGTGGCCGACTTTATTTTTTTGGGCTCCAAAATCACTGCAGATGGTGACTGCAGCCATGAAATTAAAAGATGCTTGCTCCCTGGAAGAATAGCTATGACCAACCTAGACAGCATATTAAAAAGCACAGACATTACTTTGCCAACAAAGGTCTGTCTAGTCAAAGATATGGTTTTTCCAGTAATCATGTATGGATGTGAGTATTGGACTATAAAGAAAGCTGAGTGCCGAAGAATTGATGATTTTGAACTGTGGTGTTGGAGAAGACTCTTGAGAGTCCCTTGGACTGCAAGGAGATCCAACCAGTCCATCCTAAAGGAGATCAGTAATGAATATTCATTGGAAGGACTGATGATAAAGCTGAAACTCCAGTACTTTGGCCACCTGATGCAAAGAACTGACTCATTTGTAAAGACCCTGATGCTGGGAAGGATTCAAGGCAAGAGGAGAAGGGGACGACAGAGGATGAGATGGTTGAATGGCATCATCGACTCAATGAACATGAGTGTGAGCAAGCTCCAGGAGTTGGTGATGGACAGGGAAGGTTGGCCGTGCTGCAGTCCATAGGGTCGCAGAGAGTTGGACACTACTGATCAACAGAACTGAACTGATGAGATTAACAGATACACAATACTATGTATAAAACAGATAACCAACAAGGACCTACTATATAGAATAAGAAACTAGATTCATTATCTTATAATAACCTATAATGGAAAATAATCTGGAAGAGGATATGTATAAATGTGTATAACTGAATCACTTGGCTGTGTATCTGAAGCTCACACATTGCTCATCAACTTAAAGAAAAAGGAACATTGCTTTAGGAAAACAGGAACTGAATACAAATTAATTTTAAGGGCGCTGAAGTGAAAGTGATTGCCACTGATAATAACAAACTGTCATCCTTGTGGCCAACATACAACTACTTGAAAAGTTCAGTTTTTACTTCAACGAGCTCTTGCTCATACAGATGCAGAACTGTGACAAATGACAGACAACTGAGGCACTGCATGCATCCGCACCTTGATTTGCTATGACTTCACTCATTCCGCTGCCCGTGACGGTTTGCAGGAAAGCAAAGTAACTCCTCCGCAACATCTGCTTCTCTAAAGCAGCAGACTGGTCATTTTCTTCTGCTGGTCGGAGCAAAACTTCAAAAATTGCATGAAGAAGAGGCATGAACATCTGTTGTAAAAATGGGGATACCTGTATCTGAAGAGAGGAAACAACTATTACTATCTGAGAAATAAGAAAATTACTAATATAAAATTTAGGAAAAACATGTTTTACATAAAGCCTTTTTCCAGAGTTTCTATATTTAGAATGCATATTTATATAATTCAGCTAGCAAATATCAATATGAAGACAAAAATCTACATAGCATATATGGTATTGAAAGCCTCAAAAATCAATAAATTCAAACCATTTCCTACTATTCAAGTTTCAGGTTCAAGTAACATGGAATCAAACATATTCCACAATCAAATATTGTCAAGGAATATTTTCAAATTTAAATTCTCAATAAATGAATTCTACTGCTAAATTAGGGCTTCCCTGATAGCTCAGTAGGTAAAGAATCCACCTGCAATGCAGGAGACGCTGGATTCGATTCCCAGGTCAGGAAGATCCGCTGGAGAAGGGATAGGCTACCCACTCCAGTATTCTTGGGCTTCCTTTGTGGGGGCTCAGCTGGTAAAGAATCCACCTGCAATTCGCGAGACCTAGGTTCTCTCCCTGGGTTGGGAAGACCCCCTGGAGAAGGGAAAGGCTACCCACTCCAGTATTCTGGCCTGGAGAATTCCATACGTCACAAAGAGTTGGACACAACTGAGTGACTTTAACTGCTAAATTAAAAATGAATTTATATGATTGAACTCTGTGAAGGCTTTACATGGCCTTAAGCAAATTCCTTAACTTCTCACTTAAGTGTCTTAGTTTCTTCATCTACAGAAGAACAATATTTAACTTCCAGGGTTGTTACAAAGATCAAATGAATGTATAAGAAAATGCTCAGAACAGATGTTGAACACAGAAAACACTATGTTAAGTGTTAGCCAATTTCATTAGCCAGCTTATGCTTTGCTTAAATTTCCTTGTACATAAAACTGACATTGAATTACTTTTAAACTACTTGGATACCCAAATTACAGTGCTTTTAACTTATTCGTTAGACATTTAGTATCCAGTGCTGTTTCATTTGCTTTTCTAAAACACGAAACTAATAGTTTTCTTCTAATGCATAGAACAGAAAAGATCTGTTCTCATTAAATATCTATCGACCATGCCCTGAATGTCAGGGAGTGTTGTAGACATTGGGATGATAAAAATGATCCATGCCCTCAGATAACTCATACTTAAAAAAAAAAGTCAAATGCTAAAATACACCTGAAGAGAAACACATCTAATCTTGCAGTCGGGAGACCGTACAGTCAGGACACGCTCTGCCCTCTGAAGGCGTGGTACCTTAAATTTGGCTGTGATCTGGTTGATGAGAGGGATGAATTCCTGGAGGTCCTTTGCTTCACAGTCTTTGAGCATGTGTTCTGAAGCGGATGGAATGAAGGGAAGGACTTCTTCCTCCAGGCAAATAATCATGCGATGAAGGAAAGTGCGGACTCCACTTCTGAGAACATCCTTTTGTAAGGGACAGCTGAGAGCTGGCAAGAACGTCTGTAAACAGTCCAGGTAAACTTCCGAGCAGCCACACTGCTTCACGGTCTGCTTGTTGCTGAAAGCTTTGCTGGTTCGACTATATAAACAATTATCAGGTAATTGGTTTTAAGTTTATTCTTCAGGTGTTTTATGGAGTCATAAACAACAATGCACAACAAATTACAAAACCAACAGAACAGAGCAGCCAATTCTTTACTTTCCATGTCAGTTATGTCCACTTTTAGCTAATGGCTGCTTCCAGTTACCATTCCAGAAAGGGCCCAAGTTAAATGCACGAAATGTAATTGATACGATCACTCAAGTGTGAGTCCACCTAAACGTTTTGCTAAAATCCTGCTGAGAATATATGCAGTAAAGAGAAAAAAAATCTATTTACTATGAATACGCTATACTACACAAACTGTAAACCACCAATTTATATTAGAAAACAATCTTAGAATTGAGTTATTTATACACTATCTCTAACATAAGCTTTTGCATGGAAGTCTTCCGTAGAGCAATTTCTCTAAGTGCTTCTAATTAAAAATCACTGTAACTTTCATGCTGTTATTGTTTACCAATAAAGAAGTATGTGTAGAGAGAAAAACAACAGCTTGGGTGGTTGAGACCCAATGCAACAACTAAGAAGAAGCCTCAGCACCTTATCTTTAAGATTCCATAACAGATTCCTGATGTCATTGCTATATATACTTAAGCAAATCTCCTTAAATACATTCTCAACTTAAACCAGAGAAATTAGAGAAGTTATGGGTTTAGAAAGATGTCAAGTTGAAATGCAGAATGTTACGAGATCTATTCCCTTCTTCAGCTAAACCTCCTAATTTAATGAATTTAGAAAAGAAATGTTTATACAATTCTCTGGACAATCCAGTTTTGGAAACACAACACACATGCCCAATTCTAGAAAAATCTAAGCAAATGACTCTGTACATACTGAGAAAATCACTTCGCCAATTTAAATGACAATCTTCACCAATCACACTCACCTAGCAAATCCAACAGCATGGTTGAGACAGTCTGCTAGAGATGCCTGCCTTTCTTCGTCCTGTGCCAGCATCAATTTTTCTAACAGAATTTTAAACTTCTCCATGAGTGGAGTCAACAGATTCCTCATTAATGCCTGCTTCCGCTCTGCTGGATACTCACTATTAACAATTAGCACTCCAGCTGTCTCATAGATAAATAATTGATCGTCGCTGCTCAACAAGGACTGGTAACCATTCTCCTAAAATGAAATTTAGTCTTATTGAAGTTTTTCTTTGTTCAGTTCCTCCCATTTAAAAGTAAAAGAGGGACAGAAGATGTAATCTATCCCATCAACTCATTAATAAAAAGAAGATTGAGTACTTATAAATAAACTGAATGAGAAGTCAAAAGATGATGGGTCTATTGAGACGACTACGTAAATGGTCGTGCAATGTAGTAATCAGTTTTCTAACTTGTTTTACTTTCATTATAAAATTTATCTGCTATTAGGAGGCTAAAAGTCAGTTATACAAAGTGCTTTGAAGGTTAAGACAAAGGCCACACAGATTAATATTTTGAAGTGTTTAAGATTTAAATAACAACAATTGCCACATAATAAACACATACACAAGTTGTTACTTTTGCACGTTTGAAAATAAGACTGCAAATAAAAAGAAAAGATCTTATTCAAGTGTAAGCAAACATCCATCCATACATTGAGCCATTTTATTAATGACTTTTGTTATTTTTCACCTTTATGCAAGATGAGAGGGCAGGGGGAATGGGAAAGTATCAGAGGCCCTTCTACATCTAACACCAAAACTCCTTGTTAAGAAATTATTTACAAGCCTAGTCTTAAAACAGATAAGTTGTGTGGTGGCCTTATTTTATATATCTATATATAAAAATATATATATAGAATATATACACACACACATATATAAAAGAAACTTTATCTTTTAAAAGAGAACGTCCTTATTTAGAAGTAACTAAAACACTTATTAACCAACACTATCTAGGACTTGTGACACTATCACAACTGTTAGATAGTTGTGACATTATCACACTATCTGAGAATCTAACAATCACTGCTCTAGAAGTTGAGATCACAAAGTTAAAGTTACTAGATAAATCCAAGGTACTTATACCACTACTAAGCAGCCAACATTCAGTAAAAGCACTGTTAATCAAGTCTTTTTACACCCTAAAAAAAGGTGTACAGGTATAGTACAAGTTCTTGTTTCTATGTGCAATAAGAAAAACAAAAAATTTCCAATATCCATAAATATGGCATGGCTAAATACGGCTCTGTGAAAGTCTTTTAATATATATATTTCTTTAGTATGTAGGCAAATTTAACCATATGATTCACTAGTAAGCTTTCATGCAATGAAATTAAATAACCCATATACTCTAAAAGTTGATATTTATTTTAAAAAACAAAATATTTTATGTTTAACATTTTTCAAGTGTGGCTCCATTAATAACTCTCATCAAAATGAAAAAACAAGTCAATGTCAGTAGTTTGCTGGCACTGCCAGTATTTTACACAAAAACAGGTATCAGTCAAAATGTGCTTTGCTTACAAGGTATCTTTTAAAAATTACTTAAATCTTTCTAGTGAAATAAACAACCAAGATATTCAGATCAAGCAGCATTTAAATTCTTTTTACCTCAAGCCAGAAGTTTAACAAAAAAATTTCAGTGTACTAGTAGCAGTCACTGGGAATGGCTCGTGTGACCACAGTACTAAACAGAGAATAATTCTGAAACTGAATTTTTCTTCTCCAAAAAATACTTCACTGGCATTCAATAGTACAGAGAGCAGACCATATCTCACACTGCTAAATCTATCAATCAAATTTTGATTCCCTTCTATTTCTTTTTTCCCCCTTCTATTTCTATTACTGCGTTTGTTTACTATATCTCAACAGAGTTTCAGTAAATAGATTTAAGCCCTATATGCCCCCCACCCCAACTTAAAACCTATCATTTGGAAAGAAAGATACTTACAGGTGGAGAAAGCTCTAATAAATCTTGTATTCTATTCAGAATATCCTCAATGAAAGGATTCATTTGTTTACTGAATAAAGGCAAAAAGGAAAAACACAATTACATAAATATATTAGTGCTTAGAGAAGTGCTGAAATATCAAATTCCTCTTTAAGGCAGAACTAAAAAAAAGTTCAGTTCTAAGGTAACATGTCACCATTCAGACTAGCTATGATTTTTTTAAAAAACAATATTATATCCTAAGAAAAAGCAGCTTTCATACCTTAAAAAATGGTACTAATAAAGAACAATATGACAGATTAAGGTAAAAATGTATTTCCAAGGAATATCATCTTTAGAATTTCAAAGAAACCATACAGTTTTATTTACAGCAATAAAACTGTGAAATAACTAATGCCACTAGTAATGACAAGCGTTACATATAAAAATATCCAAACAAATCAGTTTAATAATGAACAAAGCACCTGGCTGAAGAGAAAGAAAAGAAATCTTAGCACAATACAGAAAGGAACATTTTTTTAAAAAGCCTAAGAACAGAAGCAACCAAATCTACCATAGGCCCTTAGACAATAAGTTACATCTTACTTAACAATCTTAAAAATAAGAATTAAACATAACAGCCAAAATGTTTTACTTACTTGAGAGATTTAACAAATCTGGAGAATAGGTAAGCGGTTCTGCTCCGGACTTTAGCACTAGAGTGCCGCAGACCCCTGTGATCTAAGAAAGCCATCTAAAGAAACAGAGACACTTTTATGATTTCTGTACTTATTTAATGTCTTTTATTGCTAATGTCATGACATGTTTTTGTTCACAAAGAATTTTACTTTTTAGCTCTGGAAGACAGGAACCAGGTACATATATAAGTAAGTCTACACTACACACAAACAGGTTCTTGACTATTTGTTTTAAATAACTGTCTAGACACAAACTCCATTTTAAAGAAATGGAGGAGTTTTAGCATGTTCAGGAGTTTTTGAGAGCTCTGGAAAAGTGATAAAAGAAAGAATACTATCTGTTCATTAGCTGAAACACATGGAAAATAACAAAAGCTGAGATTAAAGTGTATACTTACTAGTACACATGGAATGTGCTGAGGTTCAACTGTGAAAAACTTTTCGTATCTAACAACCGTTTCGAAGAACTCCAATGTCACAGATGTGTGCTGATAGGAACTAACTCCTGATGTCACCAGCTAGAGCAGGAAAAAGTTAAGAAATCTATCTTCATTTAGTGCAACATCAAAATGTCCCTGTAATAATGCACATTATCAACTCTAACAATTAAGAAACTCACATGAGCTTATATGAAAACAGAAAATTAGGTTCAGAATAAGTTGTCTTTAGTATACTTACAGTTCGCATCATATCCTGCAAAGCACTAGCTTTTGAAACATCCCCTGAGAAGTGAGCACCATGAGATACTGGAAGAGCTTCTGCCAACATATACAGCAATCTTATTGCCACTTCAACTTCCATAAACCGTGTAGTCTGCCAGTTCCTACCAAGGTACAATACACCACTGAGATCAGAATACAGACTTTCTATACAACTAGTGATGCACTGGATAAAAACACACCAACAAAATCCTCTTTAACTATTAAAAAGTCACAGCAATTGTTAATTCTGCCAGGGAACAAAATTACTATCACAGAAGTATAAACAACCAACGTAATCCATGTTACTGTTTATGTTCCGAAGAGCAGCATTTCCTCTCAAGGATCAAGATAAATCAAGAAGTCAAGTGCATTGTTTCAGAGATACACATAAGATCTCAGTAAGGAACATAAACAAGTAAGTCATGTGAATCACTTATGGCAGGCCACCATCAGAGAGAAGAGGAAAGAGGTGACTTGCTAGAAACAGATGAACAAACTTACTGCAGTGTAGAACTGAACACTCTGCGAACAGAAGCCAGCAGTAACTCTGGTGAAACTTGAGCAAGCCTGTCCAACAATAACTTCAGTTGTTTTCTATATTCTACAAACATGGCTTCGTCTTCACCCTATGGTATTTAAAAAATCCCATTAAAAAGCTTAGAAGACCTTAAGACACATAAAATGGTGAGTTCTCATTAGTTTTTTATATTTACAAATGTAATACACTTTTATTTTTTCATAAATTTTACTTATGTAGGAAAACGCAGTAGTCTTTCCCCTCTGCTCATAAATAATTATTTTCAAGCCTAGAGCCAGAAACAGCACAAGGAGGAGGCTAAATACAAGAGTCATTATAACAGACGAGAGTGACCGAGGGATGATCAGGCAAACACCAGATAATGGAAGGCTTTGGAAAACAAAAGCCAAAGTCTAAGCCACGAAGGGGTCACATAGGGCTTTATGAGAACCTTAGCATCTTATGTATACTCTTTGTACCTTACTGTCCACTGTAAGAACTGTAATAATATCACATGATTAAAGGTATTATATGTAATGAACCTGGCACTTAGAAGTGCATGGTGTGTTGGTGATTATCACCATTATTATCCTCGTGCAGTTCAAAGTTTCTGAATGTCTGAAGTGGGCAGTAGAATATGTTAGCACACAGCTAGACAGTACATGCCATTACTGAGTTGCCAGAAAGCACTCATGACACTTGTGACTGATGGAAAGCTGACTCATGACAACCCTGGAGAGGACTTTAACCAGAACAAGTCCAGAGACAGTGAAGTGCCTCATTCCCACTCTCCCGCAGACAATTACAATCTGAGGTCCACCAACTGGGCCTCAATTCCTCTCTTATTAAATATAAACTGAAATATGATCACGAATAATACTGTCAATGTTTTACAAAGTTCAGTGCTACAGTGTCCTTAAAAGGGTCATTTTAAAGAATTAGAGGACAAAATACAAAAACATGAAGAATTATGAAGTTTCCATTAATCTAAGAAGTCGTCAATATAAACAAGACTAATTTTTAAAACACTTCTTGTTTTAAAGGACTCTAAGATACTCAAAACTTGAAACAGTAATTTGATGTGGGTACATAATAAAATTAAAACTGTTTTCTCCTCAATCCAAAATTCTTACCTCATTTTCAAAGTTATATTCTTCATCGTAAGTTAATTTTTTCATAACGGCCAACATGATTGCCTAAAATTAAGAACAAAGTATCTTTTATCAGTCTCTAATTTCACATAATTTGAAATTAGGCTCTATTTCAAGGCAGACTGCAGATACAGAGTCTATTATTGGTTTAAAAGAAGCAAAAAGAAGTCAGTTACCTCTACATTAGCTTTTTGTTGATCTGAAAGCACTGTAAGCTGTTGAAAAGAAAGCAATCATTTATTAGGTTTCCTAAAGTAATACTTGCTTATCAAAATATTTTTCTATTCAGTATCTTTTCAAACACGCACACAGCTCTTCTGGAGGGCGGTTTGATAGCACCTTTCTGTATGTGAAACGTACCTAGTCTAAAATCTATCAATTTCACTTCTAGTAAGTAACTTGGCATACAGGCAAAAACATGTAGATAAACTTGATTTTTAAAGATACTTATAAATGTACTCAGCAAAGAAGCAGATTACAGAACAGCAAAGTATGATCTCACCTTGTTTTTAATTAAGGCCATAAAAGCCTAGAAATCCACTATGAAATACAATGGGATTACCAATAGGGAGTTTAACTTTCTTCATACCTTTTCACACTGCCTAAAATTTCTTCAAGTATGCACGCAGAAATATGTTATAACACAAGCTAAACTCAGCTTGGAAAAATATTATCTTAAGCTTGACTCAATTCAACTAAATCAGTGTAAATTAAGTAGGCATAGCTCTCACCTAATGTCATAATGAAAAGTTATTAATTCTTTAAATGGCTAAATGTATAATATATGAGATTCACACCTTCTACATTTTAAGTTCTATTATTGGCAGCAACTCTCTAGGGGCAAATTTTTAATTATAAAAAAACTTTATAAGAAATGATGCATATGTAATGGCAGGGGTACAGGTTCAGTCCCCAGTCGGGGAACTAAGATGCCACATGATACAAGGCCGAAAAGAAACACAGATTAAAAAGAAAAGAAACAACCTAAACCTATAACTAATTCTGAAGCTTTTTAGTCTAGTGAATTTTAGAACCTGGCCATTTGTTTTCCGGCTAAGAAGTTTAAAGGAAAGAAAAATATGAAAATATATTCATAATTAACAGTAAACATCATTAGAGTAGATAACTATCTTATTTTCATTTTCCTGTATTTTCCAATTCTCTATGGCTTTTCTATATTGTCTACAACAAAGATTAACATAAGGACTTACCTGTTTCAAAATATGAAGATAATCGTAACAAAATCCAATAATGTTAGAAGAGATGTCATCATCCTCATGAATTAGGAGCTGCAACATCAGCGCCACCTTTGTTTCAATAGCTTGCAGTGCCTCCTGAGCATTTTTGATATCCCCATTTTTAATTAATTTAGTCCAGCTAACTATCAATGACTGTCCCATTCCATTGACCAATTTAGAAAATCTGGCCAGGAAGTCAACATCTTCTTCCTACAAACAATACAGATCTCAATTTAAAACCAACTACCTGAGAGGAAAAACTCTAAATTTTAGAATGGATCAAGTGCCATTTATAGGAGTCAATTTTAAACTAACATTAGACATTAACAATACTACCATTTTGACTGAGAAGTTTTAAGAGTCTGAATTCTTCTACTGTTATTATCTGCTAATACTCTCAAAATAACTATATTTAATGATTATAGTCATGTGGACATTGTCAAATTATAAAAGTTTAAAAAAGAGGGATTCAAAACCTTCTCTCTAAACTGATGAATTTAGTAAATACCTTCTAATAAACTTAATGCTGCCTTATTATGCTTTGTGCAACAATTTACAAGTCCTTTCTGACACTATTTGAACCTCAACTACATCACAAAGAGATAAAACTGCTATTAAAATAACCTACCTAAAGTTAATCAGCATTAGTGTTAGAACTCAAAATCAGGTTTATTTTCATTAATTATCCTTATGATGTTCTCCTACAGAAAGATTTTTTAGTTTCACCATTTTAAGTCTTTTAATAAGACAATTATTAGCAGTGTAACTGACTACACTTTGTCAGTTAGGTAAATACCAGAGGTGTACTCCTGATATATCAACAATACAAAGACTTAGTAATTCTTTATCACTGTCACAGGTAAAATTAAAAGTAAAACCCTTCAAATTCAGTTTCTAAATTATTAATTTACCACACTCACTCAAGCCCTAATTCTGCTGAGGCTAAACTCTAATCGCTCAAATGAATATGGTGAAAATGTAACATTAATAATGGAGTCTAAAAAAAAAAAAAAAATAATGGAGTCTAATTTAGGTCAAAATGCACTGCCATGCTTCTTAAAGTATGGTCCACGAAGAGCAGTATCACAGCATCACCTGAGAGGCTATTAGAAAGCACAATAGTAAGTACTATCCCAGATCTTCAAGTTTAAGTCTGGTATAATCCATGGTTAAGGAAAATGTTACACATGACAGTACAGCTTTCTGGACAGTGTTTCACTATTATAAGCTCAAGGAAGTTTCCAACGCTTAAAAACAAAAATAAAGAAAAAGGAAAGTATATTTAAATTACTGCCTATCCTAGTCTGTTCTAACAATTTTCAAAACCTTATACATAAATTTACTGACCCGGTCAATGCTGAAAAACCCAGCAGACTGTAACACTTGACACAAAGATTCTACCAGTTTCATTTTATCAACAGGATCCATTCCTTTATTTACAATTTCAAATAAACAATCACATGCTTCTTCCCGTAGAACTTCTATTGACATATGACCTAGCAGCATATTTATAAACCTGGCAATGGAGAAACAAAAATTCTTACAATATTTTCAAATTCATGAGTTTTACACACTGTATCTGCAGGTTTATATTCTTAAAATATAGATTTACTTACCTATCATTGGCTATAAGGGATAAGTCTATCCAAGAGACATAAGCCCCAACTACTTCAAGGCACTGGCATGTCACTTCTGAATTGGTATACTGATAATTTTGTAGGATTTGGTACCATGATTCCACCAAGTTTGGAATGCACTGTTCCCTCATGGTATCCTTTATGAGAGTATTCCTACGAGCCTCCTAGAAAATACCCCAAGATACCATATATACAATCAGATTACCTCCCAACATAATGTTTGATATCTGTATAATAGTTGCACACAGTAATTTCCTCACCACTACATTTCCCAACTTGTTAACACATTCCCTGCCAGTATTTCCTATTTATCTGCTCTAAAATCATAAGCTGTGATTCTAATTCTTCCTTCCATTCAACTTGGACATAATTTATTAAACACAAACTATAAAAAAAAACACTGCTTAGAAATTTTAACCATGTGATAAAAGTTATTTCTCAGTATTCTACAAACATACTTAAACTATTTAAGAGAACAGCAATAATATAAACAACACTCTTTGTAAATGTCATATTTAACACACAATAACCTGAAATCGTCATACACATTTGAATGAAGCTATTTCCATTGTGTTCTTTAAGAAAAAGGAGAAAGTTATATTGGGTAATAAAGAAATAGAGAAAGACTAAGATCATGGCCTGTGTGGCAGAATACAGAAGAACCTAGCACTGGTACGTGGCAATGCTTTTTCCTCACTCAGCAACTATAAGGTAATAGTAAATACAGGCCACATTTCTCTACAAATTCATAGGAAAAAAATCAATTTGTTTGTTTCACTAGAGGAAGTTCCTGTCTGGTTTAAAAAAAAAAACACAAACGCTAAATGCTCTAATTTCACCCTATACCTGGGGAAAAAAACCCCAATTTAAGTTCTTTTGTAAAGCAAAATTCAAAATGTTGAGCAAATTTGTAAGTATTCTTAATATTTAAGTTTTATCAAAAACAAAAAAATAACCCTTCTTGATCCTTTTATTATGTACCCAATATCTCTTGCAATATCTAAATTAAAAATTTATTAATAAGACGTTACTTGCCTCTGAGGTGTGAACCACATCACGATCCACCAACTCTGAATCAATAGCCATGAGAATTCGGAGGTACAGATCTACTCCCCTTGGGTTTAGGTCCACTACTGAGAGAATGTCAAAAAAAAATTTGGGCCATTTAGTGAGATACTCTGTAACAAAAAGCAAGGCGAAGACTTGGGCAGCTTTATTTCGTATGAAGGTCTTCTCTGGTTGGGGGTTCAGCATCTGACAAACAAAGATACAGTTCATGAAATTAAATGTAAATGGAAAAGACTCAAACGTCGTTCTCCTATTTATCATCAACAGGTAAAATCCCACTAAACTGCACCATGGCCTCCTACAGCTGTGCAGCAAACACTCCTGAGAATTACCAAGTACTAAAGTTTCATGGGCAGAGTTTTAGTGGTTCCTAAGGCCTTTTCTAAGAAGAAAACAAACACAATGATTTTTCTTCTAGCTGCTTGCTCTCTAAGATAATTATTCTAGCTACACAACTGCTTTAATATGTTAAAATTAGCTAAAATTAATGAAAAATAAAATACTGTGAATAAGGAACTCTATTGGCTCCTTTATAAAGGGCTCTTTGTGAAGAATCGTTCCAGGAGGGTTCGCCTTAAATGTGAAAATTGACTTTTATTTAGTAGTTAAAATTACATTTTAAAACCAAAAGTTTCCACCATGTGTCATGGAAAGAATGACAGCTTCAATTACTGATATAATTTTAAGTTACTGCTAATTTTTTATCACTCCTAATCTTCAAAGCCAGCACTTTCTAAAAGAGCTACATGATCAAATGGAGGATAAATGAGCGACATTTTTGAGGTGAAGCTGCAAACTCTTCCAAAAACAAAAACTGAAATATCTGGCAATTTGAGGTACTAAATGTAAAAACTACTATTTTACCTGAGCTTGAAGCCAAGATACAAGAGTCTCTCTAATTAGTTGTTGTTGAACAGTGGTTAATTCTGAATATCTGTTCAAAATACAGAAGAAAAACAATAATGGTAATATTTAGTGTATGTGGTTTTTAAAAAGTAATGGCCTCTTATATTTGAAACAGAAAATTTGTATAGCAATTACCTAAAATTCCCTATGATAAATTGGCAATAATCCTCATTACCACTTTAAAGACAGGGGTGGGAGTGGCTGGAGAGCTATCAATATTGATCTTAGTTTGATCTGTGATCCAGTTCATGCTAAAACAAAATGGCAGCTACACAATTTTTCAAATGAAAATAAGTCCATGGTCTCAGGTCTGTGATTTACAGAATAAATCAGGAGGCAAACTCAGGATCCCTGGGGCAGCAATTCTCGGTTTCTGCTTAAATCAGGCAGGGGTTTTT